>NC_137621.1:12231616-12816057 GCF_963280865.1 Gymnoscopelus braueri
TGTTGCCTTATTTCAGTGGTTTTCAACCTTTTTTGCGTCAAGGACCCCCCAAATTGACACATATTAGCCCACGGCCCCCATTTGAAAAGATATGCCAGGGACTCAACCATTTTGATTTCTTGGGGGGTCCCAATCTACACAGTAGTATCATCATCAGTGTTCATTTAACTCTGAGAGTGTACAAATGGAACCGAATGGACCCGTAAGGGTCCATTTGGTTCCATTTGTACACTCTCAGAGTTACAGACACACAAGGTTTAATTTGGTTCCTAACTATTAATTTGTGTGGGGACCCCTGGAACCCCCTCATGGACCACTGGTGGTCGAGAACCACTGCCTTATTTTAACAGGCTGCCACTGTTTGCTGAAGCATGCCAACCGCTACTACTGTATAAAAAAAAAAAAAAACTAAATGTAAAGTGTTAATTTAACTCTGAGGAGTGCACAAATGCACCAAATGCATGGTTGTATTTGCACTCACAGAGCTACAATGTTTCAAGTTACAGTTGGTTCATCGTATAACAATGTTATGTTAATATGATGTATAGGCTGTTCTCAGCAGAGTGTTTTAAATCGGCCACAAGACAATTTGTGAACATGACTCTACAACTGCTGAACTGAATGTCAGCAAATTATGTGACTCACTTTGGACTTAATTAGAGCCTAATTTCTTATAATAATGATTATCATAATATTAATAATAATAGTAATTAAACTAATTCTAAACCTATCCTGGATCCTTAAAGGTATAGTTCACCTCCAAAATGACTTTTTTTTTCCTATGGATTCGTCACCCCGTGGAGACTTGAATTCATGGATATTTTTTGTTTTTGTCGCATTCCTATAAGCCAATAATTTGATGACCAGCAGCGGTTCCGGTAGGAGACACAAAGAGTCTCCTTTGTGTCTCCTACCGGAACCGCTGCCTACCAGTCTGCTGGTCATCAAATTATTGGCTAACTAGAATCAATAGAAAAAAGGTTATTTTTTGGGTGAACTATTCCTTTAAGAATTGAGTGGCGTTCCAGTTTGAGTCAACAAAATGTTCATGTTGCATAATGTTTATACATTTGAATGGTGGTGTGAGGATTTGCACTCATTAATTTGAGTTTAAGCTACTTCATAATTGTAGGCCTACATGTTTTTTGCAGGTCAGAATCAGATCACGTGGTCAGCTGGTGAGTCCTCTCTCTCACACACACACACACACACACACACACACACACACACTCACTCACTCACTCACTCACTCACTCACTCACTCACTCACGTACTCACGTGGTGGAAGAATGTGGTGGAGGAAGTATACTCAAATGTCTTACTTAAGTAAAAGTATCAATACCCTATTGTCTGTTACAAGTACAAGTTCGCTATTGAAAATTTCCTTGAGTAAAAGTACAAAAGTATTGGCATAAAAATATACCTTGAGTACCAAAAGTAAAAGTACTCATTATGCAGAAGGTCCCATTTCACAAGTTTTAAAATGAATAAAATAGCAGATCTACAAGCTCACTTGCGACGCATTGTGAGCTTGTAGATCAACCATTTTCAAATAGCCAAAGTATAGGGCTGCAAGTGTTTTGTAATAATAATCTAAATCTTCAAAGTAACTAGTAATTACTATTTCAAATAATTATAGTGTAGTAAAAGTACAATATTTGCCTCTGAGATGTAGTGGAGTAGAAGTAAAAGTACTGAAAATTGGAAATACTCCAGGTAAAGTAAAAAAAAACATCAAAAATGGTACTTAAGACAGTACAGTACTTGAGTAAATGTACTTAGTTACTTTCCACCACTGGACAACGAGACTTGAGTCCATCCTCCCTGATGGATGAGGAGGTGGTGAGATGGATGTCTCAGTGATGTTGAGGAGAGAGGAGGTGATATAGCCTCCTCTTTGTCCTGCTGTCATGCTGCTCTGTCGGTATTGGGGAGAATTTATGATTGGCCTCTTAAGTGCTTCTGTGTGTCTAATATCCAGCTATGATTTACTATCTGGCCTTAAATATACGGCTGATCAATCGAGAATCGATTAAGCCATAACTCAGACCTGATCGTCTGTCTCCTCCTGACTCCTTAGGAGTTCATATACCTAGCCATCATTATTGTTATTATGCTATGTGAAACTTTGAATCATTCACGTCTTTCAGACTACTTTCTTCTAAATGAAATACAAAATATAAAAATGAGGCCAATGTAATCAATTCGTCCCAAAAATGTCGAGTTAACTTTTGTTAATTTATTTGGTTAAATTAACTCTAAAAATGGGCCCATAAATACTATAGGTTACTAAGGAATTCACTGTGATGTAATTGTGACCCTCGTGTTTACCACACTGATAAAGTTATTGTGGCTCAGGAAGCAATGTGTCATTTTGAAAATATTTTTTTTTATTTCGATAGACAACAACGATATACACATACAATCAAAGCGCTATAAAAGCCAACATTTAAGAAAATAACTTGTCCTTAAAAAAGATTGCATCTAAGTTAAGAGCTTTACGTTTTACAAGAGCTGTGTGGAGATTGAAAGATTATTAAAAACCGAACCCACGTACAATTTTTATCACAACTCATAAATTTGACAAAAATAAAAACAAAACAAAAAAAACAAACCATTTGGCTACGACATGTAAACTGCCCGAACGATTATTTCACAGGATAAATCACACAACACAATAATAAGTTACATAAAATAATTAGAATAAATAAATAAATAAAATTATGATGAAAATATTGCAACAATCTTCAATAATAAAATATGTGCCAGGCATTCAAAATTAAAACAATCTAAGTTGACTTTTTAAGGCAGGTGTACAGCGGGTTTTGGATGTGTATTTCTGCTATTCTTCTGACTAGGTCGTATTTCTAAAGGCATTTGAGGCGACTAAAAAGGGAATTCTGATATCTAGACAAAAGTTGATAAGTTTCTGTCATTCACAAACTAGCATAAAGCTATACAGTGATATACAGCAATCACAGTCGGTGAATTCAAAAAGGCTTTTTTGATGGAAGTTTTAAAAATAATTTAAAAAGAAAACAAGATTCATGGGAATTGAAACATTTCTTAGGTCTAGAAGCTATAATTGAGCACATGTGCTGTTCTAGAAAAATACCCTTTAACAGTCTATTGAATTTTTTTTTGTTGATAAAACTAGTTTTGAGGACGAAAGAAATCCCAAAATATAGGCCTATATAATAATGTAATTCAAGATATAGATAAGCATTCGACAATCACTGATTGGCATGATGAAAAAAGACACCCCATGAATGAATTGAAACACCATTTAAATATCGAGTTACCGCATCAGGCCTTCACCCGGCCGACCTTATGGCAATGGAACAAGCGTCACACAAAACGGGTTTTTCTTTCTTTTCTTGTCAAAGCCACGTTTTCCCGTAAAAGGCACGAGTTTTAGCCTAATTTATACTGCCAGTATACTACAGTGATTCTCAACCTTTGTTACTTTTCGAGGATCCCCATTTTGAAAGATAATTTATTTAATTTGTAATCTAAGACCATTTTGTTGATAGATAAAGATTTGGTCCATATTTTTCGGTATAGGTATTTTTAGGCTAGTGAGTGATTACAGTGAAGCTCTGATCAAAACAGACATTCTTGTATACATTCTCTAGTGGTATTGACTTGTTGTTCATGTAGTAGCCTAATAAAGGTGAAGATTAACTATCAATCATTTAGCATGGGGGACCCCCCTGTCTGGAACCCCCCTGGGGTTCCAGCCAGGGGGGTCCCCCATGCTAAATGATTAAGAAACCCACGGACCCCCTCACGTTGAGAACCACTGCCGTAGTACAACGGTGTCGCTTCTTCTTGCCTAAAAAAAACAAGTGGAACAGATCTGTTCTCTTTTTTTTTTACGCGTGAAGCGGCGCGCCGTGGTGCGTGACGGAGTACAAATGAAGGGTTTCTCTCTCTCTTCATGTGTTCAGCAGGCGGGTCGCACGGGCATCTGGAGCAGGATCACCTGGCGGTTCTCCGACGGGTGGCACTTGTTGATGTGCCGGGTGAGCCCCGGCGAGCTGTACAGCGTGGCGGGGCAGTACTTGCACGGGTACACCTGGGCGGAGTGCATGAGACGCAGGTGTCTCTCCTGGCCGGCCCGGGTGGTGAAGCTCTCCCCGCACACGGGGCACAGCAGGCGGTCCACGGGACTCAGGTTCAGCGGGCTTTGGTTTGAGTTGGTCTCCTCTGAGGAGGAGGAGGATGAGGAGGAGGATGATGATAATAATGAGGATGATGGAGCCTGGTGCTCTTCCTCCGCGCGCTCCACGTTGTTTTGAAATGCGTGCTCCTCCAGGATCTTCTTCTGCAAGGCTTGGTGTCCCAGGACGTGTTTTCTTAGGTACGCCTGACGCTTAAACCTCTTCCCACAGTACTGACAGTCGTACAGACCGTCCTCCGAGCCGGACTCGGACACGCCGGGACTCGGGGTGTCCCGGTCGCTCAGCAGCTCCACTCTCATGTCTTTGGCTTCCTCGGAGGACGAGGCGGACTTTGGGGGCATTATTTTGGCCATTTCGGATTTGACGCCCTGCTGCTGTGCGCCCGGCATCCCCCCGCCGCCCCCCGCCGCGCCCCCCACCGCGGTGGTCCTGGGCTTGTGCCAGCGGCGGTGGGAGGCGAGGTTCGCCGGGCAGCTGAACATCTTATCGCACTCCGGGCAGCGGTACTCGACCCGCACGATGCGAGAACACTTGTGCTGGGCCAGGGAGAAGGGGTCCACGTAGGCCTCCTTGCACAGCTGGCACACGAACTCCCCGAGAGGCTGGCCTCCTACTCCAACGGACGCCGGCTTCACCTCCAACGGTCCCTCTTTGATCTTGAGACCGAGGACGGGCGACGTCGTCATCTCGTCCTCGAAGTTGAGTTTCCTAATGGCTTTGGGTTTCTTCGAGGCGGGTTTGGTCTTGCGCTCCGCCGCGCCGTCCGCCCCGGCGGGCCTCTTGTTGGTCCTGGCGGCCGTGCTGGCCGGGACGGCGGCGGGGACGATGATGGAGCTGCTGGTGGTCCCGCTGCGGGAGCTGTTGCTGGTGCCGATCTTCAGGTCCACGGGGGCGAACAGGAGGTGGTCCAGGCTGGAGGAGGAGGAGGAGGAGGAGAGGGAGGCGGGGGTGGGGAATGACTCGGCGGAAACGGGCGAGCCCAGGTTTAAACTTCGCTCGAAATATCCTCCCCTGTGGTCGTGCTCCTTGCTGACGGGCCGGGTGGGGCTGTAGAGGGCCTGGTACACCGCCTCGGGGTCTGCGCCGAACTGCGCCGGTTTCTCCAGCCTGGGGACGACCGAGGAGTGCGGCGCGTCCGCGGCGATGTCCGGCGACGCTGCGGCCGCGCGGCGGCGGTGGTCCGCCGGGCTGCAGGACCCCTCCTCTGACACCGGAGGGGAGATGGATGAGGGCTGGTGGTAGTGAGGGGGGAAGGCGGCCGGGGTGAGGTGGTGATGGAGGTGGAGGTGGTGGTACTCCTGATGGGGGTCATCTTCATCTGACCGCGTCCTGTAGGAAACATGTGCGGATTTCTTGTTTCTTTTCACCAGGAATCCTTTGGGCATCTTAACGGCAGAAAGGCACTGAGGAGGAGGAGGAGGAAGAGGAGAGGAGGAGGAGGAGAGGCGGCCGACGTGTCGATGGATCCAGGTTTAGTTTTTAAAAAATGATGGAAACCCAGGCTTGTGTGTGTGACTTTTATCTCTCTCTCCTCTCAATCGATCCTTTTCTGTTGCTGCTGAAATGTTTTCGTCTCCCAGGCATCATAGCTGCACTCTTTTTATGCCGGAATGATGCTATTGTTCTCGCCCCCCTGTTGCAGCATCCACCTCCGCCGGCCAATCACAGGAGAGCCCTGCATCCCGGCGGATTGGGCTGGTGGGCGTGGCTCAGAGAGGCCGGTGGTTCTGGGTGGATGTCGTTGGATGTTGTGCAGAGATAGCTCAGCAGATGTACTACACTGAGGTTTATTACATTTGTGTGTGTGTGTGTGTGTGTGTGTGTGTGTGTGTGTGTGTGTGTGTGTGTGTGTGTGTGTGTGTGTGTGTGTGTGTGTGTGTGTGTGTGTGTGTGTGTGTGTGTGTGTGTGTGTGTGTGTGTGTGTGTGTGTGTGTGTGACCCCTCCCTCCTCCTGCCCTCCTCTCCTCTCTCCTTCCCGACGGAGGCACACGCCGGGCCCTCCTCTTTTTACGGTCTGATGGCTCCCTATACAAATGCACACGTGCCACGGCTTTGTGGCTCCCCTCTGGGGGGTGTGGTGGGGGGGG
Source organism: Gymnoscopelus braueri (assembly GCF_963280865.1). Lineage (NCBI taxonomy): Eukaryota > Metazoa > Chordata > Actinopteri > Myctophiformes > Myctophidae > Gymnoscopelus > Gymnoscopelus braueri. The sequence goes on from NC_137621.1 coordinate 12,237,888, forward strand.
GGGGGGTGGGGGGGCCCTCTGGGGGGCCACAGAGCTGCCAAAAGGAAATGTCCGTCAGTGCCACGACGATCATCAGAATTCAGAATTAATTTAAGACGGGGAAAGAAAAACATCATTAAATGTTTCGATGAATTGAATACACATGCTGGACCCCAATGGAAACAAGCCATATAGTGCTTTCGTGGGTTTTAATCCTTTTAGCATCCTTTTGTATTGAACTGTAGTTTCTGTGCTTATTTTTGCAAACTGTTAATAAAGTATTCAATCAATCAATCAAAGCAAAGGGTAGCTTGTTTGTCTCAACACAAATCTTAAAGTTACGGTCGGTTTTAATATGATTAAACTGAGACATAGCTACTCCTATCGATATCTATACTGCATACAGCAATAATTATTTGCGCGTTGTGCAGTTTTAAGTTAGGATAAACTGGTCTTTTGTGTGTCTATATAAGAATATATGATTTCACTAGTTTACTTTATTCGTCTGTGCGCATTTTGGACTTTTAAGCACAGAGAGCGATGCTTATAAACGAAGTTATATCCAAACTAACCTCTTCAGCCATTTAGCTCTCTGTTTTATTACACGTTTCATAACGGCTGCTTTCAGAGGCAGGAATAGATCTTTGTTTGGGGCACGTGTCTGTCTCGGTAGTTTAACTGGACATATAAATCAGACATCATCTCTCTGCATACATAAGTAATCAGAAAGAGAGCCTCTGGGTCTCTTTGTGGCCCGTCTGCCCACGCTGTGTGAAAGGCACATTGACCCCTTCAGTGTGAAACGGGACTCACGGCCAATCTGGCCCACAGCGAGGCGCGTGCTGCGCCACGCGTGCGTGCGCGAGACAAAAGGAGCCCAGGGCCCCCACTGTGTTGTTGCGCCGCGCGCCACCGCTTGTGTTGTAAAATGCTGCTGCATAGATAATTCCACAGCAAAATGTAAAGAGCTTTAATGTCTGCTGTCTGTCTGAGTGCTGATGGCTTTGGTTTGGTAAGAATGTAGTGCAGTCCATGCAATGTTGGTTTAATACATATATAAGCTGTGTATAAGCTTAATTCCACTTAATTCTAACTGGGTTTAACTTAAATAATTGTTTTGTTTTGCTCTTGTTTAGTATTTAAGTTTATATAGTTATATAGTGTTGCATTTGAGTGAAAGTGTGCAGCATCCTCCATTTAAATAAGTTTTAAGTAAATCATTTTCAGAATATTCTATTTTATTAGGACTAGATATGTATAGGCCGATGAATAAGTCCTATACATCCTTTAACGGTTAAATAAATATAAATCACAAATGGGCTATAATATATCTTAGGTTTTTTGTGCTATGTTGTTATGTTTGTACTAAAATAAAACCAGGAAAGCATCTGTGTCATTTTAGATTTCTTTGGCTATTCAAAAATAGCAGATATATAAGCTCATAGTGCAACACCGAGTGCCAGCTATGAGCTTGTAGATCTGCTATTTTTTTAAACCGTGAAAATGTTAATATCTTTTAATATTATATATATTTAAAGCGAACATTTGTAACTCAAATCTTTGCTTCTGGGGGTCCCTGGAACAAAATATTTTGAGATGGGGGTCCGCGGCCAAATACGTTTGGGCGGTCCTTGACATGAAAAGGTTTGAGAACCACTGATTATAGGAACATTAAAAGTTTTTTCAAAACACTGTTAGGATTTAGAAGACATTTGTAGAATTGGCCTCAGGGCTTTAATGGGTTAAAAATAAAGGCTTTGGCAGAGGGAGCGCGTGCGCGTGCATTCTTTTCATTCACAGAAGAATTAATCTCCATCGTCGCGCATTGTTCTCCTCATTTGCATAAAGCTGCAGTGTATGAGCAAGTCAAATAAAGACACAATCGTCGAGTAGAGACTCACCTGCTTCAATGCACACCGTTAGCTTTCAGCGGTGGACGAAGTACTCAACCACAGTACTTGAGTTAAAGTATATATAGATAGGCCTATACTGCAGTGGTGTAAAGTAACTACTAAGTAAATATTGGAGTACTGTACTTATAAGTAAAATGTTGAGGTATTCTTCAGTAGGCTATTTAAAATTGTCAATAAATCTTTAATAAATCCACTACATCTCGGAGGAAAATATTGTAGCCTACTTTTAGTCCACTACACAATTATATGAAAACTTTAGTTACTAGTTACCTTGTAGATTTTGATTATTATTACAAAACACACTATATACCACTTTAGCCTATATATATTTCGGCCATTTGAAAATAGCAGATCTACAGATTGGCTAATTTAAAAATACTCTTTTATTCATTTGTGAAAAAAAGTGAAATGCACAATGAGTACTTTTACTCTTGGTACTTAAAGTAGCCTATATTTTGATGCCAGCACTTTTGTACCTTTACTCAAGTATATTTTGACTTCCACTTGTAACAGAGTATAGGGATATATTTGAAAAAGGGTTAATTAATAATGTATGCCTACCTTTTCAAAGTACATTCAGTCAAAGTCAAAGGTGCAATATCTGTCATAGTTGGGTGCAAGTTATACTATCCAAAAAAATCAAACAATTCAAAAAAATACACTTGAGTACAGACTTCATCTGTACTCGAGTAAATGCATATAGGCTGCTGTACCTACTGTATATCTGGTTATTTTAATACTAGATTTGTGATGATAGCACTAGCCTGGCTCTTATATCTGACACATGTTATGCTCAAAACTGTGTTAAGAGGATAGTTGTGCTTGTTGAATAAGCTAAACACAAATTTATGTATGACAAGCCATTAATGAAACGTATATATGGCCATATGGAAAGCACAAATCCAGAATTTAGCCATTTGTAACTCTGAGAGTGTACAACACAATACAACTCTGACTGAGAGTGTACAAATGTGTAATCTATACCACTAAAGTAACACTCAGGATGTTACTGCGCACAAGGCGCCATAAAAAAAGTCATATTTGTCAAAGAAAATAGACCTGGTATAGGGCCTACACTTTGGAATTGTGCGGTCAGATGTATTAAATGTCGCTTTTCATAGACTTAAAAGGCTATATGCTTCAATTCAGTTTTGTTTGTTGTCGGGGAGGGCGGGGTCCTACACTGTAAAAACGGTAAACCTCAGTGTTCATTTAACTCTGATCTGTTAGTAGGGTACTCTGTCAGGGTTCTTTGAACACTCAGGACTGTGACAGTGTGATCTGTTCTGATCTGTTCTGGTTCTATGAACACTCAGGACTGTGACAGTGATCTGTTCTGATCTGTGTGATCTGTTCTGATCTGTGTGATCTGTTCTGGTTCTATGAACACTCAGGACTGTGATAGTGTGATCTGTAGGCTACTGTCAGGGTTCTATGAACACTCAGGACTGTGATAGTGTGATCTGTAGGCTACTGCCAGGGTTCTATGAACACTCAGGACTGTGATAGTGTGGGTGCATGATTGTGTTTGCCTGCCTGCCTGCTGCAGGTCCATTAGTTGTGGCATTTGATGGCATTTTAAAGAGTTCCTCTTTTTCCACCATCCAAACGTCATCTGTCTGCAAAGCGCGCGTGTGCCGTGCATGCAGTGTAGTGGTGGGAGGAGTACTGCCGAAGTGGGTAATGTATGTTTTGTAATAATAAAAAAATACAAAGTAACTAGAAACTAAAGTTTTCAAATACTTGTGGTGGAGTAAAAGTACAATACTTGCCTCTGTGGAGTAGAAGTAAAAGTACTGAAATTTGGAAATACTCCAGTAAAGCAGAAAATACCTCAAAAGTTGACTTAAGTACAGTACTTGAGTAAAAATGTACTTTATTACTTTATTACACCACTGAAAAAGTCCTGTGTTCAAAATATTTTACAAAAGTATTATTAGCATCAAAATATAGCTAAGCTAACGAAGCTAAAGTAAAAGTAGTCATTATGCAGATTAATGGCCATTATTGATCACTTTTAAACACTATTTTCTATTTTGGCTGTTTGAAAACAGCCAAAGTAGCCTAAACTAAAGCGTCAAATAAATGGCTATTTTCAAATGGCCGAAATGTATATAGGGGCTGAAGTGAATGTATGTTTTGTAATAATAATCAAAATCTACAAAGTACAAGAGACTAAAGTTGTAAAAAAATAATATTTTCCTCTTGAGAGGTAGTGGAGTAAAAGTAAAAGTACTGCAAACTGGAAATCCTCCAGTAAAGTAAAACAAAAAAAAGCTAAAAAATGTACTTAAGTATACAGTACTTGAGTAAATGTACTTAGTTACTAGTGCGTGCGTGCTTGCAGCCTTGGGCTCCATGCATCCTGTTTGCTCAGTGGCGCGTGCTGCCATGCGAGGGGAAGCACTGAAGGATCGGCGCCTCATTAGCATACAGCTGCTCCCCCCCGCCCCTCCCCGCCCCCTCCTCCTCCAGTCTCTCTACACTGCAGTGGTTCTCCAACGTTTTAATTTCAAGGACCTCCATAACTCTGAGAGTGTACCAAATGGAACAAAATGGACCCTTATGGGTCTCAGAGTTACAGACCTGTATATAGGGTCCATTAATTAGAACTCCCTCAAGGGACCCTGAGGGGGTCCCTGGACCCCAGTTTTAGAACCACTGCTCTCTATACTATATATTGATGTATTTGGCCACAGACATATGAACATATTTTGTTTCAGGAACCTGCATAAGATGAAGATTTATATTGTTACTTTTTTTCTAAATTAGTCTGAATTGTTCAGCAATATTTTCTAGATGATAGTGACAATAATAATAATAGTAATAATAATAATAATAATAATAATAATTGAGCATAGCAGATCTATACAGTTTGTAACTCAGCTATATCTTCGAAGAGACAAAGCATTAAATGGGGTTAAAATGGTTAAACTGATTTTTTTTTAATGCTATATTAACTAATTTAGCTGGGGACCACATGGAACCCCATAAAAGGATCCCTGGGGGTCCCCAGACTCCACATTGAAAGAAGAACATTGAGAATGTAAAGCCTGCTATGTTTCAAAGGGACAATGAACAAACATTATTGTTGTTGTTGTTTCACAAATATTTTGACCACAGGGGGAACCATTGGATCAAAGCCCAGCTCTGATTTCATTGCTCCACCTACAGGTTGAAAGGTTCATGCCAAGGATGATCAGACAGCATCATTAACCCATTAAGACCTGAGGCCGATTCTACAAAATGTCTTCTAAATCCTAACAGTTTTATGAAAAACGTATGTTAGTGGTGCTCAAACTCTTTCATGTCAAGGACCCTCAAAATGATATGTATTTGGCCACCGACTCCCCCCCCCCCCCCCCCCCCAGGGGCAAAGATTTGAGTAAAAAAAAAAGCCCTTTAAAAATGTATATAGCCTATTCAAAGATTTGCACTAATTTTCATGATTTTTCAAAAATAGCAGATCTACAAGCTCATAGCGCGGCACGAAGAGACACGCCATGAGCTTGTATATCTGCTATCTTTGAATAGCCAAAGTAGAAAATGATACAGATGCTTTCCTGGTTTTAATGGGTTAAAAACTGAAACCCTCTATGCTCTTTTTTCACTATAGACACCAAATCTACAATCTACTAGATCTACTATTTTACTGCGTTTTTTTACCCACATTCCCCTCAGAATAGGGATGCTGGGGTGGTCAACAAAAGGTTGTTTTGCAGAGGACCAATGTCTATGTCAGGGGTCTTCAACGTTTTTCAGGCCAAGGACCCCCTAGCCGAGAGAGAGATGAAGCAGGGACCCCCACTACATACATAACTGTGTTGCAGATTAAACTTTTTCATAGATAGCTTCATAGACTTGTTTGACAGAACTGTCATCAGTGTATGTTGGATTCATGTGTATTTTCAGACATGTAACCACTTAAACCGTCAATACTTAGTCTGCTTCTTTTTCCCTCTACACCAAACCTCTTTGCCGAAAATAGCAGATCTAAAAGCTCACAACGCCTCACGCTGCGAGGTATTGTGAGCTTGTAGATCGGCTATTTTTGGTAAAAGTTCTCCTCAGAATAGGGATGCTATTTTCAAATAGCCTAAGTTTGAATAGGGCTGAGGTGGTTAATGTATGATTTGTAACAATAATCTAAAACTACAAATGAACTATTAACTAAAATTGTCAAATAATTCTAGTGGAGTAAAGTGAAATATTTGCCTCTGAGATGTAGTGGGAGTAGAATTAAAGGTATTGAAAATTGGAAATACTCCAGTAAAGTAAAACAAATACCTCAAAATTATACTTGAGTACATGTACTTAGTTACTTTCCACCACTGCCTGTAGCCAATTAGCTTGTGCAATAGGAGGTGACTGTAATTGTTGTTGCTCACAACAGGGCCACGTATTGTCAATCAATTATTTGTAATTGATTGGGCTGAGTTCTTCATTCTGTGGCCTGGGAGCTTTTCAGCACCAAGGACAGAGACACAGCCCACATTGAAGCTATAGGCCTCGCTGTGGAGTCACACAACACAAACCTTTGTGTCTTCATGCTGAAAACAAGCTGGCACCGTGAACAATGGAACAATTAGACACGTTTAGAACAAAAGGTGTCAGAGTGTTACAGAGGGATTAGTTTTCAAATAGTTCTTAAATGAGTTTGAGCAGAAAGCAGATGTCGACCACTGATTCAAAGTACAAGCTTATCCTAACTGCCTAAACAAAGCTATTCTATTCTGTTCAAACATTGGCCAAACTGTCAAATAATATAAGAAAGAGGTTAAATTTGTGAAAATACCCGATCCACAAGCTCACAAATTAAAGCTCACAAGCATTGCGAGGTGTTGTGAGCTTGTGGATTAGGTATTTTCCACAATATTTATCTGTGGAACTGAGTCGAACAAAATTGAATGCCCCAACTCCTACATTCCAAGTGCTTGTCAGGGTGGGGGGTCCCCAGTTCAAATATGATAATTTTGGGGGGTCACGGCCTGAAAAGGTTGAGAACCACTGTGATAAACAACCGGTGAAAGAAGGAGATGTTGGAATGTTTATTAGGCCTTTGTCTTTCTGGGGTCAGCATTCCCTGGTTTGGAGTGACTGACAAACAGTGTTGTACTGATTTGGTCTCTGACAGCGCGTCTCTGAAGTCTCTGATGCTGTTCAAACACCTGCTGTCCTCCGGACATGTGACATTCCTGTCATCTCTAAAAGCAGACGGACTGGAACAGAGAGCTCAGCCAGCGGCAACATAAATAATCTACTGTTCTCTTTCCACATTTATCCATTTGTACCTAGAAATGTATAAATCAATGCTGAGGATGTGACTGTGCACTCAGAATGGCCTCCTCCCCCCTCTGTTTCTACAGGTTGCAGAAAGAATGTGGTGAATCCATCATGGGTACAAGTACAACCCTGTAGTGACTGCATGTGCACTTTGATGCAGGTGAGTGTCAGTCTATATCAGTTTCTGATCTCATAGAGTAGACTCTACAGTCTGCAATACTTAACCCCTTATATAACTGCTACCGCCTGAAGCACTCATCAGTATACCATCTGAGTAGGGCAGCCATCAGCTGTGTGAAGCTGAAAACAGAATTTCTCCCCGCTGGATTAACCAGGTCTCCCCTTTCCCCCCTGTGGATTGCACCCAAACCTCCCAGTCTCGGGGCAGGCACCCTAACCCAGTGGTTCTCAACCTGTGGGTCGGGACCCCCACATGACAGTGAAGTGACAATTTAAGGACTTTTAAGACTTTTTAATACCTAAAGGAAATGAAGAAAAAAAGAGACAAAGACCATTACTGCATCAAAATTAATCAACAAACTATACTATAAAAACTGGTCAAACGTTGGCCAAATTGTCAAATAATATAAGAAAGAGGCAACAATTGTGAAAATAGCTGATCTACAAGCTCACAACACCTCGCAATGCGAGGCGTTGTGAGCTTGTAGATCTGCCTCAACTCCTACAATTCCAAGTGCTTATCAGGGTGGGGGGGTCCCCAGTTCAAATATGATTATTTTTGGGGGTCACGGCCTGAAAAGGTTGAGAAACCACTGCTCTAAACACAAGGCCACGGAGTCAACCCAGGTTGCTGTTTTTATTTCTATTTTATGATTCCAGGTTGAGCCATAACACAACAAGAAACGCCACAAAGAGCACAGAAATCCATAAATGCTAAACTGTGCTCGTTGTTGTGTTTTTTTTCTGTGTAGAGAGTAGGTTATTATTAATCGCATCACAACAAAATGAAATTTTGTCTGCTGCGTATCAGCTGTGTTAAAGTCCCAGAGGAGGCGTGTTTATCTCTAATTCACTCATCAGAACCATCCCAGCGTCTCTGGATCATCTCTGCAGTCCATCGGTCGGCTCTGTCACGGTGAACATGCCCTGGAATGTTAAACGTTAATTCACCTCCGAGCCACAGAGGTAAGATAAAGTGATTGTTCTATCTGGGAGTTGATTAGAGTCCCTCTTCCCCTCTGTGTTCACCTCTGACGTGCGTCACATTCATTTCTGTATTCATGAGCAGAGGATGACAGCATGCTGCTGGATTACAGATAATAAGGCCAGCGGGCTGCAGGTTTCCTCTGCATCATTCAATTACTGCACAAGAGTCCTCCCATGCTGCAGCTGCTCTGTGGGGGTGAAGAGGAGTGAATTGAGGTACGCTCGCACACGCACACACACAGACACGCACGCACGCACACACGCACAGACACACAGACACAGAGAGACAGACACGCACATACACACACACATTTTTCTTTATATCCTTTTGGGGCCGTCAAAAGCTGTTTAAAAACGCTATTATCATCATTTGTAACCGTAAACCTTGACCCGTACCCCTAACCCTTAATCCTAACCCTAAACCTTACCCTAAACATAATCCCCAAATGCCTCATCCTAAACCTTATACCCTAAACATAATCCCCTAACCCTGACTCCAACATGAGTCTTTTACACATTTTCTTGGCCATGAAAATGACCCTTTCCCTCATGGGGACCTGACAAATGTCCCCACAGGGTCAATTGTGACAAATCTTTAGTATTGTTGAGGGTTATGTTTCACAGATACAGAGGGAGGAGACACACATAACCATAGACAACACCAACCAGCATATCGTTGTTGTCGGGCAGAATCTCCATATTTTAACTTTTTGTGTTTTTTCATAAATGAATGCCCTACTTGATCATACTACAGTGTCACACAAAAGTATCCTAAATAGCAGATCTACAAGCTCGAAATGCGACGCCAAGCGACGCATTTTGAGCTTGTAGATCTGCTACTTTTGCTATTTTTGAATTTAAATCCTGAAAAGTACCATTTTTGGACATATGAGGTTTCCACCCGACAGAGACGATATGAGCCATAATAACATATCGACAGTGATTTAACCATTTAACCACTTAAACCCTCTAGTCATAGAGAACCGGACTTGAGTTACAACTGTACTTTGACCGCTGTTTTCCGTCTACTCCAAATCTCTTTGCGACGCGTTGTGAGCTTGTAGATCGGTTATTTTTGTTGAATGTTCCCCCCAGAATATGAATGCTGGGGTTCAACTGTTAGCCACTTTAACCCTGGCATCCCAATGTTGGACATGTCATTATAGGCGAACATCCTAAAAAATAGCAAATCTATACAAGCTGCTATAGATCGTCTATTTTCGCCATGTGACATGTCATAATATGATGAAGTATTAAAATATCAGAGAACCGGGGTTACGAAAGTAACCTCAGGGCTCTAAGTGGTTAATAGTCCATGCATTTCACACAGGGAGTGGGCCTATACGCAACAAAAGAACAACACAGGAAGGGAATGTCCATCTTCTGTTTGGCCGCGGGTTCACGGAAGATCATAATGATATTGATAATCACTCCAATGACTCCACGAGAGAAAAATGAAATCAGAGCCATCGCTCAGCGACTCCATCGTATGAGGTCACCATTATCCTGATGTAAGATGTGTCACCATGAGGGATGAACTCTCACAGAACTTAATGGGCCACATCCTTTATCTATTGACACAGGGATCCACACAATGGCCATTGTTCTTCTTACATGTCCTCAGACCTATTAGCGGATATTATCATTCATCTAGAGATGCCAGCCAGTCCTGACACTACAGTCACTTATAGTTCTCTAGATGCAGAGATAGTTTCATGTGTACGCCTCACGGTGGTACCTTTTGTACACTGGAAATAATGGGCCAATATACTGTAATTGGCTCTCTGTATCTCCTTCTTGTCACCCTCTTTTCATAGATGCTAGCAGATATGTTGTTTACTTGTTCACATATTCTTTATTATTTAGATTGTTTTTTCATAATCTCTCAAGCAGTGTATTTTCTTTGACTTTACTGGAGTATTTCCAATTTTCAATACTTTTATTTCTACTCCACTACATCTCAGAGGCAAATATTGTACTTTTACTAAAATTATTTGAAAACTTTAGTTACTGATTACTTTGCCAAATTATTACATTATAAAACACACAGTAACCACTTTAGCTTATACAAAGGCTATTTGAAAATAACCGATCTACAAGCTCACAAGCTTGTGAGCTTGCAGATCTGCTATTTTCAAACACTTTAGTACTTTTACTTTTGGTACTTTAAGTACATTTTGATACTAATACTTTTGGACTTTTACTCAAGTAAACATTTTCCACCACTGCTCTCAAGACAGATTCAGAGCTCCGCAGCTGAATCTGTCGGCAACTCCCATTACAACGTGTAGAGTTGTTATTAGGAATGAAAACAAAGGAGCACCACCGGAAGAGAAGGGCTGAAGGAGAGTAAACGGGCCGTCATCCGGTCTCTTCTTTTTTCTGCCGATGGGTTCCCAGATAGATTTTTTGTTGCACTATAATAATGTGACTATTTACCTTGTTTTTTGTTGACTAGGGTCCATGCTTTGTCTGATCTCGCACTCATAAATCGCTCCGGACAAGAGCGTCTGCCAAATGCCTAAATTGTAAATTGTAACTGCATAAGAAGAAGTAGACTGTAATGGTGTCGCTTGCCGATGAGAACTGATTGTCAGGTTAACGACGAGTCGCTCTGATTATGTCTGGTGGAAATCGTGTCGATCTCAGCCAGTCCAGAATGTTCAATGTTCATGTCCTCTAAACAAAGTTTTCTCTGCTGAGTTTCATTGGCAGTGTTATCACGGTGGCTGTCCGTGGTCCTGAACTGCTGCCTTGGGCTTAACACTACAGCTTCAGCTCCGGATCCAAAAGATCCATTTGGTGTCTCCTTGGGACTCAAACTTACAAAAATACATGCCGAGCCTTATTTAAAAAATAGTGAAAATAGCCGATCTACAAGCTCACGATTCGACATGTTGTGAGCTTGTAGATCGGCTATTTTCACTATTACATTTTTTTAATTTGTTGGTCCTCATGGAACTGTTTTTATTTATTTATTTGCTCATGTTTTTATTTTGAGATTCTTTGAATATTTTAAAATAATAATTTCAATTTTAATATATATATATATACAACACATCATTAAAACAGTTACTATATGTTAATCAACGTTAAAAGATATATATATATTATGTCTAGATTTTTTTCAGGGCAAGAAAAGGTTAGTGTTAAGAAAAATTAAATTGCACAGTAGTTTTCCCATATGATTGTGTGAATAATACAGTTATTGCAGTAGATAAGATGTATATCTATATATATATAAATAAAACACAAAAAGAAAGATAATGTGTCTGCGAACCAAAAATGGGTTCCGACCTGTTCTTTGGGAACCACGGCTGTAGATGAATGCTTCATAGTTTTCTTACAGTACATCTATAGATAAATGCTTCATTTAGTTTTTACAGTACGTCTTATAGATGAATGCTTCATTTTGTTTTTACAGTACAGCTTACACTGTAGGAGATGAATGCTTCAGCCTCAGGCCACATAAAAGCGACAGACTGTCTTGCTCTGCCATCGGTGTCCCAGAGAGCCTGAGGAGATGCTGAGCTCAGACAGACCTCATGAATAGTCAGACTTCATCAGTCTGATTTGCTGATGGGAGAAAAACCCAAGAAATAGATGGCGCTGATTTAAATTATTGGCCTTTTAGCAACAGTCTTCATACAGTTGATGTTTTGCATCACTGTGGCTTGTATGTTTAACTTTGGATTCAAATCTTGACCACTTGAACTCTATACGCTGTTGATTGATTGATTGAATACTTTATTAGAAAAAAGCACATGAAGGTACAGTTCAATACAAGGTCAGCTAATGGGAATAAAAAAAACCCTAAGAAAGTAAAGCCATTGGCTTGTTTCCATTGGGGTCCTTCGTACTCAATTCATAGTGACATTAAATGATAGACAGATATACACTACTATGCAGAACATCATAAAAACAGTTTAGGAAAAAGAAAAACAATAAATATCTACAGTAAACAGTTCGAGGCTATAGGTTTTGACTTTTACAGGGGCCAGTTTCGAATTGCAGCCACCTGTACAGTAGGTACTCTTTTAGGGCAGTTTTGAAGGAGAGTAGGGTTTTACACTCCTTCACGGCTTTTGGTCGGGCATTCCACATTTTTGTGTCATAGCAGGAGAGTGAATTTAACCCCTTGTTTGTGTCAAATCTGGGTTGGACGTGATCAGTGGAGCTGCCTCTGGTGTTGTGATTGTGGACTTAATTTACGTTTTTGAAGGACAGGTATATGGGTATCTTAACGTTGTGTTATAGATAGTGATAACCAAGTTGTTGACCCTAAGGCCCCCTCCCTTTTTCCTCTACACCAAATCTCTTCGCCAAAAAGAACCAAGCTCACAACGACGACGCTTGTAGATCTGCTATTTTCTCTGAATGTTTGCCTATTATTATGGCATGCCCAGAATAGGGATGATATGGAGTTCAATGCGTTCTGCATGCGTTTGTGTGAGAAATGTTAACAGGTCCTTGAATAATCTGGGGTGCACAACAAGTCAACAAGCCAAATGAGATATATAATTTGGAATGCCACAATTTCCAAACAAAGAATCCCCAAAGTTGACACACTCTTCATTAGACGGCATAATTTGCATTCTCTTATAATCGTGCTACTTCCGTGATTGTTAAATCATCCCCGTAATTAGGCAATATAATAGGGTTAATCAGACTCTGCTCATCGCACTTATTATTATTATTCCCTCAAAAAAGAGAGAGAGAGAGAAAAGATACTTGATTAATTAGATCAGTCTTTCATCAGCCAGGCTACCATTTCCCCTCCTGAAATTAATATCAGGTTGTAAATGGAAGGACAGAGACAGATGAAAGATTTCATTCAAATTAATTAAGGACTAATTATGTGGCAGGAGTTGGGAGCAGTTTGCATAATGAGCTCTATCAAACAAGATCAGTCACGCAGAAGGACATGGAGTTTCTACACACACACACACACACACACACACACACACACGCCTGTGGGCTTGAGTCGTGAGGCGGAAGCTAGACTACCTAGTTTGGCTTTTCGGGAAGTGATGTAGAGGAGACGTCATCGGATACGTTGTGTCACATTCGACAACAAAATAGTGATCGACAGTGACCGACGACTTTTTGAACGGCGTTGGTTCCGGAAGAGAATTTCCCATAAATTTATTTTTTAATGTCATGACATTTGGTTCCATTCATAAAAGTAATTGGAAAACCAAGGGCCTTTGTACAATATTTTAAGACTGAGGAACTACTCAACCCATAAAACATTGCACATGCATTTTCCAATGCTTCCAATCAAATGATTGTTTAGCTTGCTTCTTCTTAAGGTTTTTTTAAAGATATTTTTTAGGGCTTTTCTGCCTTTATTGGATAGCACAGTGAAGAGTGACAGAGAGACAGGGAGAGAGAGAGAGACGGTGAGTGACACGCAGCAAAGGCCGTCGGGCTTGGGAATCTAACCCCCGACTCGCTGTCAGACTGCATAATCGCCCATGTTGTATGCACCTTAACCACTAGGCCATCGGCGCCCCTCTTCTTTAATGTAACTGTTATTGTCATTATTATAGTATTTGTAATAGTTTTGCAAAATATTGTAGTTTACATGTAATGGTTTTTTTATGACAATGTATGATCGTGTCTCCAGGCAATCATACATAGGGTAATCAGACAGGCCTGACCCGGCCCGGCCCTCCAAAGAACTCAAAGTCATGTGAGTTTCTAGTGTAACAGAAACTCACATGACATTCAAGGTGCCAGTTACATTTCCAATAGCAACGCAAGTCCCACCAATCAGAGATGTCACTGTTACACTTTAGCATTGTGGGTAGTGAAATATCTCTCCATGACATCGCGAAGAAAACATGTTTTTCTTCAAACTAGATTGATTGCATACAGACGCGTGGCTTCTGCAGCACAGCAGTATCATTGTTTTGCAACCACGTTGCTCATGGCAAGGCGCTGTGTCCACCAACACATTTGGAAGCGCCGTGTATGTATGTATACGCAATGCTGGAAACACAGCGTAATGAGACGTGTCTGACAGTTGAAATATTTTCAACTCGGGGCGCTTGGAAGCATTTTTTAGGAGAGCACCGATTGAGTTTTCATCTGGGAAAAAAGGCTTTGTAGGACACGCTGCCTAAGTACTGTACATTGGATTATAGCTGATAATACAATTATCTATGCAGAAAATGATTGTGATCTTTACTTCCGGCACCACACTGTTGACCTCTATAGTCTCTTTCTCTTTCTTCACCTCCTGCACTGGCGTCTGCAAATGCTTTTCATTTGTGTCCCGACCACCACGTGAAGCCGCAATAAACAGCTCCGGACAAGGCTTTCCTGTACAGAATGTACTCTTTTACATCCGAGCTAATCACAAACGAGCTGCAGCCGCTCCGCACTCAGGGGAGATTTTAAAGACCCCATCATCACCCCCCACTCCAACTCTCTTGGCGTCCAGGGTCCTTGCTGATCATCAGGGCCGAGAGCGAGGGGGATTAAACAGACATAAACTCACTGCGCGGCTTAATTGTCTGCTTAATCACTGTCGTTGGCTATACTGTATGGAGTTGAGTTCCTTGAATTGATTCGTGTGCCATAGCTTCAGCAATCATGCATAGGGTAATCAGACCGCCTGACCCGGCCCGGCCCGGCCCTCCAAAGACCTCCGAGTAGAAGTACAAAGACTATGATTAGTTAACCCATTCAAACCGGGAACGCATCTGTGTCATTTTTAGATTTCTTTGGGCTATTCAAAAATAGCAGATATACAAGCTCATAGCACGGCACCGAGTGCCGCGCTATGAGCTTGTAGATCTGCTATTTATTTTTTTATCCTGAAAATGTGTGCAAATCTTTGAATTTATATATTTTTAAAGCGAACATTTGGAACTCAAATCTTTGCTTCTGGATGTCCCTGGAACAAAAGTTTTGCAAAAGATTTTCTCAAATTTTCAAGATTTTTCAAAAATAGCAGATTACGAGCTTGTAGATCTGCTATTTTTTTGAATAGCCAAAGTATAAAACAACGGTTGTAGCTAAAATCTAAAATGACACAGACGCGTTCCCGGATTGAATGGGTTAATCAAATGAAGAACCCAGTAGCTCATTCGCCGTCCTTTTCTTTTGTTTGTGTAAACACCTTATCTTGAATGGAAATTCAGAAGGACACACATCTACATGTGAATGATGCCTCCTTGAGGCAGAGGCAGTGGACACACAATAATGCCTGATTTATACAGAAATGAGCAGATCCGCAAGCTCACAACGCGACGCATTGCAACGCCTTGTGAGTTTGTAGATCTGCTGTTTTCGGCGTGCATGACACCGGTGTGCATGTACACAGTATAAATCAGGCTTTAGATCTTTCACTCTCAATCACGGTGTTATGACATGTGGGGCCGACGACACGTGTTTGTCAGCTCACATGTGGAAGGTGCAATCGGTACCGTTGGAGGTAAATCACAAAGCACTAGACAGCTAATCCTCCAACATACACACGATGACCTCAAGGCACAATGCCAGGACTTATTTTTCGAAAGTGACGCATGAAAGCAGAATTTATGTCCATCTTTTCTAAGTCCTACACAAAGCTGTGGTAAACGATTGATTCACCCACAAGCAGAATTTATGTTTTTTGCCTGATAATAACTTCAACTTCAACATCAATACTTTATTGCCACGTCGATGAGACATCAACAGGAATTTAGATACAGTATGTGCAAGCTCAGACAAAAACGGCAACAACAAAAAAAGAACAGGTGAGTGATGCATAGAATTAAAGCCCTTATCAGAGAAACAAGTTCAGGTAATGTTCTTACCAGATGATGAGGACTTAAGGGCCTTCACAGCCTCAGGATATGTGCTGTTAACAGAAACGATTAGGTCTGATGATAATACCTTTTGGTACTTTAATGACCAACATAGTGCTCTGTGGTGCATTAAGTGTTATATTATTTTAAATGATGGCATGGTGGTTACTTTTCATATGCTATAAACCATTGGTTCTAAGGGGAGTGCCATGATCTACTATGAGCTTGTAGATCTGCTATTTTTGAAAAATCGTGAAAAATGTGTGCAAATCTTTGAATATGTATATATTTTTTCAACTCAAACCTTTGCTTCTGGGGGTCCCTGGAAAAAAAATCATTTTTAGATGTGCCAAATACATATCATTTTGGGGGTCCTTGACATGAAAACCACTGCTATAAACTTCATTATTACATTATTATCATAGGAACAAAGAGATATCAAAATGGTCAAACCATTGATCTGACTGATGCCGTTCTTATTAAACTCAATGGCGCTCTGAATGGGATTTAGAAAAAAAAAAACGATCGGCGGTCATTATAACGGCATTAAAAGGAGAACCAGGCGTCCCCCGTCCCCCCTCCGTCCCATACATGCTGTTGGACGGTTTCGTCCCCAAAAGAGGACGGATAACTTCTTGATGGGACCCCGTTGAAATCCTCTCTATTATCCATCAGTGACAGCAGCCCCGTTGGAGGGACAGAGGCCCGCGGTAAAAGGTATAGGGTCGAGAACGCCCCAATCCGTCTCTGTCTGCCAAACGATTGATTGTGATTTAGTGGGGGGTGGGTGGTGGCGGCAGTGGGGGTGGTGGGGTGCCACTCTCTGATGACTGATAGAGGGGGACCCCTTTGACTCCCAGCACATGGCGAGCAGAGGCAGCGGGGTCAGGGGCAGCTGGTGGGGGTAACAGGGTTGGATCCGGGGGGTTGGGTTGGTTGGTGGGGGCGGCGTGTGTGTGTGTGTGTGTGTGTGTGTGTGCGTGTGCGTGTGCGTGTGCGTGTGTGTGTGTGTGTGTGTGTGTGTGTGTGTGTGTGTGTGTGTGTGTGTGCGTGTGCGCGTGCGTACTTGCATTATATAGTTTTGAGGGCCAAATATCCCCACAAATCTGAGAAATAGTGATAAATTGTGAGGACAATTTTCCTGGTCCTCACCAGAGTTTCTGTATGGTTACTAAGACCTGAGGCGATTCTTAAAAAAAATCTAAATCCTAACAGTTTTTTGAAAAAAATCGAAAACATTTATTTTTTAAGATTTTTCAAAAATAGCAGATATACAAGCTCATATCGCGGCACTCGGTGCCGCGATATGAGCTTGTATATCTGCTATTTTTGAATAGCCCAAAGAAATCTAAAGTGACACAGATGCGTTCCAGGTCTTAATGGGTTAAAAATACTTTTTGAGATGAGGAAAAGATCAGGCTTGGGTTAGAGTTTTAGGATCAGGCATTTACAGGTTAGGTTTAGGGTTTATGGGGTTAAAGTTATACCTGAGTTATACATGGTTGTGAGCTGATGTCGTGCACCGAAACAAGTCCCCAGGACCTTTTTTGTGTGTTATCCTTTTAGCCTTAATGTCTGACTGTACCATGAGCTGTTTACATTTCGGACTAATAATGTATTCAATCAATCAAAAAACTGAAAATAGCCGATCTACAAGCTTGAAGAGCTGCTATTTTCGGCTATTCTTCAGCTATTTTCGATGCTGTCCTAGAATGTTCATGTTCTCAGGAGTATAATACAAACGTGTGTGTGTGTGTGTGTGTGTGTGTGTGTGTGTGTGTGTGTGTGTGTGTGTGTGTGTGTGTGTGTGTGTGTGTGTGTGTGTGTGTGTGTGTGTGTGTGTGTGTGTGTGTGTGTGTGTGTGTGTGTGTGTGTGTGTGTGTGTGTGTGTGTGCGCGCGTGTGTGTTGGGGGGGGGGGATGTTCCCTGGATGGATCACAAGATAGAAGGTGTCAGAGATGCGGGACAAAGCCCCCCAACCAACCGCCCAAGTCTATCACTTAGCCCATCCATCACCCTGCTGGCTTTGTGGTTAGCCTAACGGTTGCTAGCTAATCGTTTCATCATCGGGGGATAATAGAGATGACAGCAAATACAGACTATAGCCTGTGAGGCCTCACTATACGAGCCACGAGGCGACCCCATGCCCACAGTGTTCTAGAATGATTATAGGCTATACCACCTGGAGAAAATAAGTGGGTATGTCCCACAACCTGACATTCAGCGACGGGTTGTGAGCTTGTAGATTGGTATTTTTGGTGCAATGGGGGGGGGGGAAAGGAGCAGACCAAGTATAGTGCCATGGGGGGACGCATGCTTCTACCGTTTGAAACCCTAGTGCACCTGCTCGGTGCTCAAGACTTTCGCATTTGGGCACCCAAATTTGGTGCCCAAATGCGGAAGTAGAATATTCTTCCGGGTGCTTCAAACGCCAGTGAGCAACTTTCATTGAAATGAATAGCTGGAGGCGGGGCAGTCCGCCCTCTAGATAAATTATAACTCTATGGTATTTTCACACAGTTAACCACTTAAAACCTCAATACTTGGAAAACTTGTACTTGGTCTGCTCTTTTTACCCCATACACAAACCTCTTTGCCGAAAATAGACGATCTGCAAGCTCACAACGCTTGTAGATCTGCTATTTTCGCCCAATGTTCCCCTCAGAAAAGGGATGAAAATGTTCCCCTCAGAAAAAAAAAGTTCCTATCACAAAGATTTGGCAGCCCCCCTGTGGTAACTCTGAGGACCCCCTAGGGGTCACGGACCCCCTGTTGAAGACCTTGAAATGGCCTCTCTCACATGAGTATGCTGAGGCATAAATCTGACCTCTGACTA
Source organism: Gymnoscopelus braueri (assembly GCF_963280865.1). Lineage (NCBI taxonomy): Eukaryota > Metazoa > Chordata > Actinopteri > Myctophiformes > Myctophidae > Gymnoscopelus > Gymnoscopelus braueri. The sequence continues at coordinate 12,256,865 of NC_137621.1, forward strand.
CAGCGATAAGAACAGCATTAAGAAGACAACTTGGTATCCTCTCTGCTCTCCACATTTACAAGTCCCACAACTCTTCCAAATATCATCCCATGGCAGACATATACACTACATGCTCAATGCATCAAACCCTTCTGAGTAGCAGAATATTTTTTGTTTTTTAAAAGAATTAAAAATATGTTAAATCTCAACCACCTGGAGCAAACCTCAGTGATGCTTGTTTCTTTGCCGTCCTTGACTGACTGAGCTCCGTCTCCCAGTTTGGGTGTGGTGCTGTGGTCTAGATCAGAGGATCTTAAACATTTTTCATTTCAAGGACCTCCCCAGTTTGCAATGTGTTGGCCACGAGCCCCCATAACGCCGAGCGTATAATGGTCCATTTGGATCCATTTGTACACACTCAGAATTACATTATCGTCTCTGTCTTGTGTCACTTTTCAGGAAACGTATAATAAGTAGCAGATCTACAAGCTCAAAACGCGTCGCTTCGCGCCCGCACTTCGAGCTTGTGGATCTGCTACTTTTGATGCTTGTGTGTGACGCTGTAGTATGATCAAGTATAGGGCGTTAATTCACGAAAAAACACAAAAGCCTAGAATATGGAGTTATGAGATTTCTGCCCAACAGCAGTGATATCCTTAAGGGTGCATTTGGATCCTAAGTATCAATAATCTTGCTGGGGAACCTTCTGAATCCCCCTCAACGACGACCCCTGGCCCTGGGGGGTCCCCGGACCCCACTTTGACACCCGCGCTTTGGGTGTGGTATTGGATGCAAGCTGTCCTTGAAAGGTTGTTGATAGCAGCCTCAGCACCGCTCGGCTGCTCTGCTCCAGCAGCTTAGCCTCCTAATCACCTCCAGAGGCCTCATTAGAGCCTTATTTGGTCTTGAAAACAACGGACTGTATTCAGGCCGGAATATTGTTGCAAACACAATGCAGGATCCTTCTGCGTTTGTTTATGTGTGTCTCACACACACGGTGGTGGAAAAAGTACTCAAATGTTTTACTTAAGTAAAAGTATCAATGCTGCATTGTAGAAGTACTCTGTTACAAGTAAAAGTACGGAATTCTAAATTTACTTGAGTAAAAGTACAATAGTATTGGTATCAAAATGTACCTAAAGTACCAAAAGTAAAAGTTAACTAAATGTTTGAAAATAGCAGATCTACAAGCTCACAACGCGTTGCGATGCGACGCGTTGTGAGCTTGTCCATCGGCTATTTTCAAATAGCCGATGTATAAAATAGGGCTAAAGTGGTGTTTTATAATTTAATAATTTATATCTGCAAAGTAACTAGTAACTAAAGTCTGCATCTGAGATGTAGTGGAGTAGGAGTAAAAGTATAGGCAATTGGAAATACTGCAGTAAAGTAAAAGTACCTCAAAACTGTACTTAAGTACAGTACTTGAGTAAATGTACTTAGTTAGTTTACACCACTGCTCTCACACACCAACTATTTCAAATCATATCACAAGGAGGGGAATTTACATCACACAGAAGGTATACATACTGTTTAACCATTTAACATAGGCCTGCCTACAGTATCGTTGTAGGGCTATACAGTATCGTTGCTGTCAGGCAGAAACCTCTTATCTCCATTTTTTTACTTTTTTTCCCCCCCGTAAATTAACGCCTTATTTGATCATATTACAGCATCACACAAAAGTAGCAGATCTACAAGCGACGTGTTTCGATCTTGTAGATCTGCTACTTTTGCTGTTTTTGAATTTTAAAAGTAACTGGTTTCACCCGATAGAGACGATATACTTCATTGACCGAGATTCCACAGGGGTCTATACTAGGCCCCCCTTACTTTTTCCCTAAACACCAAATATCTCAGAAAATGTGTGAGCTTGTAGATCTGCAATCTACAAGCTCCCCTACCCCCCATAATAGGGATGTTAAGGTTCAATGGTTAAATATATTTTGTAGCTTATATCCCAGGTGAATCATAAGAAATGCCAATATAGCGCAGAAAGGCTGATTATAGACAAATAATACCATGGCCTACAGTAGTTATGCACAGAGAGCAGCAGCATGATAAGACCCAGCCAGCATATTGTCTAGTCACAGGAAGTGGTCAAAGCCAGGTGAGCGTGTTGCCGGCGGTAACCCGATCCGCATGTTGACAGAGCGGAACAGGTGTTCCCACCCAGCTAATCCATACGTCCACGCAGGACACAGGTGATCCATTAGAGCAGATTGATTCAAAAGCTTTAACCCATTGAGACCCTGCATGAGGCCCATTCTACAGATGTCTTCTAAAATCCTAACAGTTTTCTGAAAAACATGTTTTTATGTTTCTATTGGCAGTGGCTCAGGGGTAGAGTGGCCGGTACAGCGGCCGGATGGTAACCGCAAGGTTACCAGTTCGATCCCGGGCTCCCCCAGAGTTATAGTGTCGAAGTGTCCTTGAGCAAGACGCTGAACCCCTAATTGCTCCCGATGAGCAGGTTGGTGCCTTGCACGGTTTCCATGCGAGTGAGTGAATGTAATGCACAAATCTACGTAAAGCGCCTTGGATAAAAGCGCTATATAAATGCACCATTTAAATCAGTGGTTCTTAAACTTCTTCATGTGAAGGACCCCCAAAATTATATGTATTTGGCGTGAGCTTGTAGATCTGCTATTTTTTGAATAAAATCTGAAAATGACACGGATGCTTTCCCGGTTTTAATGGGTTAAAAGGCTCTCCCCGTCTCCCCTCCCCGTCCCCCGCCCGCCTGCACCATGGGCCGGCTTTAGCACGCCGCCGGTTGCCACGATACCTCATCTGGCTGGCGATTCAGGGATGGCCTTGCCTTGAAAAACAGGGGAAGGAATGTTCAGTGTGTTTGCTCTGCTCTGCTAATGCTGGAAACATTTTGTCACATGAAGATCTGCTAGTACGAGGTCGAGGACGTTCCGGGAAATCCTTTTCCAAATCTTTGTGCCGTGCATGAAATGGCTAGACGGCTTGACCTCTCCTACCGCAATACAGGTCGTTGTGTACTTTGATTTAATTGAGGTTTCCTCTTTTAAAATCTTTATAGTGCATCTGGGACTCAGGAAGCAATTGTGTGGGGGGGATACCCATTCGTATACCTAGAGTGACCGGCTGTAATAATAATCAGTGGTGTAAAGTAACTAAGTACATTTACTCAAGTACTGTACTTAAGTATAATTTTGAGGAATTTTTTACTTTAGTGGAGTATTGCCAATTTTCAATACTTTTACTTCTACTCCACTACATCTCTGAGGAAAATATTGTACTTTTACTCCACTGCAATTATTTGACAAGATTAGTTACTAGTTACTTTGCAGATATAAATGATTATATTATAAAACATACATTAACCACTTTAGCCCTATTTTATACATGGGCTATTTGAAAATAGACGATCTACAAGCTCACAACGCGTCACATCGCGACGCGTTGTGAGCTTGTAGATCTGCTATTTTCAAACATTTTAGTACTTTTACTTTTGGTACTTGAAGTTTATTTTGACGCCAATACTTTTGTACTTTTTACTCAAGTACAATTTTGAACACAGGCCTTTTACTTGTAACAGAGTATTTCTACATTGAGGTATTGATACTTTTACTCAAGTAAAACAAAGTACTTTCCCCACCACTGGTAGTAATAATCCCATAAGTAACAATGAAGCAACTAGAAAGAAAACAGCCAACAGTGATTTATGTTGACATGTTGTCATTATCAAACCCACACTCCCTCTCTTCTCTCCTCTCCTATTTCGGCGCGCCACCCGGTTCCCCAAATGCCAAATAAAGGTTTACAGGGCCAGGGCCCAGACATCTGCTGCTCTCTGATTGGCTGGCCGGCCGGCCGGCGGGCTGGCGGCGCCCATCAGGCTCACCTGTTATCCACAGCCCAGTGCATGATGGTAAACACCCTGGGCTCGGACCTGTGGGAGATAGAACCCCATCTGGTCAGCAGCATTAACCCATTTAGACCGGGGGAAAGAATCTGTGTAATGTTTTTGATTTCTTTGGCTATTAAAAAAATAGCAGATATACAAGCTCGTAGTGTGGCACTAGCTTGTAGATCTGATGTATATATTTTTTCTAATCGTGAAAATGTGTGCAAATCTTTGAATATATATGTATTATTTTTTAAAGCGAACATTTTGTAACTCAAATCTCTGCTTCTAGGGTATTCTACAAATGTCTTCTAAATCCGAACAGTTTTCTGAAAAAAACGTATGTTGCTATATCAGTGGTGCTCAACCTTTTTCATGCATTTGGCCGCCGACCCCCATCTCAAAATACAACTGCTCAAAATAATTAAGGGAACACTTTGATCCCTTCATTCTTTTGAGCAGTTTTTGTTAGCAGTATGTACACAGTTCATGAAAACTCAAAATAATTAAGGGATCAAAGTGTTCCCTACATTTCTTTGAGCAGTGTATTGTTGTTGTTCCAGGGACCCCTAGAAGCAAAGATTTGAGTTATAAATGTTCCCTTTAAAAAAATATATATATTCAAATATTTGCACAAAACGTTCAAGATTTTTCAAAAATAGCAGATCGACAAGCTCATAGCACGGCACTCGGTGCCGCGCTATGAGCTTGTAGATCTGCTATTTTTGAATAGCCCAAAGTATAAAATAATGGACAAAGTGGTTACACACAGATGCGTTCCCGGGTTTGAATGGCTTAACAACCAGCTCCTTAACAATGGCTTCCAGGGACAGCAGAAGGGCAGACCGGGGACCGTATCGGCCAATAAAAACAGGCTGTGCATGACATTTAACGCCTGATGTTGTGGTGGTGGGGCTTAGCTGGCGTACAGGTCGTCCCATGCACTGTCCGCGCTCTCTCTCGCCCCGTATGAGCAATAAAACAAAAAGGCAATCTCAAAAAAGCGGAAGATGACGCCTCATGTAAAACCGGCGACTGTGGCTGTCATGTTTGTGTTTGAAGTGTACAGTTCGAGACAATAAAGTAGGAGTCATTTACACATAAATGTCAAGTACAAATAGCCAATATTTTTGGCTATGACGCCTTCATAATGTCATATTGAAGGCGTCATCGGAGAAAAGGCTCACAGTAAACCGTGGCAGAAACATTTAAATAATAAAAAGCAGTTTGATGAAGTGTAAATATGACATTTGGAATAAATGAGATGGGGGGGGGGGGGTCAAGTGAGAGGAGAAAGTAAGGAGCTGTCCAATCAATCGGTACTGAAGACAAAACACTGCCATCTTGTGTCACAAGAAACTGCTCTTCACTTACAGCATCTTTATAACACTGAGGATTGTACTGTGTATTCAAGGCACAGAGGAGATTGTGTGTACACATCTTGTATCTATAGGCCAGGTGCTGGACATCAAGGCAAGAATCAAGAAGGTAAAACATCTGCACACATGGTTTAAAGCTCCCAAAACTTATTTCATTTAATGGTGCAACGTTTCTAGCCTCGCGTAGCCAGACTATATCACTGCGTGGATATGAGTCTGGTGCTTCTTTGAGGACGCTTTTTTCTCCCATGGGGCGGGATCAAAACAATGGCTCTGGACGCATTTGGTTAGACCTACAACCAACTACCAATTACAGTCTCCTACATTTGAATACTGGGCCTTGATTGGTCACCCCAGACTTCGGGAGCAGGAAATGGGATTCACAACGGAGCGGTGCCAGACCCAAATCGCCAGTGGTGGAAAAAGTACTCAAATGTTTTACTTAAGTAAAAGTATCAATACTGCACTGCAGAAGTACTCTGTTACAAGTAAAAGTCCGGAATTCCAAATTTACTTGAGTTAAAGTACAGAAGTATTGGCATCAAAGTGTACTTAAAGTACCAAATGTTTTGAAAATAGCCGATCTACAAGCTCACAACGAGTCGCAAAGCGACGCGTTGTGAGCTTGTAGATCTGCTATTTGCAAATAGCCTATGTATAAAATAGGGCTAAAGTGGTTAATGTATGTTTCGTAATATCATAATTTATATCTGAAAAGTAACTAGTAACTAAAGTTTTCACGTAATTGTAGTGGAGTAAAAGTACAATATTTGCCTCTGAGATGTAGTGGAGTAGAAGTAAAAGTATTGGAAATTGGAAATACTCAAGTAAAGTACAAATACCTCAACATTTTACTTAAGTACAGTACTTAAGTAAATGTACTTAGTTACTTTCCACCACTGCAAATCACGGGGGGATTTTTTTTTTGCACTGGCTACAACGTTTCGACCTTAAAGGTCTTCATCAGGCATTATATTTGCCTAAAATTTTGGGAGCTTTAAACCAGAGTGCGGATGTTTTACCTTCCTCTCACTGTGTATTCAAAGGGCCATGGCTGCACTATGCAGTGCAAACAACCAGGCCTCATCTGCAGAGTGCATGCAGCAGCAGCAGCAACGGGTCAAAACCCCAGAGGAAATTAGATATGTGATGGGCTCTGTCTGTTTTTCCAACGTGAAACATGCAGTTTGTCTATACATAGCATACACAAAGATGAGCACAATAATGTCTCTAAATGAGATGTGGTGGTGGGGGGGGGGATTATAAAGAGAGATGCTGAGTGAAGGAGAGGCTCGGTTGGGGTGGAGTTTGAACAACAAGCGCTGGGCTCTCTACAGCTGCTGGCTCTAATGAGCATAATTACCACAGTAATAACATTAGCCTATCTGAGGGAATGGAGGGGCAGGACAAGTGGTTGTGTGTGTGTGTGTGTGTGCGTGCGTGCGTGTGTGTGTGCGCGTGTGTGTGTGTGTGCGTGTGTGCGTGCGTGTGTGCGTGTGTGTGTGTGTGTGTGTGTGTGTGTGTGTGTGTGTGTGTGTGCGCGTGCGTGCGTGTTTTCGCGTGCTTGTGCTCTGCATGCAAGGCTTTTGTGTGTTTGTGTGTATCCATTCGCGCACACATGTATGGAAGTGTGTGTGTGTGTGCGTGTGCGCGAGCACGTTGGTTCATTCTGTCTCACTTGCAGTCCCTGCCTCATTCCCCGAATCTCAATATCTCTTTGTTAGCCCACAATAATTCTATTTGGGCCTCATATCCGCCATATCAGATTGTAGTTTGTACAAGGTAATTAGCAGAGGAAAGGAAGCCTCCACACCAGCAGGCAGGATAACAAAAAAAACGCCCCCGGTGACATCATCCTGGCTCCACAGCCGCCGCCCCCCCCCCCCCCCTCCTCACTATTTTTCCTTTCCTTCGCCTGCCCTGTCAGAATCACAAAATAAACCTTAAAGCGGCACTATGAAACTTGATCCAATCTGTATGTTAGAGTATGTTAATACAATATAACTTATACAATCTGTATGGTAGAGTATGTTAATACAATATAACTTATACAATCTGTATGGTAGAGTATGTTGATACAATATAACTTATACAATCTGTATGGTAGAGTATGTTGATACAATATAACTTATACAATCTGTATGGTAGAGTATGTTAATACAATATAACTTATACAATCTGTATGGTAGAGTATGATCAAACAATATAACGTATATAACGGGTGGTTGTATTTTGTCTCCCTGCTCTTCTATTGAGACATTTAGATGGTGTCAAAGGTCATGTATCACCTAGCCACAGGATCTGACACTAAGTTTGACCCGATGGTCAAGATTCAATTTATGAACCCTAGTGTCCATATTCTGGGGGCGAACGTTTGGCGAAAATATTTAGTGTAGAGGGAAAAGAAGTAGGAGGCCTAATAGACCCGAAAGATTTAAAATAATCCTTTAGTTTTATGTCCATTGTCTTCCTCTGCCGACAGAGATTGGTATTTGCCACAATGTCCGAATTACAACATAGATGTCGGCACATCTACTGTAGTATCCAATCCGGTGCACCATCTGCCTCAAATAACTTTATTGACATTGTTAACCAGTAGGGTCTAAATACTTTTATTATCCTACTCTTACAGATTGGTTAAAATAATGTTTTTTTTATTGAAATAAGGTACAGATTGTAGCCTTAAAGGGATAGTTCACCCCCAAAATGACATTTTTTTCCGGTAGGAGACTCAAAGAGTCTCTATTGACCTCTATCTGCCGGTCATCAAATTATTGGCTTAGGAATGCGACAAAAAACTAAAAATCTCCATGAATTCAAGGCTTCATGGGGTTTGTAATTGCTTGAAAATAAGTACTTTTTTGGGTGAACTATCCCTTTAACCCCAGCATCCCTATTCTGTGTCATACACGCTGCGACACGTCGACTCGTGATCTTGTAGATCGGCTATTTTTTGGTGTATAGTGAAAAAAAGGGCGTACCAAGTACAATTGTCATTCAGGTCCGGGTTACAAAGTATAGAAGGTTATAAGCGGTCAAGATCAAAGAAGGAAAGAAAAAGGTTCCAAGAGAAAACTGATGATGACATTGAAAAGAAAAAGCGAGGTAGAGTTTGGCCTTCAGAGGATTTGGGGACATAAAGGAGACAGAGAAGGTGGTTTAAGACGACATGTCAGGCTGTCTCTAATCTCCAATCAGCAGAGACTTAAGACCTGGGAGGAAAGTTTCCAGCCAATCGGGAGGAGCCGTTGTATCCAGCAGGGAATCGGGGGGGGATGAGGGGGATTAAATGGCACTCAGCTAGAGAGATGAAGAGGAACCACACGTATGTGTGCGTGTGTGCGTGCGTGCGTGCGTGCGTGCGCATGTGTGTTGTACCACGGCCTGTGATTGGGGTGTGGACCATAGATATGACATAATCACATAAAAGTAATCTGATTTAAGATGGTTATGAGTAATAGTCATAGGTAACAGCAGTGGTGTTACAAAGTACTCAACCGCAGTAGAAGTATCATGTAATCAGTAATCATGGTAAAATAAAATATAACTCGACTACAAATGAAAGTTGCTCTGTCAAATGCAAATGCAAATGCATTTGACTATACTAAAATGTAGACATAAAACAAAATGCAAAGATGTTCGAGAAATTACTATATTTGAATGAGGGCTTAAGTGATTAATTCATAAAATACCTTTTCTCGGTTGTCTCTGAAATGTATTATGGAGTGAAAGTAATACAAAAAACTATCAACTACTCAGGTAAAGTACAGATACTCAAGAAATGTACTTAACTACAGTATTCATAGTAAAGTAAATGTACTGAAACAGCAGTGGAACAGGAGTGTGGTTGGGGGAGCAGTGGACTTGGATTTCTGGTGACATGTTCGCCTCAATGAACTGGGATGTGGCGCCCACTTGTGTCATACATGTGAAACTACATCCAACATGTATACCTTCACTCAAGGAGGGTAATGGACGATGTAGTTGTTATTGGCTGTTTAGTATTCATTATTTGAGTGCATTACCGGTATTTAGATTCTAAAACATATTCAACATATTTAAAAAACACTAAAAACACTATCCCATGCAAAGGATTGGCCTAGAGTACTTTATTTTCATACTTACAAAATGTAAGCTGGCATGAATAAGTACGGTATATTTTCATTCATCAACATATAGCATACAAAATGAACACACAATAACACATGTCATGTCATCAACAAATACAAACACTATAATGTACAAAAGAGATGGGAAAATTACATTTACCTCCCCTTTTGGTCTCCTGATAGATGTTCTTTCAGGACAATTTTGAAAGAAACCTTTAATGAATGGTGTCAGGGCATTCCACATTTTGGTGACAGAGCAGTAGAATGAGAAGAATGAGAATTTTCCCATGTTTGTTCTATATTTGGGTGATATACCAGATCAGTGTTGAGACTGTGGGTGTCACTCACTTTGGAGAAGTAGTTCGACAGGTATGAGGGAATGCATATAATAATAATAATAGGTACTACTACTACTACTACTACTACTACTACTACTACTACTACTACTACTACTACTACTACTACTACTACTACTACTACTACTACTACTACTACTACTACTACTACTACTACTAATCATCATCATCATCATATTTATTTGTGTAGCACCTTTATTTTTAAGTTATTTTGTGGCTTTTCTGAGCCTTTATTTTGATAGATATACTGTATAGTGGAAAGACGAGAGAGACCGGAGTCACAGACAGAGGTATAGCCTAGTGGTTCGGCCAACCAAGTATCGAACCTAGGACTCACTGTCAGGCATTAGAGCCCATATACTGTATGTGGTACCACTCATCCGTCTGGTCGCCCTATCAGTATAGAAATAAAATGGATATCATTAAAAGAAACATTACACATTATATCGTCTCTATCGGGTGGAAATCCTTTTGAGCTTGCATATCTGCTACTTTAGATGCTTTTGTGTGACGCTATAGTATATGATCAAGTACGGCGTTGATTTATGAAAAAACACAAAAAGTTAAAATATGAAGATAAGAGGTTTCTGCCCAATAATACTTTTCCAGTCATTAAATCTGATATCACATAACTTCACTGTGTCTGAGGTGTCTCTTTTTGCAGGTAGTCTCCAGAGCCATCATCACCACCATCATCATCCTCCCAGACGTCAAAGTTGGTCTCTTCATCCACCTTCATCAGCACCACGGTGCTCGCTGGTAACGAAGATGGGGAGGTTTGTGTTGTTGAGTTGAGTTGAGGCTGTCTATTTATAGCTGTGTTAATGTAGTGGGAAAGACATTGTATTGCTAAATACCATAATTTGTATTAATAATGTAGATCTGCAAAGTGACTATAGAAATAAAGCTGACAAATACTTTTAGTGCACTAAAAAGTACAGGTGGTTCAGGGCCACTCACCACGTCTCATGACTGTGAGTCGTGCAGATGCGGATGTTCCTCCCAAGGCATTGTGGGAAATGCAGGAGTAGATGCCAGCATGAGACAGCTGGAGGTTCTGGATCTGGAGCCAGCTGGACATGGTGTAGCGCTCCGGACCGCCACGGAGCTGACAGGGACATACACTAGTCACTATGTATTTTTTGTATGTCAATACAATTTAACTTATACAATTGGGGTGGTTGTATTTTGTCTCCCTGCTCTTCTATTGAGACGTTTAGATTGTGTTAATCTGGAGAATCTGACGTTCATCAAATTATTGGCTCAGGAGTGCGACAAAAACAAACAAATGTCCATGAATTCAAGGCTTCATGGGGTGTATAATTGACAGAAAATACCGGGTGAACTATCCCTTTAAGTGTTTAAACTGTTCCGAATTTTGCAGGGGACCTCCTGGAAACCCCCTCAAGGACCCCTGGGGGTCCCCGAACCCCACTCTGAGAACCACTGGTTCAGACACATCCGAGTCTCACTGACAATTCAAACTTTATTCCAGACACTCAGGGGGTCCATATTGCATACGACACTGACTGATGACATCATCAAACCTGGACAGAGATGTGAGGATCGTCCCCTGGCAGGAAGTGGTCACTGCCCTTCTTCTTCCAGCTGAGGGTTGGCAGCGGGTAGGCTGAGACTTCACACCCAAACACAACGTTGTTGCCCGTGAAGTTGGACACATCTCTGGGCACTCTGAGGATGCGGGGAGCTGATCGTAAGAGAAAGGAAAAACAACTGAGGATAAGTACGAAAGAATACTGACACTACGTTGAAACAACTGGAAACTAACACACACAAAGTGGGCAGGGATTCACTAACTTTCCTCCCAAAAATTCACAGCCCAAGGCTGTGGCCCCTCTATTGTGAAATGGCAAAGAAAATGTATTTTTTTTGCATTTGAAGACAGTGTGCAGGAATTTTTCTTTCAGTGTGTTGGGGCCCTCGTTTGGTCTTCTCCTACGCACCTGTCACCTTTGCAGGTGTCCAAAAGACTTGCTTTTTAAAGAAAAAATATGGAAAATGGCCGACCTACAAGCATGTAAATCTTTTTTCCCCTTCATAGTCCTCCCCCTTCCAATTGCCCCAATTCCAATTAGTTTTTATTGGCAACATAATGAATATAGGTACTGTATGGTTCATGCTGGTACTGTATGCACATAATTACAAATAACGTCCCTGGTTCAATCCCAGGCCACAGATATGTGTTGCATGTCGTTCTCGACCCTCAGCTTCCTGTCTCTCTTCACACTCTCCTATCTAATGGACAAACTGCCTAGAATTAATTATAATATGAATATAAAAATGTGCAGATGCACCTGAGTAGCATGGTCCTTGTCCAGTCATTCTGAGGATGGTCTTACTCCGGCTGGAGGCCTCTCTCAGTTGACACACGTTGGGGTAGGTCCACCCGTCAGAACCACACACCGGGCCTTCGTCCCGACACACACATGTGGGCTCCGGCTCGGCCCTGTTCTTCTTGCCTCTCTGACCTCTCTGTGAGAAGTGTTATAGAAAATGTATATTTCCACACTCAATGAAAAGTATAGACAGTTTTATTGAGGAATATCAGAGCATACAACAACTAACATGTAGCAGGAAGAAGTGGGAACCTCGATGTAAAATTGGCTATTTGGTCCAAAATGTAAAAAAACGGTCTTAAACAGTATGTGATTGAATATTTGGTCATAAACCAGCAGTTGCAGCAAGGGTAAATTTAGGTGTGATAATTCAAATTAAGACCATTTTTAACATAACCACTTTTGCATCAAGGTGCCCACTCTTGCTTAGTGCCCACTCTTCTTGTATCCGGATAGCCTATAGCAAGGCCTCGGCCTCCACCTCCCCTGTGTCATCTCTGCCTCTCTGTGCCCCTCTCTCCTCAGTTGTCCTCAAAACTTTCTTTTTATACAATCTCACAAGTAAGGAAAGGTCATATTAAAGGAGGAGTAATTAAAGAAACCCCACCCCGGGCCCCGGGCTGGGAAACAGTTGGAATGCAAGCAAGCAAGTTTGTAGCGGACCAACACCTTTGAATATTAGGGTGGTAAATGTCTGGACAAAGGCATCGAAAAACAAATGAGCAACAGACAGCAGTTGTTAGAAGTCTTAGATTAAAATAAATGAAATAATGGACGTATTAACACTTATTTGATATTTACCATCGCAGACGTTTTCCTCTGGCAGACGAGACCCACCCCACAGCGCCCGTAGAACTTCTGCGCGCCGTCGGGGTCACACTGCTGCCCCTCCACGTTGGCACACTGCTCGCAGCATCCGCAGTCGTCCCGCACCCGCCCCGCGGGGCAGCCGCCGGGCGCCCGCGGGCAGAGCCTGGGGTTGCACTTGCCGCAGCCCGCCCCTTCCTCCCACAGGCGCAGCCAGCCGCGGTGCTGGGGCGGGACCCCCAGGGAGGCGCGGATGCACGCGCTCAGGTAGATGCAGGCACATAGCCACGTCAGAGCCGATGGCATCGCCTCGACCTGTCACGCTGAAGCCAGACTCTTTGTCTTAAAAAATTATGACAGATAATGTTGAAAGTAATTAAGCTCAGGACAAGCGCCAGGACCCAAAAAAAAGCAGGATGGAAGCGCGAGACGTTTTCCGCTGTGAGTCCAGAGCGCAGACTGGCGCTCATAACATTTGGAACGATATCCCTTTTTCTGCTGGTCTCTGAAAGTGGAGTGGCCCCGTGCCGTCGTTCCCCCTCTGAGGTTTAAACGAATCCTTCTGTCTTCTGAGCCTCACGGTCTTCTTCTGAATAGATGTTTTTCTGTTATTATTATTACCACATAACCGGCCACATTGTCTTCCTGCATCACATTTCTTCATCAGCTCAGGGTCCCTGGTAAACAAAGTGACGGAGTAAAGGTGGTTTGCAAACTTCACCTCTTTAAATGTCCACCTCTCATCTTCTTCCGCTTCTCATAATACTGTTGCCTTTCTTCGCGTGCCAGTGTCTCTGGGCAGTGCCAGTGTCTCTGGGCAGTGCCAGTGTCTCTCTGGGTAGTGCCAGTGTCTCTGGGGGAGGGCAGAACTGGCGAAAGGGCTTCAGAAGTGACACGGCATCTAAAAGAATCTTACTCAATATGTCACTCGTATAGGTGTTAACCACATGAACCCAAGCATCCCTATTCTGTTGGCGAACGTTCCACGAAAATAGCAGATCTGCAAGTTCACAACGCGTCTCAGCGCGATACGTTGTGAGCGTATAGATCACAGCTTTTTGTGGCAAAGAGATTTGGTGTAGGGAGAAATACTAGCGACCCTGGTCAACTAAGTATGTAGGGTATTAACTGGTTAATAAACAGCCTTGCTCTAGCTGTCCACATGACTGTGAAAAGCTCTTCATATACTGTAAGTATCATACACTAAAATACATACTGGGAAGTATGGTAGAGGATATGAGGATAGGAATCAGGATATTGCAAATACTGTTTCTATTGTGTGAAATACAGCTCTATCTACTCCATCTAGTACAGACTAGATGCTTGTGGAGTAGTGTGACATTCCTGGCTCTGTAAACAGTATAAATCTGTCTCGAGGTTTGGACAATGGACATGGTTAAAGAAACCTTGAGAAAACAATGATGACCTTGGCATTAGATATTTTTCTGCACAACAGAATTTTAACAATTTGCACGGATGTGTGTGTGTGTTTTCTTGCAAGACACACAATGTCTGGACATGTTTTTGCAATTTTCTCTAGCTTTAGGGTCATGATTCATCATAGATCAGCTATGAGGAATCATGACCCTATACTAATTCACTTCCACAAAGTATTCACTTATTATCCACTTAGTATCCACATAGTATTCACTTATTATCCACATAGTATCCACCTAGTATTCACATAGTATCCACTCACATAGTATCCACTTAGTATCCACATACAGTATTATCCACATACATAGTATCCACTTAGTATCATCCACTAGTATCGACTTAGTATCCACATATTATCCACTTAGTATCCACATGCCATGGCACTTGGCATGAGTTACTGTAAGACAGGCACGTTTACTTGTTTCATAGGGCGTTTTCAAAGTGCATTACATAATAAGGCATGAAAATACATTAAAAGGATAATAGAAGGAATCAAACAACATGAAATTAGGTCAGGGTTCATTTGTTTGAGTCTTCTAACACTGAAAAAACTTTAATGTACCAAAGTTGAATCTACCCCTGTTCCAGCATACTACTACTCCCCCTACAGGTACAAACCTCTGTCGTTCAGTATTGGTATCAACCACTTTTATGTAAGATAACACTTTTATGTTGGGTGTCCTTTTGCCTACTACAACACAGTACTCTATCAGAAGCAACAATACACCCCTTAGATTCTAGGCCAGGGTTGAATTACAGTATTTTCACACACCCAGAACCTAACAGACATCCATAGAATTGCACATTCCTATCATTCAGTACCATCTTAGGGAGTTGTTTTTGACTGAAAAGAATAGATCAAAAATGTTTGTGCTCTGTGCTCCTGGTTATCTCTCAAAACTTTGAGTATGTCAGTTAAAGCTCCATTTCATTGAATCAAATGTTCAAATTGCTCAACTGGTTGATCCTTTACTATAAAGATTGAGCAAACCTTTATCCATAAATATACTTTATAGTACCATTAACCAAATGCACATGACAGTGACTGAATGTAAAATGTGTGTGTGTGTGTGTGTGTGTGTGTGTGTGTGTGTGTGTGTGTGTGTGTGTGTGTGAGAGAGTCTGTATGCACTTATACCGTATGTTGGTTTGTTTACTGTTGTTGAGTGAGAAAACAATGTTGCACATTAAGCTAATCATCTGATGACCCCCCAAAATCATTTGAGCCCGCCCCCACACACACACACACACACACACACACACACACACACACACACACACACACACACACACACACACACACACACACACACACACACACACACACACATATAGTGTATATAAATCATTTACTTTCATGAAATAATAGTTATCATGATAAATTCCAGATGCCATTTAATAGTAACGTGGCACACAGTGTAAAAGTGTACATGTGGCTTCAGTCAACAGAGTGGCACTCCTTACAATAACTGTACTGTTAGCAATGAGAGGCGTGGTTGTTAGGCGAGTGACTTGTGACGTCAGAGCATGTGAGGTCTTCCTGGTGTGACGTCAGCAGCACATATACTAGCGTTGCCATGTCCGCTTTTTATAAGCAACCTTGGGCTTGTTTTTCTGTGTAGTTGCTTGTAAATACTGTTAGTTGGGCTTGTTTCTAAATGTTGTTTATATCAGTGGTTTTTCATGTCAAGGACCCCCAAATCAATATGCATTTGTCCGCAGACTCCCCCTACTTCTGAAAATATTGTGTGCCACAGTGCCAGAGAGCAGAGCCGTGCGGGAGAAATGCGTTTTTTTTGGCGGTTTTGGGCGGATATTTCCGAGTTTTTGGTGGTTATTTGCGGTTATTTCTTTTTATAACTCTTAATAAATGTGATTCTGTTAATTTAAAATTTTTTTTTTTTCGTTTTTTTGCGGGGCTCCCCCAAGCGCGGGGCCCTGTGCGGCCGCACCGTTCGCACTACCCTTGGCACGGCCCTGCCAGAGAGAGACCCCCATACAAGGTTTGTGTGGATTTGAAAATATTTCACAATTTTCACTTTTTTAAAAAGAGTTTTCTCTGAAAATAGCTGATCTACAAGCTCACACGCTGCGTGTGACAAGCATCATGACGCGTTGTGAGCTTGTAGATTGGCTATTTTTGAACAGAATAGCCAATGCAAGTAGCCGATGCAAGTCTCATGTGGCCTAAAATTCTTCTTTTGGGCTTGTTTTCATGACCTGGTTGCTTAATTATTTTGCAAAACCTGGCAACACTGACGAACAGCGGAAGGAACCGTCACGTCGTCGATCATGTACAGTTTCTGTATCCGGTATCACTTAGCAATAAAAGCCACATAATCGTGTAATTCCGATTCAACCAGAGAAAACACGGCTCGTTTTATATTCCGTCGCTCGCCCACAAGAACTGACGTACAACACCGTCGTGATAGATCAGTTCTTATCGGTGAGCGACGCCGCAGTGCAGCCAGAATATAACGAGCGCTTTTATTTTGAAAGCAAGTTTAGGACGTTATGCCTGATTCAGTCTCGTTCCAGCCCCATTCAGTGTTGCCATGTCCGCTTATTATAAGCGACTTTGGGCTTGTTTTTCTGTAAAGTTGCTTGTAAATATTGGTAGGGTTGCTTTAAAAAAAAAGAAGATTATTTAAACCAGTGGTTCTCACATATTTTCATGTCATGGTTTGGACCCTCAAATTCAGTCAAATTAATATGTATTTGTCCCTATAACCTCCATCTGAATATGTTTTGTGCCAGGGGAGCCCCGTGCCAGATTTGTGTTGTTAAAATGTCTTCCAAATCTTCCAAAAATGTTATTTCAATTCGGTTTTTTTTTAAATAGCAGATCTACAAGCTAACAACGCGTCGCATCGTGACGCGTTGTTAGCTTGTAGATCTGCTATTTTCAAAATAGCCGATGCAAGCGCTTTTGTGGCCTGCTTCTTTTTTGGCTTGTTTTCTTAGACCTGGTTGGTTGCTTGTTTCTTTCACAGTAACTGGCAACACTGGTTCCACGTCTCCCTCACCAGGAACTGCAGGAAGCAATAATAATGTTGCAACCAACATCCAGCAGCTCTGTGCTGGACAGACAGCAGATCAATCATTGATGTGATTTCATTGATAGACTGACTGACACTTTTTATTCTGATCTTCACGTTCTCTGAGGCTGCTCTTCATTCAGCTTCATCTCTGCTGTGGAAGAAAGAACTACAGCTGTAACCTGTTGTGACGAGGGGTTTGAGTGAGTAACTTTACTTATCTGGACATTTAAAAACCATATGTATTGTTTGCTGGTGTGGAGTTTTGTTCTTCTGTTGTCTTTAATGATCAGATTATAGACGGTTAGGTGTGTGTTTGACTTTTTAGGCCATTATTGTGTATTCCCAGTTTGTTGTCATGTGATGTTTTCTGTTCAGTTTGATGTGAGCAGCAGTTCTTCTTACTTGTCTTGACATTTTAAAACAATACAGTTTGCTGATGTGGATTTTGTTCTTCTGTGACAATTGAGTCTGTCTTTATAAGAGTCAGATTATAGATGTTAGAGGTGTTGTGTGTGTGTTTTAGGCCATATTATTATTGTGTATTTCAGTTGGTTGTCATGTGATGTTTCCTGTTCAGTTTGATATGATTCTGAGCAGTTCTCTGAAGCATTCAGTGTTTCCCATTACCTTTGAGCTGCAAATCACAACAGAAGTATCAAGTATATAAAGAAAATGCACTTTTCAGATAGAACAGGTCTATAATAATATACTAATCAAATATTGTTATTTTTTTCAAATGTATGCTCTTTAAGACCACTGACTTACCAGCCAGTGTTTTATTCAGTATTTGATTGAATCTCCCAAGACAGGCAAAAGCTATGTTTTTGCATTCTGTAGCCTAACAATTCTGGATTTAACTTTAATTCATTAAGCACAATTTATTGCATTGCTTGTAGTGTTATTTGGGAACAGTATCACGTTGTGATGTAGACATAGATGACATGGGTTTAAGGATGTAGGATAGGCCTACTTGGGGGGTTGATAGCACAGTTTGTAGAAGTGAGATGGTCAATATTGTATTTCACAGCAGGATTAGAAAGTTGGCCAGATAATTGTGAAAAAGATTATGTATCCTGACAACACTAACATACATCTTGAATATTAGGTTTGTATGAATATGATTGAATCATTTATGTTGATGATTGATGAATATTTTTCTAAACACTTTTTAAAGTATCATGTCCCTCATGTAATTTTTTCCCCCTTATAATATTATTAAGAACAGAAATGTGACATTAAATGTAATGTTTGTAGTAGTTATATAATGTATTCAGCTACAGTAATAATAGAGTGCCCCAGATGCAACCAAATTTCATCTGTAACGTAAAATTACATGTAGCCCGCCTGCATTCAGCCCAGTATCACCCCTCAAAAAAACAAACAAGAAAATCAAGAAAAACAAAGCAGTAAACCGAGGGAAATCACTGGCTTTGATGTACAGTCAATCATTTTACCCCGATACTGATTTTAACCACTTAGTTATAACCAGTAGTTAGGAATAACAATTTGACTGTTTATAGCTATTAAGAACTGGACTGGTGGCAGCGGTGGCCTAGTGGTTAGAGGGGCGGCCTTGATACCGGAAGGTCCCTAGTTCGATTCCCCAATTCATCACATCAATCATGAATCACCGCTGAATAGCCCTTGAGCAAGGCTTCCATGCAGGGTCTGGCTGTAAATAAGTTTCGCACTTAGTCCAACACCCTGGGTAAACAACAAACTTTGCTTTGCTTTGCTTTGCTTTGCTTTGCTTACTGAATTGTGCTTTTTGGTGTAGGCCTACTTTTGTAACACAAGGTGTCAGAAAAGGTAAAGAAGTGCAACAAGAAGTATTTGTATTTCCTTCTAGTCTAGATGATCTACTAGTACAATAGGCAGTAAGGTTTCTTTATTAATTCTGGTTTGACAGGTTGAGTTTACTGAAGGTGTGGTGGAATAATTGAGTATTGATGCACTTATATGCACCTATTGATGTGAATTCTTGTGGCCTTATCAGCTTGGTCAAACAATGCAGCATATCCTGTTCCACTGCATCACAAATACATGATGGCTTACTGAGTCCTCGGACTATTACAGGTGTTCCCACGCTTTTTCAGTTTGAGAAATTTGGTGTCTTCCCGGGCTTTGTAAGCTTACAAAAATACATGATGAATGAATCACTCAAAAATTATGAAAATACCAGATCTGCAATCTCACAACGTTGTGTGAACTTGCTATTTTCCCTACTTTGGAAATGTTTAGAAAACTTTGTAAATTTCTGAAAATAAATCAAAATATTTGTCTATTTTTTTTTGTTGGAAAGGTTAAAAACCAGGAAAATTACCCGCATGAGAATGGCTGAGAAGGTCCTGGTCACCGGTGGAGGTGGCTTCATCGGCAGTCATTGTGTGGTGGAGCTCATTGAAGCAGGCTATTGTCCAGTTGTCATGGATAACTTCAGCAACGCCATACGAGGTAAGTTCCCTTTGAGCGTCATTTATACTCTGTGTAGAACCATGATGGCGGTTGCCTAAAAGATCAACAGATCTTCAAGCTTGCCAAAAAGAACAGTCTTGCCTAAAAGAACAGATCTTCAAGCTCATGTAAGATTGAAGATCTGTTCATTTAGGCAAGCGACACAATCGTGCGATTGAGTAACCAGAGAGTGTGTATTGTATACAACTACCTAGTGATCCATTATCCATGCCAGTGGTTTTCCAGGTGTAGCGTGCCTTTGGATATTGTGACAACCACACATTTTAATTATTGCAATATGTACAGCTATACATGTTATGAATCATATTTTTTTTTTAACTTTATCAGCACAAATCTTCCAGTACAGAGACAAAATATATACCCTAAAAAAAAATATATATATATATATATATATATATATATATATATATATATATATATATATATATATATATATATATATATATATATATATATATACACACACATATACATATATATATATATATATACACATATAATATATATATATTTGCATTTTTTATTTCTTTTAGGGTATGTATTTTGAGCGTGTCTTAGGCAATCATTAAAAGAAGAAAAAACGGAGAAAAAACATATTTTCAAAAATTGCTTACAAGCTCACAATGCGTCGCAATACGGCATGTTGTGGTCTTGTAGATCGGCTATTTTGGCTGTGAATAGATGTGTGCCTTGAGATTTTGACTTGCTCACTGGTGTGAAAGCCACTGATATGCAAACTGCGATTGTGTTTACTTTGCGCTTACTGTGTGTGTGTGTGTGTGTGTGTGTGTGTGTGTGTGTGTGTGTGTGTGTGTGTGTGTGTGTGTGTGTGTGTGTGTGTGTGTGTGTGTGTGTGTGTGTGTGTGTGTGTGTGTGTGTGTGTGTGTGTGTGTGTGTGTGTGTGTGTGTGTGTGTGTGTGACATCCTGTTCCACCTGGAGGAGAAGGCGATGTACCTGAAAGCATTCGCAGGATAGAGAAGATCCTGGACACCAGCATTGAGTTCCATGAACTAGACATGTTGGACCGGCCTGGATTAGAAAAGCTCTTTAAGAAGGTCAGAAAAGGCAATATTTGACGGTATCCAACTAGGCGTAATGCTATTATACATTATGTTTTATGTTCTAATCCAAATACATCAAATGACAACAGTCACTCCTTACCAAAATGGCTGACAAGACTCAATAAGGTATATAATTTAAGTGTATTATCCAGGACTTATTTGAATGAATATGTCTGTCTATAATAGATAGACTAGATAGATAGATAGAAACCTAGATACCTCATTGGCTGGCACAGCGATGTGTCAACGCGGCCGCCATATTGGGGAAGGGGAGCCGTGCACCCAACTGTCAATCACAGCACAATGGTGCTGTTTTGAATTACATTTTGTGAATAAAAACTCCATTGTGTTCATTATGTGTGCGTCTCACTGCTTCACAGCATTCGTTCAGCGCTGTGATGCACTTTGCTGGTCTGAAGGCCGTCGGGGAGTCTGTGGAGAAGCCGCTGCGCTATTATCACGTCAACCTGGCCGGCACCATCAACCTGCTGCAGGTCAGTGTCTCTGCCTGTTGGTGTTGTGTGATCTAACATAATATCCCCCCCACCCCCACCACCCCACTAGGCCTGTCACAATTATTACATAATCGCTAAATAGCAAATATTTGAGATAATCACAATTATTTAGCATAATCGTGTCCATGTTGAAAACGTTTAATTTACTTTCAAACATTTTCAAAAATTTTGAAAGTAGCAGATCTACAAGCTAAAAAAAATATATATATATATTTGTAATCACTTTCAATCTGGTGACCCTATTTTGAGCATTTCATGGGCCATCATTAAAAGAAGATAAAACTAAGAAAAAAAACACATTTTCAAAGACAACAAAGACACATTTTCAAAAACTGCTTACAAGCTCACAACACGTCGCAATACGGCATGTTGTGGTCTTGTAGATCGGCTATTTTGGCTGTGAATAGAGAGGTGTTGATTTTTTTTGTGAATGTTCATATGCTTTCAAACATTTTCAAAAATATTGAAAGTAGCAGATCTACAAGATGCGACACGTTGTGAGCTTGTAGATCGTCTATTTCCACTATTAATGTTCTTTTGAAAGTATAAACTTATTAAATATGTCAGTCCTTTCCCTGTACAACTTCAAAGCCTAAAAGGCCAAACAGAAAATGATTTTTCATTCATAATGTTCCAGTGTTCAACGACACAATTACATCGTCAATCGCAATTATTTGCGTGACAATTAATCGTCTTGTAAAATGTCATAATCTTGACAGCCCTACTACACCCCGCCAGATTGAAGTGGTCGTCATTTGCTTGTTTTTTTGTCAGAGTATGGCAACTTGTGTATTGTGTGTGTGTGTGATGACTTGGTTTCATGCTAATTAATTAAAGTACAGCCAAATTAGTAACCCACTAATGTGTGAGTGGGGCTTGCATTTACCCGGAAACTCACCCAGCCTGTGTTACTGCCAAAGTGTGTGTGTGTGTGTGTGTGTCTGCTTTTTAGACTACTTACTGTATGTCAGCGGCTGCTGATTGTGTTGTGCATTTGTGGTGTTGTGTGTGGCATGTGCACGTGTCTGTCCCAGGTCATGCAGGCTCATGGCGTGCACAATCTGGTCTTCAGCAGCTCGGCCACGGTGTACGGAGACCCGCAGCACCTCCCCATCGACGAGCAGCATCCGGTGGGCGGCTGCACCAACGCCTACGGCAAGACCAAGTACTTCATCGAGGAGATGGTCGTCGACCAGTGCAAGGCTGAGAAGGTGTGCTGCTGCTCTTCTGCGAACACACACAGAGAGAGTTTACATCAGTGTTGATTTTGACAGCAAATTTTTATTTAGTTTTAGTCCTAGTCTTTTGAATAAAATTCCATTTAGTTTTAGTCACATTTTAGTCATCTGAAATGTTTTAGTTTTTGTCTAGTTTTAGTCGACTAAATATCATAAGATTATAGTCGACTAAATCTACAGTTGATTTAGTCGACTAAAATGTATTTTGGCGGTGCCTTGATGGTGTCATAATGGCTGATTTCACACTTGTTTGCATGCTGGAAATAGCCGATCTACAAGCTCACTGAGCTTGTAAATCTGCTATTTTCAGAGCGCAACCCAACATAAAATGACGTGTCTTAGTTCTACTGAATCTCTTCTCCGCTCGTCCCTCACTAACATTTTAGTCTAGTGTTTATTTGTTGACAAAATTGTCAATATATTTAGTCTAGTTTTAGTCATCATAGCTTAGTTTTTATTTAGTTTTCGTCAGTGAAAAAAGGTAGTCGACGAACATTTTTCGTCATAGTTTTAGTCGACGAAATCAACACTGGTTTACATGCACACTAATAATACCCTGATAATCGTGAATAGTCAGGTTTATGGCCATCGTTTGATTGAAGTGTTTTACATGCGTGGCATTAGCACGATTGCATTAACCCATTAAGACCTGAGGCTGACTACAAATGTCTTCTAAATCCTAACAAAAACCTATGTTTCTATATCAGCGGTGCTCAAACTTTTTCATGTCAAGGACCCCCAAAATTATATATATATTATTATTATGTGTATTTGGCCGCCGACCCCCCCCCCCCCCCCCATCTCAAAATATTTTGTACCAGGGACATCCAGAATCAAATATTTGAGTTAAAAATGCTTTAATTTTTTTTATATATTTTGAAAGATTTGCGCAAATGTTCACAGATCTTTCAAAAATAGCAGATCAACAAGCTCATAGCGTGGCACGAAGTGGCACAGATGCTTTCCCGGTTTTAATGGGTCAATAACCCAGGTTTACATGTTTTATTCACATCAGGTCCGGTTAAGTTGGTACATCTCACGGTTACAGACATGGGCACATACATTTAGACCTGATGCCGGTTCTAAAAACGCCTTCAAATTTGTATTTAAAAAAAAATATATATATGTTGCTATATATACTATAGTAACAACTAATGTGACACAGATGCTGTCCCGGATTAAAAGGTTTAAATACATTTAGGTTACAACAGGTCTAAATGGGTTCACAAAAGACATTTTACAAAGCATTTACATTTCCAAATATTATGTCCAAAGACTGTCTTAATTGGGTTTTGCTTACCCCCAATAAGAGAGTATTCCAACTTTTGAAATCGGATGATGGTGTTTACATTTTTAACTAGAAAATGTGCTCCTCGGAGCACAAGTCTCCGCCAGCAGACCCGTGCTATTTTAATCAAATGAAATCACTTACCCTATCTTTAACCATAGTTCTCTAGGAATGTTCTAATTCTTACTTAAAATAGAACATGTATCTGTGTCATGTTGTCAGCATTTGTGGCTCGTCTTCGTTTATTGTCATTTAGGGATTCTTTGTCTCTGTTTAGTGTTCTTTCTCTCTGTTTCTTAGCTTTGGCCTTCTGCGCCTTTGCTTCTTCATCAGGTTTCAGATGATGATTTGCTGCTTCTTCAGTTTGCGTAATGGGAGTTAGTTGCATTGTGTGATCTCAGCCTCTCCTGTCTAAGCTATTTATATATTTATATTACATATTGTGATGTCACGTGAAACTGACCAATGTTAGGTGTTCTCAGAGGGACACACACACGCACGGACGGGTGATTTGTACTGGAAGGTACTGTTCCAATCAAGACTGATTGATCCTGTCTTACCTCACGTCTTTATAGGATTTTATTTCGTCAGGCGTCCCTCTAGCCAATCAAAAGCATTGGTGTCAACATATTGTCACGTGTCACGTGGAGCTTGACCAATGTTAGCTTCGCTAGGGGGGGGGGGGGACACACAGCGGGACGAAGCGAAAACATACTCTCCGCCTCCGGCGGAGACAATAACGTAGAGTATTGACGTTATATTTGAAAAGGAAGCATTGTAAAATGTCATATCAATCTGAACATACAGTTAAATCCTCCGTGTTTCTTTAACCAAGAGTAATTTAACCAAGCGTGTACAAATTGGAACCAGATGCAGGTTCCATTTGTAAACTCTTGGGAGTAAAACGAACACTGAGGATTTGACTGTGTATTGATGCCATTGTTGATAATGACACAGTTGTATAGTATTATAGTGGCAGACATCCATGACTTGATTTTCCCTGTGTGGAAGCAGGACTGGAATGCGGTGCTGCTGCGCTATTTCAACCCCATTGGAGCTCACGCCTCGGGCCAAATAGGAGAAGATCCACAGGGAATCCCCAACAACCTCCTGCCATATGTAGCCCAGGTACATGTTTGTTTGTGGTGTCTCTCTTGATTTAGTATGTTCTAATCCTTGCCATTTTGTTACAAAAACGCTTAAAGGGATAGTTCACCCCCAAAAATATTTTTTTTCTATCGAAAAGTTTTTGTTTTCGTCGCATTCCTAAACCAATAATTTGATGACCAGCGGACCGGTGGGCAGCGGTTCCGGTAGGAGACGCAATGGAGAGTTATGAATGTTATGAATGATTCTTTCACTGCCAGATGACGTCAGAACCGGAATTGACCCGGAAGTAAAAAGAAACGTCTTGTTTACTTCCTGTTTATTTCCCGGGAAAATGCCTGTATCTCCGTTCCTCTTGCTTTACGGCAAAAACATGAACTGGCCACAGCTGTGCAATGGATTATCGCACGCAGATACAAACAAATCCCGAGATGCGCGTGCATGTAATTAGGCGATCTCCGTGCGGACAGCGTTCACGGAAAATATTCCATGATTTTTCAAAGGTAGGTAAAAACACTCGTTTTCACTGGCACTGGGGTGACACTATTACACTTTTGCTCTGGCAGTTAAAGAGTTAAAGTCAGTGTGGCATAGGCCTTTATGTGTATTTCCCATAGAGGTATAATATAACTAGAGGGTGGATTGCCCCGCCCCCAGCTATTCATTTCAATGAAATTGCTCAGTGGCGTTTTGAAGCACCCGGAAGTAAGAAATATTGGTTCCATATTGGTTCCATGGGTCCATTCCATGGGCCGTGACGTGTCGTGGGCAGGCGCACAAACGGCAGATGCGTGCGCAGTAGCATTTTAAGTGCATTCTCAGATTTGACCACTAGGCTTCACTGTTCTACCGTGGTTCTGGGGGCTTGGTATGTCCTCATTGAAAATGTTCTTTTGGGTTAAGGTCGCCACGACTGATTTCAGTCATTTGGATTTCCATAGAAGCCAGCATGTCTTCTATGGAAGCATGTTGCGCAGCGAAAATAGCCGATCTACAGGTCTATCTAATTAGCATATCTACTTGAAGTTTCTCTGTAGGGTTAGGGTATGTTTCATCAAGTGTGTTGACTGCAGACTGTAAAGGACAAGTGAATCAAGCACTGAATGTCTGAATTCTTTACTCAGGTCGCCATCGGGAGAAGAAAGCACCTCAACGTATTTGGGAACGACTACGACACAATTGACGGAACAGGTAATACAGTTTCTAACTTATCATCTGTTCACCAACTGTTTTGATGTTATGCTCAGCCAAGTTTTTTGGACAGAGTGATCAGAATTACAACATCACAAGGTTGTTTGTGTGTTTTTTGTGTGTTTTTATGTACCACCACTCAGTATTAATAGCATTTTGTTCTCTTTGACTAGGTGTGAGAGATTATATACATGTTGTAGATCTGGCCAAAGGACACATAGCTGCTCTCAAGAAGCTGAAGGACAACTGTGGCTGCAAAGTATGTATTCATATATTCACTCAAGTACTTTAACCCATTAAGACCGGCAACACATACTGTGTCATTTTAGGTGTTTTATTTTATAGTTTGGCTATAAAAAAATAGCAGATATACAAGCTCATTGCGTGGCACCGAGTGCCGCGCTATGAGCTTGCAGATCTGCTATTATTTTAATCGTGAACATGTGTGCAAATCTTTGAATATATATTTTATAAAGCGAACATTTTTAACTCTTTAAATCTTTGCTTCTGGGAATTCTACAAATGTCTTCTAAATCCTAAACAGTTTTTTTGAAAAAACTTATGTTGCTATATTATCAGTGGTTCTCAAACCTTTTTCATGTCAAAGAACCCTCAAAATGATACGTATTTGGCCGCGGACCCCATCTCAAAATATGTTGTTCCAGGGGACCTCCCCAGAAGCCAAGATTTGAGTTAAAAATGTTCGCTTTAAAAATATATTCAAAGATTTGCAAACATTTCAAGATTTTTCAGAAATAGCAGATCTACAAGCTCATAGCGCGGCACGAAGTGACGCGCTATGAGCTTGTATATCTGCTATTTTTGAATAGCCAAAGTATAAAATAATGGTTAAAGTGGTTACACAGATGTGTTCCCGGTCCTAATGGGTTAAACTTAAACCTCCTTCAATGTTTACTTCCCCATTTAGTCCATGAGCCAGACAAGATTTCATTATCGAAAGAGTGGGCAAAACCAAACCTATATTAAATTGTTCATAGGGTCAATACGAGTAAATAAATATATGATAACCTCTCCACAGGAGCAGCTTTTTCATGGTTATCACACATTTTGTTATTTTCCCCATACGTACATGACAGGTGAAAAAAATGACAAAATTTAAAAAAGAGTTATCATAATGAAACTTCCTGAGTTGATTACTTACATGAAGACAATGATTTATTGTATTACAAGTTTTCTGAAATTGTATATTTAAATATGCAAATTAGGCATTTAGTCCATGAGCCAGAGCCCCAAAATTGAGCCAGATATTGAATATTCCCTCGTTAAAACCTTTGACTCCAGCATCTTAACAAAATGAAATAAGAATGTTGACTCTGGCTTTGTCCAATGTTCCAATGTTGATTCTGGAAAGTTATGCAAATTCAGGCATATTTTCCTAATGCCTAATTTGCATATTTAAATATACAATTTCAGAAAACTTGTAATACGATAAATCATTGTCTTCATGTAAGTAATCAACTCAGGAAGTTTCATTATGATAACTCTTTTTTAAATTTTGTCATTTTTTCACCTGTCATGTACGTATGGGGAAAATAACAAAATGTGTGATAACCATGAAAAAGCTGCTCCTGTGGAAAGGTTATCATATATTTATTTACTCGTATTGACCCTATGAACAATTTAATATAGGTATGGTTTTGCCCACTCTTTCGATAATGAAATCTTGTCTGGCTCATGGACTAATTTGACTTCTCTCACAGACCATTCTCTCATTCATTGCCTGCATGTGTGTGTGTGTCCACGCAGTAGATTATGACGTGTGTGTTTGTGTGTATTTTAGGTGTACAACTTGGGAACAGGGACAGGTTATTCTGTGCTGCAGATGGTCAAAGCTATGGAGAAGGCCTCGGGGAAGGAGGTGAGTGACAGTTGGACCGTGTGACAGTAATGCCCGATTTATACTTGGTCTCGTGCCGCAGCTCGTGACGAAAATAACAGCAGCTTGTAGATTTTCAGGCCTTTGACTCACCAAAATAATCATGTTTGAACTGGGGACCCCCCCACCACCCCGTCAAGCATTTGGAATTGTAGGCATTACATTTAGTTTGACTTGGTTCCACAGATAAGTATTGTGAAAATAGCCGAACTACAAATAGCCTCACAAGGCCTCGCACTGCGAAGCGTTGTGAGCTTGTAGATCGCCTATTTTTTACAATATTTGCCTCTTTCTTTCGTAATATTTGACAATTTGGTATTAAACATGTAATATTTGACAATTTGGTATTAAACATGCAATATTTGACAATTTGGTATTAAACATGTCAAGTCCTTAAATTGTCACTTTAGAAATGTGCTGATGCCCTGTATACTCTTATACTGTTGAGTGAGAAAACAATGTTGCACATTAAGCTAATCATCTGGGGACCCCCCCGAAATAATTTGGGGACCTCCCTGGGGGTCCCGAGCCCCAGTTTGGGAACCACTGCTTTAAGAGATAAATCATTACTGAGGAGCTTACTGTGTATCCTATGACTACTTGTGAGGCTAAATAAACTACACTAATTGGTTCTGATCCAAAAACATTCTCTAGAATAGTATTTTTAGCTACTTAAGTAAGCTGCGTCAGTCTTGTCACATTTACTTTGGTCCCGCTGAACGTGTGTTCATTAGATCAACTACCAGATCGCCCCCCGAAGAGAAGGGGACGTCGCCTCCTGCTATGCAGACCCCCGCCTGGCTGAGAAGGAACTGGGATGGAAGGCCGACTTTGACCTAGAGAGAATGTGTAAGGATAGACGCACACTCATAGCACACGCACACTCATAGTGCCACGCTATGAGATTGTAGATCTGCAATGTTTTTGAAAAATCGTGAAAATGTGTGCAAATCTTTGAATATATATATATTTTTAAAAACAAACATTTGTAACTCAAATCTTTGCTTCTGGGGGTCCCTGGAACAAAATATTTTACAAATGTTTGCTTTGAAAAAAGATATATTCAAAGATTTGCACAAATCTGCTATTTTTCAAAAATAGCAGATCTACAAGCCCATAGCGCGGCACTCGGTGCCACGCTATGAGCTTGTAGATCTGCTATTTTTGAATAGCCAAAGTATAAAATAATCTAAAACGACAAGGTAGCCTATTCGTTCCCGGATTGAATGGGTTAAGAATGTTTTGTTAGAAAACGAGACATGGAGGCTAATTACTAATCATGGGCTCCCTGTCCAATCAAAAGTAGGTGTGCAGTTTGTGAGCAAAGCTCTCAAGATGATGAATTCAGACACCATTCAAATAGTAATGGTATAAATGTAGCCTTTAGTTTTTCTTATTCCCTTCTGCTGTTGTTTGGTAAGGTAACCAATACAGTAGCAATTCCATTGTAGTTCCTCGTGACGTCATGCATATAGCGGTGGTTTACTTTTGAAGGGAGTGACAGGCAGACAGAGAGAGACTCTTCTAGATGCTGTTGCGTAAAAAACATTCCTGTAATACCACACAGAGGGTGTCAAAAGTCTCGCACAGTAATTGTGTGAGCGAGTGATTTCCCCAAAACATCAAAATGACAGATATGATGACATTCAAACCATTCATAATAATGTGATGGCAGAATTTGCAGCATTCAGTGGCGGCACCAACGGATTTCTATTGGGGGGTGCTGAGGGGGAACTTGACTATGAATTGGGGGTGCAGACCTGTGGATATAAATATACCCACACACGGTGCACCCATAACCAAATGCAATGGGGCGTGACACCAAAAAGTGTGTGTGCATGGCGTGTGTGCTGCCAGTGAAAATATTTGTGTGCGTAAACAATTTGATCTGCTACACTCAGTGGTGGAAAAGGTGCTCACATTTTTTACTTAAGTAAAAGTATCAATACTGCAATGTAAAAATACTCTGTCCGGAATTCCAAATTTACTTTCAAAGTACAAAAGTATTGGTTTCAAAATATACTTAAAGTACCAAAAGTAGAAAGTACTCATTGTGCAGAATGTCCCATTTCACAAGTTTTCAAATGTAAAAAAATCACTTGAAAATAGCAGATCTACAAGCTCACAATGCGTCACGAAGCGACGCATTGTGAGCTTGTAGATCCGCTATTTTCAAATGGCCAAAATATATATATAGGGCTGAAGTGAGTAATGTATGTTTTGTAATAATAATCAAAATCTACAAAGTAACTAGTAACTAAAGTTTTCAAATAATTGTAGTGGAGTAAAAGTACAATATTTGCCTCTGAGATGTAGTGGAGTAGAAGTAAAAGTACTGAAAATGTGAAATACTCCAGTAAAATAAAAATACCTCAAAATGTTACTCTGGAACACCTGAGAGTTAACTGTTTGTAACCGCCCCTTGGAAATGAATCTTCCACACTGAAGTTAAAGACTAATATCTACGCAGTGATATTAGTCTGGCCATGCCAGACTATGGCAGCATTGCTTCCAAAAGTGGCAGAAACGTTTTGATCAGCGTTCATGTGTTACCGTTGATTGATGTCTCACTTAATCTTATTTTAATTTCAGCATTTATATGGTTCAACTCCGAAATGAAACTGTAATATCTCATTTGACATGGTGAAATATTTTCTTGTATGTACTTGTGCGTGTCATCGTAGGTGAGGACCTGTGGCGATGGCAATCCAAAAACCCCAATGGATTTAACACCGGCATCATCTCTTGATGAAACGCCAGCTTCATCAAGTCGAATTACGTCTTCCATCAAGTTGAATCACATCTTTTTCCAAGTCAGCAGACCAAAACAAACGATCCTCCTTTTTTTCTCTTTTTCTTTTCCATTTTCACATGGAACCTCAAGACAAACTGAATGCTTTATACTAATTTAATGTCTTAATAATATCTTGATTCCAGACTGATTATTATTAGCTACCTTAACGTACTGTTTAGATAAACAGGAAAAATACATTTCTAATGTCTCTGTCTTGTCTCTTGTCTGTTGGTCATAAACATTTGTTATTTAAATGTGTTAGGAACTCAGAAGGGAACAAAATAAATATTTTCCTATGTTATTAATGCAGTGTCTTTTTTTTGTCACAACCATTATTAAACGTGTGACCATGTTGTCATTAGTTTTTGACTATAGTAGGTGTCCAGAAATGAATGACATGATGATGAAATAACTTTGGATCAAGATTTTAAAATGACAGATCTAGACATGCCATTTGAAACATTTAGATAGATAGACCGACAGATCCGTGTGAAGAAATGCATAGTGGCAACTGCAGTAAGCATGAAACTCTCAGAGGATGGGTTCAGGTAAGAGTCGATTTTTTATTGATTGAATTTATTAACAACAGTTTGCAAAAAGTACAGCAGTACGATTATACAATGATGCTAAAAGGATAACAAAGCCCTGAGGGCTTGTTTCCATTGTGGTCCTATGTCCTATTCAAATCGTCAAGACTAAGGTACGGTAAGGTAAGTAGACAGATAATATATAAAATACTTTTTTAAAAGAAATGAATAAATAGACATTACAGTTTGATCCTAGAAATCTGCACATGCAGGGTCAGACTGAGTGCATGTAAATTCTGTATATTCTATCCGTAGATATAAGTAATCTAATGTACAATCTAGCAGAGCAGTACATGTATGCATGGACTTGTCTATATTGGAGGCACACTAGGGCATTGTTTCTCAAAGTGGCTGCCGTGATGCAAGTCCAGGGGTGGCTCAGGATCCTTTGATAATATTTGAAATGTATCGATATCACTAAATTCAGTTTAACCATCTAGACTCTTTTATCAATCCTCACCAATCTCTTTGCCAAATATAGCAGATCTACAAGCTCACAATGTGTCGTGTGAGCTTGTAGATCGGCTATTTTTGGCTAATGTCTCCCTCACAGAATAGGGACACTGGGGTTCAAGTGGTAAATGTCAAGTATAAAGATCTTTTCAATCTGTCATAATGGAAACAGATATTCTCTCAAGTTTTCCTCCTGGCATGCTGTATTTTAGGGGTAAATATTTACATATTTACTTATCATTAATGACATAAACGTTAAGTAACAATGTCATTCAGTGGAAAACGTTATTTACAAGGGGTGCCCTGAGCCAAAAAGGGTCTTTAAGTGTCTCTTTGGCCCGGGGGCACCCAGTTCAACACCCACGTCAGCTCAGACTGAGTGAATAGTATATTCTGTATATATTCTGTATATTCTATCAGTAGACATAAGAATAGTCTAACGTACAATCTACCAGAGCAGTAAATATATGCATGACTAGGGCTTTAAGTGGCTCCTTGGCCCCGGGGCACCCAGTGGGTGCACCCATGCAGTTCAACACCCACGTCAGCACAGAGTCGTATTTTTTTTCGCTCTAAACGGGTTTCGGTCTTTAGGGCTGAAAGCAGGAAGTGACTGCGAAGCCCTGGACGGGAGGAGAGAAAAAAAAGGGGGGGAGGGAGAGAGAGAGAATAAGATTATTATATGAAATATACTTTTCACACAGCAAGAAATAATAATAAAAGATGGATTTGGGGACGAGGGGACGACTGTACCGGGCACCGGGTGAAGCAGGTCACCAGTGAGTATTGATAACGTTTGTCACGGCGGTGGATCGGCTGTGTTGTATGGAAGGAAGGAAGGAGAGAGAGAGAGGCAGAGAGCTGGAGCTGCTTTAGGGCGTAAGCGGGTCCTCGGCGGACAGCGTGCCCGGCTGAGGAGGCTCTGGGTCCCGCAGCGGGCAGGAGGGGAGGTCCGCTGGTTCCTTTGTGTGCTCCGGAGCTCCGCTAGTTTCAAGAGAGAGTGAGAGACGGACGGGCGTGTGGGTGGGGTTGTTTTTGGGAACGGGCGTGAATTCGTGCGAAACGCACGTATTGTCTGTGTGTGTGCGTGTATTTGTGGATGTGTTACAATGCGTTGGTTGGGTTTCATTGTGTCTTGTTCGTGGTTCTATTGTGTGGAGAGCTGCTGTTAGTGGGTCTTTAAAGTGGGCGTTCTCTTTAGGATCCATCTGACTGCTGCTGCTTGCTGCTGCAGTGATCCAGTGATCCAGTGGTCCTTAGAAGGTCTGGAGTGGAGATTATTAATTATGTACTGAATTTATGACCCAAAACCCACCAGGAATGAATAGATGAGATCTTGAGTCCTGCTGCGTCCTCTTGCGGGTGTTCAGGCTGAATGATGAGATGATGATGATGCACCACGTCGGGCGTTTTTAGTTTTTTGGGGCATTGGTTTATTCAAAGGAAAGAATATATTATAGATGGCTAAATGCTGAATACTATTTTGAAAAAACTATTCCGTGTCACGCCTGATTTATACTTATTTATCCTACGAAAAGTGCCAATCTACAAGATCCACAAGCATGACAACCCCCTATGCGTTGTGAACTTGTAGATCGGCGATTTTTTTTTTTTGGTACGAGACACGCTGTGCAACCAAGTGAAATCAGTTTTACTCAGTTGGGGTGCGGCAGAGATGTTCACATTTAGGAGGATAGCACGGATTCATTATTTGATCACATTTCTTGGTCTGTCTTTTAGATGAATGGACGGGTTCATATGCTCCATCTCCACTGGGGGGGCAGAGGATTGGGGTTGTCACCCCATGTTGTCTTTAAAGAGTCACTTTCGCCCGATGTTCTTCGAGTCGGGTGTTGCCTATAGTAGCCCATTACCGTTTGGGTGGAAAAGGGTTAGAGATTGATTGAAGGCTCGGCCAGCCAGTCACAACGCGGGAATGCCTTTAGGTGGGCGGGGTCTCTGTGTTGTAGTTCTACTGAAACAAAGACAGCAGAGGTGTCACAATGTTACCTGGCTGCAGTCAGTGATGGAAAGTAACTAAGTACATTTACTCAAGTACTGTACTTAAGTACAATTTTTTACTCTACTGGAGTATGTTCAATTTTCTATACTTTTACTTCTACTCCACTACATCTCAGAGGCAGATATTGTACTTTGTACTCCACTACAATTATTTGACAACTTTAGTTACTTTGTAGATTTGGATTATTATTACAAAACATACATTGACCACTTCAGCTCTATTTAAACTTTGTCTATTTTCAAAATATTTGTATACATTTGAAACTTGTGAAATGGGACATTCTTCATAATGAGTACTTTCTACTTTTGATACTTTAAAGGAGCACTTCACCCCTGGAAGAAGTTCCAGGGGTGACCACAGGGGGGACCACAGGGGGACCACAGCGTATCACTGCCTATAACTTCAACTCCCAGAATGCTTTGGTGCCTTGTGGCAGGGGAGGTTCCATGTGGGTGTGATCTCCAACAATAACACATCCAAACAGCATGCCAGTGTCGCCATGTCTGCTTATTATAAGCGGCTTCTTTCTAAAATGTAGTTGATATTTGGGCTTGTTTCCAAATGTTTTGATTGCTGTTTAAACCAGTGGTTCTCAAACATGTTCATGTATTTTTCCACAGACCCCCATCTGAAATTATAATTTGTGGCAGGGAGCCCCTAACAAATATGTGTCAAAAATATTCCACATTTTGAAAAGCAAATAAAAATATTTTGCAAAAAATCCACATTTTGGACTTTTTCCCCCTCAAGATTTTTTTGTAAATAGCAGATCTACAAGCTCACAATGGGTTGCGAAGCGTTGTGAGCTTGTAGATCAGCAATTTTCAAATATATAATATCCCATGTCTAGGTAAAGTGCTCTTGGCATAGTTATTTTTCTTTTGGGCTTGTTTTCATAGACCTGGCTGCTTATTTCTCTCACAATATCTGGCAACACTGGCTGTCCTCGCAAACGTTCATCTAGTTACATATTATGTCCAAGGATTCGTTAGTGATGTCATATCACTGGGACATATAAGTATCTTCATGCAGTTTCACTTCCGTGTCGCATAGTATTGACATCACTGTCACATCCTTGGTATTATGATCCTAGCCTTTCGTGACGGTGTTTGTTTACCAGCGCTGCTACTCCACGCTGTATTTTTTTTTTCAAGCTTGCGCTTATGAAACACTACACAGGATTATTATTTCATGTCAACATTCAAGTACAACTATCAGAAGATAACTCAGGTAAAGTAATGCCTCACTGCAAGGGCCGCTGGCCGCAGCTAATGGGAGTGGCCGAGTGGCGAAAGAAGGTTGAACAAAGTGTTACGGACACCCCATTGGGGCTGTCTTTTGAGATGGTCTGACTGAGACACGCCGAGACATGTAGTGCGGAAAGGAATGAGACCAATCTCTCATGATGCAAATAACGTCACGAATATTGCGAAGATTACTAGATATCTAAAAACACAGATTATTAAAAAAAAAAACCCAGGATCTTGTTTCTTGACTCCTAAACTTCATTAAAAGACCGAAAACTTCTTCCAGGGGTGAAGTGCTCCTTTAAGTACATTTTGATGCCAATACTTTTGTACTTTTACTCAAGTTTTTTTTTTATTTTAATCCGGACTTTTACTTGTAACAGAATACTACAGTATTGATACTTTTACTTAAGTAAACAATGTGAATACTTTTTCCACCACTGCATGTGGTGACTGGATACAGGAAGACTGGGCACCTGAGAGGTCTGGGCCTCAATGTGAAATAGGCCATGTTTCCTATTATGTGGAAAAAGTATGCTTTGGAAAATGATCTGAAATAATGTAGAAGTGTACATGATTTGAACATGCACGATACATTATTATATCAGACCTAAATGTACTCTTCAACTTCTTGTTTCTGCCAATAACGACTGGATATTGATTGATTGATGTTAATATTTTATTAGACAGAAATGTAAAAACAGCACGAGTATACAGTCAAACACTTTGTCTAAAAGCATAACACAAAAAAAGTCATTGCGGTCTTGTTTCCATTGGGGTCATAGGTATTCAATTCATCAACATAACAACACAAAAATACCTCCAAACATTGCTATCCACAGGTTTTGTTGCAATTTGTTTAAATTGTTGGAATATTTTAGCCTGGTAAACCATCTCAGACTAGGAATATTGGGCCTTAAATGTCAAATGTTCAAGGATGTTCAAATCACGTAGAGGCTACTTTACCTTATTTCACTTCCTCAAAATGAAATAAAACTATACCGCTCTCAAAATCATCATCATTCAGTTTAATTTAAATCACTGGTTCTCAAAGTAGGGTCCTTCCGGGGACCCCCAGGGGTCCTTGAGTCCTTGATTTTCAGTTAGGATTAGGAACCAAATGGACCCTTTCAGATCTGTAACTCTCAGAGTTATATGGGGGTCCGTGGCCTAATGCATAGCAAAATAGAGATCCTTGAAATTGAAAAGTTTGAGAACCAATGATTTAAATCACTGGTTCTCGAAGTGCGGTCCGGGTACCCGGTAACCCAGCAAAATGTGTTAATACAGCATCACAATCATTTTAACCTCTTTGTCTTTATCCATATTTTATACCATGGCGTGGCTATCTAAATAGCAGATATGTTACAAGCCCAGCTTGTACATACTGTATGCCGAGCTTGTACATATGCACTTTTTTTTTTTACATAAATCATCTCTTGTGCGGGTCCCTGACACAAAACCTTTTCAGATGGGGGTCTGTGGCCAAATACATATCCATTTGGGGGTCCTTGGCACAAAAAAAGTTTGAGAACCAGTGATATAAAAGGTTCCCTGGCTAATGAGCCTTATATGCCTTAATACATTATAATTGCCCTCTATAACTAAAATTGAAAATTAAAAACACCTTAAATATTTTATTTATTTTATAAATCGTTCATCTTTCACTCAATAGGGACAACTCCCGTTGCAAGTTGACAATTTGTCCATGTGTGGTCCAGCCCTATGGAATAGTATGTGCTAATATTTAAAATATTGTTTTGATGCTCATATTAACCTTAGGAAGTATGAAGTAGTTTTTTATTAGATTAACTATTTATAAAATATTAAAGGTGTTTTTATTTTTCAATTTTAGTTATAGAGCACCGAAGTCCTGTCGTCACTGCCAGTAGAGGGCGCTTTCCGCAGGTTCATGGCTTTACTTTTTGTATTGATATCCTCATTGGGGAATCTTAGATCGCTTCATATAAGAACTGTGTTCCAAAAATAAACACACCACCCTGGCGTTTTTACTCATATGGATATGAAGCATCGACTGAAGGTGTAAATGTACACATTTACCCAAAGAGTAACACAATATAAACACTAGAAACGAGTCAAACAACCCAAAGACTACATTTCCCATGAACGTGGCTGCTGTGGGGACAGTGATTTCAGACCCGGAAGTAGTAGTTCTTAAGACTTTTAAGGCAGAATTAATTCCATTTTCGCCAGAAACAGGCTGTATCAAATATGAATGAATATCATAAACGATGCAGAGCCACCCCCCTGACAAAAACGCCAGGGTGGTGTGTTTATGTTTGGAACACAGTTCTTATATGACGTGATCTAAGATTCCCAAATGGGGATTTCAACACAAAAAATAAAGCCACAAACCCGTGGAACAGCGACCTCTAGTGGCAGTGACGTCAGACTTCGGTGCTCTCTAGAGGGCAATTATTATGTATTAAGGCATTAGGCTTATTAGCCAGGGAGCCTTTTAAATGAAAGCGTTATGAACGTTTTCATTCAGCTTACATGTCGTTGTTGTTGTTGTTATGGTTGTGTTGCCAGGCAGGCTCAGAGGTGGTTCAACACGTCTGACATCACGGCGGCTCACCAGAACAGCCTGCTCAAGCAGCTGAACCAGCAGCGGCACCAGGAGCGCTTCTGCGACTGCAGCGTGCTGGTGGAGGGCCAGCTGTTCCGCGCCCACCGCAACATCCTGTTCGCCAGCAGCGGCTACTTCCGCATGCTGCTGTCGCAGCAGGGGTCCGCCTCCGAGGGGGAGGGGCTCCCCGACGCCACCGCCAGCGCCACCTTCGACGCCTTCAGCCCCGAGACGTTCGCCGTCATCCTGGACTTCATCTACTCGGGCCAGCTGGAGCTCTCGGGCCACAACGTGATCGAGGTTCGGTTTGGTTTATTATAGCATCAATGTATACAAAAAGAAGCATACATACATATCGTTGCTGTTTGGCAGAAACCTCCTATCCTTCACATTATTTTATTTTTATTTTTTATCTCACGATTTTGTAACCCATTTTTTTTCACCCAGTGCCAATTGCCTGAGCTGTAATCCTGGGCGCTACTCTCCCTCTGCCAGCCTGGGGAGAGCCCCGAACTGAGCTCATGCTTCCTTCAATGCATGAGGAGTGAGCATCTTATCACCTGACAGGGGGGAGTTTCCCCGGTTGGACGTAGCGCGTGGAAGGAACACGTTATTCCAACCAGTTCCTTTCCCCTCCATCAGGCGCCCCGGCTGACCAGGGGGAGGCAGTATAGAGACCAGGATTACTGCATGTTTTTTGCGAGGGTACCTACCCCCTAGGGGACACGAGGAGAACATGCAAACTCCACACAGAAAGGTCTTTTCGCCAACCCCACCTAGGGTTTGGGCACTGATGCTATTCTTCATATTCTAACTTTTTTTGTACATTAATGCGCTACTTGATCGTACTACAGCATCACACAAAAGTATACAAAGTAGGCTTCGCGCCGCGTTTCGAACTTGCAGATCTGCTATTATTGCTATTTGTGAATTTGAATCCTGAACAGTAAAGCTCCTTACACACCGGGGGCGATTTTTTCATGCAAATAATAAGTGTTTTTTTTAACCTTATAAAGTCAATGCAAGCTTCCATGGAGCGAAAAAGCGAAGCGAAAAAGCGTCTTTTAATTATTCGGAACGAGTCCGAATTTTGCGTATATTCGCATAATCGCCGGTGTGTAATGACCTTAACAGTTTTGGACATATAAGGATGATATCACAATTAAGAAATGAGTTTACGGAAGAAAGCACATAGGCCTATTTGGAATCCTTTCCTTAACCAGTTCCAATCCTATATATATGTCACAGGTAAATTGGCATTCCAGGTAAATTGGAAGTGGAGCGCTTGTTTTTAGGCGTGGGGCGGGGCTGCGAGGCGGGGCTTTTCGAGACAGGGTTTTTTACGCGAGGCTCGCGAGGAGGAGGAGGAGGCGCGATGCCGGGCTTTGATACGAGCCGGCGCGAGGAGGAGGAGGCGCGAAGCGGGGCTTTGATACGAGGCGGCGCGAGGAGGAGGAGGAGGCTTTGATGCGGGGCTTTGATGCGACGCGGACCGCACGTGATAATAGTTATTGTCCATGACGGAGGCGCGCCGACTCAGCAGAGCTTGAGGCCGAGGAGGCGCGCCCTCGCGCCTCCAGGCGCGAGTGCCCGCGCCGACCGGCTGAAGGTCTGCTGAGTCAAATCAGCGTGTGTGCGCATGCACACACGCACATGCGTGCGCACACATGCGTGTGCATGTGTGCATGCGCACACATGCACACGCACACACGCATGTGCATGCGTGTGGATTCAGTGTGGATTCAGTGTGCATTCATTGCCCTCTAGCGTTGGTTCTACAGAATTGCCTGGGGGGCGGTGAAAACAAGCGCACCTTTTCCAATTTACCTGGAATGCCAATTTACCTGTAACATATATACTTGGTTGACTGGAGTACCCCAGGGCTCTGTACTAGGTAAGTTAGTGTTTCCCTCTACACCATATCTCTTCACCAATAATAGCCAATCTAAGCTCACTACGCAAGTGGTTAATGGAAGAGTTTGTTAAAAAAAAACAGGCATACAAAAATTAATAAGGACAAAACAAAAGTCCAAGCACATAAAGAAGTAAAAACACAAACCTTTTTTGAGTCATGGAGACCTTTCATTGAATATTTTAATAACCAGACTCCAGAATAGAATGCTCTGTGGGCTGCCAGTGTATCGGACAGTGGATTTCAGTGTCTTTCCCACTGGTGTATGACACAATGACTGTGACCCATGATGTGACCCATGACCGTGCTTGTACCTAAAAAAAAGTATTAGTATTTATTTTCTGTTATGTTGTTGTTGCCTTGCTTTGTTGTTCTGTTTATTTGTTGTCTTTTGTTTGGGGGGGACTGCATGTTGTCTTTTGGTTTGTCTTGTGATGTGAAAAAGAAAAAAATGGGGGGTGACTTTACATGCAATGACTTTTGCCATATGCTATTTAATTGTCCCCAATAAAAAAGTATAAAAAATAAAATCAAACATAAACTCAAAACCTGAATAGATTAGAAACACAGGAAAATAAACGACAGAAAAACTGAAGAAATTAGTCAGAATTACATATCGGTACTTGATCACAAGCAATCGCAAGCTTGTACATCTGCTATTATTGAAAGTTTTTGAAAAATCTTGAAAGTGTTGAAAATCTTGCACAAAACCAGATGGGGGGTCAAATGTATATCATGTTGGGGGTCCTTGGTACGAAACAGTTTGAGAACTACTACTGATTTAGAAGGTATTTGTAGAATCGGACTCAGGTCTTGATGGGTTAATGATCATGTCTAGAGAGAATTCCACAACATGGGGGTAGTATGACGGTTAAAGTTAAAGTCATTTATTTTTGCCTTGTTGAGCAGGTGATGTCGGCGGCCAGCTACCTGCAGATGAACAACGTCATCAGCTACTGTAAGAACTTCATCAAGTCCTCGCTGGACATCAGCATCAAGGAGGAAGAGGAGGAGTGCTGCGTGGCCCTGCCTGAGGTCTGTGGCTTCACCACGCCCCCTGGTGGCGGCGTTGGGGACGACGCGTTGGACCAGCAGCAACAGCGGGCTCCGTGTTCCTCCGTCAGCCCCCCGCCCGCGCTCTGGACGCACGACAACAGCAGGTACAGGGCTCTCACTATAGGACTGTCACGATTATGACATTTTACATGATGATTAGTCACAGAAATAATTGCTGATTAACGATTTAATTGTGGTTGTTTTGCCATTGGACCCTGGAACATTATGAATAACAGTTACATTTCTGTTTGGCTTTTAGGCTTTGAAGTAGCACAGGGCAGATATTATGACAAATGACCTAAATATACAAAGAAATGACTGACATATTTAATCATTTTATATTAGTTTATATAGTTGGGTGGGAATAGTAGGAAGAAGGCTACAGTACATTACAGTAGGATACAACAGCAGTGACTGACAACACAGAAATGTGTGTGGGGAGGAATTAATTGGCATAACGACTAAATTTGGGAGAAAAATGTGGTAAAGAATTATTGGCTACTCTAAATAAATGAATAAAGCAAAGCCTACAGTATTATTGAAAAGTACTGTACAAAGACATTTATTTGATTGATTTATTTGGACGTCATGTTAAGAAAGAGAAGTACATGAAAAATATGTTTTCCACTGGGATAACACGGCAAGGATAAAAACACAATAAAGTCAAAGACTTATTTCCATTGTGGTCCTTAACTGACCATTACCATTACAGTATAATCAAAATAAATAATATACAATGGAAAAACAGGCCATACACTCAATAACTTTGGAAAACGACATGGTGGAAAATCTGACGTTCCTGTTAATTTCAACCAGCTGTTTTTATACAGACAACGGATTATGCTAAAATAATTGGCAATTGGGGCGATTATTATATAATAACTGTGACAGGCCTAACACCAGGTCCCAGCCGGGCTTCCTGGTGAAGGATCCGGACGGGGAAGCGCCGTCGCTGGAGATGAAGGTGGAGTCCAACAGCCCCACGCACGACCTCGGCAGGGACGAAGACGACATGCACGACCCCCACGACCCCTTGTTCACCCTGCCCGGCCCGGAGCGCCGGCGAAGCAGAGCCAAGAGGAGAGCGGCGCCTTACT
This sequence comes from Gymnoscopelus braueri, assembly GCF_963280865.1. Lineage (NCBI taxonomy): Eukaryota > Metazoa > Chordata > Actinopteri > Myctophiformes > Myctophidae > Gymnoscopelus > Gymnoscopelus braueri. The sequence continues at coordinate 12,298,742 of NC_137621.1, forward strand.
CCTCTCGCTCCTCCGCCGCCGCCCAGCGCCAGGAGTCCCTGGAGATCCAGGAGGCCAGGGCGCAGAAGGCGGAGAAGGCGGAGGAACTGTACGCCACCCTGCCAACCATCCTGGGGTTCATCGGAAACTTCAACAAAGGTGAGCGGGGACAGGATGTCGTCGGGCGGAAACCTCTTATCTCCATATTTTAACTCATTGAGTGCCAGATTATTAATATTTTTTTAAACGTTTTGTTTATTCGTTTTTGTTCTTTTACTTTACTCATAGGTAGTACAATTGAGTGCCAGAATTGCCAGAATTATTTCTATATTATGTTGTCCCAGTGCCAGAGTTTTTTTCAAAGTAAAAAAAGTGCTTAGGAAGCGAGATAGAGCCTTTTTCTGTTATACGTTAAACAAGGAGTGGATGGAGCTGCAAATCTTCAGATAATGATATCTTGGGTTCTGAACATGTTTTTCAAAACAAATCTTTTTTTTCTCTTTTTTTCTTTTACTTTTTTTTCAAAAACACGTCAAACACGTCATTGGCACGTTGCGCCATAGCGGTAAAAACACGTGAAACACGTTAACTAATGGCACTCAATGAGTTAACTTTTTGTGTTAATTAACGCCCCTACTTGATTATACTACAGTACGTCAGTGGTGGAAAAAGTACTCAAATGTTTTACTTAAGTGAAAGTATCAATACTGCAATGTAGAAGTACTCCGTTACAAGTAAAAGTCCGGAATTCAAAATTTACTTGAGTAAAAGTACAAAAGTATTGCTATCAAAATTGACTTAAAGTACCAAAAGTAAAAGTACTAAAATGTTTGAAAATAGCAGATCTACAAGCTCTCAACGCGTCGCATTGCGACGCGTTGAGAGCTTGTAGATCTGCTATTTTCAAATACCTAGGTATGAAATAGGGCTAAAGTGGTTAATGTATGTATTATAATGTAATAATTTATATCTGCAAAGTAACTAAAGTAACTAAAGTTTTCAAATAATTGTAGTGGAGTAAAAGTACAATATTTGCCTCTGAGATGTAGTGGAGTGGAAGTAAAAGTATAGACAATTGGAAATACTACTTAAGTACAGTACTTGAGTAAATGCACTTACTTAGTTACTTTACACCACTGCAGTACATCGTCACAAGTAGCAGATCCGCAAGCTCGAACGCGATGCGTTTTGAGGTTGTAGATCTGCTACTTTTGCTGTTTTTGAATTTGATCCCTGGAAAGTAACAGTTTTGGACATATGAGGTTTCTTTCCACCCGACAGAGACGATATGAGAAAGAAATTCATAAAATCAACGGAATTCCATGATTTTTTTTCTCTCACAATTGCTATCAGGAGGATGTGGAAATTGATGTGAAGAGTTCACACTGTAGTTAAAAGAGGAGCCACTAGATGGCAGTAGGGTACTTTGCTTACAACAGCTTGTGTTTCCTCACCTGCAAACAGCCACATTGTCTTCTTTTTTCAAACAGTGTGATTTGAACATTTTAAATCGAATCGGGACCTTACATTTTTTGTCAAATCAAATTTGAGAAACGTGACACCCACTTTGACAAGTCAAAGTTATGAGACGCAACAGTAGGTTTACTTTAAGGTAGTTTGAAAAAGCCTTTAAAAGTATTCAAAGGAGGCAGTGCTTAGACCAGTGTATATCAACCCTGGCAAACGTCCCAATTTTGGGCCGGGGCTACTGCTGAGGTGTGCCGCGCCGTTTGAAGGAGGTTTGAAAAAAAATCATTTTTTTTTTTTTTTTTAAACAATAATAATAATCAGGCATGCAAACAGCCCCGAGGTGAAAAGGGTGACAACATGCTGTTTTATTTCGGGTCAGGTGTCACACTATTGCCCTATTTGGATTCAAAACGGCTAGTGGAAGCTGAAAAGCTACAAGTTTGCATGTCTGAATAATGCAAAAACAGAAATATTTGTTTGCATTTGCTTTTTTTCTCCCCCATATATTTTCATGATAAAAAAGTGCGTATCGTATCGAAATCGTATCGAAGTTGTGTGCCCAATATCGTATCGTATCGTTTCGTGAAATGTGAAAATCGGCACACCCCTAGTGTGTGTATATAGATATACCGTATATATATATAATTATATATACCGTATATCTAGGTGTGCCCTGGGATCTTTTGGCTATGCCAGGTGTGCCTTGGCACAAAAAAGGTTGATAGACACTGGCTTAGACAGCCCTAAAAAAAAAGTGTTAATTTAAAAATCTCAGTATTGTGACACTGTCAGTATATTGCAGTGCAAAGTCATATTTTGCAGCTCAAGCAGTTTTCATCGAGCTTTTCTTTGGTAGAATGACTGTGACCCGTCATTCAGTTTCACTGAAACATAATAGAAATCTGGTTTAAAAAGTGAGTGAAAAATAATTTCCAAAGAATTTCGCTCTCCACAGATAACCCATCCATGCGCTTTAAGTGCCCCTTTTGTACGCACACCGTGAAGAGGAAGGCGGACCTGAAGCGCCACCTGCGCTGTCACACGGGGGAAAGGCCGTACCCCTGTCAGGCCTGCAACAAACGCTTCACCCGCCTGGAGCACCTCCGAAGCCACGTGGAAACGGTACGCTCACCTACATACACGCCTCCGTAGCCACGTGGAAACGGTACGCTCACCTACATACACGCCTCCGAAGCCACATGGAAACGGTACGCTCACCTACATACACGCCTCCGAAGCCACGTGGAAACGGTACGCTCACCTACATACACGCCTCCGAAGCCACGTGGAAACGGTACGCTCACCTACATACACGCCTCCGTAGCCACGTGGAAATGGTACGCTCACCTACATACACGCCTCCGTAGCCACGTGGAAGCGGTACGCTCACCTACATACACGCCTCCGTAGCCACGTGGAAGCGGTACGCTCACCTACATACACGCCTCCGTAGCCACGTGGAAACGGTACGCTCACCTACATACACGCCTCCGTAGCCACGTGGAAACGGTACGCTCACCTACATACACGCCTCCGTAGCCACGTGGAAACGGTACGCTCACCTACATACACGCCTCCGTAGCCACGTGGAAACGGTACGCTCACCTACATACACGCCTCCGTAGCCACGTGGAAACGGTACGCTCACCTACATACACACCTCCGTAGCCACGTGGAAACGGTACGCTCACCTACATACACGCCTCCGTAGCCACGTGGAAACGGTACGCTCACCTACATACACACCTCCGTAGCCACGTGGAAACGGTACGCTCACCTACATACACGCCTCCGTAGCCACGTGGAAACGGTACGCTCACCTACATACACGCCTCCATAGCCACGTGGAAACGGTACGCTCACCTACATACACGCCTCCGTAGCCACGTGGAAACGGTACGCTCACCTACATACACACCTCCATAGCCACGTGGAAACGGTACGCTCACCTACATACACGCCTCCGTAGCCACGTGGAAACGGTACGCTCACCTACATACACGCCTCCGTAGCCACGTGGAAACGATACGCTCACCTAGAGACGCATGCCTTCATAGCCACGTGGAAACATAGCCGTGTTTTTTTTCCCCATCACTTCCATTTTCACTTATTTATCCTGTGTCCTGTATGATAAATCTCTCTCCTGATTGGATGAAATTAGTATCCCGCACCTAAAAGTACGAACGGACGGCCCATACGCTAGATCGCGTATTTTTATCGCTTTTGTTTTTGGTGTTATCTGACTTTCATAATGACAGAAACCTCGCCACAGTGTTTTTGTCCCAAATGGGCCGCCGTAGTGTTTACAAGTAAGTGGAATCACGGGTGAAATCTCGTCTTGCGTCCGCTCAGATTTTTAGCTGCGGTGGACTCGGGATGGAGTTATGAACATTTTCTAGTGTACCACTCATCCTAGGATATAACAACATCATATAAAGGTAAGGAAAAGGCTAGTCCGGAATTCTTCTTAAGCCATTAAGACCTTAGGCGATTCTTAAAACATTTGTAAATCCTAAGATAGCAGATCTACAAGCTCATAGCTTTTATATCTGCTATTTTTGAATAACCAAAGAAATCTAAAGTGACACAGATGCGTTCCAGGTCTTAACTCTCTCAGTGCCAATGAAATAAAAAAAATATTGCGAACTGTGCCAGCAATTCTTTTATTTTTTTCAAAGTGAAAAAAAAGTGCTTAGGAAGCGAGATACAGCCTTTTTCAGTTATAAGTTAAACAAAGAGTGGATGGAGCTGCAAATCTTCAGATAATGATATATTGGGTTCTGAACATTTAAAAAAAAAAAATATATATATATATATATATATATATATATATATATATATATTTATTTTTTAAAACTCGGGATTTCTCGTTCTGGCACTGAGGGTATTCAGAAAAAACTCAGGATAACTCGGGGCCTGGCACTGAGATAGTTTTAATGGGTTGTTAACACACATAGACAAGCGCATACACCAGAACTGATACCAAAACCCATAGTAAAACAAAATCATAGATTCTTCTATTTGTCTAACATTTCTGTCCAATCTCATTCCTTGTTCCCGTTCCCACACTCCCCTACAGATCCACCAGGCCAGGAAGTTGGTGTGCAGGAAGTGTAAGTGTCAGGTGACCGAGGAGACGGGACACGTGGTGTGCGAGGGCACGCGGCGCTACCGCATGTGCACGGCGTGCATCCAGGACGTGGGCTGTGACAACATGCCCAGCCTGGACAGTCTGGAAGAGGAGAACGGCGAGGACGGGCCCGCGCTGCTACTGGGAGTGGACGGCGAGGAGGAGGGCGACAGGTCCTGGCTGGGGACCGACGGGGACGACGACCTGGCGGAGGACTCGGGGGCCGACCTCATCATCCAGGAGGTGGATGACAGTGACGTGGAACTGCAGTGAACGTCCCATAGAGCACCCGAAGTCTGACATGATTTACACACCTTAACCCATTAAGACCTGGAACTGTGTCATTTTTAGATTTGAGCTAAAAAGCATTATTTTACACTTTGAGCTATTCAAAAATAGCAGATATACAAGCTCATAGCGCGGCACCGAGTGCCGCGCTACGAGCTTGTAGATCTGCTATTTTTGAAAAATCGTGAAAATGTGCGCAAATCTTTGAATATATATATTTTTAAAGCGACCTTGTAGATCTGCCATTTTTGAAAAATGGTGAAAATGTGCAAATCTTTGAATATATATATTATATTAAAGCGAACATTTTTAACTCAAATCTTTGCTTCTGGGGGGTCCCTGGAACAAAATATTTTGATGGGGGTCCGCGGCCAAATACATATATACATCATTTTGGGGGTCCTGGACATAAAAAAGATTGAGCACCACTGATATAGGAAACATACGTTTTTCAGAATACTGTTGAGATTTAGGAGACATGTAGAATCGGCTTCAGGTCTCAATGGGTTAACTGGGTTGTGTTTTTCCCCCCCCATTCTGAATTCCCATAGACGCGTTTAATATCGCGTCAAATAAGAACTGCGTTCCAAAAATGAACAAATGATCCCGGCGGTTTTACTCTTATGGATATGATGAAGCATCAACTGACGGTGAGAAAACGCTAATGTTACTTCTGCCGAATTAGTAAAATTTTCGCCAGAAACAGACTGTATCAAATATATGAGTGACTGACTATCATAAACGATTACAGAGCCACCTCCCTGACAATATCGCCGAGACAGTTTGTTTATTTTTGGAACACGATTCTTATACGAGACGATTCCAAGATGACCCAATGTTATTCTCCATAGAGAAATTACTTCTACGACCCAGGGGAATGAACGAGTGACGTCAGGACGATCTGTGCTCTGTTGTTGGACGGGAACCAAAGAGCTGGGGCGTGCTGGGAGGTGTCTGCAGACATGCATGCGTTGGCCTGGGTGGAAGCCATGATTTATATGCAAAATAAATGTATGCACAAAATTGCTTGTTCAATATTGATTATGTAAATTAGCAGATTAATATAACCGTTTAAATGCAGCCAGTTAGTCGTTATTACAACCAGAGGAAAACTGTCGACGTTGCCAGCTAAATAGAAGGCTTCGTTCCTTAAAGAATTGCAGTATCCAAAGCGTACTGTGCGTCTTGCATGCGTTTTCATGCGTTTTCATTTGTTTGGATAGATGATTACGTAATGACTCAAAGTTATGTTTCACATGCATGTAAAAAAAAAGTCTGATAAAGGTGACAAATCGTCACTGTCACTGTCAGGTGAAAACCTTGTGTCCAAAGAAATCCGTTACTTGTCAGGAAATGGAAAAAAACTTGCAAGCTCTTGTTTATACTTTCATTGGTTTAATATTTATAAAACCCCCAGACACACTAACCACTTTGTCCTTAAAGGAGTAGTTCACCCCAAAAAATTTAAGCCTTGAATTCATGGAGATTGTTTTGTTTTTGTCGCATTCCTAAGCCAATGATTTGATGACCGGCGGAGTCTCCGGTAGTAGACTTGCAAAGTCTCCTACAGGTGATCATCAAATTATTGGCTTAGGAATGCGATTATTGCATTAGGAATGCGACAAAAACAAACAAAAATCATCATGAATTCAAGGCTACGTGGGGTGTGTAATTGATCGAAAGTAAGTACTTTTTTGGGTGAACTACTCCTTTAACCACTTAAACCCCAGCATCCTTATGAATATGAAAGCTTGTCGATCGAGCCTTCCACACAATAACAGCAAACAGAAAAGACACTAGTATAGAGCCCTGAGGGACTCCGGTCAACCATAATGGGGTTTAAGTGGTTAAAATGTTTTAAAAAATTGGCAATTATTTCGATACTCTTGTACGACAATGTAGGACATTCATTCGTGGAAAAAGGTTGAACATTTCAGAAATTCAAGGTTTCTGCCCGACGGCAACAAAATTATATATAGTATTCCGTGCCAATACTTTTTGCTAACGTCTTGTGCTTGCCTCACAGCTGTTTTGATATGTGCTACAATATGAATTAAATGAATGGCATTTATTATTTATTTTCTTTTGTACTTTTTCACAAGATATATATTTTTATAGATTGATTTATTATGGTCTTCCACTTGCAGTGTCATATTTTCAGAGGGCAAGCTTAAATATGCTGTAATTGAAGTCTCTGAATGGTGATGTCGGGTGAGCCAAAATCAGACGGAAATGTTGTGGCTTGTCATAATAAATGAAAAAATAATTCCTTTTTTTATGTGTCCTTGGAACTTGCAATAGTAAAGTTTCTCTTTCTGGCCTGTGTGTGTGTGTGTGTGTGTGTGTGTGTGTGTGTGTGTGTGTGTGTGTGTGTGTGTGTGTGTGTGTGTGTGTGTGTGTGTGTGTTCTACATCCTGTTCCACATCCTGTTCCACCTGGAGGAGAAGGCGATGTACCTGAAAGGAAAGCTACAGGAGTGTGTGTGTGTGTGTTGGGTTTGTTGCCTAACAAATGAAAATTAAATATATTCACAAATGTCTTTGCTGTTCTTTTTTTTTTTACATTTCGTGAATTAAAATCAATACAAACAGTTGGTTGTTTAGACAAGAAAAGTATACTTGTGTGTGCATTCATCATGAAATGGCATTTGTAAATCTTCAATTCTGCATGTGAATTGTTATGATTTTCAACGACATTCTATAGCATGATTAATATTTATTTGGCCGCTCAGTGTCAGTATCATGTCAGATGGGGATCTGACATGATACTGACACTGACAATGGTACTGACCATGATACTGACAGGATATTGACCATGCTACTGACATGTCAGATACTGACCATGATACTGACAGGATATTGACCATGCTACTGACATGTCAGATACTGACCATGATACTGACAGGATTGTGACATCATTCTGACCATGATACTGACCATGACTAACGATGAAACTGACATGATACTGACATCAGAATCAGAAGACTTAATTGCCATTTGGTTTGGTACAGATGATACTGATATGATACTGACCATGGTACTGAGTCTGACCTTGCAGCAAACACTGCATGAGGGTTAAGGTTGTCTGTGGTCTTTATGAAGACCAAAGAAAAGTATTAAGAGTACTGACAATAGCAATGCGTTGTGAGCTTGTAGATCTGCTATTTATGACAAGCACTGCCTCACCAAGACCAATTCTAAATCAGGCTTCAGCAGTGGTGGACAGTAACAAAGTACATTTATTTCAAATATAGTGAAAATTGCAGATCTACAAGTTCACAAGACACGATGTGACAACGTGAGCTTGTAGATCTGCTATTTTCACTATTATATTGGTTGAAAATGTTTTTGGAAATATCTACTTTTCAGTACAGCAATTCATTGATATGAAAAAAATGCATTTTGTAATAACTTTTTACTTTTCAATACTTGAAATAGGGCATACGTAAATGATCAATTCATAATATAATTGTTCCCTTCCTAGAAATGTAGTGGAGTCAAAAGTACAATATTTGTCATAAGTAAGTAAACCTTGCCGAGCCCTGAGGCCCATAGGGCAGGAGCCTATCTCCTGTTTCCTTAGCATGAGGCAGCTTGATGTCAACGCCTGAACATGACGCTAATATGTCATAGGGACTTACCCCAATTCAATCTTTAAAGGTTCTATGACATTGATTTTCACTTTTATTTTTTTTGGGTGGTGAAACCGCCCCTATATGTGAGGTTTGGATATTTGCACACCAAATCCTGCGCTGTGATTGGCCACAAATGTACCCCCCTAACCCTGCACCGTGATTGGCCAATCACAGTCTATTCATGCAGGACTGTGATTGGCTAGGGAAACATGACATAAATAGGACCATAACTTAAAAAAAACATAAATGTGTTTTTTTTAAGTTATGGTTTCTTCCATCACTTCTTCCATCACTTCTTCCATCACTGTGATGACCACTGTGACCACACCGCCCACTTCACACTGGGTGTGATTTTTTTATGTTTTTTGGGGGGTTCTATGACCTCAATTACACCGCAAAGACGTGAACTTTGAACATTCAGTGGATTTTCTGTGGTCTGCTATAGACAGGAAGGGCAGGGTCAGAGAGAAAGGGGCGGAGCTATAGACAGGAAGGGGCGGAGATAGAGATATAGGGGCAGAGCTATATACAGGAAGGGGTGGAGTTAGATAAAAGGGGCAGAGCTATAGACATGAAGGGGAGGTGTTAGCAAGAAAGGGGTGGAGCTATAGACAGGAAGGGGAGGAATTATAAATAAAGGGGTGGAGCTATAGACAGGAAGGTGCAGAGTTAGATAGAAATGGGTGGGGCTATAGACCGGAAGGGGAGGAGTTATCAATAAAGGGGTGGAGCCATAGACAGGAAGGGCGGAGTTAGCGAGAAAGGGGCGTAGCTATAGACAGGAAGGGGCGGAGTTAGAGAGAAAGGGGCGGAGCTATAGACAGGAAGGGGGAAAGTTAGTAAGAAAGGGGCGAAGCTATAGACCGGAAGGGCGGAGTTGGAGAGAAAGGGGCGGAGCCATAGACAGGAAGGGGAGGAGTTAGCAAGAAAGGGGCGGGGCTATAGGCAGGAAGGGACGGAGTTAGAGAGAACGGGGTGGAGCTATTGACAGGAAGGGCAGAATTAGAGAGAAAGGGGTGGAGCCATAGACAGGAAGGGGATGAGTTAGCAAGAAAGGGGCGGCCTTAGCGAGAAAGGGGCGGAGCTATAGACAGGAAGGGGAGGAGTTCGCAAGAAATGATCTGTGATCATTTTGACGTTGCACACATCCCGGAAGTAAACTAGCTATGGCACTCTGATTAAAATCATGTCAGAAAATGAAAGGAAACAAAAGTCTGACTATACTAAGTCAGAGTCAAGCTTTACAAAATGTAAGTTGTGTAAAAAATAGTCTGACTATACTAAGTTGTTATTTGTTTGTTTAAGTCAGGCTATACTCTACTCAGAGTCATAAGTTTACAAAATGTACTAAAGTACAGTGAATGTCTGTGCGGTTTGTCTCCATCACTGAAAATAACGTACATGTAAACAGATATAAAACTGCTGTCCTGTGCAGTTGGGGTGAAAAAACACAACCATTTCACTCTTAATAATACCTATTTGATACTTTAGGGGAAATGCAGATTTACCCAATTGATGTCCGCTCTCAGAGGAGAAGTTAGAATGTCTTGTTCAGGGACATCCTGACTTGCTGCTGTGGCTGAGCCTTGAACCTGCTACCTGTGGCTCACTAGTCAGTCACTCTATCCATTCACCTACAGGTATGTCCTTGGAAGCTGAGGTTCTAAAACTTTTTGTTGTCAACCCCCCAAATGTATTTGGGCAGTGGACCCCAATGTGAAAAGATGTAGTGTCAGGGCCCCCCATGAAAAAGATTTATATTTATGCTGTTACACATTTTTTTTAACGTTAATTGTCTTAACGTTAAAAGTCAAAGCACCAGGAAGGCTGTATTTCTTAGCCAACAGTTAGCTCAATGGGTTGAGACGCAGTATACATGATCCAGAGGCCATGAGTTCGAATCCCACTGGTGTCTTTACTGTGATGCTTTCCTTTGCAGACTGGCTTCCAGAAGATCAAATAAAAGCCACCAGGAAGGCTGTACTTGTCAGCCAACTGTTAGCTCAATGGGTTGAGATGCAGTATACATGATCCAGAGGCCATCAGTTCAAATCCCACTGGTGTCTTTACTGTGATGCTTTCCTTTGCAGACTGGCTTCCAAAAGATCACGTTAAATCCACCAAGAAAGGTGTATCTTTCAGCCGACAGCTAGCTCAAATGGAAGCGCATCTGTCCAATAACTTGGCTTGACTTGACTTGAGTGGGTTCGATTCCCACTCAAGTCAAGTGTCCCCGGTAAATTGGGGCAACGGATAAATTGACTGATATCCGTAGAATAACTTGTAGGAGTGTCCTGGTTCAAATCCAGTCACCACCTTAGTAACTGTGACCAAATCTGGTGAAGTGTCCCCGGTAAATTGGGGCAGCGGGTAAATTGACTAATATCCGTAGAATAACTTGTAGGAGTGTTCTGGTTCAAATCCAGTCACCACCTTAGTAACTGTGACCAAATCTGGTCAAGTGTCCCCGGTAAATTGGGGCAGCGGGTAAATTGACTGATATCCGTAGAATAACTTGTAGGAGTGTCCTGGTTCAAATCCAGTCACCACCTTAGTAACTGAGACCAAATCTGGCCAATTTGATCTCAGTTACTAAGAGATAGATAGAGGGTGAGTAGCGGGTGGGGTAGAGAGGAGGTGGAGTAGAATAGGGGAGGAGTAGAGGGAGTAGTAGGGGGAGGTAGTGTAGGTGGCAGAATAGGGGGAGTAGTAGGAGGTAGAATAGGGGGAGTAGTAGGAGGCAGAGTAGTAGGGGGAGTAGGAGGAGGCAGAATAGGGGGAGTAGTAGGGGGAGTAGTAGGAGGCAGAATAGGGGGAGGAGTAGGAGGTAGAGCAGTAGGAGGTAGAATAGAGGGGGAGGAATAGTAGGAGGCAGAATAGGGGGAGTAGGAGGAGGAGGCAGAATAGGGGGAGGAATAGTAGGAGGCAGAATAGGGGGAGGTAGAGTAGTAGTAGGGGGAGTAGGAGGAGGAGGCAGAATAGGGGGAGTAGGAGGAGGCAGAATAGGGGGAGGAATAGTAGTAGGGGGAGTAGTAGGAGGCAGAATAGGGGGAGTAGTAGTAGGAGGCAGAATAGGGGGAGTAGTAGGAGGCAGAATAGGGGGGGGGAGTAGTAGGAGGCAGAATAGGGGGAGTAGTAGGAGGCAGAATAGGGGGAGGAGTAGGAGGCAGAATAGGGGGAGTAGGAGGAGTAGGAGGAGGCAGAATAGGGGGAGGAATAGGAGTAGTAGGAGGCAGAATAGGGGGAGGTGTAGGAGTAGGAGGATGCAGAATAGGGGGAGGAATAGTAGTAGGGGGAGTAGTAGGAGGAGGAGTAGGAGGCAGAATAGGGGGAGTAGGGAGTAGGAGGCACAGTGGACGGGGAGGAGAGAGTTATGTGTGTGGAGGTGAAATTTTATTAGAGATTTGCATGCATGCATGCATGCAAGCACTTGTGTGGAGGTGAAATTTTAATAGAGATTTGCAATAATAGGAAGACAAAAATAGGAATGTTGGCGCTAACCATAACCCTCCACCCTACTACCCCCCTATTCTGCCTCCTACTACTCCCCCCTACTACTAATCCTCCCCCTATTCTGCATCCTCCTACTCCTCCCCCTATTCTGCCTCCTACTACTCCCCCCTACTACTAATCCTCCCCCTATTCTGCATCCTCCTACTCCTCCCCCTATTCTGCCTCCTACTACTCCTCCCCCTATTCTGCCTCCTACTCCTCCCCCTATTCTGCCTCCTACTCCTCCCCCTATTCTGCCTCCTACTCCTCCCCCTATTCTGCCTACTACTATTCCTCCCCCTATTCTGCCTCCTCCTACACCTCCTACTCCTCCCCCTATTCTGCCTCCTACTCCTCCCCCTATTCTGCCTCCTACTCCTCCCCCTATTCTGCCTCCTACTACTCCCCCCCCCTATTCTGCCTCCTACTACTCCCCCTATTCTGCCTCCTACTACTCCCCCCCCCTATTCTGCCTCCTACTACTCCCCCCTATTCTGCCTCCTACTACTCCCCCTATTCTGCCTCCTACTACTCCCCCCCCCCTATTCTGCCTCCTACTACTCCCCCTATTCTGCCTCCTACTACTACTCCCCCTATTCTGCCTCCTACTACTCCCCCTATTCTGCCTCCTACTATTCCTCCCCCTATTCTGCCTCCTCCTCCTACTCTACCTCCCCCTATTCTGCCTCCTACTATTCCTCCCCCTATTCTGCCTCCTCCTCCCCCTACTACTACTCTACCTCCCCCTATTCTGCCTCCTACTATTCTGCCTCCTCCTACTCCTCCCCTATTCTACCTCCTACTCCTCCCCCTATTCTGCCTCCTACTACTCCTCCCCCTACTACTCCCCCTACTCCTACTCCTCCCCTATTCTACTCCACCCACTACTCTACCCACCCTCTATCTCTTAGTAACTGAGATCAAATTGGCCAGATTTGGTCTCAGTTACTAAGGTGGTGACTGGATTTGAACCAGGACACTCCTACAAGTTATTCTACGGATATCAGTCAATTTACCCGCTGCCCCAATTTACCGGGGACACTTGACCAGATTTGGTCACAGTTACTAAGGTGGTGACTGGATTTGAACCAGAACACTCCTACAAGTTATTCTACGGATATTAGTCAATTTACCCGCTGCCCCAATTTACCGGGGACACTTCACCAGATTTGGTCACAGTTACTAAGGTGGTGACTGGATTTGAACCAGGACATTCCTACAAGTTATTCTACGGATATCAGTCAATTTATCCGTTGCCCCAATTTACCGGGGACACTTGACTTGAGTGGGAATCGAACCCACTCAAGTCAAGTCAAGCCAAGTTATTGGACAGATGCGCTTCCATTTGAGCTAGCTGTCGGCTGAAAGATACACCTTTCTTGGTGGATTTAACGTGATCTTTTGGAAGCCAGTCTGCAAAGGAAAGCATCACAGTAAAGACACCAGTGGGATTTGAACTGATGGCCTCTGGATCATGTATACTGCATCTCAACCCATTGAGCTAACAGTTGGCTGACAAGTACAGCCTTCCTGGTGGCTTTTATTTGATCTTCTGGAAGCCAGTCTGCAAAGGAAAGCATCACAGTAAAGACACCAGTGGGATTCGAACTCATGGCCTCTGGATCATGTATACTGCGTCTCAACCCATTGAGCTAACTGTTGGCTAAGAAGTACAGCCTTCCTGGTGCTTTGACTTGAACAACAAACAAGACAAATAACTTTAAAAAAATGTGTAACAGCATAAGTATAAATCTTTTTCATGGGGGGCCCTGACACTACATCTTTTCACATTGGGGTCCACTGCCCAAATACATGTGAATTTGGGGGGTTGACAACAAAACATTTTAGAACCACAGATTCCGAGGAGATAGCTGTATAGGTGAATGGATAGAGTGACTGACTACTGAGCCACAGGTAACAGGTTCAAGGCTCAGCCACAGCAGCAAGTCAAGATGTTCCTGAGCAAGACATTTCTAATTTCTGACTATCATAAACGATGCAGAGGCTCCTCCCTGACAATATCGCCGAGGCAGTTTGTTTATTTTTGGACCACAATTCTTATATGAGACGATTCTATGATGACCCAATGTTATTCTCCATAGGGAAATTACTTTACGACCCAGGGGATGGACGAGTGACGTCAGGACTTCTGTACTCTGGGTTAACATGTGCATGTACAAACTGGATTTATCCACTAGAGGGCAGTGTTGCCCTTCCACCTCGGTCCGGTGTGCCTCTCGGTCGGTCGGAAGGAACGATCAATTATAACAATTGGGTGTCAGGGAAACGAGCTCGACCTTTTCATCTTCAGAGGACAACAGGAATGGAACAGATGTTTTCACACATACAGTATGTTATTTTATTCCCACTGTGCAATGAGAGGTCATTTTTGAACGTCCCATTTTGGTCCCTGGAGGGTGCAGAATGAAAGTTTTTATTGCTTCTTTGTCTGACGTCTTCTGAACGTCCAAACCTCTACATAAGGGCTTATTCTAGTCCAAATGTGGTGATCTTTTCTATGTCAAATTTAGACTAATTATAGACATCTTTTTTATACTTCTTCTAGGCTCGGTGCATAACTGTAATCCCCATTTCCTGTTCATTTTCCTGTAGCTTTAACATAGTTAGTAGTTAACATGCTGCTAAGCTAATCAAACAAAGCTACAGGAAAATGAACAGGATCAAATGGTTATGCCACCTTTTGAAAACTGGGAATACAGTACACAGAGGTTTACAAAGAAATCACAAATCAATACACACTTATTTCCTTATTATCTCTTTATTTTTCTTGTGAATACACAGCTGCGCAAACAAATGTTCCACAATTACAGTATTCCACAAATATTCCATATGATTGTGGAATATTTGTGGACTGGAACTAGACCCCCTGAAAGGTAATCTAGTTCATAGGACCACAATGGAAACAAGTCCGCAGGACTTGTGTTATCCTTTTAGCCTTAACGTACCTCATGACGTTTACCTTTCTGACTAATTAAGTATTCAAACAAACAGCAGATCAAGCCAGCTTTGAATTATTTTTGACAGAACAGAAGCGGGACAGCCACTTAACTCCCACAATGTTGTTCCATGCCGTCTAGCTCAAGACTGAATACAGAAGGTCATACAGAAGGACACACACACACAAACACACACAGCAGTCACTAGGGCTGATTAAGCTTGATCCAGAACAGAACAGTTAACTTCTCCTTTTTTTTTTACACGTCACTAGTCAAATGAAAATAATAATAAAAAAACATTATAGCACAGCCTACTTTGCAGGGACACCCTTTTTGCTTGGGCCGGTTCCACAACAACTGAAAAATATTAAACAAGTGCTGTACTGAATGGCCAGTGAGCTACCAGGGTAAGGTCCAACCAGAGCTACTTCGTTGAACAGAACACAAGTTCAAATTACACAATACTGTACAATACTGTGACACTAAGATCCCCCACAATGGACAGTGAAAGTTCAAGTTAAATCAGTCCTGAGTGCCTGCTGTGTGTCCTCCGCCTCCCCTTCTCGCTGGAGCATGCTTGAGGTGGTCTGCGGCATGCTGCCTTATGAGGTCCTCTGTGGCTTCTGGGTCGAATTTCATGACTGCATCTGCATAGTAGAAAAAGACAATAAAAAATGTGCAACGGCAACATGCTGTCCTAGTCCCTATCTGACATAATACACAGCTCGATTCAACTCCTGCCATCTGGTAGGAGGTTCAAGAGCTCAGGGGGAAGCACCAGCAGGTCATCCAACAGCTGCCCCAAACCATCAGAACCCTGAACCCATGCTCGCCATATATTGCCCCCAAAACCAACATCTTTAAAGATGGATAGCACTTTGAATAGTACTGCATCTATATTGCACTTTGAATGCATCAGCACTTTTTACCAATGTTGTCTGCTCTCTACTTTTTAATGTTTGCCTCTTTTTAATGTGCACCATGAGTTGTGGAGAATGGTATTTTGCTCCCCTGTATGCCTAGTGTGTATTGTGGAAGTGACAATAAAACTGATTGCGAGTCTCCATATTGACATGCAAAAATGTGTTGCTTGTACATCCACAACTAGTTTAATACAAAGCCATCTCCCTTCTACACCTAACCACCACAGTTATTTAAAATGTTATGATAGCAACGGTAACGGTAGACAGTTGGCATTGTATTTTTTTATGTCAACAGGGAAGGACATGTTTTACCCAATTAAATTTAGATTTGTCCTTGGTCAACATGAAATATGGGCTTACCTTGTATTGCGCTAAAAGTCGCAGTCTTCTCTTTTTCCCCCTTCCCCTTCATGTTCAACCGTGCCATCAGACTGTTACTGAAGAGCCTGAAGAAAAACAAATTACATTTAATAATGTAGTAGGATTAGGATTTATTGTAAAACATGGTATAAACCCTTTATACTACTAATTTTCACTTAATGTTCAACCATTATGTCATTGACATGACATAACAGAGGGTTCAAGTGTTAAGCAAAAAAAAAAGGCAAATTAATGGAAACATGCAGTCAGGCCCTCATCTAGAAGAATTAACCAAATAAGTGTTCAGACATTGAAAACCACAGCGCACCCAAACATCACACAAGGGTTAACTCATAGTGTATGTTGAAACATACCTGTCAAGAACTTTGTGGACACAGTCCTTAACGTCCTTCCCTCCATTACGGGAAAGTTGCAGCACCTGTTGGAATAAGTCCATGAAAACTTTCACTGACATACCCCAGAGGAACATAAAAAGTGTGCGAGTGCATCTTATGCTGTTCATTACTTCCAGACTCTTGTACAGCCTACCAGGGTATTAAAAGCTTGGACATCACTGAGGAGTTGCTCCTCTCTCTGGAAGTCCTCCATGTCTCTCAACATGACTGGCCGCTGAAGAGGCAGGTTCTTTAATGAATATTAATATGGTCAGGACTTTCTTCTGGTATACTGAAAAATAAGTAAGTGTACATTAACACAAAGAAATGTTATCTGACATTATAGACACCACCCTACAATGATACAAAACACTGCTATAATTGAAGAGCAGTTTTTGTGTCCCGATAGGAGAGGAGACAGAGAGAACAGTAAAGGAAGAAAGGAGAGAAAGGGCAGAAGAGAGAAGGGTTGCAAATTAAGAGTCCCCCAGTTTTCTTGGCCAGTGTCCTGTCTTAATTGAAATAGCTCAGAACTTACCTTGTGTTGGCAATGGGAATGCCCATGTTGGCCTCTCAGTCACTGCATAGCACCTGTAATAAGAACAAAAGTACATTTTAGAAATTACAAAGTGATATTTTTGCATTAAAACTTTCCAAGACAGATGACTATACATTAGATGAGAAATAATAAAATATGTCATATTGTAACAATTAGGGGTACACGATACTACTTGCTGAATTGTAAAGGTTTTGATTACTTGGGGCATTTGGACAACTCACCATGCCTGACGGTGTCCCTGGATCTGTCATGTCTGGACCTGACCGTGTCCCTCGACCCATCACTGCGGTGGGACCTGTCATCATGTCTGGACCTGACAGAGTGCCTCCGAGCTGTTGCTGTACCTGGAGTCGTGGCTGGTCCTGGACCTGATGCTGTGCCGGTATCTGACACTGTGTCTGGAGCCATCACTGTGCCTGATGGCTGGAGCCATCACTAAAGACTTAATACTTGGACATAATACTACTACAATACCATGTCACACTGAAAAAGACTACCCCTACTGGTTGGTCTTAGATGTTGACAATCACACATCTCCTCTGATACACATACAGTAGTTCAGTGGCCCTGCTGACAGAAGGCATAGACCAAGCTGTAGGAAATCACTAGGGCAGCGATGAGGGCTGGAGACCAACCAGTAGAAGTCAGTCGCTACTGATGCTGTGCCCTAAAGTTACCTGGTGCTAGGCTTGCATGTCCAGAGCCTGGAAAAGATAAATAATGTTCTTAGATTCCAAATATTGATTTGTAAGGAAAAAGGTGACTGCTTAAATGATATTTATACTGACTGGGTGTGGACGTTTCTCTGCTCCTAGGTGCTAGGCTTGCATGTCGAGAGCCTGTAAAAAAAAGTATGTGCTTAGATTCCAAATATCAATTTGTAAACAAAATGGTGAATGTTTAAATGTGATGCATACTCACTGTGTGTAGACATTTCCCTGCACCGCGATTCCTCAGCACGCTCCACCGGGCGAGGCAAGCCTGAAACACATTGAGCCTGTAACTACAGTACTTACTCATTGCTTGTGAATTAGGTATGGTAATGATTTCTTTAGTATGCACAACATGTAACACCTTGTACTGAATGTACTTTAAATTTGTTGGTGCAATGAAGAAAGTGAATACTCACGGGGTGTGGACATTTCTCTGCTCCGAGGTGCTACACTTGCATGTCGGGAGCCTGGAAAAGACAAAGAATGTTCTTTAGATACCAAATATTGATTTGTAAACAAAAGGTGACTGCTTAAATGTGATGCATCAAGCCCTGTTGTTTTGGAATATTGTGTTGTGAAACAGGCATGGTTTTATGAGTGAACACATTAGGGAGTTGTATGAAATCATTTGTGTCCACCAACTTGGCTATTTCCAATCCTGAGATATGGTGACTGGTCTCAGGCTTCACTTGGTTCATTGTGCGGAGAAGAATATTTGTTTTTTTGTCCGGTAATGTTTAGCCTTCTCATTAAGTTTTCAGTGCAGAATGTGGATGTGCTTCCATGGTCCAACAATGCATATGTTTGCAACAATGTCTCCCTTGTGGCTCTTCACTTGAACGGGTACTATGGAGAAGATGGAGGTTTCATCACCGGCCCCAATATGACCACATGTGTGAGGTGAGACGACAGCATTGTTTCCTATTGATTTCTTTTCTGTTTCTTCAATGTGGAGTATATCAGGATGGTTTTGTTCACAAGCATCACAGGTTAAACGACTTGTGCAGTCTCTGCTTATGTGTCCTCTTTTCAAACAGCCAAAACAGACTCCCCTTTCCTTTAAGTAGTCCATCTTCTCTCTGTGTCTTCTCTCTTTCATCTGTTGACACCGCTCCAATGTGTGACCACTTTTATTGCAGAAAAGACAATAATTATTATAGCTGATGAATACACTTATTTCCACTCCATTTGACTGCACTGCTGTTTCTATGGGTGTTACTGTTGTGGCAGAACTGCTTCTTGGAATGTCTCTTGTGTCTCTTGGTTTGATGATGGTTGAGGTTTTGACAGTTGTAGTTTGCTTAGCATCTTGGATGTTTCCAAACAGCGGGTCAGACAGTATTTTTACCTGTCTCTCTATGAATTTTACAAGGTCAGAAAGCTTAGCACGATGTCCATGCCTCACCTGTAGCTCACATGCCTTGTTCCTCCAGGTTTATCTGAGCTTGTATGGCAGCTTCATGAGAATGGTCCCCATATTTGAAACAACGTTCATCTCCTCCATATAAACCATATTTTCCATCACATTGCAGCAGCCTCTGAGGAAGAGAGAAAATGCCTGCAATCCTTTCACATCCCTCATTTTGATAGCTGCCAAGGCAGAATCCTTTTGCATATATGCCGTTGCTATCTTGTGCTCATTCCCAAAATGTTGCTCTTTCATAGCCCTGAGATGGAGGCATATTGTTGGCAGCTTTGAATCAGGTCTTATGGCCTTTTGTATATTGTTCAAAGTAATGTAAGCAGTCACTGTAATCGTCAGTCTTTTTCTCCACTCCTCTCTCAAATGCCCTGATAAACATTTCATATTGCAATGGGTCACCATCATAAACTGTAATGTCTCTTGGTGGTAAAGTGGAATACAGATTTTGCTTAACCAGTAAAGCAGTTTTTTCATTCTGTCTTCGTAGCACATTGCAAATATCACCTGCAGGGGGTGTAGTGTGAGTGACATGACCTTGAACATTCTTTTTCCCCATGAACCTGTACATTTTCAGTTTAAGCATTTCGATTTGTTATATTTTCGGTTTGAACATTTTGCCTGGGGAGAGAGTATTGCATTAGAGGAGTCATGTAATGAGCTTTGGCAGATTTTTCATGAAGTGGTTGTTTTGGCCATTGTCACATTTCCTTTTTGTGGAGTTTGATCAGGTAGGTATGTATTTGCATTTGGGTTGAATGGGGTTGTTTCCTTTGGAGCAGCAGCTCCTTTCTTTGAGGTTGTCCCACTTCACACTCTTGATGAGTTCCTTGGCCCATGGTTTCCAGTACATGGGCCTTTGCATTTGCTGCTGCCAGCTGAGTCTCCATTTCCAGTTGCTCCTTTTGCATTCTGAGTTGTTCCTGTTGTGCTTCAATTTCATGTTTTTTGTGTAAGGCAGCCACCTGTTCCATGAGAGCAGCCTTTTCAGCCTGAGCTATGACGAGCAGATGAAGTTGAAGATGCTTTGTGTGTGGATTTTGATTTAGAAACATTTGATATACGGTACTGTCATGGGGTCCAATATCATCAGAATGTACAGCACTCAACATTTCACTTTCAGCAGTGACCGGTGTTTGTGGCTCCTTTTCAACAGTGACATGTATTGGTGGTTCCTTCTGAACAATGACATGCATTTGCTGTTTCACCTCTGATAGCCACAGGTGTACATCCTGTACAAAACCATCCAGAATATACATTTTTGGTTGAAACCATGCATTTTGCCTTGCAATTTCCTCCTCAGGTAATGGCAAAACCACCAATGATGAATGACTTTCCCTTGCTTCATCACACAGTTTAATTAATCTGAAGGTCACTACAGATCAACAGCGAGACAAAATTAAACATACATTACAAACATAAACAAACAAACCGATATTACATATATTACAATACATTACAAACAGAAGTGATACTCAGGCGTCTTCTTCTTTCATGTGTCATCATCAGATGTCCAGCTCAATGACGTGCAGCCACGCCCTCGTCTCAGGTCCCACATCAAAGAGACCGGCCTCCGATGGTGGTCTGTACAGGACACAGAGGTGATTATGTGATCGCCAGTCTGCATAAGCATACTGTGCAATCTGTCAGGCCCAAACTGTGGGAGAAGCAAAATAAAGTTTATCTTGAAAGAAAGAAGAAGAATAAAGTCAGAAGATTACTATAGTCTACTATAGTCCACACTAATAAAAACAGATCATTTGTGGTGCAGTTGATTAGTTACAAAATGTCCGTAGACAGATTTAACAGAACTGATGATTTACGTACACATCATGATTTGATTTATACACATATAGTGTGTAAATCTTTGTGTGTGTGTGTGTGTGTGTGTGTGTGTGTGTGTGTGTGTGTGTGTGTGTGTGTGTGCACGCACACACACACACACACACACACAAACACACTTTGGTAGGGGTTTTGATTGTGTCGTTACCTTGCCATGATGTAACTCCAAAGGTCACACAAAATGAAACATATATTAAAATCAAAAACAAACAGATAATACATATATTACAATATATTAAAAACAGAAGTGATACTCAGGCGTCTTCCTTCTTTCGTGTGTGTGTCATCATCAGATGTCCAGCTCAATGACGTGCAGCCACGCCCTCGTCTCAGGTCCCACATCAAAGAGACCGGCCTCCGATGGTGGTCTGTACAGGACACAGAGGTGATTATGTGATAGGCAGTCTGCATAAAAATACTGTGCAGTCTGTCAGGTCCAAACTGTGGGAGTAGTAGCGTGGCAAAATAAAGTTTATCTTGAAAGAAAAAGAATAAAGTCGGAAGATTACTATAGTCTGCTATAGTCCACACTAATAAAAACAGATAATTTGTGGTGCAGTTGATTAGTTACAAAATATCCGTAGACAGATTTAACAGAACTGATGATTTACGTACACATCATGATTTGATTTACACACATATAGTGTGTAAATCTGTATGTGTGTTTGTGCGCGTGCGCGCACGTACATACTTTGGTAGGGGTTTGGATTGTGTCGTTACCTTGCCATGATGTAACTCCAAAGGTCACTGAAAATCAACAGAGACACAAAATGAAACATTAAAAACATAAAGTAACAGATAATACATATATTACAATATATTAAAAACAGAAGTGATACTCAGGCGTCTTCCATCTTTCGTGTGTCATCATCAGATGTCCAGCTCAATGACGTGCAGCCACGCCCTCGTCTCAGGTCCCACATTAAGGAGACCGGCCTCCGATGGTGGTCTGTACAGGACACAGAGGTGATTACGTGATAAGCAGTCTGCATAAGCATACTGTGCAGTCTGTCAGGCCCAAACTGTGGGAGTAGAAGAGCGGCAAAATAAAGTTTATCTTGAAAGAAAAAGAATAAAGTTGGAAGATTACTATAGTCTACACTAATAAAAACTGATAATTTGTGGTGCAGTTGATTAGTTACAAAATATCCGTAGACAGATTTAACAGAACTGATGATTTACGTACACATCATGATTTGATTTACACACATATAGTGTTTAAATCTGTATGTGTTTGTGCGCGCGCGCGCGCGCACAAACACATACACACTTTGGTAGGGGTTTGGATTGTGTCGTTACCTTGCCATGATGTAACTCCAAAGGTCAATGAAAATCAACAGAGAGACAAAATGAAACATATTAAAAACATAAACAAAAAGATAATACATATATTACAATATTTTAAAAACAGAAGTGATACACACCCACACATATAGTGTGTAAATCATGATGTGTTCGTGTGTTTGTGCGCACATACACATACACACTTTGGTAGGGGTTTGGATTGTGTCGTTACCTTGCCATGATGTAACTCCAAAGGTCACTGAAAAACAACAGAGACAAAATGAAACGTATATTAAAAATATAAACAAACAGATAATACATATATTACAATATTTTAAAAACAGAAGGGATACTCAGGCGTCTTCCTTCTTTCGTGTGTCATCATCAGATGTCCAGCTCAATGACGTGCAGCCACACCCTCGTCTCAGGTCCCACATCAAGGAGACCGGCCTCCGATGGTGGTCTGTACAGGACACAGAGGTGATTATGTGATCGCCAGTCTGCATAAGCATACTGTTCAGTCTGTCAGGCCCAAACTGTGGGAGTAGAAGAGCGGCAAAATAAAGTTTATCTCGAAAGAAAGAAGAAGAAGAAAGTCGGAAGATTGCTATAGTCTACTATAGTCCACACTAATAAAAACAGATAATTTGTGGTGCAGTTGATTATTTACAAAATATCCGTAGACAGATTTAACAGAACTGATGATTTACGTATACATCATGATTTGATTTACAAACATATAGTGTGTAAATCTGCATGTGTTTGTGTGTGTGTGCGCGCGCATACAAACTCATACAGATTTACACACTATATGTTTGTAAATCAAATCATGATGTATACCTACTTTGGTAGGGGTTTGGATTTTGTCGTTACCTTGCCATGATGTAACTCCAAAGGTCACTGAAAATCAACAGAGAGACAAAATGAAACATATATTAAAAACATAAACAAACAGATAATACATATATTACAATATATTAAAAACAGAAGTGATACTCAGGCGTCTTCCTTCTTTCGTGTGTCATCATCAGATGTCCAGCTCAATGACGTGCAGCCACGCCCTCGTCTCAGGTCCCACATCAAGGAGACCGGCCTCCGATGGTGGTCTGTACAGGACACAGAGGTGATTATGTGATAGGCAGTCTTCATAAGCATACTGTGCAGTCTGTCAGACCCAAACTGTGGGAGTAGTAGGCAAAATAAAGTTTATCTTGAAAGAAAGAAGAATAAAGTCGGAAGATTACTATAGTCTGCTATAGTCCACACTAAAACAGATAATTTGTGGTGCAGTTGATTAGTTACAAAATATCCGTAGACAGATTTAACAGAACTGATGATTTACGTACACATCATGATTTGATTTACACACATATAGTGTGTAAATCTGTGTGTGTGTGTGTGTGTGTGTGTGTGTGTGTGTGTGTGTGTGTGTGTGTGTGTGTGTGTGTGTGTGTGTGTGTGTGTGTGCGCGCACACACACACACAAACATACACACTTTGGTAGGGGTTTGGATTGTGTCGTTACCTTGCCATGATGTTACTCCAAAGGTCACTGAAAATCAACAGAGAGACAAAATCAAACTTATATTAAAAACATAAACAAACAGATAATACATATATTACAATTTATTAAAAACAGAAGTGATACTCAGGCGTCTTCCTTCTTTCGTGTGTCATCATCAGATGTCCAGCTCAATGACGTGCGGCCACGCCCTCGTCTCAGGTCCCACATCAAAGAGACCGGCCTCCGATGGTGGTCTATACAGGACACAGAGGTGATTATGTGATAGGCAGTCTGCATAAGCATACTGTGCAGTCTGTCAGGCCCAAACTGTGGGAGTAGAAGAGCGGAAAAATAAAGTTTATCTTGAAAGAAAGAAGAAGAATAAAGTCGGAAGATTACTATAGTCTACTATAGTCCACACTAATAAAAACAGATAATTTGTGGTGCAGTTGATTAGTTACAAAATATCCGTAGACAGATTTAACAGACCTGATGATTTACGTACACATCATGATTTGATTTACAAACATATAGTGTGTAAATGTGTATGTGTTTGTGTGTGTGTGCGCGCGCACACAAACGCATACAGATTTACACACTATATGTTTGTAAATCAAATCATGATGTGTACCTACTTTGGTAGGGGTTTGGATTGTGTCGTTACCTTGCCATGATGTAATTCCAAAGGTCACTGAAAATCAACAGAGAGACAAAATGAAACGTATATTAAAAACATAAACAGATAATACATATATTACAATATATTAAAAACAGAAGTGATACTCAGGCGTCTTCCTTCTTTCGTGTGTCATCATCAGATGTCCAGCTCAATGACGTGCAGCCACGCCCTCGTCTCAGGTCCCACATCAAAGAGACCGGCCTCCGATGGTGGTCTGTACAGGACAGAGGTGATTATGTGATAGGCAGTCTGCATAAGCATACTGTGCAGTTGTCAGGCCAAACTGTGGGAGTAGTAGCGCGGCAAAATAAGGTTTATCTTGAAAGAAAGAAGAATAAAGTCGGAAGATTACTATAGTTACTATAGTCCACACTAATAAAAACAGATCATTTGTGGTGCAGTTGATTAGTTTCAAAATATCCGTAGACAGATTTAACAGAACTGATGATTTACGTACACATCATGATTTGATTTACACACATATAGTGTGTAAATCTGTATGTGTTTGTGTATTTGTGCGTGCGTGCGTTCACACATACACACTTTGGTAGGGGTTTGGATTGTGTCGTTACCTTGCCATGATGTAACTCCAAAGGTCACTGAAAATCAAAAGAGACAAAATGAAACATATGTTAAAAACATAAACAAACAAATGCATATATTACAATATATTAAAAACAGAAGTCCCTTCTTTCGTGTGTCATCATCAGATGTCCAGCTCAATGACGTGCAGCCACGCCCTCGTCTCAGGTCCCACATCAAGGAGACCGGCCTCCGATGGTGGTCTATACAGGACACAGAGGTGATTATGTGATAGGCAGTCTGCATAAGCATACTGTGCAGTCTGTCAGGCCCAAACTGTGGGAGTAGAAGAGCGGAAAAATAAAGTTTATCTTGAAAGAAAGAAGAAGAATAAAGTCGGAAGATTACTATAGTCTACTATAGTCCACACTAATAAAAACAGATAATTTGTGGTGCAGTTGATTAGTTACAAAATATCCGTAGACAGATTTAACAGAACTGATGATTTACGTACACATCATGATTTGATTTACACATATATAGTGTGTAAATCTGTATGTGTGTGTGTGTGTGTGTGTGTGTGTGTGTGTGTATTGTGTCGTTACCTTGCCATGATGTAACTCCAAAGGTCACTGAAAATCAACAGAGAGACAAAATGAAACATAGATTACAAACATAAACAGATAATACATATATTACAATATATTAAAAACAGAAGTGATACTCAGGCGTCTTCCTTCTTTCGTGTGTCATCATCAGATGTCCAGCTCAATGACGTGCAGCCACGCCCTCGTCTCAGGTCCCACATCAAAGAGACCGGCCTCCGATGGTGGTCTGTACAGGACACAGAGGTGATTATGTGATAGGCAGTCTGCATAAGCATACTGTGCAGTTGTCAGGCCAAACTGTGGGAGTAGTAGCGCGGCAAAATAAGGTTTATCTTGAAAGAAAGAAGAATAAAGTCGGAAGATTACTATAGTTACTATAGTCCACACTAATAAAAACAGATCATTTGTGGTGCAGTTGATTAGTTTCAAAATATCCGTAGACAGATTTAACAGAACTGATGATTTACGTACACATCATGATTTGATTTACACACATATAGTGTGTAAATCTGTATGTGTTTGTGTATTTGTGCGTGCGTGCGTTCACACATACACACTTTGGTAGGGGTTTGGATTGTGTCGTTACCTTGCCATGATGTAACTCCAAAGGTCACTGAAAATCAACAGAGACAAAATGAAACATATGTTAAAAACATAAACAAACAAATGCATATATTACAATATATTAAAAACAGAAGTCCCTTCTTTCGTGTGTCATCATCAGATGTCCAGCTCAATGACGTGCAGCCACGCCCTCGTCTCAGGTCCCACATCAAGGAGATCGGCCTCCGATGGTGGTCTATACAGGACACAGAGGTGATTATGTGATAGGCAGTCTGCATAAGCATACTGTGCAGTCTGTCAGGCCCAAACTGTGGGAGTAGAAGAGCGGAAAAATAAAGTTTATCTTGAAAGAAGAAGAATAAAGTCGGAAGATTACTATAGTCTACTATAGTCCACACTAATAAAAACAGATAATTTGTGGTGCAGTTGATTAGTTACAAAATATCCGTAGACAGATTTAACAGAACTGATGATTTACGTACACATCATGATTTGATTTACACATATATAGTGTGTAAATCTGTATGTGTGTGTGTGTGTGTGTGTGTGTGTGTGTGTGTGTGTGTGTGTGTGTGTGTGTGTGTGTGTGTGTGTGTGTGTGTGTGTGTATTGTGTCGTTACCTTGCCATGATGTAACTCCAAAGGTCACTGAAAATCAACAGAGAGACAAAATGAAACATAGATTACAAACATAAACAGATAATACATATATTACAATATATTAAAAACAGAAGTGATACTCAGGCGTCTTCCTTCTTTCGTGTGTCATCATCAGATGTCCAGCTCAATGACGTGCAGCCACGCCCTCGTCTCAGGTCCCACATCAAGGAGACCGGCCTCCGATGGTGGTCTATACAGGACACAGAGGTGTTTGTGATAGGCAGTCTGCATAAGCATACTGTGCAGTCTGTCAGGCCCAAACTGTGGGAGTAGTAGCGCGGCAAAATAAAGTTTATCTTGAAAGAAAGAAGAATAAAGTCGGAAGATTACTATAGTTACTATAGTCCACACTAATAAAAACAGATCATTTGTGGTGCAGTTGATTAGTTAAAAAATATCCGTAGACAGATTTAACAGAACTGATCATTTACGTACACATCATGATTTGATTTACACACATATAGTGTGTAAATCTGTATGTGTGTGTATGCGCACGCACATACACACTTTGGTAGGGGTTTGGATCGTGTCGTTACCTTGCCATGATGTAACTCCAAAGGTCACTGAAAATCAACAGTGAGACAAAATGAAACATATGTTAAAAACATTAACACACAGATCATACATATATTAAAAACAGAAGTGATACTCTGGCATCTTCCTTCTTTCGTGTGTCATCATCAGATGTCCAGCTCAATGACGTGCAGCCACGCCCTCGTCTCAGGTCCCACATCAAAGAGACCGGCCTCCGATGGTGGTCTGTACAGCCTGGTGTACAGCCTTGCCGTGATGATGCGTTTGCTCATTGGCGTAGGGAACAGTTGCTCCATCCATCACGAGGTGCCCCTTCCCAGTCCAGCTCATCTCACTAACGCATAGTGTAATGGCAATTTCCACGTTCAATGTTCCAATATTGCCCATTACTTCACAGGTGTGGTGTCTGGAGTGATCCTATGCAGTAGATAAAGTACAAAACAAACAAGATGGAGGTCCAGTCCAAAAATCCAGTTTTAGGTGTATTTATTGTAGTTTGCAGTAGTTATGAACATACCAGGGAATATATTGCAGTGTCATTTCTGAAGTGAATCTCTGTATTGTGGTTCTGCCGGTCTGCTTCTCTCCTTTCTGCTGGTAAAAACGGTGTGGCTCCTCACCAACCTGTGTCCTCTGTCCTATGATCTACCTAATCAGTGCCAAAACCCAACCCAGTGTCCAAAAGTAATAATGCCAAACTACCAAATCATATAACACCATCAAAATGGCTCCACCATACCGACCCCTAATTGTCTTAAGTGTAACGACACAATTACAAAATAAAACATAAGGAGCCATAATCAAATTTACATTTATATTTGGCATTTCTTTTTTTTCACAATTTCTTTGCCAATTTCAAAATAAAAGACAAAATGTAGTGTTGGCATTCAATGTTCATTAGTCTTTCAGTCTTTTTCTTTTCCTATGGCCAGAGGTTCGAGTACATAACCCGTGTTGGGATTTGTACGTTGGAATGTGTGTGTTGAATCCAGAGGCACCGCTGCACGGTAGCCATCTGTGTTTCCATAGAACCTTGCTGTCTGAGGTGCTTTGCGAGCCTTAGCTGGCATCTTCTCCTCCCTGTGTTTCTTTGATGGAAGTGGCTCAGTGTGTGTTGAGGACTTTTCTCTCCATTTGTCTCTCCACTTCATTTTCCTGTCTCCAGTTGGCTGTCTGTGGCCACATTTCCATTGTTTTTACTTCCTGTTCTTGTAGAATTTAGCCATGGCCCTGGCTTCCATTTCCTTGCTTGTTCTTTCACTGAAGTCCTGATTGTTTTTCTGGATGGAGATATGATTGACAGCCGCAGCAGGGCAGCCAGTCTCATCCATGACATTGTCGTCTCCTATCAAGGGACCATAGATGACCCACCCCAATAGGGTCCTCACAGCATATGGTCCATCTGCCTGGCTGTTGACCACCTCCAAAGGTTCCAATAACTTTGAAGCATTTCTGCCGATCAGTAGGTCAACACCAGAGTATTTCTTGCAGTTTGATGCGTTTCAAATAAGGCCATGGTGACAAGTCCTGTTGTTTTGGAATATTGTGTTGTGAAACGGGCATGGTTTTATGAGTGAACACATTAGGGAGTTGTATGAAATCATTTGTGTCATCATCATCATTTACAAACCTGAGATATGGTGACTGGTCTCAGGCTTCACTTGGTTCATTGTGCGGAGAAGAATATTTGTTTTTTGTCCGGTAATGTTTAGCCTTCTCATTAAGTTTTCAGTGCAGAATGTGGATGTGCTTCCATGGTCCAAAAATGCATATGTTTGCAACACTGTCTCCCTTGTGGCTCTTCACTTGAACGGGTACTATGGAAAAGATGGAGGTTTCATCACCGGCCCCAATATGACCACATGTGTGAGGTGAGACAACAATTGTTTCCTATCGATTTATTTTCTGTTTCTTCAATGTGGAGTATATCAGGATGGTTTTGTTCACATGTATCACAGGTTAAACGACTTGTGCAGTCTCTGCTTAAGTGTCCTCTTTTCAAACAGCCAAAACAGACTCCCTTTTCCTTTAAGTAGTCCATCTTCTCACTGTGTCTTCTCTCTTTCATCTGTGGACACCGCTCCAATGTGTGACCAATTTTATTGCAGAAAAGACAATTATGATAGCTGATGAATACACTTCTTTCCACTCCATTTGACTGCACTGCTGTTTCTATGGGCGTTACTGTTGTGGCAAAACTGCCTCTTGTGTCTCTTGGTTTGATGATGGTCGAGGTTGACAGTTGTAGTTTGCTTAGCATCTTGGATGTTTCCAAACAGCGGGTCAGACAGTATTTTTACCTGTCTCTATGAATTGTACAAGGTCAGAAAGCTTAGCACGATGTCCATGCCTCTCCTGTAGCTCACATGACTTGTTCCTCCAGTTTTATCTGAGCTTGTATGGCAGCTTCATGAGAATGGTCCTCATATTTGAAACAACGTTCATCTCCTCCATATAAGCCATATTTTCCATCACATTAGCCTCTGAGGAAGAGAGAAAATGCCTGCAATGCTTTCACATCCTCCATTTTGATAGCTGCCCAGGCAGAATCCTTTTCCATATATGCCGTTGCTATCTTGTGCTCATTCCCAAAATGCTCTTTGAGCAGTTCTTTGCTCTTTGATAACCCTGGGATGGCGGCATATGTTGGCAGCTTTGAATCAGGTCTTTTGGATGGCCTTTTGTATATTGTTCAAAGTAATGTAAGCAGTCACTGTAATCGACAGTCTTTTTCTCCACTCCTCTCTCAAATGCCCCGATAAACATTTCATATTGCAATGGGTCACCATCATAAACTGGAATGTCTCTTGGTGGTAAAGTGGAATACAGATTTTGCTTAACCAGTAAAGCAGTTATTTCATTCTGTCTTCGTAGCACATTGCAAATATAACCTGCAGGGGGTGTAGTGTGAGTGACATGACCTTGAACATTCTTTTTCCCATGAACCTGTACATTTTCAGTTTGCACATTTTGATTTGTTATATTTTCGGTTTGAACATTTTGCCTGGGGAGAGAGTATTGCATTAGACATTTGGCAGATTTTTCCTGAAGTGGTTGTTTTGGCCATTGTCTCCTTTTTGTGGAGTTTGATCAGGTAAGTATGTATTTGCATTTGGGTTGAATGGGGTTGTTTCCTTTGGAGCAGCAGCTCCTTTCTTTGAGTTTGTCCCACTTGACACTCTTGATGAGTTCCTTGAGCCCACAGTTTCCAGTACATGGGCCTTTGCATTTGCTGCTGCCAGCTGCGTCTCCGTTTCCAGTTGCTCCTTTTGCATTCCGAGTTGTTCCTGTTGTACTTCAATTTCATGTTTTTTGTGTAAGGCAGCCACCTGTTCCATGAGAGCAGCCTTTTCTGTACCACCCTCTATACTAACGGACCTGTAAAGATAGCATTTGGTACGCTCTTATTTCACGCTACACAAATCGATTCGCCAAAATTAGCAAATCTACAAGATCTGTGAGCTTGTAGATCGGCTATTTTGGGCTAACGTTCCCCCCAGAATAGGGATGCCGGGGGTTCAGGTGGTTTAACAAAAGTGGCATTAAGTCTTAAGCTTTTGATTATCTTGGAGAGCTGACAGATATTCAACCACAGTGCCACTAGGGGGCGTCAACAAAGTAACTTTCTTTGTCATTTGTATTTTCAATTGCTTCTAAAAGCAGACTAAATATTTAACATTTTCTTAAATGTTTGTACTACTGTAAATTATGCCACACTACTGCCATAACAGTAGCAGTTACAAAATACAATGGTTTCCAAACTAGGGGTTGAGACCCAAAGGGAAAGGCAAATATTTTGAAAATAGCCGATCTACAAACTCACAACGCCTCGTAGTGCGAGGCGTTGTGAGCTTGTAGATCTGCTATTTTCACAATATTTCTGTCAAAATTAGTCAAAATTAAACTGGACAGGACACCACTCACAATCTTTTTCTTGAGTAAGAGTACAAATATATTTGCATCAACGTTACTGTACTTACTGTACCAAAGTAAAACATACTCACATTTGTAAGGATTTTAAAATAGCGTGTGTAAAGGCAGTGAACTAATCACCATGGACTCGAGTTGTAAAAAGTCCTCTCCGTTTGTGCGTGAGACATGGACTGGAGGCTCTGTAAATGAAAAAAAGTCATTAAAGGGATAGTTCACCCAATTCTTTCATTTCTTTCCTATGGATTAGTCACCCCATGCAGACTTGAATTCATGGATGTTTCTTTGGTTTTTGTCACATTCCTAGGCCAATAATTTGATGCCCAGCGGTTCCGGTAGGAGACACAAAGGAGACTCTTACTATTATAACAATCTAATGTTACATAATCACCTTGTATTATAACAGTGTGATGTCACATTATAATAACCTTGTAATATAACAGTGTGACACCACAGTATTTAAATCAAAGATTATATTTGAGTTCTTTTAGGATTTCACAGACAGCTGCATCGATTCCCTCCTCATGTCTTGAAAAAACACGACGTCTCTTTAATGCATTCTGAAATGAAAACCACCGTGAGATCAAAGCAAAATCAGGAAAAATATATTTGACCCGGAAGTGTTCTATCTTTCTCATTCTATACTTCTCCAAAATATAACCATAGAAGAAAATAAACTCCAGGAATAAAAGGTCTCATGCACGAAAGACGCACGCGCCTGGTCGCTCACGTGCATGCAGATGAGCTCCAGTTGAACCCCATGGGCATGCCCATGCGCCTCATGTGCTCGTGCATGTCACAGTTTTAACCGGAGGTGTGTGTGTTCAAGACAGCTTAGGGTAAGAAAATGATAGAAATAAAGGATTGCATCAAGTGGTAAACACTTGCATGACGCCATTTAGTCGACCTATCACACATTTACTCAACCTACCACATATTTAATATATTTGACCATGTTGGAACATATTTAACAACTTGAAATATCTAATACAAATATGTATTGTGAAATATAAGAGTGTGTCTGAGTATGTAAATTCACCTCTAAGCAAGGGCTTCTCAGTATTAATGTAAGTTCACCTCTAAACGAGGGTCTCTCAGTATTAATGTAAACTCACCTCTAAACAGGGGCCTCTCAGTATTAATGTAAATTCACCTGTAAACGAGTGCTTCTCAGAATTAATGTAAATTCACCTCTAAATAAGGGCCTCTTTTCGGGCTCAGGGTCCTAGAATCTCTTCATGAGCTCCACCAGATCTTCTAATCCAGCTGCTTGATGGACATCTATTTTGTCCAGAAGAGGTCTGTCTCCCTTTCGAATCCTTAATTTTACGAGGGAATGATTCCGTCCTCCACCTAGGCCCACAATGGAAACAAGACCGCAAGGACTTTTTTTTGTGTTATCCTTTTAGACAATGTGTTTCACTGTACTACTGTTTTTACATTTCTGTCTAA
Organism: Gymnoscopelus braueri; assembly: GCF_963280865.1. Taxonomy (NCBI): domain Eukaryota; kingdom Metazoa; phylum Chordata; class Actinopteri; order Myctophiformes; family Myctophidae; genus Gymnoscopelus; species Gymnoscopelus braueri. The sequence goes on from NC_137621.1 coordinate 12,331,641, forward strand.
AAAATATTCAATCAATCAAAAACACACAGGAAACACATTTGTGTGGTGTGGTGTGGTGTGGTGTGTGTGTGTGTGTTCGTGATTGCATATGATAATGTCACACACACACCCACACGCACACACACACTTGATGCCTTTATTGAAATTCAGCTGTCCTTATAGTGAGAGCAAAGTTACATTAAGTTAAGTGATTTGCAAACTAACAAATACAATTATAATATTGTATAATTGTATTTGATAGTTCGTAAAACACTTTGTAACTTTGCTATTGAAAAGTTATTAAAGCTATTAAATTTCATCACAGCAAACTGAAGATGTTGGGAAATGCTGATTATAAACGTTATAATATTGTCAGAGGCCTTAAGGATCTGGAGGCAGTGGCGTATACTAGGGCTGTCATGATACGCTACACACTACTAGCCTCACCATAATGGTACGTAAACCAGTGGCTCTGTGGCCTTAAGATGTGTGTACAACTGTGTCCAGCAGCAGCTGCAAGTTGACCATCCTGGTGTTGGCTTGTTACCACACTATATACTGAGTACTGTGTGGTACACTGTTTACATCTGAATACACTGACATTCACATGCATTTATGGATCAGTCAGCAAATAAAAAGGCAATGCATTGCATAAAAAGGAAAAAATATCACCCAACCTTCAAGTCAGGAGGCCACATGGGTTCCTTTGTCCAAAAGCTTAGAATTTATTCAGAGCTAAACCCTTAGAAATGTTCCTCGACCAAATTTCTCTCCTTCCAGATCCATAAGTTCTCTGGCCACACTACTCAGTGGTTTATCAATTCCTGATTTTGGTTTAGTATAGGCTTACAAGAGTCTCTTTCTCAAACACCAACAAACACTCTTTTTCAATACCTAAAATGGAACCCCCGGCCACCTCACTTCCTGTACTTTTATAGCTGTTCCTGATACCTCACTTCCTGTGGAACTTTTGCTGCTTTTTACCCAACAGCTCCCCCTATGAGTGAACCATGTCAACAGAAAATGAATCATAATGGCCATAATCACCTTACACAAAACAAAAACAAAAACAAAAACTGTACACTACATTTAGGTGTTAAATATTCAACCGTATCTTAACCAACATATTCCCCTGTTATCACCAAGTATGTTATGTTTCTTGTGTATCTTTTTCTTTCAATACTCATCATACCTGGACAGGAAATACATTATTTCACACATTTATGTGGCAGTGTCACATTGGTACTCCAACATCTCAATGTCACTGAAGCTTCAAACCTCCCAAAACAAACTGATTCGACTGCTTCTCGGCCTGGGGCCCATGACCCACCTTTCTCCAACTCATTTTGCTAGCCAAGGCTGGCTCAGGGTAGAAGACCGGGTTAAACAACTAAAAATGGGATTGGTCTTCAAAATTGTAAATGAAAATTTGCCCGAAATTTCCCCTATACCCGTATATCTGACTTAAAACCTCCAGAAAGTTAGCGACACCCACAGTCACAAAACTAGAGGGAGCGTTAACAACGATCTGGTACCACCCACCCATAAAACAGACATGGGCAGATTCTCCTTCTACAGCACTGCCACCCTAGCCTGGTAAACCCTCCCTCCGGAAATCTCATTTCTATTTGATTCCAGGAATCAAATAGAAATGAGATTTCCGGAGGGAGGGTTTACCAGGCTACTGCCACCCAGGTTTGGAATAGTTTAACCCCATCCCTCAACAAAAAAAACATCCGGCCAAACAAATGTTGTGTGTGACGTGTTTCATCACATGGCTCCAGAGATCACGTGTGCAGGTTTTGGTGAGACTTGAGGAAATCTGTAGGAGGAGAAAAAAGTGTGTGTAAAAGGCTTTTGAAAATAGCAAATCTACAAGCTCACAACGCATCGCCGTGACGCGTTGTGAGCTTGTAGATCTGCTATTTTCAAATAGCCAAAGTTTATATAGGGCTGAAGTGGTTAATGTAGCCTATGTTTTGTAATAATAATGTAAATCTACAAAGTAACTAGTAACTAAAGTTTTCAAATAATTGTAGTGGAGTAAAAGTTCAATATTTGTATCTGAGATGTAGTGGAGTAGAAGTAAAAGAATAGAAAAATGGAAATACTAATAGGACCCATAGGGAGCGAGTATGAGAAATCGGAAAATTCTCGGGCCAACCAGTGACTGCTTTTCAACTGCTGTCCGTACAACAGCGAAAAGCATTAAAAAGAAATCTGATTTCTCATACTCGCTCCCTATGGGCCGAAGTCCAGACTGATACCGGGGAGGAACGTGAGAGTGAATCCACATTATCAGTCTGGCCAATGCCAGGCTAGAAGAGACAAGAGACCCTCCCCCTCCCCCCAGACAGCTTTTGTCATCCGTGTGCACATCGTGGCCTCCGGCTCCGTGGCTCTCATACATCTGGATACAGATCTTCATATACATTCATAATGAATTAATCTTTAAAGATTAGATAAAAAGTTGAAGCTCTATATTGTGATACATAACTAGGATGATTCCTGTAGAATAATACATGTAACAATTCAATGTGGGAGTTCACATATAAATGCCAACACATTTGTTGTCAGTGACCACTAGATGGCATCTGTCCTCCAGAGATGACATGCATTTGATCAGTTTCATACAACTTGTGTTTCATATTCTAAAACAGTGGTTTTCAACCTATGGGTGGTTTTGGGGGGGTTCCCAGATTACAATGAATTGACAATTGAAGGACTTTTAAGACCTTTTTAATGCCTCCAAAAAAAAAAGAAAAAGAAAGAGGCAAAAAAATTCTAATGCTTCAACTCTTACAATTCCAAGTCAGAGGTGGGGGGTCCCCAGTTCAAATATGATTATTTTGGGGGGTCGCGGCCTGAAAAGGTCGAGAACCACTTTTTCCCAGCTTTTTTCTGTTCTGGCCCCACAGTGGTGGAATGAACTTCCCACTGATGTCAGGACAGCAGAGTCACTGCCCATCTTTCGCCGCAGGCTGAAAACCCACCTCTTCAGGAAACACTACCCTTCCTCTTTGCCTGGCCTACTTGTTAACTAGTTGTACGAACTCTTGTTTTATTGTTGTATTGTTTTATTGGATCTTGTTTAGTCGATACAATTATTTGTTTTAGCTCTTGCTCATTTGATTTTGCTATTTTGTCTCATCTGTTTAAGAAAGTAGGTAGCTGATATATTGCACTTTTACCTTAGCGCTAGGTATACTCTTGGTTGCTTGTTTTTGCAGGAAATGCACTTAAGACTTCTGGTGATTAGTAGTTTCGTTCCCTACCAATGTTGAATGCACTTATTTTAAGTCGCTTTGGATAAAAGCGTCTGCTAAATGACTGTAATGTAATGTAATGTAACCACTGTTCTTAAACATATATATTTCCATTAATATCCATTTTCTAAAACATGAAGGCCTTCCCGTTCCCCGATAGACAAGACCAGATCATCTTTCAAACACAAAATATTTTTATTTGAATTTCTTAGTTTCGACCGATACATCATCCAACTGTTATGCTTCATTTATGCTTAGAAGCAACCTTTAGCAACTAAGTGTAACTCAGGCTTGTATAAGCAGGTTTGTTAGGCACCACAGCCTGCTTAAGCCTGATTTATACTTTGTTGCATGCCGTAAATAGCAGATATACAAACTTGTAGACACTAGACAGTGGTGTAAAGTAACTAAGTATATTTACTCAAGTACTGTTCTTAAGGACACTTACAGGAATTTTTACTTTACTGGAGTATTTCCCATTTTCAATACTTTTACTTCTACTCCACTACATCTCAGAGGCAAATATTATACTTTTACTCCACTACAATTATTTGAAAACTTTAGTTACTAGTTACTTTGCAGATGTAATTTTTTTTATTATAAAACACACATTAACAACTTTAGCCCTATTTTATACCTAGGCTATTTGAAAATAGTCGATCTACTAGCGTTGTGAGCTTGTAGATCTGCTATTTTCAAACATTTTAGTACTTTTACTTTAGGTACTTAAGTATATTTTGATGCCAATACTTTTGTACTTTGACTCAAGTAACATTTTAAACACAGGCCTTTTACCAGTAACATAGTACTTCTTCATTGTGGTATTGATACTTTTACTTAAGTAAAAAATGTCAGTACTTTTTCCACCACTGTTTGTAGATCTGCTATTTACTGAGTATGACACCAGCACACGACTAAGTATAACTTGAGGCTTTATACATGAGGCCTTTTCAAAAAGAAAGCATCCGACTAGCGTCGCATCACGGTACCGGGCATCCATCACGACAGCAGCAGGTCCAAAGTCAGCCTAGAAAAAAAGCTTTCACAAAAATAGCGACATGACGAACCACATCCAAAGTGTCTTAATGGTCACAGTGGCTCTGAGACTTTCACAAACATTTTGTTGTCTTCTAGACCAGCATCAACTTACATTCTGTAGCTTTAGTAGAACTCATACTGATGTGTTGCTGTGAGTAACGGTTACACTATAAAATAGAAAACACTGCTGTTAGAGGTTTCTTGTATAGGACAGTGCTGCTCATAGTGGGGTCTGATATAATCACTATAATGGTTGTCGTCGGGCAGAAACCTCCTATCTGCGTATTCAATTTTTTTTAGTTTTTTCCTAAATTAACGCCCTACTTGATCATACTACAGCGTCACACAAAAGCATCAAAAGTAGCAGATCTACAAGCTCGAAACGCAAAGTGACTCGTCGTGAGCTTGTAGATCTGATACTTTTGCTTTTTGAATTTAAACCCTGAAAAGTAACAGTTTCGGACATATGAGGTTTCCACCCGACAGAGACGATATGTTTATTTCTCATGTACAAATGACATTTATAGACAATTTAATTTAATTTAATTTAAAACATCTTTCCATATCAGAGTTCCTCGGATCAAAACATTTGAAATAGTCCCCTATTTCAAATGTCATCATGGCATTAATGAAAGTCAACTTGAGGATCCGTGGAATGAAAAAAGTTTGAAACCCCCCTGGCTTAATGAGTTGGACAGCAATCCAAAGTAGAACAGTGGTTCTCAAAGTAGGGTCAAGGGACCCTCAGTGGTCCTTGGGGGGAGGGGGGTGGCCAATACACTCTCAGTTATAGGGGTACTTGAAATGTAAAAGTTAGACCATCATTTATTGATGCGTTCTTCTGTTTCAGTTTAGCGCAGTGGTTTTCAACCGGTGGTCTGGGGACCACCAGTGGTCCTTGAGGGAGTACCAGGGGGTCCCCAGATAAATTAGTTAACATAGCGTCAGAATTAGTTTAACCACTTAGTTTTGGCTATTCAAAAATAGCAGATATACAAGCTCATAGCGCGGCACCGAGTGCCGCGCTATGAACTTGTAGATCTGCTATTTTTGAAAAATCTTGAAAATGTGTGCAAATCTTTTAATATATTTACAATACATTACATACATTTTAACTCAAATCTTTGCTTCTGGGGGTCCCTGGCAATTTTTTTTTTTAGTTTGGAGTCCGCGGCCAAATGTATATCAATTTAGGGGTCCTTGGCATGAAAAAGGTTGAAGACCACTGGTTTAGTGGATGCAGAACATGTATGACATGTACATGTACATGTACATGTACATGTACATGTACATGTACATGTACATGTACATGTACATGTACAGGTCATGCAATGCCCAGGGCAAGTGAAATTATGTCTGATTTGACCTTTGACCCAAGGCCCCGATACCAGGTAAATATTACATTAATAACTAGAAACGAACATGGGGAAATATTAAATAATCGTACTGAAGTGCCATTGTGCAATTAATTCTGAACTGTAGAATATTCTAGACTTTTCCTGAAAGTGCTGTAACAGCTCATTGTGATTAAGAACTACTGCATTAGTCTTGATATGATCATGGTGTGTTTCTGACCAAAATATGTAAAAAATTAAAGATCTGTCTAAAGATATAGTTTGCTGTGTGGTTTAACTGGAATAGTTATTTATTTAAGTGTGGGAAACGTAGGAACCGTTTCTCCTTTGTGCACTGTAGCCAAAATAGAATGTCATGAATCTAGAAATAAATGTACATCTTTAGTTCCATCAACTTTTTGGTCTCAGACAATATATAAAATCTGTTCATGTTTTACTTTCCAACCTTTGCTTTCAAAATATGATACAGTCTTCAATAGAGGAACATTGTGCTCTTTAAACGGAAACTAAATCTGAAAGGAAACATTATGGCATTATTGTAACGCAGCCCTGCAATAGATCTGCACATCCTTGCTTGTTTCATTTGCATAGAACCTTTTTGAAGCCTTCTTATTGAGGCATAACGTCCTATAATTTCCGTTTTGTAACCATTTCTTTTAACATATTAGATGCTGTTACCAAAGCCATCAGCTAACTTGTTGAAAAATATCCTAAACAATATCTATACTAACTCCAATTACAAAAGTGCACCAAACAACAGGACACAGGAAAGAGACACAAAATAACCTACAGTACTGTCTGCTTGATCAGATCATTATCTACAGTCAGATGCAAAATTGTTGCATTCATTCAACGCAAAAAAAAAACAGTTGTCCTTTAAGGCTTTCCCTGTCGACTTGAATCTGCCATGCAAATGCACACATTCCATTTTGAGCAGGTTAAAGGGACACAATGACACACAAAGCTGACATCAAAATGAGTACACGAGCTCTGCTGCTCATTTCAGTTTAGCCATGAGATGTGTTATTCTAAATCACCTTGTCAGACTTTTCAGGCAAACTGAGAACGAAGGGAAACAAAACCCCTTTCGCCTCCAGAGGCGCTGGGAGTGGCTCCTCGACAAAGTACGATGCATTCTCTTCCTGCACTATGAACTGAAGCGTCTGGGTCTTGTTCACGCAGTAGATGCAGTTCCCAATGACGGCGCACCGAAACGGCAAATGACTCCCCAGCCTCTGTGACGCGACGTCGTGCCACATCTTCACTATGGTGTTGTATTTGAACACGTTGATCCCCTGCTCGCGGTTGACATCGAAGCGGTAGATGAAGTTCTTGAAGGCCACCATGTCGGTGGATTTCTTCCGACTGTTGTTGTACGGACACTCCTGCCACTCGTCCCTCTTGGTGTCGTATTTGAGAAGACGATAGAAGAGAGAGCCCCCGGAAACGTAGAGTTCCCCGTTGCAGGTGGTGGCTTCATGGGCCACTGCGAACGCCCCCTTGGGCAAGGCTGCCACCGTGGTCCAACGGTCCATGCGCGGGTCGTATTTCTCCACTGTAAACAAGCATTCCCCGCCGATGGCATACAGGCACCCGTCCATGGATACCAGCTTGAGCTGTGAGCGGGCCTGCGTCAGAGGTCGGACCTCCGTCCAGTTGTTGGTGATGGGGTTGTAACAGAAGACCTTATCTGATACCTTCCCCTTCTCTCCGTACCCTTTGATCCCGCCCGCCACAAACAGGTAGTTATACATGGTACAGATCCCACAGCCTTTAGTGTTAATGTCCTCCGGCATCATGGTTAGAGGCCTCCAGTCATTGGCTGCTTCACTGAAGAAGTAAATCATATGGTTATCCTCGAACGACACCACCGACAAGGGGCTCTGCGGTCGGCTGTTGCAGCGGCTCGCCGGCCTGCTTCCGACGCGGTCGAACACATCGTTGATCTCCGCCACCATCAGGGTCCTCTTCCCTTCCATTCTCTTCTTCAGGACCAGGTCCCTCTCCGATCCGGTCAGACGGCCGTACACAGAGGGGTCCTTCAAGATCTGGAGGAAGTTGTCACTCATGAAGCGGTAAGCCGTCTCCTTCAGCTCATTGAGTCTCTGCTTCTTGGCGATGTTCAGGATCTCGTAGCAGTTGTCTGTAGTGATTTGTTGTGACATGGAGTCCATAGCTGCTTGAACGGCACAGGGTATCTGGAGGACCTTAGCTCCGGTGATGACGTCTACCACGTTGTCCTTACGCACATTCATCTGGGAAGTGTAAACATAATCCACCAATATGGACATAGTCTTGAAATTAACTCCTTTGACTTTCAGGATGTCCCTTGACAGACGCGCTTTGAAGTAGTCGCTCTTCTCCGCCAACACAGACTTGTGAGCGCTGATTCTCTGACCGCTAACTTCAATGATCAGATCAGGCTCCTTCAGAGACGGCGCCCTCTCAGCCGTCTGCCCGCTGTCCCCGTTTCCAACGCACCGCTTCAGCCCCGAGCCTGGGCACAGTGGGTCACATTGAGACGGCTCAGCTGCCTGGGCGCTATGAGGGAAAGATGGAGCCAGCTCTTCATCGGTTGGCCGTGGGCCAGCGGGGACACAATGAGTGTCAGGCGCGGCGAAGGACGAAGTGACGTTTCCTGTGACAAACTGACCACTCACAGATCTGTCTGCCCTGCCAGACAAACCACCACCATCCACTTCCTCTTTGGCTTGGTTTGAGTTTTCGCTGAAGCCGTTTTTCTTACCTCGCGTGCCATTTTGCGTGTTCACGGCGGAGTCGGTGTGAACAGAAATGTCATTTGAGATGCGAGTGGTCTTTGAGATGTACAATCCATTGCCCTTCTGATGGTCAAAATTGTGGTTTACCGTCAAACTACCATCCAACAGATATTCCTTCTCAAAGGTTTTAGGCAGGCTAAATTCATCATCATCATCGTCATGCTGCAGGAACCCCCCCATGCATGGAGCGTTCCCATTGTTCGTGTTCCCATTGTTCTTCAGCAGACCTGGGCACAGCTTCCCCTCTCCCTCAGCTGTGGTGCTGAGTTCAGGGTTCACGGCATGAAGGATGACCTCAGCCTCCACTGTCCTCCTCTGGCCAGCATCCATCTTGCTTTGTTCACTGGTGATGGTGGGAATCCTCAGTGGTCATGGTGGGGCTAGAACATTAAAACAGTCCCCACAGCTTCAAATCCAGCTTTTATTGTATGTCGATCACCTAGGAAAGATGACAAGGAGAGGATTTGACAGTTATTTTGGGGGACATTTTTTTTGGACGTTTTTGACAGTCGCAGTGGGGAGAGACAAAAGTAGGGAAGTGACATGCAGCAAATGGCCCGGGAATCGAACCCGTGGGACTCGCTGTCAGCCTGTCAGGCATTAGTAAAACAGTGGTTCTAAAACTGCAGTCCGGGGACCCCCAGGGGTCCTTGGGGGGGTTCCAGGGGGGCCCCAGCAAAATGTGTTAATGCAGCATCGCAACCATTTTAACCACTTTATCGATTTATACGTTGGCTATTAAAAAATACTAGATCTGCAAGCTCACAGCGCGTCACTTCGTGCCGCGCTGCGAGCTTGTACATCTGCTATTTTTGAACCAATTTGGAAAAATCTCAAAATTTATTGGACATTTTTTAATAACTTATATATAATTATAATATATATATATATTTTTTAAAACACATCTTCTCTTCTGGAGAACATATTTTCAGATCAGGGTCTGCGGCAAATTACATGTAATTTCTGGGGCACTTGACACAAATAAAAGGTTAGAGAACCACTGGCCTAAACAGTAAACACTAGGCTACCAGGTCGACCAAGGAGTTTGTTTTAAATCAATAGGGAATTAAGGGGAATAATATAATTACAGGTTGTCAAGACCGCTTTAAACTCTGGGTGGCGCCATTTCTCTTAGAATGAAGGTCGCCTGCACACTCTGCGGCAGAGAAATACTTCTTTACTTTGTCTGTTTTACTTAAAATGTGAGACATTTTAAAACAGGTACAATTTTATTTTAGTCCTGTCCAACTGCAAATATGTTTCTGGTGAAGACAGACAGAAGCAACCACAACAAACGGCTTCTCTTTGCTATGTTAATGTTGCACAACCTACTACTGCAATAATCACCCTGCTTATCCATTATTTGTGGCGAAGGAGGGACGCATGCACAGTGACCCAGTGTTGCCATGTCCGATTATTATAAGCGACTTTGGGCTTCATTTTCTGTAAAGTTGCTTGTAAATATTTTTTTTGGGCTTGTTTCTATAAAGTGTAGTTGCTTATTTAGGCTTGCTTCCAAATGTTTTAATTATTATTTAAACCAGTGGTTCTCACATTATTTTCATGTCATGGACCCCCAAATTAATATGAATTTGTCCATATAACCCCATCTGAAAATGTTTTGTGCCAGGGGAGCCCCATATCAGATGTGTGTTGTTAAAATGCTTCAGAAATCTCCCAAATATTCACATTCTATTTCTATTCTTTGTTTGAAAATAGCCGATCTACAGGCTCACAAGGCCAAGGCGTTGTGAGCTTGTAGATCGGCTATTTTCATCAAATAAAATGTATATACATCGTAGGTTTAAAGTGCTCATGTGGTCTATAGTTGCTTCTTTTGGGCTTGTTTTCATGGTCCTGGTTGCTTACTTCTCTCACACAATGTGGCAACACTGCCAGCAGCTCAATGCAGTGGGTGTTGCATGCCTCTACTGATGGATGCATTAATGTATCATATGAGGGGCTGAGGGGATGGAATGGCTTTATTCACATGATGTCCATGATAATACATTTAAAAAACGCTGCAGCATTATTTTCTACATTTCCAAAAATCATAGTGTAGAGAAGTAGCTATATTTAATTAAATCAAATAATTCAAAGAAGGATCCCTTGCAGCTATGATCTCAGCATAGAGTAAAAAGCACACACACACACACACACACACACACACACACACACACACACACACACACACACACACACACACACACACACACAGTAGACCCTGCTATAATATTCTAGCCTACTTACGTTTTGCTGATAAATCTTCCTCTGCGTCCCACACAAAGCCTTGTTGTGTTATGTAAGAAGTGCTGCTTTATCTAAAATGCTTTGAATAGAGAATCCACTTGAATTATTCCATTCGTTCATTCCATTTCTCTTCATTTCGTAAAAAATACAAAGATCCGCTCCTCTGTGACTCAATAAACATCCAAATGGTTCCACACGTTGTGAAGAATAATTCCTGCACGTACAGTATAGTATAAACGGTCACAGCAGGACAGGTCACCCCATGCAGCCTTCAGTCCTTTAATATGAAGGATCTCCACAACGCATCAGAATGAATGATCAGCGACGCTGTTTTCCTCTCATAAGAGACAGAGTCCAGGTTTTACTCTCATAAGAGTCCAGGTTTTCCTCTCATAAGACACAGAGTCCAGAGAGGATCCTCATCCTGCGGTCCTGCTCGTGTTTTGATTTGTACAGTTAGAGACACAGTGGAGGCAGTTTGGGATGTAAACCACACCCCCCCTCTCTCTCTCTACTCTCGGTGTTTTACCCTTAACCCTACAGTAGGATACACACAATCTATCACAGTTGGAAACTCACAATCTAGCTTACATAGTAGCTGGAAATGCGACATTCCTTTACAGGCTTTTTCTATGAAATGTCACATGCTCTCCATATGTTCTGTAGAAACCTTGTATTAGGCAGTGGTTCTCAACCTGTGGGTCGGGACCCAAGCATGATTTTTTTGGGGGTTCCCCAGATGACAGTGAAGTGACATAAGACATTTTTAATACCTAAAAGTAATCAACAAACTATACTATAAAAACTGGTCAAACATTGGCCAAATTATCAAATAATATAAGAAATATTGTGAAAATAGCCACATTGGCGCCTCGTGTTGCAAGGCATTGTGAGCTTGTAGATCTGCTATTTTCACAATATTTATCTGTGGAACCGAGTGAAACTAAATGTAATGCCTCAACTCCTACAATTACAAGTGCCAGGGTGGGGGTTCCCCAGTTCAAATATGATTATTTTGGGGGGTCATGGCCTGAAAAGGTTGAGAACCACTGTATTAGGCTACTTCAGAAACTAACAAAATAAACACATTTGCCTACTATTAGTAGGCAAATGTGAAGTAAGAATGCAAATGTATTAGCACATGCGTGTTTTCCACTATAATTTGTTATTAACTACAATTCTGGCTGTACTGATTTTATGAGGCAATCATAGAGTAGGCTATATGTTAATTGCCCCAGCTTGCCCTCAGAATATGAAAATGAGAATATCGTCTGCAGACCCAGTCCATTAGGGACATTATTCTTTCTCAGAAGTCAGTGCAATATCAATTACATATATATATATATATTTTTTTTTCTTTCTTTATCCCACGATTTTTGTATCCTGGGCGCTACTCTCCCTCTGCCAGCCTGGGGAGAGCCTCGAACTGAGCTCATGCTTCCGTCAATGCATGAGGAGTTAGCAGGCGGCTTCTTATAACCTGACAGGGGGGAGTTTCCCCAGTTGGACGTAGTGTGGAAGGAACACGTTATTCCAACCAGTTCCTTTCCCCTCCATCAGGCGCCCCGGTTGACCAGGGGGAGGCAGTGAGTATAGAGACCAGGATTACTGCATGTTTTTTTGTGAGGGTACCTACCCCAGGGGACACCAGGAGAACACGCAAACTCCACACAGAAAGGCCCTTTCGCTAACCCCACCCAGGGTATGGGCACTGATATATTATATATCACATATATTTGGCTCTTTAATCTGACTTCTGAGAAAGAGTCGTTGTGTAGCTAGTAGGCCAGTAAACATGAATCATAATTAAAGGTAATAAAATATGGCTAATATGGCCATATGGCTTAGTCTATTTCAATGCCACAACAAGAGGCACACATTAAAATTAGAAACCTCATTACTGTTACTGAGCAGAACTCAACAACTTTTATCACGTGAGTATCAGCTGAGATGGTTCTTAACCTCTCCTCTCCTCCATGGAGGATGCATGTCTTCATAACCAACCTTCACATATAAAAATAGATGTTACTGAGATTAGAGTGCATTCAGCTGGGAGGTTTAATGTTGCCAACATTATGTTGGTTATTTTAAGAACATACCCCCCACACACACATTGTTTCCATGGAAATACCAGGGTCAAATGAAACAAAAGATGTCTAATTCTATTCCAGGGTTCTCTCTTGTGTGATTAAGGACAAACTGATAAGGGCCATGTCAGAGGAACTGATAAGCAGGTTTTACTGCGTACAGTGAATATCAGTGGTGGAAAAAGTATTCAAATGCTTTACTTAAGTAAAAGTATCAGTACTGCAGTGTAGAAACACTCTGCTACAAGCAAAAGTCCAGTAATCAAAATTGAGTTGAGTAAAAGTACAAAAGTACTGGCATCAAAAAATACTTAGTCATTGTAGTAGTCATTGTGCAGAATGTACCATTTCACGAGTTAAAAATGTATAACAAATCTTTTGAAAATAGCAGATCTACAATCTCAGAACACGTGGCATTGCGACGCATTGTGAGCTTGTAGTTTAAATAGGGCTGAAGTGGTTAATGTATGTTTTGTAATAATAATACAAATCTACAAAGTAACTAGTAACTAAAGCTGTAATTGCAGTGAAAAGTACAATATTTCCCCCTAAGATGTAGTGGAGTAGAAGTAAAACTATTGAAAATTGGAAATACTAAAGTAAAGTAAAAAAAATACCTCAACTTTACTTTAGTACAGTATTTGATTACATTACATACTCTACACCACTGCGTACAGTGAATATGACGGTCTGTATAGCTATAAACTACATTAGTAAATAAATACAAGTCTGAACTGGGATCAGAAACCTGGGAACATCCAGGGGTTTACACAGTGATTATAGCACAGGGGAAAAAAACACAATAAGATTCCTTTAACAGGAACCATGTGGACCAGCTTCAATCTGAGATCGTTAGGCGGTTTTCCTTTTTTTCCTTTTCTCAGTCTATTTTTGTACGGATAATAATGTACTGGAGTCGGTGTGATTGTGTAACAGTGGAGGTGGGTGTTATGAACAGAGAGAATGTCCTGACCCCCCTCTCATAGTAGAGGAGAAATGAGTTTTTAGAACCGTGGCAGGGCTGCACCGGGCCCCGGGGCAACTAGCAGCACCATGTCCCAGCTTGTATTGATAGTGGCACACCGTCAGAATGGTAGCAGCAGCAGTAGAACAAGGTTCATTTTAAGTGGGCTTAATAGCTTCCACATGGAGAAGAACATTCCACTCGCCGAGGACAGAGTGGAATGTTAACACCGATAGTATGAATGATACTGATATTGACATGGCATTTTTAGATCTCTACATTTAGAGAGCAGTGATTCTTTATAGCACGGTGCACAGGTCTTCAACCCTAGGGGGTCCTCAGAGTTACCACAGGGGGGGGGGGGCGCCAAATCTTTGTGTGATAGGATATTAGTTTTTACATTAACCACTTGAACCTATAGCATCCCTATTCTGAGGAGAGCTTTAGCCAAAAATAGCAGATCTACAAGCTCACAACGCGTTGTGAGCTCGTAGATCTGCTATTTTCGACAAAGAGGTTTGGTGTAGTGGGAAAAAAAGAGCAGACTAAGTACAGAGTGAAATAGAGTGAAGTATTTGTGGCTTAGGTGGTTAAATGTCTGAAAATACACATTAACATGAATCTAACACTGATGATAGAGCTGACAAACAGGTCTATGAAGTCTATTTTTGTTTAATCTGCAACACAATGTAGTGGGGGTCCCTGCTTCATCTCTGTCTCAGCTAGGGGGTCCCCCCTTGGTCTGAAAAACATTGAAGACCCCTGCTTTATAGAGATGTGAAAAATTTAGCACCTCTTTGGCGTTAACATGCAGAAGAACTGTTCTGTCACAAAAACAAAGCAAAATCTAACATTTCATTATTGTTGTGTCAGGGTCCCGAATCTATCTTGTGCTTCCACAGTCATAAGAGCAAGTCACTGAAATGAATGAACCAATGCATCTAGTAATGTTCATTTTATGAACAAAATAAGTGTTGCTGCCTGGTTGCCAAGTGGTGGTGGTGAGGAGGGGGGGGGGGGGGGTCCCAGCAAAAGTAGTTAAGTAGTTGACACAGCATCAAAATCATTCTAACCACTTTATCCATTGGCTATTCATAAATAGCAGATGTACACGCTCACAGTGGTGAATCTGATATTTATGAAAAATTTGAAAAAAAAAGAATTGAAAGATCCCGAAAATGTTTGAATAATTTTGAATTCTCTTCTCTTGTAGGGGACCCTGGCACAAAACCTTTTCAGATGGGGGTCTGCGGTCAAATACATATCAATTCGGGGGTCCTTCCGTGTACGGAAGGGCTCAGTGTGGCATCTACAAGAATGGCGAGGTTGTCGTCTCAATGTATGACACCAGTCTTCCGGAGAAATGCAGCCGAGTGGCCAGTATCAGTAGTGTGGTACGGCTTTCCCAGGGAGACGAGGTCTGGGTTAATTTATGGGGGCCCGATCGACATGACATCTTTGCATCCAAAGATAATGACTCTGTCTTTGTTGGGTTTTATCTGGGGTGATCATGACTGTGGTGTCCCTATCCTAATGCAGTCCTAGATCCGTGGTTCTCTAAGTGGGGTCCAGGGACTCAGGGTTCCTTGAGGCCGGGGGTTCCAAATGGACCCTTACAGATCTGTAACTCTGAGAGTGTACAAATGGAACCAAATGGACCCTCACGGGTCCATTTGGTTCCATTTGTACACTCTCAGAGTTATGGGGGTCCTTGAAATTAAAAAGTTTGATAACCACTGGCCTATATCTAAGGCTGCTCAAAGGCCATGTCAACATAAGTCTACAGTACTTTTGGGTTATAAAGTGTTTAACTGAAAATGTATTGCTATGTGAAGAAAAGCCAATATTAATGTGAGTGCAAAAAAAATCACTTCCAACCAGCTGGACTCTGTCTTCTTGAAGAAATTTGTCTTCCAGCGGCTAGGAGGCCCTAGATCCAAATAGTGAATTACATTAGTGGGATTGCACATGCGCAGATTGTATCTCAAACAGATTGTATTTCTCAAACATGTTCACGTCAAGGATCCCAGAAGAGTCAGTTTCGAACTCAGGTCGATGTACCTCACAAGGACAACAGACGGAGCTACCAGGAGTCAGCACCCCTGGTGATTGGGTCGCCCTACGTGGCAGCACACAGCCTGGCAGGCTAATAAAACATTCTCAGTAATGTTTTACCTATGCAACATTTTAAGCAAAGCCCAGCTAGTGGCTTTTAAAAGCATGCAGCTGTGTGGGTGGCGCCACAGGAAAGATCATGGGGTCACTTATGAATGCATTCAGCAAGTTCATGGCAACCTGCCCACTGATTATTATTACATAACTTTTATTTATTTTTAAGCAGCCAATTATTTTTACCGCTTTCTTCTTCATTATGCTATGCCAATGAATCCCCCCCACACACATTTCTGTGTTGCCACTGCCATCTGGCCCACCTGCTAGCGAGGGACCCCACCTGGAAGACATAGCGCCTCTATCCTACTCCTCCATTTAACACCCCCACTGACAGGCACCGCCCCCAGTGGAGTACGTGCAGCGAATCCTGCCTGGATTCTCTCCCCCGACCATGGCCATGCAATTGTGTAGAGCAGTGGTTTTCAACCCTTTTCATGCAAGGACCCCTAAATTGATATACATTTGGCCGCGGACCCCCATCTGAAGATGCTTTGTGCCAGGGACCCCCAGAAGAAAATATTTGCGTTTAAAAAAATGCTAAATTGTACAATTTAGTTTTACACTTTCAATATTTTTTGAAAATGTTCAAAAATAGCAGATCTACAAGCTCGCAGCACGGCACGAAGTGACGCACGGTGAGCTTGTAGATCTGCTATTTTTTTTTATAGCCAACGTATACAATATGGATAAAGGGGTGAATGTATTAACACCTTTTGCTGGGGACCCCCTGGAACCCCCTAAAGGACCACTGGTGGTCCCCGGACCACTGGTTGAGATTCCACTGGTGTAGAGCAGTGGTTCTCAACCTTTTCAGGCCGTGACCCCCAAAATAATCATATTTGAACTTGGGACCCCCTCCACCCTGATAAGCACTTGGAATGAAGGAGTTGAGGCATTACATTTTCAGGTCCACAGATAAATACTGTGAAAATAGCAGATCTACAAGCTCACAACACCTCGCTTTGTGAGGCGTTGTGAGCTTGTAGATCGCCTATTTTCAAAGAAATGGCGTCTTTCTTATATTATTTGACAATTTGGATGTTTTGATAGTATAGTTTGCCTTTTGATGCAGTAATGGTCTTTCTTTTCTTGTTTTTTTTAAGGCATTACAAAGGTAATAAAAATCCTTGAATTGTCACTTCGTTGTCATCTGGGGACCTCCTCAAAATCATGTGGGGACCCACCTGGGGTCCCGACCCACAGGTTGAGAACCACCGGCGTAGAGTCTAGACACTCTGCCAAACGGGACTCCCTCTTTCTTTGTCCTTTCGCCCAGGTGGGCGTGGTTATAAGCCTAAACCCAAGCTTTTAACTTCACAAAAACTATGCCTAAACCTAACCTTAATCCTAACCGTAACCTCACAAACACTATGCCTAACCTTAACCCTATCCCTAACCTCACAGAAACTATGCCTAAACCTAACCTCAAAACCACGCCTGGGAAAAGAGTGTCCGCTGACAAACTGGATGCACGGCAGTGGATTCAACCCCCCTATGACACAGGTAGTACTTTACCCCCGCCTGCGCACGAGTTGCAAATCAAAAATGTGGTCCAAGATTGGCGGTGGAGGAAAGGTCAAGACCAATATTAGTAGTGAACATCGTCCAGAAGTCATGAACAGCAAATGCCATGACAATCCCAGCCAGTCGTTTTTTGAGACATCTTGTTTGGTACCAAAGTGGTGGATGGATGGACCAACGGAATAATCAAAGCCATCCTTTTAGCAATTTTGTCAAAACATTTAAATCTAGTAATGGCGTGACCTCATCCAAACTTTAGCTATTGATAGTAAGGTACAGCAAGTACAGTAGGTTGTCAGCAAACAGTTACAACAAAAAAATCACTATGATTCACTGGAATGAGACAGCCAATCATACAGAAACTATTGCCATAATCGCAAACTATTGGTCGAGAAACCCTTTGAAAATCCACTTGATCCAACTCACCCGACATTCCTCTGAGATGGCATAAGTTTTAAGTTTATCATTTTCCATTCACTTCAATTCTACATTTCAACACATACAATACAAGCATAGCTGCATCTCTGAACCATACTGGACATACCATGTCGATATCTAAAAAACTGTAGGAGGCTGAAAAAAAGGGGTAGAAAATGAGAAATATTACAAAACGCAGTTGCGTTAACAGCACAAAATAATGTGCAACGCTCTGTGGTGGAAGCTATGTCCAAAGATTAGAGTACTTGACACGTGCAGTGTTGGACAGTTTGGTTTAAAATAAGGAATTTCTTTGTGTCATGGAAACTATATAATGAGCTAATCCCGATTGCTGGAAGAATTTGCGTCGATTAACAGAAGACTACACATCACTGCTGGATAAAACCATGTTTATAGATTTGTTAATGTACATAACAGAAGTAAATACAAAACATGAACAAGTATAAAGCTTTTAACATTTCTTTTTAAATACCCTCGAGTGAGCAACACAAATTCAGGCAAATAAAGACATCTCTCCCAGTGATATCATCTTCCTCTTTCATTCTTCATCATCTTCATCGTCATCGTCACCACCACCACCACCACCACCACCTGGCCCGCCAGGAGTTTCTCAACAAGCCTTTCAAAAACACGTTCAGTCGACATTTAAAACCTTCTCAAACGTTTTGGTCTCTCATAGCAAGATGAAATGACATGCTGCGTTCATGTGGTGTCGGATCTGGAAATGGCACGCAAACAGCCTACCAAGTTGGATTAAAAAAAAATCAAGATGAAATTAAAAATACATTTGTAAGCCTTTTATATCACATCCCGGACAGATTGTGCGCCTATACAACAATATACAGTGTGTCAGAAAAACTAACATGAAAACACAAGCTGATGTAGACCAGTGGTTCTCAACCTTTTCAGGCCTCGACCCCCCGAAATAATCATATTTAAACTGGCGACCCCCCCACCCTGACAAGCACTTGGAATTGTAGGAGTTGAGGCATTACATTTAGTTTGACTCAGTTCCACAGGTGAATATTGTGAAAATAGCTACAAGCTCACAACGCCTCGTTGTAAGCTTGTAGATCGGCTAGTTATTTTTTGCCTCTTATATTTTTTGATAGTTTTTTCGGTGAGAGACAAGCAACCAAGTATAAATCGGGCGTAAGTTGAACGGACAACGTGACCAATTCACTATGTTGAATCTTTCCGAGATCCTGAGTACCACATGAACGCAACAGACCTCAATCCATATTAACACAACCCCCCGCCCCCCCATAAAAAAAAAAGAAAAGAAAAACATAATACATTGACCCAGAATTGAAAAACAAAAAAAACAACAAAAACTGTCCAATAAGAGATTGACAAACTAATCTGGCCCCAATTGTATTGAATTGATCTCAATGATGGTTTTTATGACAGTTCTGAGGCCTCAAATATTCAAACTTTCATCTTTCCAAGCAGGGAACAGGAAACTTCTAGTCGCCTATTCCCATGTATCTTTTCAACACTGGTTTCAATACTGTAATGCCATTAGGCCAACTGGTATATCACCATGACTTAAAGGGATACTTCACTTTAGGAACGGGGAAACATTTAAAAAATATATTAAAAATAAATGAAAAAAGTAATGGAAAATTCATGGCCCCCTCACGCATTAGAGTGTCCTACTAATGTGTGAGGGGGCCTTTATTTTGCCATAACTTCTTTAATTTTTTTTAATATATATTTTTAATGTTTATTTTATGTGAAAGTGAAGTATCCCTTTAACGTGTTATATATATAGAACAATGTCATGTGAGAATGAAAGGACGATTCAGTGTTGTTTTTTTAGTACATGCACCTTAATTGGATATTGCTTTCCATTAAGGTGCAGACAGTCCATTTGGCTGCTGTTAGCAAAGTCAGGCGTCATGATTAAGTGGTTATATTGATCCCTTGTCGTTCAATGGCACATGCACACAATGTCTCGCCGCGCTATGAGCTTGTAGATCTGCTATTTTTGAAAAATCGTGCAAATTTGAGTAAATCTTTGAATTCTTCAAAGCAAACATTTGTATCTCAAATCTTTGCTTCTGGGGGATTCTACAAATGTCTTCTAAATCCTAACAGTTTTTTGAAAAAATATATTTGAAAAAAAATGTTGCTATAATCAGTGGTTCTCAAACCTTTTCACGTCAAGGACCCCAAAATTATATGAATTTTGGCTGCGGACCCCCATCTCAAAATATTTTGTTCCAGGGACGCCCCCACAAGTTTTTTGCACACATTTTCAAAAATAAATAAATAGCAGATCTACAAGCTCGTAGCGCGGCACTCGCTATGAGCTTGTATATCTGCTATTTTTGAATAGCCAAAGAAATCTTAAAATGACACAGATCCGTTCTCGGTCTGAAAGGGTTAATACAAGTCTTTAGAAGCACACTGGGAGCCTGTTGGAATGCCAGCAGTCAGTTCAGTATAAGACGTTGTTGAAATGATTGATTCCTCCCAAACATTATCCACATGAACCCTATAAGCGTTCCTAATCAGGGGTGAAAACTTTCGGTGAAATGAGCTGATCTACAAGCTCACAACGCGTTGTGAGCTTGTAGATCGGCTATTTTCAACTATAGAGGATTTGGTGTAGAGGGGAAAAAGGAGGGGGCCTACTATAGACCCCTGGGTGACTCCGGTTGTAGAATGTAGCGTTCAAGTGGCTAAGCAGACGTTAACACATGTCCGTGGGAGCGTATGGATGTCGGCTGATTTCAGGCAGTGGTCCTGCAGTGGGCTTGGGCGGTATCAAGGCATTACGGTATATTCAAGGTCATTACAAATCCCCAAAGTATGTAATACAGTAAAAAATATAGATGCTCCTGGAATCATGAAAATATTGTCAAATATAACTTCATCTTTAGATGAGATGCAGTTTATTAGCCATATGATTTGATTCAACTGTCATCAACTCATCATCTACCGTTCTAGCCTGGCATTGGCCAGACTGCTAACGTGGATTCACTCACAAGTTCCTCCTCCATCATAACCGGGGAGGAACGTGAGAGTGAATCCACGTTGTGAGTCTGGCCAATGCGAGGCTACTACCGTTCAGCACACCGTCATTGTCGTGAATGGCACTTACCGTACTGTATTTACGGAAGCATTTACACCAGGGCCCAACCTATATGGACTTTTGACCCAGCAAATTCCGATATCTGATTTTTACATACAAATAAAATAAATTAAAAAAGCGTCGTAAATTCGGCAGATAATTTCCCAAATATTTGCCCTTTTTCCTCCATATTTCCACTATTTCAGCCGATAGCGATATACAGGTAGTAGGCCGTTATCTGCCGATAATATTGGCGGACCGATTTATCGGTCGGGCCCTAATTTAAACCCTGCAACACTTGTCTACGTAGACTTGTCTAACTGCCGGTAAATGCAGGAGAGCTTAAGGAGCTCTTTTAGGGTGGTGGTGCATGGCCGTTCTTAGTTGGAGTAATTTGTCTGGTTGATTCCGATAACGAACGAGACACCGGCTTGTTAACTAGTTTCGCGGCACCGTGTGGTCGGCGACTAACTTCTTAGAGGGACAAGTGGCGTTCAGCCACACGAGAAGTATTGCTGTATGTGATGTAATTGAAGACTTTATTATGAGTGGCTGATGCTACCTCTTCGCTTTTTCCTTTCTGTGTAAAGAGGTTTCCCCTGAACATGAGGAGAGGAGCACCAGTCTGGTCCAGGAGGAACCACAACCTCCACAGATTAAAGAGGAACAGGAGGAAGATAACAGGTATGTGATGCCAGCTGGAGGATGCTGGAAAAGTGATAAAGAAGAAGAAAAAGAAAAGAGGAAGTATCCTGCCACCGAAGAGACACAGGTGTCTCCTGCCACCTGAACCACCTGTTCTTCTCGTCGGAGAAGAAGTCCCCCACCACCCGGAATTCTAGGATGTTAGAAAATTGGCACCCAGGTACAGGTATGTGATGCCTGGTTTATTTATTTATGTGTTGAAATGGCATCGTCCAAACCAGATGAAGTGTTCTGTGATTTCTGCACGGAGAACAAACTCAAAGCCTTGAAGAGTTGCCTGAGGTGTATGGTCTCCTTCTGTGAGACTCACCTGGAACCTCACCTGAGAGTCAAAGGATTAAAGCGACCTAATCGACCTCGTAAATAACGTGGAAGACTTTATGTGTAAGAAACATGACTACCGCTCTGGAGCGGTTCTGAAAAACCGACATGTGTTTGTCTGTTCTGCACCGAGGGAGACCACAAGTCACATCATATTGTATCCCTGATAGATGAATTTGAAGGAAAGACTGCTCTTGAAAAGACAGAGGCTGACGTTCAGAATATGATCTACGAGAGAAATCTGAAGATTCAGGAGGTCAAACACACAGCAGAGCGCACCAAGAAGGATTCAGTCAGCCTGGCTGAGCTGATTGGTGAGATTGAAGAGAAACAGAAAGGCTTCATTGAAGAGCTGGAACAGGAAGTCGTTGAGTTAGAGAAGAGGGGCTTTGAAATGGAGCAGCTCTCAAAGACTCCCTCCGCTTCCTCCAGATCTTCCCCTCCATCAACACCCCTCCACCCACCAAGGACTGGACACATGTCCCTCAGTATTTATATGTGGGGACAGCTGTGGCTCAGCTGGAAAAAGCACTCAGTGAAGAGATGGGGACTAGGGAGCAGCTGGAGGATGCTGGAAAACAAGTGATAAAGAAGAAAAATAAAAAGAAGAGGAAGTATCCTGCCACCGAAGAGACACAGGTGTCTCCTGCCACCAAAGTCTTTGGGTTCCCTCAGTATTTATATGTGGGGACAGCTGTGGCTCAGCTGGAAAAAGCACTCTCCTGTCACCAAACCAAAAGTCTTTGGGTTCCGGGGGGGGGGGGGGGGGGGGGGGGGGGAGTATGGTTGCAAAGCTGAAACTTAAAGGAATTGACGGAAGGGCACCACCAGGAGTGGAGCCTGCGGCTTAATTTGACAAGTGCATGAGATCATGAAGGCCTTCTATGATCTTCTCCTTAAGTACTATGGTCAGAGGAAGGAATGGCTGCTGGGCATGTTGGGGGCAGAGATTGAAAAACTCACCAACCAGGCACGTTTCCTGCTGCAGAATATTGAAGGCACCCTGGTCATCGGTGAGTAGCAGCATGCCACCTGAACATTTTGTTTCTAGCAGTACCAGGTTAAATTTTCACAGACTGAAGTTAAGCCACCCCTGTGGTCATTGTCCGCTATTTACCCGTGTTTGCACCCGGGTATGCTGAAGTTGTGCTGCCACAAACAAATGTCCTCATTGACAAAGCCTTAAACTTGCAAGAAGATCAGCATCTGTGGTGAAATTGTATTGCAAGGCAAGAAATAAATCAAATGGCTTTTTCACACCCCTGAATGAGCATTTATGAATGCATACGTTTGGTTCGTGATGAAATTGAAATTATGAAATTAATTAAATCCTCTTTGCGCCTCCAGAGAAGAAGATGGGCAGGAGATGGGCTACAAGTCAGACCCGGTCAAGGCTTGGAAAGACGGCCAAGAAAAGGTGTGTGTGGGGAGGGGGTGGCTATCTGCAGTGTTCATAAAGAATAAGGTATGTTAACCACATCAGAGCAATGTCTATGTATTGGCTGGCAAGGGTTGTGAATTTATGGGTAGGAAAATAAAACAAATACTAGCTGCACTATTATATATTCAGGTGTATCTCTATTATAATAATAAAGTGCTCAATCATGCTCACCGTGTTGCAATACTGTATGTGGTGGCTTATCGTTATGGTGCCGTTAACATCAGACCCTAGACATAAATGATAATGATGTTAACTGTTAACTAGTAACTTCTTAGAGGGACAAGTGGTGTTCAGCCACACGAGAAGGAGCAATAACAGGTCTGTGATGCCTGGTTTATTCACAGCGGTGCGTTGAAAATACACATGAGGACTCCTACAGAAATGAATTCATGATTAAAAATTAAAAAATATATATTTATATTATATTATTGAAGAATAGACGCAATTCTTTTTCTATATCAGTCCTGTGTTTCATACTGCTCTATCTATGTATCCATCCATCCATCTATTAGACAAAGCATTGAAGGCTAGACCAGTGGTATTCAAGCCTTTTGTGCTAAAGGCACAATCTCACTTGTATTCATGGTGAAAATAGCAGATCTGCAAGCTCACAATGTGTCAATGCTATCTTTGAGCATTTTCGAAACTTGAAATTTAAACTTTCACCAATAGTGACATACCCAAAATAGGGATGTGAAGAGGTTGAAAGTGGTTAAAATAAATATTTTTAGGGTATAAAACTTGCCTCTGTATTTGGAAATGAGTGTGCACCAAGTAATTAATAACTTTTTTTGTATATCTGCATACAGTATAATGCAATAACAATGTGGTTGTCACAAAAGGCCCAAGGCACACCACTGAAAACTAGATACCACCCAAGCCACTCCTGTAAGCATCCTACAAAGAGAGACCGCCCTAAATGTCACTTTTAGATTTCTTTGGCTATTAAAAAAATAGCAGATATACAAGCTCCGTGCTATGAGCTTGTAGATCTGCAATTTTTTGAAGAATCGTGACAATGTGTGCAAATCTTTGAATATCTATTTTTTTTTAAGCGAACATTTGTAACTCACAAACAAAATATTTGACAAAATAATGTTAATGCTCGCTTAACCCATTCAATCCGGGAGCGCATCTGTCACTTTAGATTTCTTTGGCTATTCAAAAATAGCAGATATACAAGCTCATAGCGCGGCACTCTGTCTGCAATTATTTGGAAAATCGTGAAAATGTGCAAATGTTTGAATATATATCTTTTTTTAAAGCAAACATTTGTAAATTATTTTGTTCCAGAGACCCCCTCCCCCCCCCCCCAGAAGCAAAGATTTTCACGATGAAAAAAATAAATAGCCGATCTAATAAGCTCATAGAGCTTGTATATCTGCTTTTTTTTAACCCATTGATACCTGGAACGCATCTGTGTCACTTTACATTTCTTTAGGCTATTCAAAAATAGCAGATATACAAGCTCATAGCGCGGCACCGAGTGCCGCGCTATGAACTTGTAGATCTGCTATTTTTGAAAAATCGAGGAGAAAAAAAAGGTTTTTTTTTCCAATTTTTTTTAGGATTTAGAAGACATTTCTAGAATCTTCTCAGGTCTTAAAGGGTTAATAGCCAAAGAAATCTAAAATGACAGATGCTTTCACGGATTGAATGGCTTTTCACATGTTGAGCAGGGGGATCTGCCACACCATGATGGTGGAGGCCGTGTCTTCGTGGCTCCGCGAAGACGGCTTGGTCTTCCTGTTGACGCGGCGGTGGCCCAGCCCGCCGGAGACCACCAGCAGAGAGCTGACGTAGGCCTTGTTGCCGGCCCCCCGGCGGCCCCGCTGGTGGTGGGCGGGGTCGTGGAGCAGGTCGTACAGGGCGCCGTCCTCGGGCCCGTGCTCCAGGGAGCCCTGGGACGACGGCACCCCCAGGGAGCCCCCGTCCCCGGACGACGAGACGGACTGGGAGTCCTGGAGGGCCATGGCGGTGCAGCCCGCCTCGCCCAGCCACACCGACACGCCCCGAGGAGGCGGAGCGACGGCGGCGGCGGCGGGGGTGGAGTCTCCCGCGTCCTCCGTCTCTGCTGTGGGGGGATTGGTCGAAGGAGCGGAGGAGGAGGAGGAGGAGGAGGAGGAGGAGGAGGAGGAGAGTCGGTTGCAAACGGCAGCGGCCATGGTGAGGAACCTGACGGGTCCGTTGTGAGCATGGAAGGACACCATACCCCGACCTACAAACGGTAATAAAAAGAAAACACCTTGATTTTTGGATCATCTTTATTTCCAACATGCAGGTAAAAATGAAAACGAACACGAAAACGAATGAATGCCATAATAAAAAAATAAAATAAAATAAACACTATTTGTATTTTTTATCATTGATCATACTTAGAACATGTTCAAAAAGGAGTAGGAAGACGTATAAACTTTTGGAAATAGTGTCCAAAAGATAAAAATTACAGACTTTGGCTCCGATTTTATTTGGTACGGTCGTCTAACCCATTAAAAACGGGAACGCATCTGTGTAACCACATTAACCATTTTATACTTTGGCTATTTTTTAAAAATCTTGAAAATTTGTGCAAATCTTTGAATATATACGTATATTTTTTAAAGCGAATAGTTTTTACTCAAATCTTTGCTTCTGGGGGGGTTAAATATATATATATTCAAAGATTTGCACAAATATCCATGATTTAAAAAGAAATTGCAGATCTACAAGCTCATAGCGCGCCACTCGGTGCCACGCTATGAGCTTGTATATCTGCTATTTTTGAATAGCTAAAGAAATCTAAAATGACACGGATGCGTTCCAGGTCTTAATGGATTAACATGCGGAGCAACACCTGGCTTGCATAATTGCAGTTGTATATATTATGGACTGAAGACTGTGGACCTGTGATCTCTGTGGCCTCAAGGATTGAACTTGCTAGAGAGATCATTCATTCATTCATTCATTCAGTTGTTGATCAGATTAGTAGTAATATAATATAAGTGTTTGTAACTTGCAGTATGTCAGTATGTATTAAAACAATTACATCATTTTAAGTGTTAAAGGAGTAGTTCACCCAAAAAAATACTTATTTTCTATCAATTAGCCTTGAATTCATGGATTTGTTTGGTTTTTGTCGCATTCCTGAGCCGATAATTTGATGAACAGCGGAGACGGAGACTCAATTGAGTCTCATACTGAGCAGCCACCCGGTCATCGAATTATTGGCTCAGGAATGCGACAAAAACAAAAAAAGATCGCCATAAACTCAAGGCTTCATGGGGTGTGTAATTGGGTGAACTACTCCTTTAACTCATTGACTAGTATACTCGTAGGCCTGTCCCCGACTAAGGATTTGTTTAGTCGACTCTAATTGGCGACTAATTGCCAATAGTCGACTGGCAGTCGACTAATAAAAAAAAAAAAAAAAAAAGAAAAAACTTTATTTTTATTTTTTATTTTTTTTGGGGCCAAAATACATTTTATTTCAAAGGGCCAAGTCTACACAGTTTGTTTTGTCTCCAGCAGAGTTTCTAGTGTCTCTATCTCTCTCTGGAAGAGGTTGCACATGAACTCTGCAGCCGCACTGAGGCGCTCCAACACAAACAATACCAATACAAAGACGAGGAATAAGAAGAATAAAGTGGAAGTTACGTGTGGTTGCAGGCGTAGACTTGGCTCTTAGTCGACTAGAGTCGACTAAGAGACACTTAGTCGACTCGGACCCCCCGCGACTAACCAGTCGACTAGTCGACTTAGTCGAGGTCAGGCCTATAATACTCGTCATTTGAATCCAAGGCTCACACCGCCATTGACCAGTCACTCGTCATGTGGTGTTTTCAGTGGTTTACGGTAGAGGGCGCTCTTTCCACAGCCTGTGAATGATCCCAGCATCGCCGAAGGAGAGTACAGCCAAAGATCACGTGATCACAACAAAATCAAGATGGTTTAGTTACCGTGTATAGAATTAATCAATTTTCTCTGCTTTCTGTTGCTTTTTGGCGAAAACAAGCTACATTCGACTGCCAATAACTATGGAACGGGTTATCGCGACGGCACAATTGTTTTTCTTCGATTCGACGAGACTCTACTACTGTACGTCTTTTAAAGCGATCGGCAGGGGTGAAAGTGGGCCGGCACGGTCCGGAACGGCGTTCCGGTAAAAGATTAGGTGCCGGAACGCCGTTCCGTTAAGAAAAATTCGAAGGTAGTTGTGAAAATCCCATATTAAATAACCTGCCACAGACCCATGGCCATGTTCAAGAAGAAAACATAATCTACTAACGTCAGATTAACATACACAATTATAAAATTTTCTAATAAAGTGCTTTTGAATTGTTCCACTGTGTGTTTGTGTCAGCTTAATCCGTGCTATTTTTACGGTGTTTATTTATTTTACGGAGCCGAGAGGAGAAGCGTCTCCTCTTCTCCAGCGAAACGAAACTGGGACTGGGATCAATTCACTTTGCAGCTTGGAGATCCGGTATAAAACGGATACGGAAACGGCCGTTGTCCGTGCCTATGTGTGTATGTGCAAATTACCGGATAAAGAAGGCGGGCTTTACGACGAATTAAATCCCACCAACGTTCAAAACATGTTTCTGGTTGGCTGACAGACTAGCATAGTTAGTTCTGATTGGTTCAACAGTATCAACACGTCTTTTCTGGAGAAAAAAGAAAAGAAAAGAAACGCGAGGGGAAATAAACACTGTTTTGCTGAAGAATGCAATTTTAAAAATAAATGAAGCACAATGCAACGAAAACTAACTGAGATGTTTAAGAGAAAAGAAGACAGAGTTGAAGAAGCTGACAATGTGGTTAAAAACAAAGTTTGTAGAACAACAACGCCCAGGTACAGTGGTGGGAAAAGTACTCAATTACTTAAGTAAAAGTATCAATACTGCAATGTATGTATGTAAAGCACTCTGTTAAAAGTTTGGAATTGAAAATTTACTTGAGTGAAAGTACAAAAGTATTGGTATCAAAATGTACTTAAAGTACCAAAAGTAAAACTACTAAAATGTTTGAAAATAGCAAATCTACAAGCTTGTGGAGCTTGTAGATCGGCTATTTTCAAATAGCCTAGGTATAAAATAGGGCTAAAGGGATTAATGTATGATTTATAATGTAATAATGTATATCTGAAAATTAACTAAAGTTTTCAAATAATTGTAGTGGAGTAAAAGTACAATATTTGCCTCTGAGATGTAGTGGAGTAAAGTAAAAGTATAGACAATTGGAAATACTCCAGTAAAGTAAAAGTACCTAAACATTTTACTAAAGTACAGTACTAAATCCGCCATATAACCACATTTTTTACATTAGTATAAACCCATTTTGTTTGAATATTTTATTAGGCAGAAATTGTTTTTTTGTGATAATAAATTGGTAAAATCAGGCAAAAATATGAATTAAATAACATAACCCTAACCTAACTCCTAATCCTAACCCTAAAACCAAAATAAAGAAACCAAAAACTGGAAAAAAAAACGAACCCAATCCGCCCAGAACCGCGAAAAAAACGGACCCAATCCGCCCAGCGTGTGTTTCACTCTCACCTGTGACCTTGGGGATCCCCTGCAGTCTGGGGACAGAGAGGCCCACCGTCACTCCCAGGTTGGTCCCAACCAGCAGCAGGCCGTGACACACCAGTAAACTGCTCACCGACACCCTCTGGTTCCCTGTGGTCAAAACAATGACACATAATTATTGTAAAATAGTTTTTTTTTAACCGACTAAGACCTGAGGCTGATTCTACAAAACGTCTTCTAAATCTAGTTTTCATGTCAGTGGTGCTCAAACTTTTTAATGTCAAAATGTACAGGAACCCACAGAAGCAAAGATTTTTAATTAAAATGTTATTAAAATAATACGTATGGGGGCAGTGACATTTCTAACACAAGCTGCACCAATCAGAGACGTCGCTGCTACACATTATAATGCGGGTAGTGAATTTTGATCGCAAGAATAAAACATATTTGGCTGGATTGGTAGCATGGCAATGATGGCATTATAGATTATAGCATCATTTTACAACCAGGACCCTTGCGGTAAGTCAACATAGGATTGTTACGACATTACAGCCGATAATACAGTTCTCTTTGGAGAAAAGTATGGTATTTTCTTCTTCTGATGAAAATGTGCAGCCTTATAAAGGCAGAAAAATCAAGAAAATATAACAAAAAACACACACACACACACATATACTAGGCCTGTCCCCGACTAAGGATTAGTATAGTCGAAGCTGATTGGCGACTAATTGCCAATAGTCGACTGGCTTTTTGGGATTTTTTTTTTTTTTTCATGATTCGACTGAGAGATCTCTTGATGAACAGCGGAGACTCAATTGAGTTTCATACTGACTAGCCTGAGAGACTAGACTGAGAGATCTCTCAGTCAAATCATGCAAAAAATATGTTATGCAATAGAAGAACATTCCATTTGGGCTGTAGGGGTGCTTAGTGTCTGATTTAACATATACAATTGTTTTCTCCCAATAAATCATGATGTATATCCTATATAAATATTTTTTTCTTTTTTTAATACTTTTTTTTATAATTCGACTAAGAGATTGCCAGTCGACTCAGACACCCCTCAACTAATTAGTCGACTATTCGACTACTAGAGGTCAGGCCTAATATATACAGTATACATACATACATGCATATACACACACACACACACACACACAATTGAAATACCCCCTTGGCGCCCAATAACGACCCCAACTTTGAAAACCAGCAGTTTAGGAATGTCTGTGTGCAACCAGTTCACTTTTCATTGTACCTGCAACATGTCATTGACTATAAAGCTGAACTGAATTTCACCTCAAGATAATAGGAGCAGAAATTTAAAGTCCTCCTAAAGAGCAAGATAAAAAAAACGTGGCCTATTATGTTCTACATGCACTCCCGCAGCTAAATGGCTTCAACGGTCAGGGAACGGACAGTTGGACCTCCTCACACACAGATGCATTGTGTGATCAAGTGCCTTCATCTGTGCTAGATTAGAACGGGTGCAGAGTGTAAACGGCTGGAGTCCAGCACCAGTGGTGTAAAGTAACTAAGTACATGTACTCAAGTATTGTACTTAAAGGGGTAGTTCACCCCCAAAATAACTTTTTTTCTATTGATTACTGACCATCTGGAGCCTTGAATTCATAGATATGTTTTTGTTTTTGTCACATTCCTAAGCCAATAATTTGATTATAATAAATGTGTCCCCATTGATTCCGGTAGGAGACACAAATGCATTTGTGTCTCCTACCGGAATCAATGGGGCTAAATTTATTATAATCAAATAATAAAGGAAGGAATGCGACAAAAACTAAAAAATATCCATGAATTCAAGGCTCCATGGGGTGAGTAATCAATAGAAAAAAAGTTATATGGGGGGTGAACTACCCCTTTAAGTTTTTTTTTTAAATGTATTTTTACTTTACTGGCGTATTTCCAATTTTCAGTACCTTTACTTCCACTCCACTACATCTCAGAGGCAAATATTGTACTTTTACTCGACTGCAATTATTTGAAAACTTTAGTTACTTTGTAGATTTTGATTATCATTACAAAACCACTTCAGCCCTATATAGATTTCGGCCATTTGAAAATAGCCGATCTACAAGCTCACAATATGCGTCGCATTGTGAGCTTGCAGATCTGCGATTTTCAAACGTTTTTTTATGCATTTTATAGATTTGAAAACTTTGTGAAATGGGACATTCTGCATAATGAGTACTTTCTACTTTTGGTACTTTAAGTACATTTTGATACCAATACTTTTGTACTTTTACTCAAGCACATTTTGAATTAAGTAAAAAATAAATTGAGTACTTTTTCCATCACTGTCCAGCACACACACACACACCGCCGTGGGAGAGGAGCCGTTTAACGGCCACTCGTCTCCAAGGCAACTTAAACAGGGAGCTGACCATAATAGCGGCCCTTTTCAAATAATGTGTCATTCATCACATGAGAAGCAACCATTACAGTGCGCTCGCTCTGACTCAAACAAACAAACACAAAAGTGTGGTGCAATAGGAGGAGTGAAGCGTAATGCAGTGATTAGAGCAAGCAGCTCTCATGGCCTCTTATTCACAATACTGTCCTTTTTCTCTCCTGGTTTGCACTTTGGACTTCGCTCTGGTTAAGAGCGTCTGTCTGCTAAATGCCTTCATTGTAAATTGTCAGAAGTGCCACTTTGTCCTGTAAACCAGTGGCTCTGAAACGTTTTCATGACAAAAGGAGTCTCAAATTAAGATGTTATTTTGCTGCGGACCACCATGTGAAAATATTGTGTGCCAGGGACCAGTGGTGGCTTATCCAACGGGCTTGAGGTGCTGAAGCACAGGGCACCAACATTTTTGGGTTTCTTCCTGTCAGCTGAAATCTTTTGAGTCAAAAGTGCCAATCAGAAAACAGTGATTTTCTGATGTCCCAGAAACATACCTGAAATTAAATTTCTATATATTTTTTTGTTTGTTTTCTGACTCAATTACACCCCAAAAACTTTGAACATTCAGTGGATTTTCTGTGGTTTTTCTATAATTAGGCTAAAAGTGCTGTGATTTGCCCGTGGACTTTGATGTCACAGTTCATTAATCCCGCCCCCTCTACTCCACCCCTCCCCTACCCTTCTCCTTGGGGGGGGGGGGGGGGGGGCGTGATGATTGTCAGGCAAGATCCCTCAACAGCAACACCCACTGACAAGGCTTCAGAACACAGAGAGAAAAAAAACATGGCTCACTGGAGTGGATTTTTCTGTTAAAACCTTTTAATACACGTTTGAAGGACCATGATAAAGACTTTTAATGTTTTGGTTATGATGCTATATTAACACATTTTACTGGGGACCCCCTGGAACTCCCTCAAGGACCTCTGGGGCTCCCTGGACCACCACTTTGAGAACCACTGCTGTAAACGCAACGATTGTTTAACTACCGGTATTATTATAGCCGCACCTTTAAATCGGTGATGGCAATAAATCCAAGCCTGGTGTTTAGTGACTTATTATGTGGAACTTGGAACACGGTTCCAGTGCCCTCCCCTGCAGCATTAGCATCGCCATGGCAACACACCACTCAGACATCTGTGAGGAAGGATGCATTTGATGATCACCACAAGTTTGCAACAGATCACCCTCCAGAAGGCAGGGCGCTCATGAATCACTGCACAGGGAGGCACTTCCTCTGTGTAATCCCCTAGAGCACTACACACACACACACACACACACACACGTTTGTATTACTATACTCGTGAGGACATCAACATTTTTGGACACCGGGATTAACGCAAAATAAAATCTCACAACTGAAAAAAAATTGTTCTAATCTGCCATTTGTGAAACAGCGTGACAAGAGCCCCAAATCCAAATGAACTGAAATCAGTAGTGGCGATTAATCCATGAGGACAGCGATTTTATGAATGACATTTTTACAATATTTTACCATTTTCCACCCCAACCCTAAAGCCAAAAATAGCATGGCCTGACCTCTAATCCTAACCTCAACCTGAATCTGTTCCCAATCGTAGACCCAAATCTGACCCATTAAATCCGGGAACACATCTGTGTCACTTTAGAAAAATCTTGAAAATGTGTGCAAATCTTTGAATATATATACATACATTTTTAACTCTAATCTTTGCTTCTGGGGGTCCCTGGAACAACATATTTTGAGATGGGGGTCGGCGGAGAAATACATATAATTGTGGTGGTCCTTGTCTTGACATGAAAAGTTTGAGAACCACTGATATATAGAAAATCACATTCTTTAAAAAAAAAATGATTTAGAAGACATTTGTAGAATCTCCAGAAGCAAAGATTTGAGTTACAAATGTTAAAGATTTGCACAAGTTTTCACGTTTTTTTTTTTTTTGCAGATCTACAAGCTCATAGCGTGGCACTCGGTGCCACGCTATGAGCTTGTAAATCTACACACACACACACAGTCAGTCAGTCAGTAGACTGCAGGCCCCAGATCAGCGCTCAACATGTGTGTGTAATGAAGGCCCTGGGTTGGACCGCTGGTTGGGGGCCTTGCTCAACTTCCTCCTTTCATAATATTTGGAGTTCCCCACCCAGAGGGTGAACTAAAATAAACCCGGAGAGAACGTCAACACGGCCCGGCTCTCTGGCCCTCGTCCCAGACCAGAGGACCACTTTGATCTGCACTTAAGAGTCCTGACAACCACCATATCAGCCGTTTTTACACACACACACACACACACACACACACACACACACACACGCACCTCATGTCAGCACAATGTGAGCAGTTATGGATCCCTGTGTGTTTAATTCGTCTCTCTGTAAACCCCTCCGTCTCTGTAAATCTACATTATAATCTCTAATGCTTCCAACTACAGATTAGATTAAATCGCAGCTGGACTGGTCTGCTTTCTGTAATGACTTGTCGACGACTTAAACCCCAATACATATCGTCGCTGTCGGGCAGAAACCTCCTATCTCCGTATTCAAACCTTTTTAGTTTTTTCATAAATGAAAAACGCCCTACGTGATCAGACTACAGCGTCACACAAAAGCGTAAAAAGTAGCAGATTCACAAGCTCCAAACGCGGCGTGAAGTGACACGTTTCGAGCTTGTAGATCTGCTACTTTTGCTATATATTTTTTTGAATCCTGAAAAGTAACAGTTTTGGACATATGAGGTTTCCACCCGACAGAGACAATATACTTACCGGTAGTTACAAAACAGTATTATGTCTATTATCATCATCTTGTGTATACTGTAGGGTCGCGATATCGCAATAACAAAATTGTCTCAATGTTATCGTGGGCCTGTGACGGCATCTACCACAGGTATTCTGGCCAATTTATTGTTTTGTTTGAACAGCAGCGGAGTAATGAGAGTGAAACAGCATGCCGACTCTCTCGCGGATCCTTTGGTTATTTAGCTAAACGTCTGACCCCGTTGTTGTTGGCTGAGCAACAGCATAGCAACTTGCCGTTTAGCTTAGCAGCTAACTTATCTTTAGTCAAACGGTGCTGTCAGCTCTGTACCAATAACTAAGACTGAAGTGGCACAAAGCCTCAAACAAGCAGAGTGCATCTCATTAAGCAGACAGACCATAGCATCCCCTACTCTGAGCATGTCATAATAAGTGAACATTTGTAACACAATACATTTTACTTATTTAACATATTGCGATAAATATTGTATAGTGGACTTATCGTAAGCTACTTTATTCTACTTTCAGAACTTCGTTTGCAAAGTGGTTAAAAAATGACATAGGCTATAAATACAATACATAGATACACAGGTCAAAAAAAAAAAAAATCACTACATAACATAAAACTATTAGCCCTATTACAGTAATTAAGAGTATAGTATATAGTAGAGCAACCCATGTTACTATGTTAAAAGTAAAACCTATGCATGTGATATTATTGTATCGTGAGTTTTTGGTATCATTACATCCCTAATATATACTGTGTATAGCTGTCAGCACAATCTTTGCACTGCTTGTGCTTGTATGCGTGAGTGACAAACCCTCTTGATTCTTGATCGGGGTCCCCCAGGGGTCTATCGTAGCCCCCCCCCCCCCACACCCTTTTCCCCCTGTACACCAAATAACGCTTCTACAAGCACTTCTGCGACACTCTGCGAGCTTGCCTTGTAGATCTGCCATTTTCACAGAATATTCGCTTATTATGATATAGCCCATAACATCAGGGATACTATAGGGTTCAAGTGATTAAGGGACTCCACTGGTCTGGTCCACTATATGCAGGGGTGTGTTCCAGGACACTGTATGTATGACATTTGGAGTTCTGGACTGGAGGGGTGTTTACTTCCCCCTCCCGTCATGTTTGTCCACATCAGATCACACATGGCTGCTTATTCAGGTCACCGCCGAGCAGACAAAGGCTGACAGCGTAGACTAGAGAACCCCGCCCCCCCAATTCCACCACCACCCCCCGCCCACCCCATCCTCTGTGGAACATCAGTACAGTATAGCACCAGACAGAGAGAGAGTGGCGTTGTCATCATAATCTACACTATCTACATACACAGTATCTGTTTCTCAAACAGTGGGTCGGGACCCATGTTGGGGTCGCGGATCAATTTTTATGGGTCACGAGTAAATCGTTAAATAAATTTGTTTATACTGGAATTGTCTTTAATTATTATTTCAAAAGTAAAACAAAAAAACGTTTTCAGACATTTTAAAGAAATTTAAAACCTTTTCCAAGAGAATTTCATGTATTAAAAAAAGAAAAGAAATTCTATGAATAAAAAAAGGGAGACATAACATTTCAGTTCAATGTAACTAACAGTATACGTTTAGTTATTATTTATCTGTGTCGCAATGGAAACTCACTTTTCAAGGTACTTTTTTTTTTACATATATTTTTTTTATGATTAATGTTATTAGCATTAAAATCTTGTGTTTTGTGTAGTCTTTTGTCTATTATTTGGGGGGCCACTTGCAATATTCTCCCGGCCCACAGGTTGAGAACCACTGTTCTAGTGTACACTGTACATTTTATTTCCAATCTATTAAAACCCACGCAATGATTAGCTGATAGATTGTAGTTTTTGGCAAGCGACACACAAATTGTGCAACGGTGTATAAATTGGGCTTTAGTCTAGCTGTATCCATCAGGAGATGTGCATGTTTCTGGGTGAGGTGCTCCTCTGTGTGATCAAGGGGATTTCAAATGATCCAACAACACGCTCCAACACGAGGAGATAATCTCCAAGTATTCAAGACACGGTGAACGCCCTGCCCGGTCCTTTCCTCTGTGCCGATATCATTTACTACATCAACCCCCCACCCCCCGTCCCCTCCATCTCAATGTGCGTTTAGGTTCCGTATTACTTTACAATACGCCTGCGGAACAATGTGGACTTCTCCAAAGAAAGCGAGGATGAAGGACCCAAGGTCCACACCCCAACAGATCAAATAGCGGTGTTGTGTCTCCCCATCCTTGTAGCTCGTTGAGTCAACACATTACTTTGGCTAGCCTATATCGTCAGACAAATCACATTTTCGGGCCTATACAGATCCGAGTCAGATTGGTTTTGATAAAATCTGAACAGCAAATAATCACATGGAAACTGATTTGTGCGGATCAGATTTGAACCACATTCCTTGGTTGTTTGAAACGGATTTCTAAAGATGTGTCTTTGTCTGGCCACTCGAACACTGATGCCCGATTCATATTTCGTCAAAGATGGTGTTTCTAAAATAGCCGATCAGCTTGTAGATCGGCTATTTTCGCCCATGTCTGAATACACAAATCCGAATCTGATCAGTTGCAAATAACAGTGTGGACAGTCATTCCTAAAGATCACATTTGCCTGCAGTCTGAACCAAAGCCTTGGACTCATTTTCGCCTAAGTAAACAAAGCATTTGATGGAGTTAGATAACATTCCGTCACTCTTTCCAGTTGACATATCGATTACATCTCGTGGGCCCAGACACTTTTAATTGGCAATTCCCTTCAACGTCACAGTTTTTGCAGCTGACAGCACATTCTCGGCGCAGCTGCCATAGCTGGTTGAAGCTCCGCTGCATCTGGCACATTCTAGCACAAAGTGCAGATCACAACAACACGCCAAAGACAGAACGTACACCACAGCGATAAAGATATCCCCTATGAAGAGAAAGTGCAGCTTAACCCATTCAAACCGGGAACGCATCTGTCATTTTTAGATTTCTTTGGCTATTCAAAAATAGCAGATCTATAAGCTTGAGCTCGTAGATCTGCTAATTTTTTTTTTATCGTGAAAATGTGTGCAAATCTTTGAATATATATATTTTTTAAAGCGAACATTTGTAACTCAAATCTTTGCTTCTGGGGGGGTCCCTGGAACAAAATATTTGACAAATGTTCACTTTAAAAAATAATAATAATAATAATTATTATATATATATATTTTCAAAGATTTGCACAAATGTTCACAATTTTTCAAAAATAGCAGATATACAAGCTCATAGCGCGGCACCGAGTGCCGCGCTATGAGCTTGTATATCTGCTATTTTCGAATAGCCAAAGAAATCTGAAAATGACACAGATGCGTTCCCGGTTCGAATGGGTTAATGCTCCGAACAAATCACAACAGTTCCGCCCAGACTGTGGTTGAGTTGAGGCAACAAGGCAGGTTGTTGAAGTGTTGAATGTTGAGGGAGCTGGTTTTGCCTGGAAAACGTTAAAAGCTGTAATAGTTGTGGACTTCCTTTGCCACATAACAGACTGCCCCGATACTCTGGTACTGTCGTTTGCCCCGTTACTGTTATCAGAGGAAGTGAGCTCTTAGTGGCGAAGGGGCTTTCATGTGTGTGGTGGTCTAGGTCTCTCCCAGAACCAACTTCCCCCTGTGGTTTGCATGGATCGTATTAGTTAATACAGGCAGTGGAGCACTTTTTATCATTCACATCTGGCTGAGAGAGACCTCCCACTGCCGACTCTAAACACTGGCTTTTTAGAGAGAGGGACTTTCCACCGAGGTCAAGAGAAATGTACAAACTAAACGCATGCACTGGTTCTCCTCCTTAGTCCTTTTTAACTAGCAACCATAAGGCCATTTCTGAGACAAGTCTTTGCTCCAATACTGCCCCGTATAGCAAATTAAAACACTGTTAGAAAGCAATACCAACATACAATGGGAGCTCGTAGTTTGATCTGATATCTCTGAGCACATAAGGTCATCTTTTACTTACTGATGTGATGACCCAATGCTATTATAATAGTACTGTCTGTAATAGTGAATAGCTTCACAGCAATGCCAGCTGAAGTTAAAAAACACCCCCTTGAGATCATGTTACATAAGATCTGATGTTCATCCGAGTAATTAATGTGTTCTTTTCTTTCTTAACACATTGAATGCCAAAAACGGTCCGGACCGTTTTTGAGGGTCCAAACGAGAAGTGCCGAAAACGGTCCGGACCGTTTTTGACCCAATTGTATTTTTATACATGTGGGCGCTAAAACGAAACTTTGACATCACCCAAGGAGTTTCTGAGAAGAAGAGGCTGGATCTGGCTCCATGTAAAAAATCCTTCCGGTCGGCGTTTTCAATGTTATCTCCTTGATTAAAAGCTTAATATCTCCATTTCTTTTTAATGTGGTGGAAACGAGCCGTTTTCGATCGGCGATCACGCTGCAATGGAGGGTCGCGTTGGAAATATTATTGTTCCAGGCGTTAGTCGGGACCCTCCGCCGTCTCGCACGCACGCTTTGTTTACATGCACTTCCTCGTCGGGGCTTCTCACAGCACGAAATGTATAACGCAAGTGGATGGAAGAAATGCTGGCACTCAACGTATAATATTTTAATAAACCTCTGGCACCCAATGTGTTAACATCACTCAGTGAGTGACTCGGATGATAAAAATGCAACTCTAGTTTTTTTCCAACATTACACAACTCCAAATCACACTCAGTCTGTTCCACCCTAGACAAACAACACACTACAAGCAAATACACACACTTCATATATCAGCATCAGGATATCCCTGCTAATGAAGTGCTGTACACATGACAGAATGACTGCAGACAAGTCATTAATTGCTGACCGCTCGTGGGCGGGCGACACACACACACACACACACACTGCATTTTTACACTCCGAGTTAAAGTTAAGACTCAGTATTTTGCAGTGTGTATCTCATCACCACTTCAGATTTCAAGGGATCAGTCAAGTCTGACATAACAGAGCTAACCGTAACCCACAGGCTAACCGTTCGCTGTGAGTGTGACTGTCACAGACTATTTAACATTTCATGATGGTGTAACAAACCACCATTAAAGCCAAACCAAAGCATACATGAACACATCTGTGTTTTCATGACACAACACAAACTGAATGATAGAAGGCAGCAGTAGTCAAAACCGCCAGGCAGGGTTTGCTACCCAGGGCTTTCACATTTTGGAAGTCAATCATAGCCAATCGGAGTGGAATATGAAAAATCTGCCTGATACATCTTGATCACATCATTCCAGAGATAATAGGAGTTTTGGACAAAATCTGTAGGAGTAGCAAACAGTGTTTTGAGGAAAACGCAATATGGAGTTGCATCATGATTGGGGGGGAGGGGGGGGGGGTTGATTTTACATTATAGACCAAAACGCGAAGCGACCTGTTATAGCGCCACCGTGAGGCCAATTAGAAAAATGTGGGTTGGCGGTTCGTCCTTGGCCTAGTGGGAATGAGCGTTTTTTTTTTTTTGCAAAACAGGCCACTCCAGCAAACTTTGGAAGCCAACCGTAGCCAATGTCTTGATCACATGATCACAATTTTGGACAACATCTGTAGTCATAGTAGCAAAAAGTGTGTTTCAAGAGTTATAGGTGAAAATGTGAATCGGCCTGTTATAGAGCTAGCCACCATGAGGCCGATTTGACAAATTTGGGCAGTTTACAGACGGACGGACGGACAAAGGAATGGAGAACATATCTAGCCTCCAGCCGCCCTCCCTGTCGGAGATAAATATAGATTCATGCAAACACAATACAATCTGACCCCTAAAAAAAAAAACTCCCATCATCCCATGGGGCTTTGTGTCCGTCTGTCAGGCCTAGAGCAGAGCGCTGTCCTC
This sequence comes from Gymnoscopelus braueri, assembly GCF_963280865.1. Lineage (NCBI taxonomy): Eukaryota > Metazoa > Chordata > Actinopteri > Myctophiformes > Myctophidae > Gymnoscopelus > Gymnoscopelus braueri. The sequence continues at coordinate 12,371,581 of NC_137621.1, forward strand.
TGTGTCTGTCTATTAAGCCCAGAGCAGAGCTCTGTGTCTGTCTATTAAGGGTCTGAGGTTGATGTAAGAGCAAATAACATGTTCCATCCCAGCTGACCGCAGATGTCCATGCTGAGACAACAGTCATTTAGTCGTTCATCTGACTGAACACCCAAACAACACCACAACCACCAAAAGACTTTACAAATCGATGGCTCACGTCAATGGAAGGAGTCCACAGACAATACTAATCAATACACTTCAAAGTGCTATGCAGGCAGAAGTCAGTGAATGCAGATGGCTGCATGCTGATAATAATCAACAAATGATTTCCTTTCAAGACTTTGAGAAACACTTTTGTTTTGCTGTTTGGCCTGGTATCTGTCCCTTTGACCTCTGGCTGATTAGACCCGTCTCTAAAGTATTTATAACCAGTGATAAGAATCTACTGTACATCTGTTTGGCACAATGTCCTTCATCAGAGTTGACCCTCCATCACCATTAAGAAAGAGAGAGAAACAGACAGACAGACAGTTCCCCATTTCTTTCATCATTCCATGCCTCTCAAAGGACCAGATATCCTTTGCTAATGTTTTGTATTCTCCGTTCCATGGCAACTCAATAGATACAAGACACGAAATGAGACGTTCCAGTGTCAGTTATTTGAGTTGTTTGAAAGAGGGTGACACACATGACCAAGCTGCCATAACAAACACACGCTGGATGAGAGCACCTAGAGCTTGATGTCACCTAATTATAGACAGGCACTGCGTTAGGACGGGGCACTTTGAAGACATGAGGTCATTGGTTCAGAGTGGAGGGGCTCTACGTGGATAAAGAGTCAAAGCTACAGTAGGACTCTGTAGTGTTGATTTCGTCGACTAAAACTATGACGAAATTCTTTCGTCGACTACCTTTTTTCACTGACAAAACAAAATAACAACGAGACTAAAACTATGACTAAATATACTGACAATTTCGTCAACAAATAAAAACTTGACTAAAATGTCAGTGAGAGACTAGTGGAGAAGAGATCCAGTAGAACTAAGACAAGTTATTTTATGCTTGGTTGCGCTCGGGTGTTACGCTCTGAAAATAGCAGATCTACAAGCTCACAACGCGTCGCGCTGCGACGCGTTGTGAGCTTGTAGATCGGCTATTTTCAGCATGCAACCAAGTGTAAAATCAGCCATTACGACGCCATCAAGGCACCGCCAAAATACATTTTAGTCGACTAAATCAACTGTAGTTTTAGTCGACTATAATCTTATGATATTTAGTCGACTAAAACTAGACTAAAACTAAAACATTTCAGATGACTAAAATATGACTAAAACTAAATGGAATTTCATTCAAAAGACTGACTAAAACTAAATCAAGATTTGCTGTCAAAATCAACACTGGGACTCTGTTCCCTATCTAACCGTCAGGTCCTCGTGGGGGTTCAGCCTGTCGGCCATACGGATTACATTACCGAATGACACTGAAGGGACACGTAGCGAAAACAGTGGTGGTTTACAGATGGTTGGACCAGATCACCTTTGGCCGAACACTCGCACTCCATCGAACACAACTGCCCATGTTTGTAGTTGGAAAGCTGGGACTCCTACAGGTTGGCGCCTGTTCAGGTGGGTGCAAAACTATGGAGGAATACACTTCCTGGGTATCGGAGGAGCCACGAGCTCGTCTACACCCTCCCACGTGACCAACTGTAGGGGTTAGCACTAGTGTTCATATTTCAGTCAATTGAAATGTTTTACTGTTAGTCTAGACGACTAAATCTACAGTTGATTTAGTCGACTAAAATGTATTTTGGCGGGCCTTGATGGCGTCATAATGCCTTATTTTACACTTGGTTGCATGCTGAAAATATCCGATCTACAAGCTCACCACGCGTCGCACTGCAACGCGTTGCTATTTTCAGAGCGCAACCAAACATAAAATTACTTGTCTTTTAGTTCTACTGGATCTCTTCTCAAAGACAAAAAAAGTTGCTGTAGATCTCACCTCTTCTACTGTCATTTCCTTCTTTATACCGTAGAATAGTTTGGTTTTCTTGTCAACTATGTTTTATCTTGGCGATCTGCATTTGTCATTTAACAACAGTATCGTTGTGGTGACAGGGGTGGGGGGGGTGTGAAGTCTTACCGCCCAGGATGTTGTGGACCGGCGTGGCGATGTTGATGTCCTGCAGGTGCTCCAGGGTCTCCGTGTGGAAGAGACGCAGCGTGGACCCTGAGCTGAAGGCGATCCAGATGCCCACACCGGCAACCACCATCAGAGACACCACCATGCCCTCCTCCTGGTGCGCCTCCAGCTGTCTCTGCAGGAACAGCACAACATGCATACATCAAATTCAATCTCTTCATGCACACAGAACGTTTACTTATTGACTATAATACTTCATTGACCGGAGTCTCACAGGGGTCTATACTTGGTCCCCTTGTTCCCTCCCCACCCCTCCCCGACACCAAACATCAGGGTTTATGTGCTTAAAGCGAGGTCTGAGCAAACGGCCCTGCAGATACCGCTTCTGTGTCTTCTGTATGTAAAGACAGGTTCATCTCAACACTCATGTTGCTAGGAGACCAGCCAAAAATCCTCCTCGGACACATCTGCTGGGCTGTTGGGTTGGTTCGTATAATCTTGTGCGTGTGCAGAACCTTTCATGAGGGAACCAACCAGTGGTGGACGAAGTACTCGACCCCAGTACTTGAGTAAAGGTACAGATACTCCTGGTCAAATTTGCTCCACTATAAGTAAAAGTAGCTCATTCAAAATGTTACTCAAGTAAGAGTACAAAAGTCATCGCTTTAAGATAAGTAACTCTCTGAAACCACCTGCACTGCATGCACTGATGTGCTTGCTTAGAACACTACGTTATACAAAGCCTGCAGAAACACCTATAAAAAGCTTTTTGGAGGTGTGCTCTATAGAGGCTGTGATTCTAATTTGGGGTTGATTGGATGTTGTGTTCATGATATGTTTAGTTTTTTGGATAAGAAATAGGTCACAGCCTACTCACAAATGTATGAATCCAATTACAATCAAACAGTATGGAGTATCAGAACCCTGTTCGATGCTCATTGTCACATGACTCACGACACCGTTTCTACCTAATTTGGTATTTAAAAAAAGAAACTGATATCTGATGCAAAGTGTTTGTGAAGGGCTGTAGGGGTGGAACATGTCCTGAAGGTCAGGAGGTGACGTGACCTTGACTGCCTTGTAGGTCGTCACCAGTGTTTTGAACTGGATGAGGCGTCCTTGAGTAAGGCAATTTTACTCCTATACAGCCATACAAGATGTAACAATACAGAAACCTTGAACTAGTATGATTACTAGATTAACCTCATGTATATTTCTTTTGCATACTAAGTGTAAAAGAAGGGGGTCGAGTGCCACCCATGCAGTAGCCATGCTCGATGCTGCTTCGATAACCTCTCTTCACTGAAAATAGCCGATCTACAAGCTCACAACACATCACTTCTGCTAAGGATTGAGTCAGACATTTTCAACATGCGAGGATGTCGCACGACTAAGTATACGTCCAGCTTAACCACCCCAGAGCTGCCTTCCCCTTGGATCTGGTCCTATTTTAGCAGCATTTCTCAGTAATATGGCAATGGATTAACTAAGGACCTGTGTCAGTGTCACCTCTGCCGTAATCAGTGTCACCCCTAGCCTTGATGACCTTGCACGATTATGCAAAGGCTAAAACGTAACTTAGACAGCATGTTATGTAGACAGATGCCAGGTCATTGTTGACCTGGCATCCTATAGTGTGTATAGTTTCAATGTAGGCTGATGATAGGTTCTTGGTTTACGTATGTATTAGTTATTATTAGATTATTGGTTTACTGTTGCATTTACTATTTTTATGCATTTGATGTATTATGATGTATTATTATTATGTATTATCTTGTGTCCTTGCTTACTGTAAGTCGCTCTGGATTAAGCGTCTTCTAAATGCATAAACTGGCAAAGTGGTGACAAATATTTAGCTCAAATAACGTCATAAACAGTGTTGGCCAAGTTACTTTAAAAAAGTAACAATAGTTGAAGTTATAGTTACTAGTTAGGCTACTCAAAAGGTAACTATAGTTAGTTACTTTAAAAATAATTAAAAAAAACAGCCAACCTAAAAGTACTCAGTACTTTACAGCCTTACTAGAAATGCACAATGTACTTCAGTAAAAGTAATGAGTAAAAGTAATAAGTATCAAAACAATACTCAAGTAAAGTACAGATTCTCAGAATCTGTACTTAAGTACAGTACTCAAGTACATTTACTCCATTACTGTCCACCACTGGAACCAACTCAACGAAAGCTCAGATTTCCAGTGTCATCATCACTCCCATCTCAGGTGTTAATAGATCTCGCGAGCACTCGAAAGATGATGATGATAATCTTGTGGTCGTCTCTGTTGGGTGGAAACCTCATATGTCCAAAACTGTTACTTTTCAGGATTCCAATAAAAAAATAGCAAAAGTAGCAGATCTACAAGCTCAAAACGCGCCGCTTCGCGCCGCGTTTCGACCTTGTAGATCTACTACTTTTGATGCTTTTGTGTGACGCTGTAGTTAGTATGATAGGGCCTTAATTTTTGAAAAAACTGGTCGACAGCAACAAAATGGTAACGTCTGCATTTGGAGATCTGCATTGTAGTGTGCCTTTATCCAAAGCACACTACAATCACCCATTTACACACCGACGTGTTATTATCGTCATCAGTTTAAAACAGCCTATATAAACAGTAACTTGGGTGATCTTCTACGTGCATACTGTATATATGACTGATTATAGGTTAGTGAGTACCACACACACACCAGGCGTGTAAAGTAACTAAGTACATTTACTCAAGTACTGTACTTAACACATTGGCTGCTAAAAACGCAGATCTGCGTTCTATTTTTAATAAATACGTTGGCTGCCAAGAACGCAGATCTGCGTTCTATTTTTTTCGTTTTTTTTTTTTAATTTGACCCAAAGACCAAGGAGATATGATTGTTCGAAGATTTAGACTCCTATCCACTTCCTTGTTAACTTAAAACTTAAAAATTCTGTATCTCGGCTCCTGAGTACTTTTTTTTTCAATGAAAAATCTCTGGCAGGCTACAGCTAAAAATCTGAAATAATTCTGGCAGTCAATGTGTTAAGTACAATTTTGAGGTATTTTTTACTTTGCTGGAGTATGTCCAATTTTCAGCACTTTTACTTCTACTCCACTACATCTCAGAGGCAAATATTATACTTTTACTCCACTATAACTATTTGAAAACTTTAATTACTAGTTACTTTGGAGATTTTGATTATTATTACAAAACATACATTAACCACTTCAGGCCTATATACAGTACATTTTGGCCATTTCAAAATAGCCGATCTACAAGCTCACAAGATCTGCATTGTGAGCTTGTAGATCTGACATTTTATACATTTGAAAATGTGTGAAATGGGACATTCTGCACAATGAGTACTTTCTACTTTTGGCACCTTAAGTGCATTTTGATACCAATACTTTTGTACTTTTACATTTTGAATTCCGGACTTTTACTTGCAACAGAGTACTTCTACATTGCAGTATTGATACTTTTACTTAGTAAACAATGTCAGTACTTTTCCCACCTAACACACACACACACAAAGAGTTTTGTGACAGTTTCTCCTAGCCCACCACTGGCTCATCTATCATCTATGACTGTCCATTCAATGGCCGTTATAATGTATCTGGGGACCGGTTTGGTGCTTTGCCCACAAAAACAGTGAGTGACACCAACACAATAGTTATAGCCTGGTTCAAGATGTAACCGTGTTGTCGGCCAGAGGCAACAAGGAAGATGTTTATTCAGGGATGGTTTGAATAGCAACTCGACACAATGAAGACTATCTGGTGTCGTCCAGACTGGAGTTATACCGGGAAACTGCCTGGCCTTCATTTACTGCCATTTGATAAGCTTTGATTTCGTACTCCTGATTTAAGTCGTGCAGACTGAGCACACACACACACACACATCAGGACAACCTGTTGTGTCCACAGGCTGTTTGTTTGCACTGGACGCGTCTGATGTGTGGATGTGGATTTCAGAGAGCTGTGTGCTCCACTGTGAGCTCCATGTGTTGGCATAGATCCACTGTTTTAACAGTGAGGTGAGGTTGTATTTAATCCTTTAAAAGTAGGTGGGGTTGTGTTTAATCCTTTGAAAGTGGGTGGGGTTGTATGTTTAATCCTTTAACAGTTATATTTGGCCAAGGAGGGTTCATTCAGAAGTGTCTGAAAGGAGCACTTACAGTACAAGGCCTGAGTTCTGCTCTCTTTCTTTGGTTATTTTATTCACCGTTGACCATTTTCAAATATCTATCCATAACCCCATGTTAGCTTTCTCATAATATTTAGGCATTTAGCAGATGCTCTTATCCAGAGCAATTTACAAAGTGCAAAGTTTCTCTCTCTTCCTCTCTCACAGAACCTCACTCCGTTTCATCACTCGTTCATCAACCAGGGCCCATAGTAAACCACTGTGGGTGAGAGGGAGGGGGAGGGGGAGAGAGAGAGAGAGGGAGAGAGAGAGAACACAACACAGAGAGAGAGAGAGCGCCAGGTGGTCTATAATGAGCTAAATTAGTCTAACCAGATTAGGCGGTAGCGGCGAGTCAGAGGAGGGTGCGTTTAGGGTGTGTTTCCATTTTTAGACCCATGCAGGGCAGGTCGTTGTCATTCCCGTTCAGGCTGAACAGACACCAGCACGACTGCAGAGAGACATCATAGCGTGATGGAGACCTTCTAATGCTATTAAGTGGCCCATCATGACAGCCTGAAACAGCAGCTGATTAGTGGAGCAGGAGGTCAAAACAGTGTTGAACACAACCTCACATGGAGTGCAGTAACTAGTGACCATGTCACGTTCCATGAACATTACTACCACCAATTACCATTACATGCCAAGGAATAAGGACCCTAAATTGATATAAATTTGGTCACCGTCCACCCATCTGAAAATGGTTTGTGCCAGGGACCCCCAGAAGCAAAGATTTTAGTTAAAAATGTTCGCTTTATAAAATATATATATATATATATATATATATATATATATATATATATATATATATATATATATATATATATATATATATATATATATATATATTCAAAGATATGCACACATTTTCAAGATCTTTAAAAAATAGCAGATCTACAAGCTCATGGCAGGGCAGTGCCGCGCTATGAGCTTATAGATCTGCTATTTTTGAATAGCCAAAGCTATGTGGTTAAAATGAATGTGTGGTACCCCCCCAAGGACGACCGCCGGGTTGAGAACCACTGGTTTAAATGAAAAAACATTTAAAAAAAACTTTTAACTTTTGAAAATGTTTGCCTATAATGACAAAACCAAAATAGTGTTGAAAGTGGTTGAAAATCGGACACATTGGCTGCATAACTGCAAATACCGAAAAAAGTCAGCCTGATACTGTATATCTGCCAAGCTGATAAATCAGTCGGGCTCTAAATATGTGTGTTAATTTCTCCTAATATTCCACTCTGTTAGAACGATGAAAACCTTCTACTACATCATTGTGTGTTATTATACGATGCAGGTCTTTATCAACACCGTCATACATAATGGCTTCTACAGACAACTATATAAATAAACACCGCTACTCCCACACCTCTGGAACAAGTGAAGAGGAAATGCCAACAGGATGTACACAGGATAATCTTAGTTACAGTAAAAACTCAAATAAACTGTTCAGTGGGTCATAAAACGTGATACAGTAGAGCTGTGTGTCTCATGGCATCCGTATGAGGAAACAAATACCTGCCCCCCCAAGAGTTTTCCCCGACAGGGATTCAACCAAATGCTTTCTGCAGATGAGCTCCGGTATCGTATCGGATGTTCACATTTTCCCACAAACCTCGGAAGGAAGATAAGTGTTGCTTATCTTTATTATATTGTCTTTCAATCACTCCACCCCCTGGCTATATCACCCTCCATTTACAGACTAAGTGTTATGTGTGATATTTACCTTGTAATTGTACTTTCCCAGCAAGATTTTACTTGAAAATAGCCGATCTACAAGCTCGCGAATGCGACGCGTTGTGAGCTTGTAGATCTGCTATTTTCAAATAGCTGATAGCTGTATATGTTAAAGTGCTCATGTGGCCCATAGTCGCTTCTTTTGGCCTGGTTTTCCTAGACCTGGTTGCTTGTTTCTCACAGAATCTGGCAACACTGGGTGTAGTCATTCCCATGTGTCATTATACTGTGTATATATTGATCGGCTTAACGTCTGTGAATAGCCGTTTACATTGTACACCATTATGTCAAATGCATAGAACATGAGTCTTCTTGTAATAAAGGTGTTTGTGGTCGTTTGTTTACACAGACAATCTGGGTCAGATACACAGATAGCATTAAAAGGCCCCTGCACACCAAGCTGACTTACAGTGGATGACCAACTGCCACTACAGTGGATGATCAGATCGGGTGACGTCTCATGTTTAAAAGTTGCTCCAAACACAACACATGCGCCTACGTGAGAGGAAATAACTTCATACCACACTTGGAGAATACATGAATGAATAACGTTGTACCCGTTTTCCACCAAACTTTGAGTGTAAACATGGAAAACGCAGCAGAAAATAAGACTCCTATCCCACTGCCAGTATACAATGACTTTCTGTTTTTGTTTCTGGTGTGTCACATTCGACCCAGATCATTGAAGGGCCGAAAGGCCCCGGGGAGAGGGGCTGTCCCCCTATTTTTGAGAAGAAAACATTTTAACTTTCGAAGATAATCGCAGATATCACGGTCTGTGTCAACTACTTCAAGTTAGTCTATCTACTTCCTGTAAGTGGATTAAAAAAATAAAACTAGTGTTGACTAATCATTATAAGTTGCTCTTATTTTGAAATCCGGCCCGTCTTAGAGAAAAAACGATTTGTTTAAACTAAGGCACCATGACGGAAACGAAAGCAAACTAGAACGGATGAATAATGGATTAAACACGATATTTAAGTTATGAAAACCATGTACTTGTGACTTAAACGTGGACACTTTAGAGCTTTCTCTTTGAACCTCTGCAGCAGTTAGGCGAGTCATCATTTATGTCATTAATTGTGTTAATTATGTCGCGGTGAAGAAAAGACATCCGATTCTGCACACAGCAGGAAGAAAAAAAGTTTGTCTACTGTTCAATAACGTTTTCTAATATAGCAAAATCGGACACCTCCAGTTCTAAATTGTCCTCTGCGCCCTTGCTACTGATGATAGGTTCTTGGTTTACCTATGATCCTAGATAACCATTACTATGCATTTGATGTATTACCTCGTGTTTACTGTAAATTGTTCTGGATTAAGAGCGTCTGCTAAATGCCTACATTGTAAGCGTGTGTGTGTGTGTGTGTGTGTGTGTGTGTGTGTGTGTGTGTGTGTGTGGTGAAGACAGGCTTGCGTACCTCCACAAAGTGCATGTGCGTGTTGATGATGAAGACTTGTCCACCCGAGGAGGCCCAGACGTGTTCCTCCACAGCCAGCAGGGCTTTGACAGGCAGCACCCCCAGCTTCAGCACCTTGGGGCTGTCGGAGCTCCACGAGCCATCTGAACCACAGCAGAGATGACAACACGTCAGTACTGTGCTATCTGCGGCAGGAAAATAAACTCAAATTCAAATGTTATAAATAGAGATATCACCCGGGGCATTCGCGGTTTTCCCGAGGTTGGTAACCGAGTACATACAGTGTCATGAGTGTCCAGGTGAAAGAGCGGGTGAAATCTTTTTTTGTACAACCTCCCAAAGTTTATCAAAGACAATTATAAGGGTAAAGAAAATGAAGCAGATGATGCTTTTCTTGTGCAAGTACAGAAACATTACAGACAGCAGCAGATATAGAATCACAGTCTCTTGTGCAGGTGAGAAAAATCATTTAGAAGCAGATAAAACAATGTGCAAGTGCGAGCACAACGGCGACCATCACTTCCTAGGCATTTTGAATACTTTATTATTTACCTTATTTATTTAGTCTATTAATTATTTATTTGGCATTCAATCATTTCTATGCCACAGTGCCATCAGGTTGCGGTCACAAAAGAGAACCACAAAATAGAAGTTGATTAACACATGTTTAGGCCTGTCACAATTATTCTATAATGGCCTAAACGCAATTATTTGAGATAGTCGCAATTCTTTTTTGCATAATCGTTATAATCGTTTCCATGTTGAAAATGTTCATATATTTTCAAATATTTTCCTAACATTGCGGAAACAGACAATCATATCAAATCTGCCCTTTGAAATGTTTGTTTACAAAGCCTAAAAGCTGGGAGTGAGTTCCACAGTGAGGGGGCAGCCGCCGAGAAGGCCCTGTGTCACCCCAGGCTCGCTTAAATGTCTGTAGTGGAGTCGCAACATGGTGACAGATGAGCTCATTGTGGCACCGTTACTCGTTGCTGCTTTTACTTATTCAGCTACCGTACCTGTTCCATCGCCATAGGGCTGATAGATCAGTTATCACCCTCTTATGTCTGTTTTATCACTCTCCGAGTCTCCGCCTTGCCCAGGGCAAATAAAGGCCGGGTATATATGGTTATTTCATAGAATGTAATATTTCAGCTGCAACACCCAGTGAGTCACTTTCTACAGCAACTACTACTAATGAAAAAAAAACAGCATTCTTAACCCATTAAGGCCTGCAGTTCCGATTTCTAAAAAACTCATGTTGCTATATATCAGTGGTTCTCAAACTTTTTCATGTCAAGGACCCCCAAAATTATCTATCTATATATTATCTATTTGGCCGCCGACCCCCATCTCAAAATGTTTTGTTCCAGGGACTCCTCCAGAACCAAAGATTTGAGTTAAAAAAAGGTTGGTTAAAAAATGTATATTCAAAGATTTGCAAAAAAAATAATTAAAAAAAATAAAATAGCCAAAGTATAAAAAAGTGTTTTAAGTGGTTACACAGATGCGGTCCCGGTTTTAATGGGTTAAAATATAGTGCTATAGCTAAAAACGAAATCTTCATTTGTACAGTAAGTCTTCGAAGGTTGATTAACTGGCCGTTGACAGCTTCACAGCCACGACTATGAATATAAATGTGAATAATCATGGCTGTGCTCCATCCATCCCACACACACCTCCTACACGCTGTGTTCAACATGAGCCTGGGTTTCCACAGAGACAGATCCTCTCACCACTAAGATGACTGGAATAAATAAAACATGTCTCTGCAACATGTGAACTCTCACTGGTAAAATGTCAGGTTGGCCTGACAGAAACCTTCAGGAGAACGATAGAAGTTCATAGAATAGAGAACAGTTTCGACATAATTGTTGGTTTGGTGAGGTGTGTGGCTGCGTAGGTGGACAGAAACAGTTCTTTTTCAACGATCAAGTGAAAGAAAAGCTTTTTGGCAAAACAATCCATGTTAAAATACTTTAATCCAACGACCTTGTAGTGTTGAATAAAAGCTCTGGTGGGGATCAAGCAGAGATACTGTAGCACTGAACCAACTCTGGTCTAAACAGACTGTAGATCTGCTATTTTTGGCTAATGTGCCCCACCACACAAATATTTGGCGGACCCCCCCTGTAGTAACTCTTGAGAACCCCCTTGGGGTCCCGGACCCCCTGTTGAAGACCCCTGTTATAGTGTGTATTGTTTCAATGTACAGATTATTGATTTTTTGATATTATACCGTTTAGACTGATGATAGGTTCTTGGTTTGCCTATGATCCTAGATTACTATTTCTATGCATTTGAGGTATTACCTCGTGTTTACCTTGCTTACCGTTAGTCACTCTGGATTAAGAGCGTCTGCTAAATGCCTAAATTGTAAATTTGTCTGAACCACCCCCAGGTTAAAACAGCACCGTACGGCCGAGCTGAACCAGCCCAGTTTGAAATAAGTAGCTCATTTCCTCCAGAACCCGCATTCCTCCGGGCTAATCTAGACCAGGAAGTGAACGAGGCCTCACCAATAGTGTTTGTTTAAGAGACGGCACAAAGGCAGCTATTGAAGGCAGAGGTGCCACGCAGGGAGGCTCAGTGTGTGTGCGTGTGTGTGTGTGTGTTGAAGGCAGTATATAGGTGCCACACAGGGAGAGAGGAGAGATACAGTAATGACACCAAGGGGGCTACACCGGATTAGCATTCCAGCAATGTCCTGTGTATATTATTGTAATAATCATAGTGTGTGCGTGTGCGTGTGTGTGTGTGTGTGTTTGCATTGACTGCATGCATATGTGTGTATGGCAAAAAAAAAGGTAAAGTAGTACAAGAGAGAAACACGACAGGATGGCCAGAGTGCACGTTGGCAAATGTTAACTTGTGAGGGGTCGTGTCCATAGAGAACGCCTTTTAAAGCTAGGAGGAGCGCTATGGTGGATATCATGTCCATACGGTACCAGCGCGTCGTTACCATAGAAATGCATGGCAGACTGGTGCTGGCAGACTGGCGCTGCCAGCTCAAAAGGCATCTCTGTGGACACAGCCCCTTATGTAACGCCTAACTAGTTCACTTCTTACTATGGAACATTCCTCGGTGTCAATGTCACCAAAAACTGCTGAGTGTGTGTGTGTGTGTGTGTGTGTGTGTTTTTATGCATTCCAAGAGGGACACGTTGATGAAAGGTGGCAGGTCCAATCACAACCTCTTTAGGGAAACACCACATGAGAGACAATCACAGTAAACAGGACGTAGAATGACACCAAAGCAGATGTACACACTTTAGGGGGGTGACGTCACACACACACATACACACACAGTTTTCAGTTGTCTAACAACTTGTTGACATTCATTGTCACGTTTCAACTCGTATTAAACACAACAAGCTGATGTCATCATCACATCACATCTCTCCATGCTGATGGAGTCATCACGACTAACCACTTAAATAAATCTAGCGTGCCTCCCTATTATGGGCGTGTCATAATAGGCGAACCTTTGGCGTAAATAGCAGTATAAACTCTAGAGTTATACTGTAAGTCAGGGGTGGGCAACTTTGATGAAGGAGAGGGCCACTGTATTTCCACACTCACTTCAGGGGGCTACATTGCATATATATATTTTTTTCCGTAAATTAATGCCGTACTTTGTCATTCTAGTATGTCACACAAAAGTAGCAAAAATAGCTAGTCTACAAGCTCGTATATCTTGTAGATCTGCTATTTTTGTCATTTTTGAATTGGAATCCTGAATTCTTTTTTGGTATTTTTGAATTGGAATCCTGAAAAGTAAATTTTTTATTAAATTTCAAATGCATTTAGTTATACTTATTTAAATACTTATTTAAGTTAACTTTATGAACTTAAATACATCGGACATTAAACTAATAATATAGGCTGAAATAATTAAAGCGGGTCATGTTTGCAAGTTTGGAATTGTAACAGAAATCAATGTATCAGTATTATGTATTCTATTAACCTGTGGGCCGCATTAAGTGAAGGTGAGGGCCGCAGTTGGCCCCCAGGCCGCCAGTTGCCCACGATTTGACAGTGCACAGTGTCACAGATTTACAACAGATGGATCATTAACCCATTAAGACCCAAAATAGCAGATATACAAGCTCATAGCGCAGCAACGAGTGCCGCGCTATGAGCTTGTAGATTTGCTATTTTGAAAAATCGAGAAAATTTGTGCCAATCCTTTGAATATATGTATTTTTAAAGTGAACATTTGTAACTCAAATCTTTGTTCTGGGGGGTCCCTGGAAAAAAAATATTTTGAGATGGGGGGGGGTCCACGGCCAAATATATATAAATGTTGGGGTCCTTTACATGAAAAAGTTTGAGAACCACTGATATAGCAACATACATTTTTTCAAAAAGAAAACAGTTAGGTTTAAGAAGATATTTGTAGGATCCCCCCAGAAGCCAAGATTTGAGTTAAAAATGTTTTGCACATATTCACGATTTTTCTAAAATAGCAGATCTACAAGCTCATAGCGCTGCACTCGGTGCCGCGCTATGATCTTGTAGATCTGCTATTTTTGAATAGCCCAAAGATGCATTCCCGGTCTTAAAGGGTTAAACGACTTGTTCCATCAGCTCATGAACCCTGCAAAGCTGAATAATCCTAGTAATAGTTAGCGAGGTGCAGAGAGGTTTCTGTAGCTCCAAGGGGGGAAGAAATAAGTTGGAATGACTCAATATTCTTTCAGGAAAAGGTGGAACATTCCTGAACAGCTGCTCAAGTCTCTCTTCCAGGCAAAATGAAGCTGAAGGTGCAGGCCAGCCAGAGAGAATAGTTTCCATCATTCCCTTTATTCTCTCTCTACCACTATACTCTGTGGAATGGCCTCCTGAGTCCCTTCAGCCCTAAATTCTGAAGAATTACGTCAAATCCTGGCTCCATCTTAAAGGGATAGTTCACCCAAAAAAGATTGTTCGCATTCCTAAGCCAATAATTTGATGACCGGCTGCGGTTCCGGTAGGAGACACAAAGAGTCTCCTTTGTGTCTCCTACCGGTACCGCTGCCTACCGGTCCGGTGGACATCAAATTATTGGCTTAGGAATGCGACAAAAACAAAAAAAAATGCCATGAATTCAAGTCTCCATGTGGTGACTAATCGATAGAAAAAAAGTCATTTGGGGGTGAACTATCTCTTTAACACTAACTAGTCATAGTTAGATCCCTACCCCGGATAGCCCACTCTGCTTTTGGATTCTTCTCTTAGGGTACCTCTTGTCCTATATGTATTGCTCTCAACTTTATATGTAATTTTTTCTATGTTTCATGGTTGTTTGTGCAGTATGTTGTGTGTTGTTCTATGTCTCAAGGCTTTTTTTTGCATAGTCCACGTTGGCATTTTCCTAATTAATGATTAATGATTTTTTTAAACTGCCAATAAAATATTCCATCTATCTATCTTTCCTTTCCTTTCCTTCTCTCGCACACACACGCACACATATTTATACACACACACTTATTTGAGGTCTAGACAGAGCAGTCTAACTAGACATTGGCAGTGATGGGGAGACGAAAGCTCCAGGTATTTCTGGGAGACGGTCTGAGTTGAGTCACTTTGAGGAGTGAAGGCCAACGCACGTCAGCCAAGTCTCAAGTAGAAGCATTTTGGTGCTCAACAGCAAGGGACGGGATATAAACAAGTGGTGGAAAAAGTACTAGCATTTTTTACTTAGGTAAAAATATCAATACTGCAATGTAGAAATACTCTGTTGCAAATAAAAGTCCGGAATTAAAAATTTACTTGAGTAAAAGTCCAAAAGTATTGGTATAAAAATGTACTTAAAGTACCAAAAGTAGAAAGTAGCCATTATGCAAAATGTCCCATTTCACACATTTTCAAATCTATAAAATGTATTAAAATGTATTAAAAGAAATAGCAGATCTACAAGCTCACAATGTGTCGTGGTGCGACACATTGTGAGCTTGTAGATCGGCTATTTTCAAATGGTCGAAATGTATATAGGGCTGAAGTGGGTAATGTATGTTTCTAAATCTACGAAGTAACAGGTAACTCAAGTTTTCAAATAATTGTAGTGGAGTAAAAGTACAATATTTGCCTCTGAGATGTAGTGGAGTAGAAGTATAAGTACTGAAAATTGGAAATACTCCAGTAAAGTAAAAGTACGTAAAAAGTGTACAAAAAGTACAGTACTAGAGTAAATGTACTTAGTTACTTTATACCGCTGGATATAAGCAAAAGAAACTTTTGCCTGCTGGGTACTTCAAATAGACTAGACCCAAATAAAACACTGGAGCACTTATTTGGATTGCTTCATTGACAAAGGGTGAACGGTGACATCGCACCGATCGCTTAAAACCGCAGCGTTTCGTTTTTCCCGGTCTCAGGAGGGCTGCAGACAAACGGTCGGCCTCACCGCGCGGTGGAGGAGAAACCAAGCGAAACACACAGACAGACCCGCAGACAAGCAGACAAGATCTCTCTGCTCCTCCGGGGAGGAGGGGAAGAAGACATTAAATAGGTCAGTGCTAACGGAATGGGATTCTCCTAGACAACCCAGCCAGGCTGTACCAGAGAGAATGCCCCAGCACCAGTGTTGCCAGATTCTTGTGACAGAAACAAGCAACCAACCAGGTCTACGAAAGTCTACAAGCCCAAAAGAAGCGACTAGGCCACATGAGCCACACATGTAGCGGTTTTCCCAAAATAAATCTTGGGGAAAAAATGTGTCTTGTTTTTTGGAAACTAACTCTTATGCGGGGATCCCTGGCACAAAATACTTTCAGACAGGGGGTCCGCAGACAAATACATATTAATTTGGGGGTCCTTGCATGACAAAGTTTAGAACCACTGGTTTAAACAACATTAGGAAGCAAGCCCAAATAAACAACTACACTTTAGAAACACGCCCCCAAAAAACGCAACCACCAATATAAGCAAAAACAAGGCCAAAGTCGCTTATAACAAGCAGACATGGCAACGCTGCCCAGCACCATTGACTCACACACCAACGAATATTCACAGACTCCCTGAAGGGGGGAACGAACACGCGCGCACACACACACACACACACACACACACGTGTGCACACGATCATGAAAAGGTCAGGGGTTGAGCAGACACAACATGTCTGTCTGAGACCCAGGTTCCCCAGACTACCTTCTAAACAACATGGGTCTATATATCGTCTGTTAAAGCAGCACTGTGTTGCTTAATGTAGGTCATTTTCTCTCTGTAATTGGCCCAATTATAGCCCTCCTAAGAGTGACAACACATCTTACAGAGACAAGAGTTCGGAAAAAATAATCAAAGACATACCGTTAACCTCTTCATACATACAAAAACGCACCTGGGGGTCCGGGGATAAACGATGGATAGTTAGGAACCAAATGGACCATGTGGCTGGAACTATGAGAGTGTGCAAATGGAACCAAATGGACCCCTAAGTACACTCTCAGAGTTATGGTAGAGAATGCAGAGGTTCTCAAAGTGGTTAGAATTATTGTGATGCTATAGTAACTACTTTAGTTGAGGACACCCTGGAACCCCCCACAAGGACCCCTGGGGGTCCCCGGACCCCACTTTGAGAACCAATGCTCTAACACACACACACACACACACACAGAATCTTCTTACCAGGTGTTCTTGAGTAAATGGCCACTGAGCCGCTGACCAGGCCGACGTACAGACAGTGTCGCCGGTAGACCAGGCTGGTGACGGTGGACTTGTCGGGGGTGAAGAAGTGCTGCAGTCGGATCTTCTTGGATCGCTGGCTGCTCTTATACACGATGATGCTGAAGAACACAGGACGAGAAGAACCAACAACCAGAAACCCGGGGTCATTCCATCTCCTCTGACCAGTGGTGGAAAAAGTACTCACATTTTTTTACTTAAATAAAAGTATCAATACCACAATTTTGAAATACTTTGTCACAAGTAAAAGTCCGGAATTTAAAATGTACTTGATTAAAAGTACAAAAGTATAGGCATCAAAATGTACTTAATGTACCAAAAGGAGAAAGTACTCATTATAAAGAATGTCCTATTGCACAAGTTTTCAAATGTATAAAAATCTTTTGAAAATAGCAGATCTACAAGCTCACAATGCGTCGTGAAGAGACGTATTGTGAGCTTGTAGATCGGCAATTTTCTAATGGCCGAAATGTATATAGGGCTGAAGTGTTTAATGTATGTTTTGTAATAATAATCTAAATCTACAAAGTAACTCGTAACTGAAGTTTTCAAATAATCGTAGTGGAGCAAAAGTACAATATTTGCCTCTGAGACGTAGTGGAGTAGAAGTAAAAGTATTGAAAATTGCAAATATCCATGAATTCAAGTCTCCATGGGGTGACTAATCGATAGGAAAAATAGTCATTTTGGGGGTGAACTATCCCTTTAAGTTGAATCGGGCTAAACCTTGCCAAAATAATGGAGTCACAAGTGACTTGGACGCCATAGACTGGCCACATGAAATACGAGATCCACGTGGAGCCAGGCTGTTATTATCAGACTCCATCATTTCATCAAGTCAACGAGTGGGTCTTTTAGTGGGTATAACGTGCATCCATGACCATGTGATGCGTACCTGCCCTCTTCCATGCCCAGACACACGGTGGGGGTATCCACGGCCTTCACGTGGTTGGCGTCGGAGGCTGCGTCTCCGTTCTCCAGGCTGTGTTCTGTGGGGACGTAGGCCATGCAGAGGATACGGGACTCCACGTTGAAACACTCGGTCACCTTGGGGCTGGAGTTCTGCATGGCCACGATGGCGATCTGTCCCATCTGGTTGGTACAGCTCGCCACCTGCATACGGATGAGGTAAGCATGCACAGTAGTTAGTTAGTTAGTTGAGGAATTACATGTATTTTAGATGTTGCCAGTAAAACAAAGCATGATTTTAAAAGACAGATTTGTCCAAGAGGAAATCGATCTATCGACACTTAAGTACAAGGTAAGGTCACAGATGATTAACCCATTAAGACCTGAAGCCGAGTCTAAAAACGTTCGTGATTTAAAAAAAAATAGCAGATCTACAAGCTCATAGCGGGCACGATGTGCTTGTATATCTGATACCAACCAATGTGCTACATATATTATCTGCTATATTTATTAAAGCTAAAATAAAAAATCACACCCTGTGTGAAGTGGGCGGTGTCTTGCTAGCTAATCACAATACTGAATGGAGTCAACCAATCATGTACAAAAGATAAATACATTTATTGAAACACTCTTTATGATGGACGAAACCATAACTTGAAAAAAACAAATTTTTGGTTTTTTTCAAGTTATGGCTTCTTATATAGGGCTATGCACATGTGTCATGTGACACTGGCCAATCACAGTCCTGAATAGACTGTGATTGGCCAATCACAGCGCAGGATAATTGTACAAATTTCCTGGGCCCAGATCACAGCGCAGGAAAATGTACATTTTTCCAAATCTCACTTATAGGGGCGGTTTCACCGCCCAAAAAATGACAGACGCTTTCCCGGTTTTAACGGGTTTAAAGGCAATAAGCCTACAGCCGTCACACTGAATGTGTATATACAGTGTTAGGGTTAGTACAGTATAAACAGTATAACAGTATAAAAAAAATCACACCCAGTGTGAAGTGAGCGGTGCTATTTATGAGTTATTAATTTCATCATGCATCTCGGTAGCCAATCACAGCACGTCCTGCGAAGTGACGTGCTTACATTTTTTACATTATTATTCATTTCATCATGCGTCTCGCTAGCCAATCACAGCGCGTCTGCGAAGTTTGAAGTTAATTTCATCATGTGTCTCGCTAGCCAATCACAGCACGTCCTGCAAAGCTTAGCCTATGGGCGTGTTTTCCACAGCATGTCGTCACAGCGAAAGACACATTTTCACGACGGAAAGAAAAACTTTCACCACGGATGGGTCCTAAACCCTCTTATAGGAGCGGTTGCACCGCTCAATACAAATATACAGTATGAAGTACTGTAAATAAATTGATTATATAATCATAAATGCATCTGCATTAATCAGATACCTGTCTGACTGTGTCTAACCAGATAATAATTCAAGTGCAAGCACTGAAGACTGATTTAAATGAGCTGATTCTGATCTCTGTTTAATGAGTCTTCAGTCTTCTGTGTGTTTATACTTTGATTTCTATGTGGTTACAAACAGTTGTATAGCTATAGGATACAGACACATTTTAACGCCACGTGTAAACAGGATTACTGTAGTGATCAATCATGAATTACAATTTAGGCAATTAGCAGATGGAAAAGGGAAAAGAAAAGACAGATTCATACTCGTAGCAGATGCAGAAATAAGGCATAAATGTCTCACCCAGACACAGCCATGGCCCAGAACTGGAGAGTCTGCTGTGCTCTCTGTGTTGATGTGAGGTTCTGGGTTGTGGACAGCACACTCCACCTGAGACACAACATGAAGGAGAAGCAGAGAGAGAAGGATCATCAGAAGTCAAGTCATTCAGTAGTTTCTACTACTATGGCAAGGAAAGGGCCTGAACCCATGTGCAGTGTCTACACAGTTTTTGGTAACCTTATTGTCGAGTTTTAGGTAGTTTTGGTTTGTTTTGGGTGATTAGTATGACCGACAAAGGGTTGGTGTGTGCCACTGCCAGGGAGTTGCAATTGTTGGCAGAAGACAGTACTTTGTCTTGGTTCAGACTACTGTCAAATCTGCATTGTTTCTCAAATCTGATCTTTAGGACTGACTGTCCACCAGTGTTAATTTTGTCTTTTGAATAAAATCCCATTTAGTTTGTCATATTTTAGTAATCTGATTTTTTTTACTTTTCTATAGTTGATTTAGTCTACTAAAATCTGTTTTGGCAGGCCTTGATGGCGTCGTAATGCCTGATTTGTAGACACAAATAGCAGATCTACAATCTCACAAAGCGTTGTGAAAGACTAGACTGCTTACCAGAATGAGGATTTGAACATAAGATCCAAACAAAGCTTCACTCTATTCACTTCACCTAAGTGAGTCTGTAAGAGAGGATTGGAATTGGGCACTGGATCTAATCACTGGTAGATTGCAATACACCTGTGGACACCCTGCTGGTAGAAACTCCACCTCTTGGGAAATGTAGTTTTCTCCTTTTTTTTAGTATTGTAGGCATAAACTGTAAAAGAAGCCCTGAATGTTATATAATAGAGAAAAAAAGAGGAGTGAGGCAATGACTATAGAAAGAACAATACGACAATTAACAACTAGACAAACATTATTATTATTATTATTATTATTACTATCATTGTTATATGACACATCTTAAGCCCTTTTCACATACGAATTCTGGAGAACAGGAGAATATCAGATGTGTTCTCACATAACTGTGAATGGTCTGTTTGATAGTCGTGGGGGTAGTAGATGCACACGTTAGCTACTCCCACGTAACAGCATGAGGAAGATGGAATGCGATATTCTTTATTCATTTCCTTGCACAGAACATGACAGGTGAATTGAATTACTTGACATACACTGATGTATCTCCCACTGATGCAACCATGCAAAACACAAGCTACATAGAGCCTTTTTCCTCCTAATGTAGACAACAAATGTTCGCTTTAACAATTATATATTCAAAGATTTGCAAAAAATCTCCATGATTTAAAAAACAATAGCAAATCTATAAGCTCATAGTGCGAAATTCGGCAGCATATCACCTAGTTCATTCACACATTGCGTTGTGTGGGCTGATGTGTGAAAGACACTTATCATTACAATGTTAATGTTTGTTGGGAAGCTGCTCATCAGAAGGTAGTAAGTACAGACAGCAGGTGTTGAACTGCCACAGACAACGCACATTTAAAACCTCTGTGGCCAGTACAGGGATCGAACCCACGACCTTGGCATTATTAGCACCACGCTCTAACCAACTGAGCTAACCGGACAGAAAAATGAAATGCAGCTCCTCTGACATTATGTTTAAAGGTGACATGTCAGGCGGATAGGATGACATTTTGTTGTCGTCGGGCAGAAACCTTGTACCGGTATATATGTTCAAAACCGTTACTTTTCAGGAAATGGTCAAAATAACCTGTGTTCCAATGGATCCAATGTAGTTATTATTTAGTAACAACAAGCTCTTGTTAATACTTTTCATTGGTTAAATATTTATAAAACCCACAGACAGACTTAACCTGGCATCCCTATTTTGGGCATGTCAGTATAGGCAACAAAAAAAATAGCACATCTCCACCTGAATACACGTCCCTACATACTGGAGTGAACTTGTAGATCGGCTACTTTTGAATGATAAAATAGGGCATTCATTTATTAAAAACATAAAAAGAAGAAATATGGAGAGACAAGGTGTCTGCCTGACAGCAACGATATAGATATGTATAGGTGCTGCTTTATCAGGAGACCACAGGATCAAGTTGTTGAAGTACAACCCATCTGACATAATGTTATAACAATAATTAATAGAGTACAGAAGTCCTGACGTCACTCGTCCATCCCCCGGTTCGTAAAGTAATTTCGCTATGGAGAATAACATTGGGTCATCTTAGAATCGTCTCATATAAGAATTGTGGTCCAAAAATAAACAAACTGTCTCGGCGATATTGTCATGGAGGTGGCTCTGTATCGTTTATGATAGTCAGTCACTCATATTTGAAACAGTCTGTTTCTGGCGAAAATGTAACTAATTCGTCGGAAGTAACATTAGCGTTTTCTCACCGTCAGTTGATGCTTCATATCCATAAGAGTAAAACCGCCGGGATCATTTGTTTATTTTTGGAACACAGTTCTTATTTGACGCAATATTAAACACGTCTATGGGAATTCAGAACGGGGGGGGGGAAAACGCAACCAGGGTGCGATTAGTCAATCAGTTTTTACCGCACGCGAAAAGACGCACGAATCGAACTGGGTTCGATTGAAAAAAAAACACATCGCCGCATCGCATCTCCGCACGGTAAATTCGGAGCCGGTGTGCATGAGGTCATTGAGAACCATGTGTTCATTTAAAAAATGATATTGTCTGTTTTTTCCATGCGAAAAATCGCACCCTGTCTGCAAAGGCCTTAAATTACGTCAGACTTCGGTGCTCAATAGTTCTTAAGTTGGGTAATCATAATAGATAAGGAGCTCACGCACTTTCTCTTTATCTCTGTTCCTGTCCTGCCTTGTCATGTCTAGCTTAGCTCTATGACTCACAGAAGACATGACTCATATCTTACAGCCACCTCTGCACATGTATATCACTGCTCATTGCTGTCGGTCAGAAAACCTTGTATCTCCATATTTCTACTACTAGGGTGGCACAGAGGGCCACGCTATGAGCTTGTAGATCTGCTATTTTGTTTTAAATCATGAAAATGTGTGCAAATCTTTGATTACGTCTTTTTAAAGCGAACATTTAATTAACTCAAATCAAAATTTTCACGATTTTTCAAAAATAGCAGATCTAAAAGCTCATAGCGCGGCACTCGGTGCCGCGCTATGAGCTTGTATATCTGCTATTTTTGAATAGCCAAAGTATAAAATAATGGTTAAAGTGGTTACACAGATGCGTTCCCGGTTTTAATGGGTTAATGCCCTATTTCGTCATACTACAGTGTCAAACAAAAGTAGCACAAATAGCCGATCTACAAGCTTACGTGTCGCATCGTAACGCATTGTAAACTTGTAGATAGGCAATTTCTTTTGTAGTTATGAATTTCTTTTGAATGAAAGTAAAAGTGGTAAATGTGTGTGTTTTTTTATATATAAATATTGTGACTAAATAATAACTACATTGGATCCACTGGAACACAGTTTGTATATCGTCTCTGTCGGGTGGAAACCTCCTAATTATGTCCGAAACTGCTACTTTTCAGGTTTCAAATCCAACAGTGACAAAAGTAGCAGATCTACAAGCACAAAACGCGTTGCTTCGTGCAGTGTTCCGAATTTGTGGATCTGCTACTTTTGATATACTGTATTCTCTGTAGCTATGTGCTTAAAATGCCTAAACTGTAAACTGTTATCTATATCAGATAAACTATATCAGATAGATCTGCTATTTTTGAAAAATTTGAAAATTTGTGCAAATCTTTGAATATCTATTCTTTAAAGCGAACATTTGTAAATATCTTGTTCCAGGGACACCCAGAAGCAAAGATTTGAGTTACAAATGTTCGCTTTAAAAAGTATATATTCAAAGATTTGCAAAAAAATGCATTTTTTTTTTTTTTAACAAGCTCGGTGCCGGCTATGAGCTTGTATATCTGCTGTTTTTTTAATAGCCAAAGAACTGTGATACTGCCTGGTGTCAGCTTGTTCTCCCAGCCTGCTGCTTGCCTTACAGAGAAGTAATTCAACTGACTCACCAGTCAGTCACCACTCCTAACAATAGACAGCTCTGTGCAACACAACAAAGGATTATGTAATTCACAACAACTGCCTGTAGTGACAGCTACACAGTCAGGTCAAAGGCCATGACGACTCAGCGTCACAGAGCAAGAAAAGAGTGAGTCAGCCTCTCAAAAAGCTCCATGGCCAATATGGGGATCGAAACCCACGGCCTTGGCGTTATTAGCACCATGCTCTAACCCACTGGTTCTCAAAGTGGGGTCCGGGGACCCCCAGGGGTCCTTCGAAGGGTACCAGGGGGTCCCCAGCTAAATGTATTAATAAAGCGTCACAATCATTTGAACCCCTTTATCCATATTTTATACTTTGGCTATTAAACAAGACTAGGAGACCTGGTTCTGCCAGACCCAAAATGAAGTCCTAGTATGTAACACACCTACAAACAAACCACTTTATAACTGAAGTTCATGATGTCATGAATAGTTCGTGACGAAAGGGGACGTCAGGAACTTTTTTTTGGCTGGGGCCGGAGGACAAATGACCCCTGCCCATGTATGGACGAAACAGATACAAAGCCTCATGTAAGCCCGACCCCTTGGGTCTGGCAAAAATAGCAGATATACAAGCTCATAGCACGGCACCGAGTGCCGCGCTATGAGCTTGTAGATCTGCTATTTTTGAAAAAACGTGAATATTTTTGCAAATCTTTGAATATATGTGTTTTAAAGCAAATATTTGTAACTCAAATCTTTGCTTCTGGGGGTCCCTGGAACAAAATATTTTGTGATGGGGGTCCGCGGCCAAATATATATCATTTTCAAATGAAAAAGTTTGAGAACCACTGCTCTAACCAACTGAACTAACCGGCCTGATACCATCACATATTCATACAACGTGAAGATGTACTGAGTGTATATTCTACAACTATCAGCTGAACAGAGAAGCTATACATTCCACTTGTCTAAATAAATCCAGAGGTCATTGATTAGCAGGGCCGGTTAGCTCAGTTGGTCAGAGCGTGGTGCTAATAACGCCAAGGTCGGGGGTTCGATCCCCGTACTGGCCAAGGAGTTTTTAGATGTGCGTTGTTTGTGGTGATTCAACTACTAGCCTCGTTCCCAACCTTGCTCATCTGCGAAGAGAAAAGCCTGATCAAGACCTAATGCAGAGAGTGTTTATATGGGCGGGTCTTCCGTCTCCCCCGGAAACGATCCTTTTCGACGAATCACAACAGTCGCTTCATTCACGGAGAATTTAAACAGATTTGTAAAGAGTCAACGTAATTTCCTTGGGCGGTACTTCCGCCAAATTACGGTACTTCCATTTAGACACTCAACCAGCCAGGTCTTGCCCAGCGTGTTCAACCACTACCTTCTGGTGGATTCTGCTGCCGAAGAGGAGGTGTGTGTGTGGGTGGTAGAGAGAATGTGTGTGTGTGTGTGTGTGTGTGTGTGTGTGTGTGGGAGGGAGAGACGAGACCCACCTTGAACTCCTGTAGTTTAGACATGACCACAGGCATCTGCCTCAACAGGAGAGGGTGTTTCTGTTTCTTGATCTGATTGCAATCCTCCTCCGCAAAGAACCAGCCTTGCATGTTGTCCTCCTCTGTTAAACACACACGCACGCAGCCACACACACACACACACACACACACACACACACACACACACACACACACACACACACACACACACACACAATGCCCTAAGTAACACAGTAATTATGTACATTCTCAAGGTTCGACGGTGCATGATGTTGGAACTGTTCATTTGCTGTATTCACAATACAGTCAATTCTTGCAGTTGCCGTTTTTCGGCTCAGCCTCGTGTAGCCTATCCTGGTCGATAGCAAGACGCTTTGTGAAGCCCTCATCTTCCACAATATAGAGATCGGATGCTCATCCGTCACGATCATTTTGACAAACAACCTGAACCACACTTTCTGAACCACGAGTGTTGTCGCACTTTTTCGGAGTCAAAGCCTGCATTGATCCTGCATTGATGTTTGCTGTGAAGTAGTCCGATATCATCACTGGTGCTAGCATTGCTCTACGTTCAAATCTCCCATTCTGCCTTTTAGTCTTAGCTTAAAGGGATAGTTCACCCCTAAAATTACTTTATTTCTATCGATTAGTCACCCCATGGAGACTTGAATTCATGGATATATTTTTTTTTTTGTCGCATTCCTAAGCCAATAATTTGATGACCGGCAGCGGTTCCGGTAGGAGACACAAAGAGTCTCCTTTGTGTCTCCTACCGGAACCGCTGCCTATCGGTCCGCTGGTCATCAAATTATTGGCTTAGGGATGCGACAAAAAACTAAACAATATCAATGAATTCAAGTCTCCATGGGGTGACTAATCCATAGAATTAGTTTTTAATTTTTTGTCTTTGCTAAATGTTTAGCCTTTTAATTACTTTTCTCCTAATGAAGTTGTTTATTTTGATTTGTTTTGTAAAACGACTTTGGTACCATGAAATGCGCTACAGTATATAAGTGTGATGTATTATTATTATTGTATTATTACGGCCCGGGTCTTAACCACTGAAACCCTTCATTGACTGGATGTAGACATATTAGGACTCCTCCTTATTTCCCTCTACAACAAATGTCTGGCTATTTTCGACATAGCGGCATGTTGAGAGTTTGCAGATGTGCTTTTTTCGCTGAATGTTCGTCCCAGAATAGGGACACTCATGTGGTTCAGAACACGTCGTATCGCGACGTGCTGTGAGCTTGTAGATCGGCTATTTTCACTAGTTTGGGTCCCGGGGGGAGACATTACATTTCTCTTTTGGTTCCCGAGCTAAAAGGTTTGGGAACCACTGATTTACAAGCACACGCACAGCAGATGTCACATACCTAAAGCCAGCTTGGCCATCTGCAGGTTGCTGATCCACGACTGTTTGACAGCGGGACTGAAGGTGTTGAACACGGCACTGAAGAACGTAGGCCTGCCGGACCTACAACAACACAGACACGCTCAATTTACAAAACACCATGAAATCATAATTCATCATGTCATTATACATCAAAAAGCTTTCTGCACACCTGGCTGAGATTTGGCAACAGGTATACGTTGTGTGGAGCGTAGAGAACACTGAATTAAAAAGAAGAAACACCCACGCACTGCCCAAACTTGCTCAATGAGGAAACTGTTTTATTTCATCAGGAGCAACGTTTCGGTACAAAGAGCTTCTTTTCGCTTGAAGAAGGTCTTGTACCGAAAGCGTTGCTGAGACAAGTTGAGACAGTGAGCTGGGTTTAGACAATGTGTCTCTAGATATCATTGACACATGATGACAATTCATAGATGTAAGTGGTGTGTGTGTGTGTGTGTGTGTGTGTGTGTGTGTGTGTGTGTGTGTGTGTGTGTGTGTGTGTGTGTGTGTGTGTGTGTGTGTGTGTGTGTGTGTGTGTCAGACCGGGGGAGGGAGTGTGGTCCTCTTTGACAGTGGTTCTCAAACTTTTTAATTTCAAGAACACCCATAACTCTGAGAGTGTCCAAATGTAACCAAATGGACCTGTAAGGGTCCATTTGGTTACATTTGGACACTCTCTGAGTTACAGGCCTGTAAGGGTCCAAGAAGAAGAAGAAGAAGGAGAAGGAGAAGAAGAAGAAGAGGAAGAAAAAGAAGAGATGTTTTGAAGAAGTGTTTTGGAATGGATGGATTAGGGGAGGAATGAGAGACACACAGCTGTGTTTCTAAACATACCAGTGGATAATCTGACTGGCTCAATACAGCAGGGATGGAGGGATGAGAGGGAGAGAGATTGAGACAGAGAGAGAGAGAGTATGTGTGTGTGTGTGTGTGTGTTTGTGCGTGCGTAAAACAGCTGTCATGGTGTGAGATCAGATTAGATTTGGTGGATGGACGTGCTGATATAAATGTACTGCTGTGTGTGTGTGTGTGTGCGTGTGCGTGTGCGTGTGTGTGTGTGTGTGGGGTAATGTTTTAAACAGATATTTTTGTGAGCCTAAGAGCGAGACAGATTATAGCCAGAGAGAGCAGTGTAAATGTGTGGGTGTGTGTAGATCAACTCATGTATTACAGCCCATTATCAAAAAACATGTCCCGTACGTGATGAATTGAATACACAGGACCACAATGGAAACAAGCCCCTAGGGCATGATGCGAAAAGGTGTCTAGTATATAGTGTGTGTACTGTTTGTAAACGCACATGCAATTATTTGTGTGTGCATTTACTGTACCGTATTTGTTTTGGTATTTGTGTGCGTGCGCGTGCGCGTGTGTGTGTGTGTGTGTGTGTGTGTGTGTGTGTGTGTGTGTGTGTGTGTGTGTGTGTGTGTGTGTGTGTGTGTGTGTGCGTGCGTGTGTGCGTGTGTGCGTGTGTTTGTGTGTGTGTGTGTAGTGTATATGTACAGACTTGTCATGTTTTCCAGGTAGTTGCAGTTGGATTCTACATCTGTCTGCTGCTCGTATCTCCTCCTCTTTCTTCAGGATGAGTCTCTGCAGCCCTGAGACCCAGTCCTGAGCCACCACCGGGTTCACATTCTGATGGAGAGAGAGAGAGAGAGAGAGAGAGAGAGAGAGAGAGAGAGAGAGAGAGAGAGAGAGAGAGAGAGAGAGAGAGAGAGAGAGAGTCAGCAAAATCCTAACCCCTGAATCTAATTAGATTATTGTTGCTGTCGGGCTGGAACCTCTTATCTCCATATTCACACTTTTCGCTTGGAATTGTAGGAGTTGAGGCATTTTATTTAGTTCGACTCGGTTCACCAGATAAATACTGTGAAAATAGCAGATCTGCGAGCTTGTAGATCGGCTTTTTTTTTTTTATTGCCTCTTTCTTATATTATTTGACAATTTGGCCAAAAGTAAACACTGTTGATTACTTTTGATGCAGTAATGGTCTTTTTTAGGTATCAAAAACATCTTAAAAGTCCTTTAATTGTCACTTCATTGTCATCTGGGGACCCCCATAAATCATGTGGGGGGACCCCCATGGGGGTCCCGACCCACAGGCTGAGAACCACTGCTCTACACCACCCTCCTCCACACCTCTAGGCAGATCATATTTAATAACTCACAGTACATAATGTCAGTTAACACAAACACATAACACTATAAATAACTCTAAATCAGGTCCAATTTCTTCCTTCAGATCCCTTCTTCTTCTTCCCCGTTTTCTCTACCTCCATCAATCTCTCTCTCTCCCTCCATCCGGAGTGAGACACACGTCTCTCTGTTGCCTGTTTCCTCTCACTGAGGCTCTGACAGGCCGTGCAGCGTCAGCACAAACACACAAGCTGTGCACTTCTTCCATCTCAGCTGCACAGACAGGCCTGTGTGCGCAGTGGTGGAGAAAAGTACTCAAATAATGTTTTACTTAAGTAAAAGTATCAATACTGTAAATGTAGAAATACTCTGTCACAAGTAAAAGTACGGAATTAAAAACTTTAGACGGGACCCTTGGCCATCGCCCAGACACTGTTTGTTTACATCCGGGTCCTCGTTGTGGCTTCTGCAGCTCTAAAAAGATCCCCAATAAACGGTAAAAAATACACTGGCACCGGCTGTACCGTTTTAAAAGACCTCTGGCACTCAATGTGTTAACCACTTCAGCCTTATATATACTTCGGCTATTTGAAAATAGCAGATCTACAAGCTCACAACGCGTCGCATTGCGACGCGTTGTGAGCTTGTAGATCTGCAATTTTCAAAAGATTTTTATACACCTTTGAAAACTTGTGAAATGGGACATTCTGCGTAACGAGTACTTTTACTTTTTGGGACTTTAAGTATATTTTGATGCCAATACTTTTGTACTTTTACTGACGTACATTTTGAATATACCAGACTTTTATATGTGACTGAGTATCTCTACATTGTGGTATTGATACTTTTACTCAAGGAAATAATCTGAGTGCTTCTTCCACCGCTGCGTGTGTGTGCGTGTGCGTGTGCGTGTGTGTGTGTGTGCGCGTGTGTGTGTGTGCATGTGCGTGTGCGTGTGCTTGTGTGTGTGCGTGTGCATGTTTAACAGAGGAGGACAACATGCAAGGCTGGTTCTTTGCGGAGGAGGATTGCGATCAGATTAATAAACAGAAACACCCTCTCCTGTTGAGGCAAATGCCTGTGGTCGTGTGTGTGTGTGTGCGTGTGTGTGCGTGTGCGTGTGCGTGTGGCCACAGGTCACATTGTGACAGACTGGGGGGGATGGACACAGACTTAGAGTCTTGAGGGACATGTGGACAAACAGACCCTGCTGCTCAAACAGAGCCAGTCTGCAGGACGCAGGCAACAACCTCAGAGGAATCCTGAGGTGCAACTTGATGAGTTTCGATTGCAAAACGTTTCCCTGGGAAAAAACGACAGAGGACGATTTGTCTGCTGCTGCGTCCCACGTCTGTCTGTCTGGCTCTGCTCTCAGACAGAGGTCTGTTTACCCTAGTATTCTCCAAACGGGAAACAAAAAATGCTGAACTCTAAAACCACAGGAAAAAACACTCTGTGTTGAATTCCAACAACGTTATAAAACCTGCACGGCTGGGTCGTGAATAAAAAAATATGACAGATTCATTAGATTTTTTCCTTTTGAAGTGTGGCAACTATTATGACTTTCAGGGTGTTTTTTGTCTATAACTGTGGTTCTCAAAGTGGGGTCCCGGGACCCCCGGGGGTCCTTGGGGGTTCCAGGGGGTCCCCGGCTAAATTATTGATAGTTAGGAACCAAATGGACCCTTATGTGTCTGTAACTCAGAGAGTGTAGGCCCTAACGGGTCCATTTGGTTCCATTCGTACACTCTCAGAGTTAGATTAACACTGATGATACTACAGTGTAGTTTGGGGGTCCCAGAGATCAAAATGGTATCGAATGGGGGTCCATGGCCCTAATGCATGTCAAGCTGGGGAGTCATTCAAATTAAAATGGAGAATCACTGGTATAAAATAAAATAAAAATCTTCTCATGTGGGGGTCCCTAGGGCATGTCCTTTCAAATGGGGTCCGCGGGCTAATATGTGTCAATTTGGGGGTTCTTGACAAGAAAAATATTGAGAACCACTGGTCTAAAATACTCCAGGTGGAAGATCAGGTGAAAACAGGCCAAATTGATATGTATTTGGCCGCGGACCCCCATCTGAAACGGTTTTGTGCCAGGGACCCCCAGAAGAGAAGATTTATGCAAAAAGAAATGGCTTTAAAAAATGATTTAACATTTTCGATATTTTTCCAATATTTCCAATAAATAGGCAAAATGTATTATTAAAAAAAAAGAAAATCTGAAATAGCTAAAATAGCCGATCTACAAGCTCACAGTGTGTGGTGATGTGAAGCATTGTGAGCTTGTAGATCGGCTATTTTCTCTATAAGTCATCAGAAAATAATTGTGTGTTGTTGCTGTTGTTGTAACTGTTTGTTTTTTACTGTTGTTGAGACCGAAGACAAATTTCCACACGTGGACAATAAATGAAACTAACTAACTAACTAACTAACTAACTAACTAACTAACTAACTATATCGTAAGTGGTTAAGAAGACGAACTTGAGTAGTGGAGAACTTTTCAAAAATCTCATTGTTGTTGTTGTTGATGATAAAGATTTCATTGCCTTTTGGTGTCTCTGATGAGAAGATGTCACTGTATCATATTTCATACCCCCTCAAATGGGGGTCCCTAGGGCACATCTTTTCAAATGGGATGTGTCAATTTGGGGGTCCTTGACAAGAAAAAGTTTGAGAACCACTGGCCTAAAAGGTCAGGTGAAAACAGCGAGGGTTCTGGTGTGTGTGTGTGTGTTTATGTTGGACTTCACACAGACAGAACTGATCGAAATCTAAATAAAAATGGTAAATTAATCTGACCTGAGAATCTCCAGACAACAATGTGCACTCTTGATAACTAGATAAAATATTTCAGCTCAAAACGCCTTGCTTCGCGCCACGTTTCGAGCTTGTATATCTGCTATGCTTTTCATACTTTTGTGTGAAGCTGTAGTATGATCAAGTAGGGCGTTAATTTATGAAAGAAACACAAAAAAGTTTAAATATAGAGATAAGAGGTTTCTGCACACAGCAACGATATTCAGGTGGGTTTAAATCCTGATCACTTATATCGGTGATAAACGAGGGACCCATCTTTCTCCCTTAATTGAAGCCCGGCCCCAAAACAACACATTTCTGTACCCCACCACAAAATCGTCAATCTTCCAGCTTTAATTGAGAGACTGACTGTGGCACAAGTTGTCGTGGCCGAGCGGTTAAGGCGATAGACTAGAAATCTATTGGGGTCTCCCCGCGCAGGTTCGAATCCTGCCGACGTAATAGCTTTAGTACATATTGGACGTTACTAATGGTGCAACAATTAACCACTTAAACCCTATATACAGTTGACCGGGGTCCTCCACATAGACATCAATAGGTAGATGGCTCATTGGCCTCTGGGCCGCACGTCAACACCGCCACCATTATTATGTAGGGCAACTTGCCATAACTCCACTGCAAGAAATGAGCTTGTAGATTGATTTAGTCGATTATAAACAATCAATACATTTTTTTGCATTGATTCTTTGACATATATTACATAAGATAATTTCCTCCTTTTAAACATGCTTCTCAATTAATCCCAAAAATAATTGTCAGAATAATGGCTAAGAAAATCTTCAATCTTGCAGTTTTAAATGAAAGGGTATGAGGAACAGGTTGTCGTGGCCGAGTGGTTAAGGCGATAGACTAGAAATCTATTGGCTCTCCCCGCGCAGGTTCGAATCCTGCCGACAACGCAAAAATGTGTTTTTGTGTGTAATAATGTAAGAACATAGTAATAACACAGTAATAACATAGTAATAACAAAGTAATGTGTAATACAGTACAGTATGTCAAACCAACAGTAACATGCATCTCCTGTTAGTAAGAGCTGTCATGTTGCACTGGAGGGGTAGAAGGATGGACAGAGAGTGTAAACAACACATTTCTGTACCCCACCACAAAATCAATCTATCCAATGTTCAACGACAGAAAAGCAATTAAACCGTTAATTGCAATTATTTGAGTGACAATTAAAGTAAAATGTACATAATAATTGTGACAGCCCTATCAGTGGCATCATGGTCAGAAGAAGAATCAGGACTATAATACCTGGTAGTTCCCTTTCAGGCTGCTGATCATGCTGGAGATCTGGTTGACCAGACTGAGGTCATGGATCAGGTTCTGGAGGTCCTGGTACAGCTGACCCGGACCCATGTAGAGCTTACCTGTACAGGAACACACACACAGAGACAAGTTAAATGGAATGTCTTGCACTATATTCAACATTTCTAACATAGAACATGGTTAATGTGTGACAAGGTAAAGATGAGCTGTGACTGAAAGTCCTGCAATAAACTGGCAGAGTTTCTAATGAGACAAAGATCAATAAACCAACTCATAGTTGGTCCGTTTAAACAGGGAGCCATGGCAGCTGACCACTGAAGCTGTGTGTGTGTGTGTGTGTGTGTGTGTGTGTGTGTGTGTGTGTGTGTGTGTGTGTGTGTGTGTGTGTGTGTGTGTGTGTGTGTGTGTGTGTGTGTGTGTGTGTGTGTACGTACGACGTACGTACACACACACACACACACACACACACACACACACACACACACACACACACGTACGTCGTACGTGTGTGTGTGTGTGTGTGTGTGTGTGTGTGTGTGTGTGTGTGTGTGTGTGTGTGTGTGTGTGTGTGTGTGTGTGTGTGTGTGTGCACACAACATTCATACTGTTATGTAATGGAAGCTACCGGAGGCAATCCTCATTTATAAAATACTGTGTGTGTCCATACAGTAAGTGATACTGTACACATACTTGTGTATTCTCCTCTCTTCCACCATGTATTGATGTTTGCTCTACAGGAGGGTCTCTGTGAACCAGTTCTTATCAGTGTGTTAATGTAGCAACCTATAATGTAATGATTGATTTACCCATTTGTTACACATTAACAACCAAAAAAGAAGAAAACAACAGAAGACCAGGACAGAACATGGCTCATCAGAGACCACACACACACACACACGCGCACGCGCACGCACACGCACACGCACACACACACACAGCCAACTATGAGGCAAAAGCTTGAGTGTTAGTTTAACTGGGAGCGTATACAAATGGTTTTGCTGATGGTCGGCCCAGTGCGTAGGCAGAGAGGCAGAGACAGCACAGCTACTAAACATTTATTCTGTGTAATGATGATCGCAGTATAAACTAAACACTAGGCTGCATTATAATGTGGTACTGAGTGAAATCTGTTGTTAACACAGTCTGTGCTTTGTGTTTGTCCATAAACTATTTAAAACCACTTTACTGGGGAACAGAAACAGTTAAACCTGAGTGGTCCTGGCACCAGAATGCCTTGAGCTCCCTCTGATGTTGTCCTCTCTCTCTCTCTCTCTCTCTCTCTCCTCCTACTCTCTTCCACAATGGCCATTGAGTCTGCCTCGGTGATCCATCTCCATGACAACCCAGTGCAGTCTTCTCCCAGAGGGCTGGCTGACAGGGGAGGGGGTGTGTGGGGGGGGGGGGGGAGGTAGTGGGGGCACTGTGGGTAATGTTACCCCCGCTCTGCTGCTGCCCCCGGCCCGGACACCCGTCCACATGCGTAGGTGGTCCTCTCTGCTCACAAAGGCTCTTATTCTAAAAAATGCCTCCTCGCTCTAAGGAGATTCACAGTGTTTGTTTGTGTACAGGAGGCAAATCAATGACAGAGTTCCTCGTGTAGAGCACACACACACACACAAGCTCACAAGCTCACATGCACACTCACGTGCATGCAAATACAGTGACACCGACAGTGAATGCAAGACAGTGATAGCAGCAAGAGTTGTGAACTGTTGCGATAAAAGAAGGTTATCTAATTGAATATGACAACCCTAATAACCATTGAGTTTCTCGCAATGTAGACCTCTAAACCTACTGCACATATAAACAGAGCTGATACTTTTTTTGTATATACTATTTAGTTTTGAGAAAAATATTGCTAATTGTCCCAAAAAGTTATATATAACATACAGGGTACAGATATAGCTCTGTTTAACACAATGCTGTACCCCCTCCAACTGTATATACTTTCCCCATTTTCTTAAATTGTTTTTATTATATTTTGACACTTGCTTTGGCAATGTAAACGTATGTTTTCTCATGGCAATAAAGCTCCTTTGAATTGAATTGAATTGAATGCTTGTGGGTTTTGTTGGGCAGATTTTCATGGGTCAACAGGCTTCCATTGAAGTCATAGCCATCCCAGGCTGTACTTACATTCAGATGTAGGTTCAGTGAAGCAAACAGACACGTATGGAATCAAATGGGGGCAATTAGACTTTGGAGCAGGGGTTCTTTTTTTTTTTTTTACGTTTCGGATCATTTGAGCTAATAGCCTTGTGTAATGGTGCTGTGTATCATTTTCATGGTTCATCTGTCATTGGGGGCAGCGGAGACATTCAACTGCATCCAGGTCAGCTGAGCAGAACTGCTGAACACATCTCTCACACGTTTCCACCAACAATCGGAGCCAAGACTCCAAGTGATGATCAGCCAGGACTAATAGAAATAGACCTAAACTAGAAAATGTGCTCCTCGGAGCACATTTCAGGTCAGGTAGGTTATTGTGGGCCAGCAATGTTCGGAATTCGTCAATCAGGATGGAATATGAACAATCGGACAGATCCGTCCTGATCAAATGACTATGGAGATAATGTGTATCGATTTGTGTGATGTTTGGACAAAATCTGTAGGAGTTAGTGATGTGCGGGTCGGGTTTTTTCATGACCCGCCCCGCCCCAACCCGCGACGGAACGCGACCCGCCTCAACCCGCCCCGCGAACCCATATATAAATCTATGGCTCAACCCGCCCCGCGACCCGCGGTGGGAATATATATATATATTATATAGCGCTCTTTTAAGTACCCAAAGTCCCTTTATATGTCTACAGTAGCACAACATTGTCATGGGCTGAATAAACAAGCATGTTGGTCAAAATAGTTTTTTTTTTTTTTTTTTCGTGGAGAGCGGCTGACCCGCTCACCCTCAGCCCGCATAATTTTCTCTGAAATCCTGACTCGACCTACCCGCGCCGCGGGTTGACCCGCGGGTCCCGCGGGTTACGGGTCGACCCGCTCATCACTAGTAGGAGTAATACAAAAAAAATAGTTTTTTAAAAATCGTCTTCCTGGTGGCGCTATAACAGGACAATGTGAAACTGGTTTCTTCCTCGGCCTAGTAGGAATATGCGTTTTCACAGCGATCGGAAACTGCGTTCATGATTTTGTTCAAAAGAGGCATTCCTGCAAACTTTAGATGCCAATCATACCCAATCAGGATGGAATATGAAACATCTGACAGATCCGTGTTGATCGCATGACCATAGAGATAATGTGTGCCGATTTGCGTGATGTTTGGACAAAATCTGTAGGAGTAATATCAACTGATGTTAAAAATGCAGGGCAGAGGTTTTTCCTTGGCCTCTAGGGAGTGTGTGAGCAAAGTTTCATATCGATCGGGCCAACGGTGCCAGAGATCACACACACACGCACACACGCACACACGCACACACGCACACACACACACACACACACACACGCCTTTGGCCTGGCGGAGACAACTACAAAGCAATGGCTTTTATGATGTTTAACAACTTAATCCCTGTGTACTTAATTGACCAGGGTTCCCCAGGGTTCTATATTGGTCAGCTCTTTTTTCCCCCCTCTACACCAAATCTATATTCCAAAAATAGGCAAATGTATTTCCATTTACGCTTCAAAAAGAAAAGGTATATATATATATATTTTCTACATCAGGTTAATTAATTGAGAATCAGTTCTCAGGGGAGAAACAATAAATGCTTCTATCTCCATTGATACTAATGAAGCTGTCCTCCCCTATACTGTGTAAAATACACAAAGATGAAAAGTAGCCTAACACAAGGCGTGCAATTCTGATGTGATTTCCAGACTTGTTGTAGCACTTGGCCCGAGCTAAACCATGACCATTCCATCATTCCCTGGCTAGAGATGGCAGGGCACAGTGGAACCCATTTGAAGCTCAGACCAAAACCTCCTCCTCTTTTTAGTGAGAGTGCCAAGTGTCAACACATTTCTAACAAAACAATCAAGGAACAGCCTTTGGTCATATTACACACTTTACCCAGAAATCCCCACAATATCTACCAATAACATACTGACTGTAGGAAAAAAAATACTGTTGCTGTCGGGCAGAAATCTTATCGGGCAGAAATCTTATCTCTGTATTTTAACTATTAGTTTTTTTTTATTGTTTTAACACATTTAGACCGGGAACCCCTATTCGTTGTTATACCTTTCAATCCGGGAACCCCTTTGTGTAGCATTAGCTGTTGCTATATATATAGCAACATGTTTTTTAGGATTTTTTTAAATTAAAATCAGAAGTTTTTCAGAATACTTCAGGATTTAGAAGGTGTTTTTAGAATTGGCCTCAGGTCTGAAGGTTAAAATAACGCCCTACTTGATCATACTACAGCGTCACACAAAAGTATAAAAAAGTAGCAAATCTACAAGCTCAAAACCATGCGTTTTGCGCTTGTAGATCTGCTTACTTTTGCCGTTTTTTTATTTGAATCCTGAAAAGTAACAGCTTTCAGACATATGAGCTTTTCCCACCCGACAGAGACGATATAATAAGATTTAGTCTTTGTGGAATTAAAAAGAGCAAAACCTTCACGGTCTGTGACTTGCTGTGCCGTGGATAAAAGATATGATGTAATGAGGCAGACATCCAGAGGAGGTGACATCATGTCCTGGAGAGTTCCATTCATAGCTTCTTTAGCAGGCTGGTCACCAACACACTGAGCTGCACAGACTATTCTCTCTTATTAAAAGGACCGTGGACCGTGATGCACAAATGCAAGTGCGCATGGCATGTGTGAAGCTTTTCAGTACATCCGTGCACCCCCCCCCCCCCCGCCCCCCCCACACACACACACACACACACACACACACACACACACACACACACACACACACACACACACACACACACACACACACACACACACTATATAACACCCTATATTCGTGTTTCTGCCACAAGTAATTAAATTGTGTACCAACAGACGTACAGTCCGTGGTGGGAGTGTTTGTGTCATATCAGGTTAAGACATTATGTGGGTCAGGGCTCCAGTGCCCCCCCCCCCCCCCCCCCCCCCGGTCATACCAGATGTTACCAGATGTTACCAGATGTTACTCCGAGTCTGTCTGCCACATCTGCTAAGCTCCGAATGATGCACCACAGGAGGTCCAGTGGTGACGGGCAGATGGTTTCATATAGGGGGACAGGTGTGTGTGTGTGTGTGTGTGTGTGTGTGTGTGTGTGTGTGTGTGTGTGTGTGTGTGTGTGTGTGTGTGTGTGTGTGTGTGTGTGTGTGTGTGTCGGGCGGCTGAAGAAGAGAAGAGAGGAAGGAAAGAGGAAATATGTGTGAAGGAAGCATAGTGATAGGTGGCAGGAGGCAGGATGGAGAGTGATATGAAGCCATGGGGTGCAGGGGGGGGGGGCAGGATGGGGGTCAGCAGGGGATCAGAGGGTATTTATCTCCCCTCCTATAGGACCCCCAGAGAGTAAGAGGATGAACCAGCAGGTCCATGTGGATCTACAGAATCTATAGCAGTGGTTCTCAAACCTTTTCATGTCAAGGACCCCCAAAATTGATATGTATTTGACCGTGGACCCCCATCTGAAAACATATTGTGCCAGGGACCTCCAGAAGCAAAGATTTGAGTTCAAATATTTCACTTTAAAAATACATATATTCAAAGATTTGCACACCGCTATAAGCTTGTATATCGGCTATTTTTTATTTGATTGTGATGCTATATTAACTGATTCAGCTGAGGACCCCCTGGAATCCCTTCAAGGACCCCTGGGGGTCCACGGACCCCACTTTGAGAAGCACTGATCTCTATCCCCTAACTACGCAGTCCTCCTCTGTGCATATAGACGTACACGTAGCATGGCTGTTAATGAACTGTAGCTCCACAGTATAGAGTTTTATAGGTGGGCTATGTGTTATGTCACATTAAAGTAATATAACATCAAAGAACTTGGCTGGAGATGAATGCAACATTCAGGAACATAAGGAGAGAGAGAGAGAGAGAGAGAGAGAGAGAGAGAGAGAGAGAGAGAGAGAGAGAGAGAGAGAGAGAGTGTTGTGGTAATTGTAGCTCACGGTCATTGCCAATATAAAATCTAACCTTTGACCTCAGCTCAAACTCACATAACCTTCAACCTGCATATTGCAGCGAGCGCACACACACACACACACACACACACACACACACACACACACACGCACACACGCACACACGCACACACGCACACAGACACACAGACACACACACACACACACACACACACACACACACACACACGAAAACGAATCTTCATCATAGGATAAAAACAGCACGACTTTGACCACAAATCATACAGTTCCAGTTGTGGCCCCCGGCTGGGTTTCCAGTGTTTTCAAGTGGCTGAGCAGCTGTCCTGAAGGGACGGCCAGAGAGCCTGATGGAAACACTGAAGTCACTGCTGGGTCTGTCCGTGTGTCTAACTAAGTACATTTACTCAAGTACTGTACTACAATTTTGAGGAATTTTTACTTTATTGGAGTATTTGCACATTTCAGTACTTTCACTTCTACTCCACTACATCTGAGAGGCAAATATAGTACTTTTACTCCACTACAATTATTAGAAAACTTTAGTTACTTTGTAGATTTTGATTATGAATACAAAACCTACATTGAACACTTCAGCCTTATATACATTTTGTATAGATTTTATACATGATTCTGCATAATGAGTACTTTTACATTTTGAAACTTTAATACTTTTGTAATTTTACTCAAGTACATTTAGAATTCCGGACTTTTACTTGTAACAGAGTATTTCTACATTGCAGTATTGATACTTTTACTTAAGTAAAACATGTGAGTACTTTTTCCACCACTGTCTGTGTCTGTCAGCAGCCAGCAGTATGCATGGTCTCTAAGGGACTCACACCATTATATAACACAACATAAAGGTCTGTAAATCTCTGGCATAAAGAGAGAGTAAAGGCACCATTTAGCTATAAAAATGATGTAGGTCTGATACAGCAGTGGTTCCCACACCGTGGGACAAGTCCAGGTGTGCAGGGTGCAGGGTTTGCCAGAAAGCACAGCCACCGTCAGTGTTTCAATACCAGACTTCACAAAGTTTTCATCAGTTGAGAATGCATTACACGGCACTTTGATTGTTTGCTCACATAAAAAAAAGATACTGTGGCCAATGTGGGGATTTAACCCACGACCTTGGCGTCATTAGCACCACGCTCTAACCAGCTGAGCTAATCGGACTGTCTGTTTAAAGCCCCAATGTCTATCATTAACACTTTGCAGTTTGCATGTTCTCCCTGTGTTCCCTAGGGTAGGTACCCTCACAAAAACATGCAGTAATCCTGGTCTACTTGTTGTTAACTAGTTGTAAGAACGCTTGTTTTCTATTGCTGTATTGTTTATTGGATTATTGGATTGTCTATTGGATCTTGTTTAGTCGATACACTTATTTGTTTTAGCTCATGCTCATTTGATTTAGCTATTTTGTCTCATCTGTTTAAGGAAATAGGTAGCTGATATATTGCACTTTTACCTTAGCGCTAGGTATACTCTTGATTGCTTGTTTTTGCAGAAAATGCACTAAAGACTTCTGGTGATTAGTAGTTTTCGTTCCCTACCTATGTTGAATACACTTATTGTAAGTCGCTTTGGATAAAAGCGTCTGCTAAATGACTGTAATGTAATGTAATGTAATGTAATGTATACTGCCTCCCCCTGGTCAGCCGGAGCGCCTGATGGAGGGGAAAGGAACTGGTTGGAATAACGTGTTCCTTCCATGCGCTACGTCCTACCAGGGAAACTCCCGTCCGTCAGGTGATAAGAAGGCTTGTTAGCCCTCATGCATTGAAGGAGGCATGAGTTCAGCTCTGGGTTCTCCCTAGGTTGGCAGAGGGAGTGTAGCGCCCAGGATTACTTCGAAAATTGGCACTGGGTGAAAAAATGGGGTTACAAAATCTCTGGATAAAAAGAATTAAAAAATACCAGACTTCACAAAGTTTTCGTCAGCTGAGAATGCATTACACAGCACTTTGCTTGTTACATTGTTGACATACAAAAAAACACTGTGTCCAATGTGGGGATCGAACCCACGACCTTGGCGTTATTAGCACCACGCTCTAACCAGCTGAGCTAATCGGACTGTCTATTAAAAGCCCAATGTCTATTTTTAAAACTTTGCAGTTTGCATGTTCTCCCTGTGTCCCCTAGGGTAGGTACCCTCACAAAAACATGCAGTAATCCTGGTCTCTATACTGCCTCCCCCTGGTCAGCCAGAGCGCCTGATGGAGGGGAAAGGAACTGGTTGGAATAACGTGTTCCTTCCATGCGCTACGTCCTACCGGGGAAACTCCCGTCCGTCAGGTGATAAGAAGGCTTGTTAGCCCTCATGCATTGAAGGAGGCATGAGTTCAGCTCTGGGTTCTCCCTAGGTTGGCAGAGGGAGTGTAGCGCCCAGGATTACTTAGAAAATTGGCACTGGGTGAAAAAATGGGGTTACAAAATCTCTGGATAAAAAAAAAAAAAAAAATACCAGACTTCACAAAGTTTTCGTCAGCTGAGAATGCATTACACGGCACTTTGCTTGTTACATTGTTGACAAACAAAAAAACACTGTGTCCAATGTGGGGATCGAACCCACGACCTTGGCGTTATTAGCACCACGCTCTAACCAGCTGAGCTAATCGGACTGTCTATTAAAAGCCCAATGTCTATTTTTAACACTTTGCAGTTTGCATGTTCTCCCTGTGTCCCCTAGGTTAGGTACCCTCACAAAAACATGCAGTAATCGTGGTCTCTATACTGCCTCCCCCTGGTCAGCCAGAGGGCCTGATGGAGGGGAAAGGAACTGGTTGGAATAACGTGTTCCTTCCATGCGCTACGTCCTACCGGGGAAACTCCCGTCCGTCAGGTGATAAGAAGGCTTGTTAGCCCTCATGCATTGAAGGAGGCATGAGTTCAGCTCTGGGTTCTCCCTAGGTTGGCAGAGGGAGTGTAGCGCCCAGGATTACTTAGAAAATTGGCACTGGGTGAAAAAATGGGGTTACAAAATCTCTGGAAAAAAAAATTAAAAAAAATACCAGACTTCACAAAGTTTTCGTCAGCTGAGAATGCATTACACGGCACTTTGCTTGTTACATTGTTGACATACAAAAAAACACTGTGTCCAATGTGGGGATCGAACCCACGACCTTGGCGTTATTAGCACCACGCTCTAACCAGCTGAGCTAATCGGACTGTCTATTAAAAGCCCAATGTCTATTTTTAACACTTTGCAGTTTGCATGTTCTCCCTGTGTCCCCTAGGTTAGGTACCCTCACAAAAACATGCAGTAATCGTGGTCTCTATACTGCCTCCCCCTGGTCAGCCAGAGGGCCTGATGGAGGGGAAAGGAACTGGTTGGAATAACGTGTTCCTTCCATAAGCTACGTCCTACCGGGGAAACTCCCGTCCGTCAGGTGATAAGAAGGCTTGTTAGCCCTCATGCATTGAAGGAGGCATGAGTTCAGCTCTGGGTTCTCCCTAGGTTGGCAGAGGGAGTGTAGCGCCCAGGATTACTTAGAAAATTGGCACTGGGTGAAAAAATGGGGTTACAAAATCTCTGGAATTTTTTTTTAAAAAAAATACCAGACTTCACAAAGTTTTCGTCAGCTGAGAATGCATTACACGGCACTTTGCTTGTTACATTGTTGACATACAAAAAAACACTGTGTCCAATGTGGGGATCGAACCCACGACCTTGGCGTTATTAGCACCACGCTCTAACCAGCTGAGCTAATCGGACTGTCTATTAAAACCCCAATGTCTATTTTTAACACTTTGCAGTTTGCATGTTCTCCCTGTGTCCCCTAGGTTAGGTACCCTCACAAAAACATGCAGTAATCGTGGTCTCTATACTGCCTCCCCCTGGTCAGCCAGAGGGCCTGATGGAGGGGAAAGGAACTGGTTGGAATAACGTGTTCCTTCCATAAGCTACGTCCTACCGGGGAAACTCCCGTCCGTCAGGTGATGAGAAGGCTTGTTAGCCCTCATGCATTGAAGGAGGCATGAGTTCAGCTCTGGGTTCTCCCTAGGTTGGCAGAGGGAGTGTAGCGCCCAGGATTAGTTCGAAAATTGGCACTGGGTGAAAAAATGGGGTTACAAAATCTCTGGATAAAAAAATAAAAAAATACCAGACTTCACAAAGTTTTCGTCAGCTGAGAATGCATTACACGGCACTTTGCTTGTTACATTGTTGACATACAAAAAAACACTGTGTCCAATGTGGGGATCGAACCCACGACCTTGGCGTTATTAGCACCACGCTCTAACCAGCTGAGCTAATCGGACTGTCTATTAAAAGCCCAATGTCTATTTTTAACACTTTGCAGTTTGCATGTTCTCCCTGTGTCCCCTAGGTTAGGTACCCTCACAAAAACATGCAGTAATCGTGGTCTCTATACTGCCTCCCCCTGGTCAGCCAGAGGGCCTGATGGAGGGGAAAGGAACTGGTTGGAATAACGTGTTCCTTCCATGCGCTACGTCCTACCGGGGAAACTCCCGTCCGTCAGGTGATAAGAAGGCTTGTTAGCCCTCATGCATTGAAGGAGGCATGAGTTCAGCTCTGGGTTCTCCCTAGGTTGGCAGAGGGAGTGTAGCGCCCAGGATTACTTAGAAAATTGGCACTGGGTGAAAAAATGGGGTTACAAAATCTCTGGAATTTTTTTTTAAAAAAAATACCAGACTTCACAAAGTTTTCGTCAGCTGAGAATGCATTACACGGCACTTTGCTTGTTACATTGTTGACATACAAAAAAACACTGTGTCCAATGTGGGGATCGAACCCACGACCTTGGCGTTATTAGCACCACGCTCTAACCAGCTGAGCTAATCGGACTGTCTATTAAAACCCCAATGTCTATTTTTAACACTTTGCAGTTTGCATGTTCTCCCTGTGTCCCCTAGGTTAGGTACCCTCACAAAAACATGCAGTAATCGTGGTCTCTATACTGCCTCCCCCTGGTCAGCCAGAGGGCCTGATGGAGGGGAAAGGAACTGGTTGGAATAACGTGTTCCTTCCATAAGCTACGTCCTACCGGGGAAACTCCCGTCCGTCAGGT
This sequence comes from Gymnoscopelus braueri, assembly GCF_963280865.1. Lineage (NCBI taxonomy): Eukaryota > Metazoa > Chordata > Actinopteri > Myctophiformes > Myctophidae > Gymnoscopelus > Gymnoscopelus braueri. Next base: position 12,415,503 of record NC_137621.1, read on the forward strand.
GATAAGAAGGCTTGTTAGCCCTCATGCATTGAAGGAGGCATGAGTTCAGCTCTGGGTTCTCCCTAGGTTGGCAGAGGGAGTGTAGCGCCCAGGATTAGTTCGAAAATTGGCACTGGGTGAAAAAATGGGGTTACAAAATCTCTGGATAAAAAAATAAAAAAATACCAGACTTCACAAAGTTTTCGTCAGCTGAGAATGCATTACACGGCACTTTGCTTGTTACATTGTTGACAAACAAAAAAACACTGTGTCCAATGTGGGGATCGAACCCACGACCTTGGCGTTATTAGCACCACGCTCTAACCAGCTGAGCTAATCAGACTATATATTTAAAGCCCAATGTCTATTTTTAACACTTTGCAGTTTGCATGTTCTCCCTGTGTCCCCTAGGGTAGGTACCCTCACAAAAACATGCAGTAATCCTGGTCTCTATACTGCCTCCCCCTGGTCAGCCGGAGCGCCTGATGGAGGGGAAAGGAACTGGTTGGAATAACGTGTTCCTTCCATGCGCTACGTCCTACCGGGGAAACTCCCGTCCGTCAGGTGATAAGAAGGCTTGTTAGCCCTCATGCATTGAAGGAGGCATGAGTTCAGCTCTAGGTTCTCCCTAGGTTGGCAGAGGGAGTGTAGCGCCCAGGATTACTTCGAAAATTGGCACTGGGTGAAAAAATGGGGTTACAAAATCTCTGGATAAGAATGTTTAAAAAATACCAGACTTCACAAAGTTTTCGTCCGCTGAGAATGCATTACACGGCACTTTGCTTGTTACATTGTTGACATACAAAAAACCACTGTGTCCAATGTGGGGATCGAACCCACGACCTTGGCGTTATTAGCACCACGCTCTAACCAGCTGAGCTAATCGGACTCTCTATTTAAAGCCCAATGTCTATTTTTAACACTTTGCAGTTTGCATGTTCTCCCTGTGTCCCCTAGGGTAGGTACCCTCACAAAAACATGCAGTAATCCTGGTCTCTATACTGCCTCCCCCTGGTCAGCCGGAGCGCCTGATGGAGGGGAAAGGAACTGGTTGGAATAACGTGTTCCTTCCATGCGCTACGTCCTACCGGGGAAACTCCCGTCCGTCAGGTGATAAGAAGGCTTGTTAGCCCTCATGCATTGAAGGAGGCATGAGTTCAGCTCTAGGTTCTCCCTAGGTTGGCAGAGGGAGTGTAGCGCCCAGGATTACTTCGAAAATTGGCACTGGGTGAAAAAATGGGGTTACAAAATCTCTGGATAAAAAAATAAAAAAATACCAGACTTCACAAAGTTTTCGTCAGCTGAGAATGCATTACACGGCACTTTGCTTGTTACATTGTTGACAAACAAAAAAACACTGTGTCCAATGTGGGGATCGAACCCACGACCTTGGCGTTATTAGCACCACGCTCTAACCAGCTGAGCTAATCGGACTATATATTTAAAGCCCAATGTCTATTTTTAACACTTTGCAGTTTGCATGTTCTCCCTGTGTCCCCTAGGGTAGGTACCCTCACAAAAACATGCAGTAATCCTGGTCTCTATACTGCCTCCCCCTGGTCAGCCGGAGCGCCTGATGGAGGGGAAAGGAACTGGTTGGAATAACGTGTTCCTTCCATGCGCTACGTCCTACCGGGGAAACTCCCGTCCGTCAGGTGATAAGAAGGCTTGTTAGCCCTCATGCATTGAAGGAGGCATGAGTTCAGCTCTAGGTTCTCCCTAGGTTGGCAGAGGGAGTGTAGCGCCCAGGATTACTTCGAAAATTGGCACTGGGTGAAAAAATGGGGTTACAAAATCTCTGGATAAGAATGTTTAAAAAATACCAGACTTCACAAAGTTTTCGTCCGCTGAGAATGCATTACACGGCACTTTGCTTGTTACATTGTTGACATACAAAAAACCACTGTGTCCAATGTGGGGATCGAACCCACGACCTTGGCGTTATTAGCACCACGCTCTAACCAGCTGAGCTAATCGGACTCTCTATTTCAAGCCCAATGTCTATTTTTAACACTTTGCAGTTTGCATGTTCTCCCTGTGTCCCCTAGGGTAGGTACCCTCACAAAAACATGCAGTAATCCTGGTCTCTATACTGCCTCCCCCTGGTCAGCCGGAGCGCCTGATGGAGGGGAAAGGAACTGGTTGGAATAACGTGTTCCTTCCATGCGCTACGTCCTACCGGGGAAACTCCCGTCCGTCAGGTGATAAGAAGGCTTGTTAGCCCTCATGCATTGAAGGAGGCATGAGTTCAGCTCTAGGTTCTCCCTAGGTTGGCAGAGGGAGTGTAGCGCCCAGGATTACTTAAAAAATTGGCACTGGGTGAAAAAATGGGGTTACAAAATCTCTGGATAAAAAAATAAAAAGATACCAGACTTCACAACGTTTTCGTCAGCTGAGAATGCAACGGCACTTTGCTTGTTACATTGTTGACATACAAAAATCACTGTTGCCAATGTGGGGATCGAACCCACAACATTGACGTTATTTGCACCACGCTCTAACCAGCTGAGCTAATCGGCCTGTCTACAACTTGTCCCCATGTCTAATTTTACCACTTTGCTGCTGACTGCTGATAGGGGAACCTACAACTTTAGGGTGGATTAGGATAATTCCTTTTTAACAGGACGTTCATGAAAGTCCTTGCGGGCTTGTTTCCAATGAGGGCCTGTGAGCAATTAGGGGTTAAGAGTCTTGCTCAGGGACAAATTTCATTTCATCGACACATATGCTGGCGTAGCCTGGAATCGTATCTGGGGCAACCAGGGCCTCTGGCTCCCTAGGCGGGCTCACTAAGCACTCAGCTATGGCCGCCCCATTGATTGATTGAATTACAACTGGACGGACGGAAAGAAGGATGGACGAAGACGGACAGACGGACAGAAGGATGGACGGACAGACAGACAGACAAGACAGACGACCGGACTCTCTCTTTTCCCGGTGTTTCGCACTGGTCGACGTGATCTTTCAGGCATAGTTTTTGTGAAGTTAAAGGTTAGGGTTTAGGTGCAACCTGGACGGCACACCAATGATAGAGGGAGTCCCGACAAACGACGGGACAAAACACATACTTGGCTTGGCGTTGATGACGACCTTCTCCCCAGAGTGCGGCGCGGGGCGCGGGGTGCTTTCCGTGATGTCATCACTGGAGCCGAACTCCAGCACCTCCACATGGCTGAGAGGAACGCTCCACTTCAACAGGAACTTCTGACTCAAGGGGGCGCTGCCGCTCACACTGCCCTCCTGACTGACCCTGGAACACCACAACAAGCAACATGAAATACCTGAACACGTCTTTTTGCATGTCTGTTGAACGGCACTACGGCAGTGGTGGAAAAAGTTTTACTTAAGTAAATGTATCAATACTGCAATGTAAGAGTACGGAATTTCCAAATTTACTTGAGTAAAAGTACAAAAGTATTGGTAACAAAATGTACTGAAAGTACCAAAAGTAAAACTACTAAAATGTTTGAAAATAGCAGATCTACAAGCTCACAACGCGTCGCGGTGCGACGCGTTGTGAGCTTGTAGATCGGCTATTTTCAAATAGCCTAGGTATAAAATAGGGCTAAAGTGGTTAATGTATGTTTCATAATGTAACTAATAATGTATATCTGCAAAGCAACTAGTAACTAAAGTTGTCAAATAATTGTAGTGGAGTTAAAGTACAATATTTGCCTCTGAGATGTAGTGGAGTATAAGTATAAGTATAGACAATTGGAAATACTATTTCCAATTTACTATTTACTATTTACAATTTACTGTTTTACAAAAGTACAGTACTTGAGTAAATGTACTTAGTTACTTTACACCACTGTTGAACGGTACAAATTATATCAAGAGTAAATTGTGAAATATATGTTTTCAGGAACCAGAATCCTGGACTGCTGTTCTTGGCAGTCTTTGCATTATGCCTGTGAAATACAGTATGCTACACATTAAATATGGATGGCTATTGGCTATGTTGATGTTCTGCAGAGAAGAATTCCAGCTTGTTTACTGTGTGGGTAAATGAGTTACAGGGGTGTGAGAACCCACGTACAGTATAGGCAGTAAAAGACAAGATTGGCCTAATAATAATAACAAGTAGATATCATCCTGAATGACATGTTTCTGTACGAGAACAGAGGACGTTTACCAAGGACTGAGCTCAGCGAGACATTACAGCAGTGCTTCCTAAATCTTTCCATGCCAAAAGGACCCCCAAATAGCCATAGCCTCTGGCTGCGGCCCCTCTATTGCATTGGTTCTCAAAGTGGGGTTTGAAAATAGCAGATATACAAGCTCACAGCGCGTCACTTCGTGCCACGCTGTGAGCTTGTACATCTGCTATCTTTGAATAGCCTAATTATGGATATAAAATGTTTGGAACATTTTGAATAATTTAGATTTTAGAACATAAATCTTCTCTTCTGGGGGTCCCTGGCACAAACATATCAATTTGGGGGTCCTTGACTTGAACATGTTTGAGAACCACTGCTCTATTGCAAAAGGGATCCAAAAAAACGAAAATAGCTAAAATCTTGAAAAACTGTGGAAAATGTTGAATCATTTTGAAACAAATCTTCTCTTATATGGGGATCCCTGGCATAAAATCCTTTCACATGGGGGTCCGCGGCCAAATACAGAGGAATTTGGGGATCCTTGACATGGAAAATGTGTTAGAACCGCTGTTATAGAGCCACACCGTAAACAGTCAAGGCATGTAGGTCCCATTACTAAAGAGCAGGTCAGGATGTGGTGTGGCTGTACTGTGGTTCCTTACCGGATGTTAGGCGTGGCACACATCAGAACGTCGTTGAGCAGGAAGAGGCGTCTCTCCTTGGTCTTGATGATCTCGCCGTGCTCGTTGTAAACCGTCTCCACCATGTCGTCTGAGCGAATCAGGTAACGGCTGCCGTTACTGAGAAGCTAAAGGTGTGTGGGGGTTCAAAAAGGTATCGTTATGCATATCCATGTAGTCCAGGGGTAATCGCCATGCTAGCTAGTGGCGGACATTTTAGTCAAATTACGGGTCCATTTGGTTCCATTTTTACACTCTCAGAGTTAAGGGGGTCCTTGCAAATAAAACATTTGAGAACCACTAATACTAGTTGGACTCCTGATATGCCATAGTGTCGTAGTAAATACGTGGCATACATATTCTGAAGAAAACCTGGAGACTTGACATTCAGTAATTGGGTCTTATGATCAAAATAAGAACATTATAATGTTTTCAAAAATTTGCCACGGACAAGACCAAGTCTTTGCCACGGTGTACAGACCTATAGATGACCCCTGACGTGGTCGCTGGTGCAAAGACAAAGTGTTATCAAAAGAAAAAAAAATAGTCAGCAGAAACAGCTGTATTCCCAATATTATTATTGCACAAATCAGTAAACAACGTCTAGACCATGTCCAAACGCTGTTCGTTGCTTTGCGCAAGTAAGAACATTCAGAGCTAAAGCGTGGGGACATGAGGTTATGAGGTCAGCTGACTTTATACAGAACAGTTACCAGATTTGTCCTGTACTTTGCTAGTAGTTCATAATTACACCTTGGGGAGTACTAGTGTGCCATGCGCTACGCTGTGCAAAGCCACACGCTATGAATACCATCGCCTTCGGATGGAAACCTTGTACCCCATGAACCCTAGCGTCCCTATGTTCAGGAAATGGAAAAAAAAACCTGTGTTCCAATGTCTGGAACACAGACATTTTCTTATGTCTCAAACTTTTTCCAAAGTAGCCGATCTACAAGCTCAGAACACATCACATTGTGTTGCGAGATTGTAGATCTACAATTCTTGGTACTTTTGTGCGACACTGTCACATACGATATAAGTATAGGGCAAAACATAAAAAGACGATAAGCACCTCGGTGGAGGAATAGCGTGTGTTCAAACGAACAGAAACAGAAACCCTCACACACCACACACGCACACACGCGCGCACACACACACGCACACACACACGCACACACGCACGCACACACCTTGTTGAGGTAGCGTTCGTTCATGGCCTTGGCGATGTGCCGGATCTCACAGCGCTGGTCGGCCTCTCTCTTCTTCTCGTTGAGTTTCTCGGCCAGCGTCTCCAGCTCCGTGAGCGCCATCTGCAGGGGCAGCCGGTCAGCGTGGCCCACCGGCGTGTTCTTCAACATGTCCTGATGGGAGCGATGTAACACTTGTTAACTGTGTATACTTATATCTATCGTATATCTATCTACAAGTAAGACGCGCGAACGCGGTAAGCGAACGCAAAAAAAGAAAAAAAAAAAGAAAAAAAATATTTTAAAAAAAGTAACCAATAAAATAATTATTTTTTTAAAAAAAAAAAATCTGCGTTAAAAGGAGCATCTTAGAAAAATACAAATTCACCAAAAAAAAACTTGGAATGTTTTTGAACAATTCAACAAAGTGTTTGAAGTGCCTGTTTCACCCACTTCCGGGGGGCGGAGCCAAAATCCGAGCCCGATGTATTTGTTCGTAGACCCCCACTTAGGGGGGGTAGAAAAAGTTTGGGAGCGATTCGGGCACTTTTCATTTAACATGGGGTTTCAATGGGGAGTTTTTAGGAGCCTTCTCCGGGGCGTGGCTTCCGGGGGAAGGGGCGGGCTTAAACGCAACCTTGACAGGTGTGTTCAGTTTTCAAAGACCTTTCATTTGATGTATGGTACGTCTAAATTGGACATTTACTTATCTCAGAGGAGCTGCACACAGGCAGTGCACACAGGCAGTGCACACGGAGACACAGAGACACAGAGACACAACCCAAGCAGGGTTACATAGGGTGCGTTCGGATATTGCACACCGGAGCGCACTCGCCTATTAGTTTGTATTGGCCAGTGCGCTCAGTGCTGTATTTCCGAACGCACCCATAGTAAGCTCCACTTGGTCGGAGGCGCGGCTTCGCCGCGCCTCCTCCCGCGTTCGCAACTATTTTTTAATAGCCAACGTATAAATGGATACAGTGGTTAACTAGTATATGCCTCTGCACATATTGATGGTTTGGCCAACTAAATTGCCACCATAGCTCAAGACATTTAAAATTATTGATCCGTTTTCTTTTTCTGTTCAGCAAAGAATCCTCAATAATGCATCAGAACATCTTAGCCACCTTAGCTGTCAGGTTCTATACATAATCCTGCATTTTTCCTGTAGCACTTGGCCGTGTGAATAATGCTCTATCCTTAAAATAATAACTGAAAGTAGCGTATATCTACAAGCTCTCAATGCGTTACAGACGGATTGAGAGCCTGTAGATTTAGGCTACTTTTGCTGCTGAAGACATGTTGTCTTCATTATGGAATCCAAATGACTGAAGTCTAGATCTGCCTTTTTTTTTATCGTGAAAGTTTGTGCAAATCCTTGAATATATATTTCCTAAAGCAAACATTGTATTTTTTTTTGTTCCAGGGACCCCCAGAAGCAAAGATTTGAGTTAGAAATGTTCGCTTTAAAAATATATATATTCAAAGATTTGCAAAAAAAATCACGATTTTTCCCAAATAAATAGCAGATCTACAAGCTCGTAGCGCGGCACTCGGTGCCGCGATATGAGCTTGTACATCTGCTATTTTTGAGTCGTGGCAACTGAGAACTTTACTCCATTGGTCTATGCAGGGAGTGAGTAAGTCGATGCAGAGTGATGGAGTGATGGAAGTTAAACAAACTGCCTCGCTGATACGTTGGTTTGTGTGTTCTGGGAACTCTATGTATTGTCTTTAATGTTGTGTTGTATATCGTTATATTGTTATGTGTTTTTCTGTTGAACAGACTATGACACGCTACATCCCCATGCGACAATTAAGACTGATGATGATGTTTCACTTTCCCCAAATGTACGCTGTTTGTTAGCATTTTCACCACGGGATCTGTAGTCGCGGTCGTGGTCCCATAGCCTGGAGGGACAGTGGGTGGAAATGCGTTTTATGGACTGGTAAAGTGTTTTTACAGTCTGCAGGTGGGGAGAACACTCCACTTTAATGTTAACACTCATAGCACAAGCGTGGGTTTTGTTTTATTTAGCTAACTCTAATGTGAATAAATACTATGGGTTAGGGTTAGTTAGGGTTAATACTATGGGCTATGGGGTGACTGTAGGTTAGTTAGTAGGTAGAGGGGCTGTCTGGTAATCAGAAGGTCACCAGTTCACCCCCGCCCCCTGGTCTATGTGTCAAAGTAGACAATTAACCCCTAATCGCTCCCCGCTAAAAGATAGGAGATCGCTAAAACTAGATTTCCCCAGTGGGGTCAGAAAGGGTCCCCCTATAACATGACCATACAGTAAAGTGCTGGTACAGTGGGTAGTAGTGTCCAAATGTCACTCTGAACTGCTTCCATCCAGTGGTGTAAAGTAACTAAGTACATTTACTCAAGTACTGTACTTGAGTACAATTTTGAGGTATTTTTTACTTTAATGGAGTATTTCCAGTTTTCAGTACTTTTACTTCTACTCCACTACATCTCAGAAGCAAATATTGCACTTTTACTCCACTACAATTCTTTTAAAACTTTAGTTACTAGTTACTTTTTAGACTTCGATTATTATTTTAAAATACACTAACCACTTCAGCCCTAAAAATACATTTCGGCCATTTGAAAAAGAAAATAGCAGATCTACAAGCTCACAATGCGTTGCGATGCGACGCATTGTGAGCTTAGGCTATTTCAAAATATTCTTTTATACATTTTGAACTCGTGAAATGGGACATTATGCACTGAGTACTTTTACTTTTGTACTTTAAGAATATTTTGATACCAATACCTTTGTACTTTTACTCAAGTAAAGTTTGCATTCCTGACCTTCACTTGTAACAGAGTATTTATTTTCTACATTGCAGCATTGATACTTTTACTTAAGTAAAACATGTGAGTACTTTTTTCCACCACTGCTTCCATCATTCTTGATTGAAACTTGAATCCACCTTATTCTGTGCCAGGCAGAAACAAAGGTTTCTGAAATCTGCCATGCTTTAGTTTAGAAGAGGCAGGGTAGGGTAACCTAACCAACATGTCAGGGCAGATGAAGAGAAATGCCCCCCTCTACATTTCACCAGAACACACAGGACCTACAGGTACTAATATGCATGGAGCGCCCTCTGCTGGCAGAACTGTGTAACATAATGTCTATTGCACTAGCTATACAAGGTTCCTTCTACTTGTGAATGAGCTGATGGTCCAGAGTCCATCCTACCTGCAGGAGCAGAATGAACTGTGGAAACCTCTGGATGGGTTTCATCATGAGTCCATACAGCGTCATGCGGTCACCGCTGGTCTCCTGACGTTGCTGAGGACAGGAAGGAAAGGAGGAAAGGAAGTCAACTAACCATGGTAAGCTAAGAACCAAATAGGATCATATACGTACATTAGGCTAACTATAGACAAGTAAGACGCACGAACGCTGGAAGCGAACGCAGCTCGAAAATATTGTGTATTTACGGACTTGTAATCCGTGTTATTTCACTGTGATGGGGAGAAAACATTGACATTGTGTGTGTGTGTGTGTGTGTGTGTGTGTGTGTGTGTGTGTGTGTGTGTGTTTTGCAGGCTGTTGTGCATTTTAATCATAGCATTGTCTAAATTCCTGCACTCTGGCGCACTCTGGCGGCTGCAAATAGGCAGTGCACGCACGTGAGTCACATGGGGGCGCGAGGCAATGAGAGCGTGAGTCACATGGGGGCGCGGCTGCACACAAGAGCACACAGTTACATAGTAAGCTCCACTTGGTCCTTCCGCATTCGCAATAAAAGAGGCTAAATGGAGAAAAATACAGAGGAAAATTCCCTGAATATGTATATTCAAACCATGTATTATTAGAATAAATAACATTTTATCTGAACCCCATCAACACCTACAGGGACTTTATACTGCATACGTATAATACAAAAAGCATTGCTGCTGATAAGCCTGCCTGAGGTTGGATAATATGAGGGCAACAACAATAATTTATTTATCACTTACCCATAGCCTTATTTATTCACAATGACAATGAGGAAATATAATTTGATCAAACCTTTTAAGTTAATAAATGAACATTACAGGCAATTCCCCTGGTGAATGAAAGGGGATTCCCTGACAGTGAGGGGAGTGAGTAGGCTCAGAAAACAAGTGGAGTGCCTCTGGCAAGGGCTCTGCATCTATATCTATAAATTGCAGTATGTGTTTGTCTATCTGTGTGTGTAACTGTCCCAATTGACTTCTAACTTGTGTGTGTGTGCGATAAATCCACGAACGACTGTATCTGTCTGTCCACAAGTTGTGTGGAGGACGCACCAAATCTCTGTGTCTGTGGTGTAGGCATCGGCTTCCCTGACTGGCCAACCCACAACCCATTGTCTTCATGGATTGGCCAAGCTTTGCGTCCTGTTTATGCCACTGCACCAATAATAAGTGCTTAATATTAAACTGCAGCTTAGATCAATAATTATTATTATTATCATAATTCTGCTCAATCCCTGTATGCCCCTCCAATTTAGTCATTGCCAGTTTCCTAACCCCATGTGTATAGTCCCTGTCACTGCCAGCCCCTACTTGTTGGTCTTATAGGAAGACCAGCTGCTTATTTTTCACCTGACAGTGAGGGGTTTCACCAGGAGGATGTACTAGCCCAGTTCCACTCCCTGCTGAACAGGAGCCCTGGCCGACCTGTAGGTGTCACTAGTGCAGCGACAGAGAACACCCTCCCATGCCAGCTTCCCACGCGGGAACACGGCCAGTTGTGTTCATTAAGGCAACAACACACCAATCATTGTTGTCAAGACTACTACAGACTGTAAGTTGCATGAAGTCGGGAGATCAGTTGGTTGAATGGTGTGAAAAGGTTGCTGAATGCACCTCTCTCCACACCGCATCAACAGGCACCATAAACAGGCTATTTATGGTGCTAAAAATAGCCTATATGGCTTGTTGTAGCTTTTCAACAACAAACACATGAACATGTCCATGCTTAAATCATTTGAGAAATTATAGCCATAATAAAGATAACCACTCAGGGTGCCTAGGACATGGGCACGAGGTTATCTGTATTCAGACAATTTTGGTTTATCATATCGTTCTTATTTAATGTTAAAACAATAAACACTGCATGCCAGTGACTGAACTAATGATCAATATATTATAAATAGCTAGAATTATTTGGAGAAAATGGCACAATTTCTGCTTGGGTACTGTGGGGATACTCACCACATTGGGCACGAACGGGCCTTGCGCATCCGCAGAGTAATCCAACGTTTCATCATCATAATCATCAACATTTTCAATTGATAAAATCTCCTATCTATCCTTGATGTATATCCATTGTCCCATGAAATAGTTGAAGAATGAGCAGAAACATTGCCACCCGGAAAACATGAGATTGTTGTTTTTAAATCGACATGCAGCTTTCTGCTGTGTTTCTACTCTCATGAAGTGTCTCTAACTGCTGCTGTGTGCTTCTCGCTCTGACCTTGAGGAAGTCCAGGAATCCAGGTTTGGCGGCGCAGGTCTTCCTCACCACCGCCATGGCTGTGCTGAAGTTGTTCACATACTCACTGTATGCGTCCAGAACCATGGACTTAGAGAACTGTTAAGACACACACACACACACACACACACACACACACACACACACACACACACACACACACACACACACACACACACACACACACACACACACACACACACACACACACAGGCACACGCACACAGGATTTAATATTCAAGATTCAACTTCAGGGTCAAGTCTTAACCCATTAAAACCAGGAAAGCATCTGTGTGTCATTTTAGATTTTAGCGTTGGCTACTCAAAAACAGCAGATATAAGCTCACAGCGCGTCACTTCTGGCTCATTTTGAATTACGAAAACATTTGAGAACTACTGATTTAGAAGGCATTTATAGAACTGGCCTCAAGTCGTAACAAGTTAACAATAATAGCTCAGATTTATATAGCACTTTTCTAAGTACCCAACGTCTTTTTGCAGCAGTCAAACTCAACAGAGGCTTAGTGAGAGCTTAGTAAGAGCCGTGTTTTAGTCGAACGCTCTGAAGCAACAGGACGATTAAAGTGGTCAAAAGCCAGTCCTGTGCTTTGGGGACAGGATGACAGAGGGCACACACACACACACACACACACACACACACACACACAGGATGACAGAGGGCAGTGGGCAGACACACACACAGGTCTCCATGCTGCACTGATGTCACGCCAGGGGTCGTGACCTTACATGCTGGTACAATAACAAAGCAGCAGGAAATGAAGCTGCAGGCGGGACGGTCCGAGAGATGTGATGTTTTGTTTTAACCCATTGAGACCCTGACCCCTGAGGCCCACTCTACAAACGCCTTCTAGATCAGTATTAGTTCTCAAACTTTTTCGTGCCAAGGACCCCCAAAATAATACGTATTTTGCAGTGGACCCCCATCTGAAAATGTTTTGTCAGGGACCCACCAGAAGACAAGATTTTGAGTTAAAGACATTGAAAATGATTCAAAAACACTTTCAAGATTTTTCAAAAATGTAACAAAATAGCAGATGTAGAAGATCGCAGGGAGGCACGAAGTGACGTGGTTGTGAGCTTGTATATCTGCTATTTTTGAGAACCACTGTTCTAAATCGAAAAAAAATGACGTTGCTATATAATAAAGCTAAGATCTAAAATGACACACAGATGCTTTCCCGGTTTTAATGGGTTAAGGCAGCAGGAGACAGTAGGAGGGTGGAGTACTTCCTATGAGACGGCAGAGCGCAGCGTTCTCTCTTAACGTGTGTGTGTGTGTGTGTGTGTGTGTGTGCGTGTGTGTGTGTGTGTGTGTGTGTAGCCGCCGGGAATGTGAATGTCCTTGCACTGCATGTTGTCGTCACAGAACGAGGAACACTTGAATAAGCTATATCAGGGGTCTTCAACGTTTTCCAGGCCAAGGACCCCCTAGCTGAGAGAGAGATGAAGCAGGGACCCCCTCTATATTGTATAAAATTGTGTTTCAGATAAAACTTTTTTTTAATATCTTGGTCTGCTCTTTTTTCCCTCTACACCTATACCTCTTTAGCCAAAAATAGCCGATCTACAAGCTTACAACGCCTCGCAGCGCGAGGCGTTGTAAGCTTGTAGATCTGCTATTTTTGGCTAAAGTCTTCCTCCGAATAGGGATGCTAGGGTTCAAGTGGTTAATGTAAAAAAAGAATATCTTATCACACAAAGATTTGGCAGCCCCCCTGCAGTATCTCTGAGGACCCCCTAGGGGTCCCGGACCCCCTGTTGAAGACCCCTGAGCTATATTTATATGATCCAACAGTGACACTTTCACGGCGACACTTACAAAACACTTTCAAAACTAATCACACTCCGTTTTTAAAAAAATGCTCGCTCACCGATGCCACGAAGACGTCGCCGATCATCTCCAGGTTGTCCCACTCGCCCACGCGGCTGGCCAGGGCGATCTGGAAGAGGAAGTGGCACTGCAGGATCTCGCGGACGCGGTGGAAGGTGATCTTCAGCTTCCTGTCGCTCAGCAGCCGCGGCTCGATCTGGGACAGCGGCTTCTCGTAGTGCTGACGAGAAGGACGAGACGGCGAGCCGTGTGACGAGGGAGAACGTGTGTGTGTGAGAGGGTTTCACGGCATTACCCGATGAATGTACATACATACCGTACCTCTAATATCCTCTTCAGGGCGTCTAGGTAGTTCTTCTCACTCTCCAGTATGGAGCCCAGGATGCATCTCCTCACCAGCTGTCAGAAAACACCAAATACAAGCTTTTCACTGATTGCGATGTCCGATTGATTGATTGAATACTTTATTTAGTCAGAAATGTAAACAGCACGAGGTACAGTGACACTTTTAGGCTAAACACTAAAAAGTCCTGGGGGACTTGTTTCCATTGTGTGCCACTGGCTGTACTGTTTACATGTGACAAAGTTGAACTTGTGAAGATCTATTTTCCTCAAAGACAACTGTCTGGGTGCGATGTATGAAGAAAGATCATTGGACATTGGAATTCGGATCTGACTGTCCCATATCAACAGGGACATGTCAATCTGAAGACGGTGTGTATTTGGCCACGGTTTCTGCGCAACAGGCTTTGAGGTATGTTTTCTTTTGCTCGATGGGTGTGTTCGAGGTGTGACCCAATCAGCAGTAATGTGTGTGTATATAAAGCCCCTTATTCACAAAAAAAAGAATTACAAATTACAAATCGATTGAAGAATAAAGAATTGCATCGGACAAATGGCTGCGATGGTGCGCCATCGAACCCAGTTCGATTCCTGTGTTTTTTCGGAGGCATAAAAAAATGTATTGAATATAAAATTGTGTTACAAAATGTATTGCGCCGTATTAGAAAGGCATTGTGCACAATGGATCCAACTAACGTCTGTTTTTGGTTTCTTTTGAAAGTGTTTAGGGTTTTTTATAATTTAGGGTTATTAGTAATCCACGCCACAAGGGGGCAGTTAACACATCAGTGATGGGTTACATCACTCAATCAGGCAGTAAGTAGGCACAGGTGTGTGTAGCTTCAGTGTGTTTGGACTGCAGGAGATGTCTTGGTTCTTTACTGCAAATGCAAAAGCAAATATAGAACACCATATTGACAAAAGGAAGATAGATTAAATATTGAACAAATACTAACACTGCCAAGGAACCATTTGACAACTCCAACAACACAGAAGAAGCAAACAACAAAGGACTTATCAAAAGGTATGTGCATCAAGAACACAAACACTGGAGCGTCCATTCACCACCTTCACTGTCTGCACAGGTGTAGTCACAATTAAATTCCTTTACAAATGTGTCTGAACAGCGCCATGTATCGTTCTGGTTCTGGCTCAGCAATATCACGGGATTTGGTTTTCAGGCTGTGAATGACCAACAGTCTCGCGATACTTTGTCACGTTCAGAAAAGCACTCTTTAGATACCTCAATAAAACTATACAGTGTACACATCGAAAGGCAACACAGCAGAAAACAATGTGTGATATATCTTCTTTTATTTTCCTGGGCAGAGTATTTTACAAGGGTCGCAGAAATAGGGTTTGTTCATAAGCTCGTCTACCTGGCTTTCATTGACTCCAACGTATTACACCGAACCCTCGGCTGCAGTTTGCCTCCCAATGTCCCAATGCGACAAATCTGCTGGCTGGAATGGCTGGATAGCGAGAATGAAGTAGATGACCATACCTTCTTTTTATTTACCTTGAGCCAGGTGTGGTCAATTAGTGCCTGCTGCTTGCATGATGTTGCATCATTCAGTTTAGTTAACTGAGACAGAAGCTGGACATCGGCTCTGACTGTCAGAAGAGTTTTGTGTTTTTTTCCCCTTGGACTGCTGTATTTCTTAGTGTGCGTGCAACTAAATGTAAGTACTGTACCTTTGTTTGTGATGCAAGAACAGGATTATTTGTACTGTTTATGTGTTGTTAAGTGGTGCAGAACTGATGTGGGTGTGAAGACTTTAATATATCCTCAATTAGAAAGACATCATCCTTGTGTTCTGACCGGACATTATGTAGGGGTTGCCACCGGTTAAGCAATCAGCTCATCAGCTTAATTCATATTCAATACAATTCTTTACAGAAGTATTAAACGCGCATTTCAACCGATTTCATCGGGCTTAAAAACATATTTGAAAAGTACACAAACAATGAACAGTGGCGTAAAATTGCAGAAACCTGTGTGTGTTTATCTGTCTGTATGTATGTACAGTATGTATGTGTGTCAGTCCCGCGCATAACTTGGGTACAGTCTGACCGATTGACTTCAAACTTGGTGCGAGTGTTGTTGCCGATGACCGGGGGTTTGGTGATGATTGTAGTAATTTGGTCGGACCAGCCGTTGTCCAGAACCGAACAACCACTAATCTCTGTATCTGTAGGAACGCTGATGCACAGAGTGAATGGTACCTGTTGCTGTGACAGTCCCTCTGGGGCGGGCCCAAGCACTGGCTCCACGTTAAAACAGTCCACTTCAATGAAGAGCTCTGAGCCGTCATCCTCAAAGCAGTCCGACTTCCTCTCTGGAGCGGTGACAGAGAGTTAAAAACAACAAATAAACAACAACAGTCATATAAACCATCACCAGTCAATCTCATTTTGCGTGTTAACGATTGACTCCCCGCACATGATTTGACCGGCAATCATGTAGTGCAGTGGTTCTCAAACTTTTTTGTGCGAAGGACCCCCAAATGATATTGGCCGTGGACCCCCATCTGAAAAGGTTTTGTGCCATGGACCCCCAGAAGATTTATGCGAAATGATTCAAAAATGTCCAAACATTTTAAATATTTTTTAGAAAATAGCAGATGTACAAGCTTTAGCTGGGGACCCCCTGGAACCCCCTCAAGGACCCCTGGGGGTCCCCGGACCCCACTTTGAGGACCAATGATGTAGTGAGCACAAACTGTGACATTCACTTAGAATAATAAACTATTAGGTAGGACTTAAGGAGAGATTGTCCGTTTGCTGTGACGTTCATACCGTGACAGAAGGACTTGGTCCTGATGTACGACCGTCCCTTCTTCACCGCAGCTTTGGTCTTCTCAAGTCCATCTTTGGTTCCTTCCTTAGCTGCTTTTACCAGCTTTTGCATCTTCCAGACAACACGAATACATGAATTACTCAATAAAAACAACAAGTGGGGTTTATATCTTTTTGAAAGGTACATTTAGTTTAGTAGGGTTTTGACGGAAGCCTGAGCGATGTTAGCGGCGAGATGAAGACAGATGTCAGATCATGTAAAATACAGAACCACCACAGCAGAATATTTACAGGAAAAATGACCTGTTGGTTTGTGTGTGTGGGATAAATGTAGTATAATGAGGTTAATGATGATGGCTGCTATAGTTGTCGGTAACTGTGAAAAGATTTAGATCTGGATGTGCATTTGCCATGTATATGTAAACGCACATGAGTTGCTAGTGTCTCAGTCAGTGTACTTCATGTACTTGATTGGTGTAATTACACACTGTAACAGTGGTGGAAAGTAAACTAAGTATTGTACTGTACTTGAGTAAACAGTTTTGATTTATATATTTAAATTTGTATTCCTATACTTCACTACATCTCAAAGGCCAATATTGTACTTTTTACTCAACTATGGTAGTTTGTAAATTTAGATTAATGCATGAATAATTCCAATACAATAACATGATTGTGAAATGGATCATTCTGCATTATGAGTACTTTCACTTCTGGTACTGCAAGTGCATTTTGATGCCAACACCTCTGAACTTTTACTAAAGTAAAATTTGGAATACAGAGTATATTTACATTGTGGTATTGCTACTTTTACTTTAAGTAAACAAAAGATCTGAGTATGTCTTCCACCACTGCACTGTAGAAAATGTCCAACAGTTCATGAACTCCCACATGTTTAAACAATGAATGACAAGGGAGGCAGATGAATTATTATACACAAACCCGCCACCATCACCGCCACCAGCAGCCAATTACATCACAGGAGGACGACGCCCAGAGTGGGGTTAGCTAGGTTAGCCGACAGCAAAGGGCGGGGTAGGGGGGACAACTTTGTCTAGCGCAGGGAGACGGAGGTGGATGGGGGGAGACTGAGCCGAGCGGCAGGCGGGTTTTACCTTCTGCTCGTGTTTCTGTTTAAGTTGCTGCAGTTCTACTGTTCCCACTGTATTTGCCATAAGATCTTTCATCTTTTTCTCATAGTGTTCTTTCAAGCGTGTCAGATCTTGAGAGAGCTAAACAGAAGCAGAGCATGTATACATTACGTTGATGGGAGCTCGTCTGCGTATCAACGAGCCTAAAGCCTCAGTTATGCTTAAGTTGTCGGTGCCGGTGTCGTGCTCAGTAAATAGCAGATCTACAAGCTCACAGTGCGTCACGAATGTGACGCGTTGTGAGCTTGTAGATTTGCTATTTACGGCATGCAACACCAGCGTGCAACTAAGTATAAATCAGGCTTATAGCCCTAACGTTCTACTACTTAATTTATACTTGATGGTGTCAAGCTCCAAAAATAGCCGATGCACAAGATCAGTTATTTCCGGTGACACCATCGTACTACTGCGACAAAGTATAAATCTGACTTGAAACGGTTTCGTCTCGTCGTCGTCGCAAACCTTTGGTCTGAACTAGGCTTAACAAGTCTTGACCTCAGGTTTGCGACGAGACAAGTTGAAACTTCTAAAACGGATCGAAATCCTGGTGGATCTTGATTTCTACCGGTAACTACAAACGTTAACCACAGGGGCCTAGGTAGGTATGCGGTGGAAAGTTGAACTACGCGACTGCGATACTGCTGTGAGATAAGTGTACTTCTGCGATTAAGCAAGAAGAGGTGTTCTGAATTGCGACTCAGCCCACGTCAATACCTATATATGATAAGGACACTCCTTTAATTATCATACACCCCTATTGATGTGGGGTGAGCGTGACCCTCAGCCAGCCAATAAATTATTGCCTGGAATAATATTTAAAAAAATCTGTGGATGTGGACAGGGGGCGCAAGCCCATATATGAGACAGTGAAACGAGTGTGGTTTGCAGCATTCTAAACCGGACAGTCAACATCAAGTCAACAAGCGGAGACCGTTTGCTGTTTCCATAGCAACTGTTTTGTCACAGTCCCTCCGGCCTATGGGATATAAACAGCAGACCATAAAACTGGACAGTGACAGTCCACATCAAGGCGAACGAGTGGAGCATAGATTACATCTTATACTTCTTAAATCAAAATAACGTTAACGGAAAGTAATGTTTTTTTGGATTGTGCCCGAAAGCAACGACATGCAAGTGGGCTGTCTATTATTGAAATGACCAGTTAAGGTGATCAAATAATTTGCAAATAGTCAAACATGAAGAGTTGTAACTATGATGTGTTAAGACTCCTTTCTGCAGACTTCTTAACATCTTCTTAACATCTTTGATGTTAACAGCGATACGAAATCTCCACGAGAAAGAAAACATGAACCATCTGCTGTAAATTAGCTAGTGTTAATTTATCTCTGGGAGTGTACAGAGGACCATCTGTACTCTCTCACTGAGTTACAAGGCTTTTACTGTTGTTCTTGTCTTATATCAACAACCACAAATATCAATATCCTGTCTCTCTCTTGTGTTTTTGTTTTTTTACCCCCCTCTTCTCCAGATGTGTAAAGTTGTACAGTAATATTGACGCAGGCCTGAGTGTCTGACAGGGTGGGGGTGAGGAGGGTGTTGTTTGCTCTACATACGTGGGTCTTCCTCTGGGGCTTCCCCCTCATGAAGGCGTGGGGCATGCCGTTCTCGGCGCGGCCCTCCCCGTCACTGGCCTCGTCGTAGCTCTCGAACTCGCTGGAGCTCCAGCCGCTCTCGCAGCCTCCCTCGTCGCCCAGCTCCACGTCGTCGTAGATCATCTCATCTGGCTCTGCAAGGGTTAATAACACATTGTTAACTCATCTACTGAACGACTTCAGACGTTTTCAAAAATAGCAGATCTACAAGCTCATAGAGCGGCACAAAGTGACGCGCTATGAGCTTGTATATCTGCTATTTGCAAAAGTATAAAATAATGGTTAAAGTGGTTAAAATGATTGTGACGCTATATTAACTAGGACCCCTGGGGGACCCCACTTTGCCACTTTGAGAACCAATGTGCTATATACATAGCTAAAATCTAAAATGACTCAATATGTTTCCCCGGATTGAATGGGTTAATAAAACACATCATGAATGTGACCGTGCACTTTTGTGTGTCTCTTGTACATGGCAGTGTTTAGCAGAAAAAAAGGCTTCAAACTGCAAGGTTGTCCAAAATGTCTGATTATGATATGGCAGTGGTTTTCAACCCTTTTCATATCAAGGTCCATTATTTATTCTGCATTTGAGCCACGGATCCACCATTTGATGAGATTTAGCCTCAGACCCACAACTTTGTTGTCGTTGGATAAGATTTTGACCACAATTCCATGCTGTATTGATGTTGGTACCAATAGGAGAGATAACAGGCAAACGTTGATCAAAATAACAATTCTTCTACATTCTCTAATTGTGTACTTCTTGTAAATTAAGTCATGCAGATGTTTAACAATAATGTAACTCTTGAGAGCGTAAAATGAAACCAAATTTGGTTTTACTCTCTCAAGAGTTAAAGATCTATAAGGATCCATTTGGTTACCAACTCTCCCAAGGTTTTACTCTCTCAATAGTTAAAGATCTATAAGGGTCCATTTGGTTACCAACTTTTACCGCTTAAACCCTATCTACTTCTTTATACAAAGTCTTTCTTTGGATCTCCTTTTTCTCTCTACACCAAATCTCTTCACCGAAAATAGCGGATCTACAAGCTCACAATGCGTTGTATAGCGAGGCGTTGAGATTGAGGGTGTCATTATGCGCTTAATGTCCTCAAAGTCACGCATCAGCTTTGAACTGAACAGATTGGACCTTCCGTTCCAGAAATAATGGCCAAAACTTCTTGGAAACGGCCACTTTGCCAACATAGAGGGTTTATGTAGTTAAATGGTGAAGTGGAACCAAAAGTGAACCTATATTCCAGAAAAGTGGCAAAGAGGAACCACAAGACACAATGGTTGAAGACGTAATTGAAGCAACACAAATAAAACCCTGATTTAAGAGGGAGAGGGAGACACTAACCTGTGTTGGAGTCTGAGTTCTCTCTGGGAACGTCATCGTAAATCACCTCGTCTGGACCTGAACCGCACAAACCAAAGAGAACAATATCTTACAATCATGAGACAGGATGCATGGAGAAACACCACTTCCTCAAAGAGGAGAAGAGGAGGAAGGAAGTGTCTGGGATATTCACTTGTTTCAAATAGAAAGAAAGAAGGAAAGAAGGAAGGAAAGAAGGAAAGAAAGAAAGAAAGAAAGAAAGAAAGAAAGAAAGAAAGAAAGAAAGAAAGAAAAAGAAAGAAAGAAAGAAAGAAAGAAAGAAAGAAAGAAAGAAAGAAAGAGAATAATGAGAGGACAACACTGCTAAGTTTTGTACTGGGACTTTCTCAGAGGAGAACATCAAGGAAAATACACAAACAAAAATAAAATATTAAAAATGTTATCTGTATGAATAATAATAATAATAATTATTGTTGTTGTTATTATAACAATAATTATCATGACTTACTCTCCATCCAGGCTGTGTTGGCAGGATCAGACACCCATTTGGTCAAGGCATCCTCCTCTCTAATTGGTGCATATTCTTCACTGAAAACACTTCAAACATAAAACATACAAACAACACCATCAGCTTTCACTGACAGGATCTAAACCAGGGGTACCAATCTTTTTTGTGCCCTGATTAAATACTATTACTAAATAATGTTTTTATACTTGCATCATAAAGTTGAATTAAGATTACACATTCTGGCTATTCATTATTAACCCACAATGAATATACCATTTTAGTCTTTATGTTTGCATAATGAGGATATTTGATATTGTAGTCCTGAAAATGACGTTATGTGCATGGAATTGAATGCCTTCCATCTCACTCTGAGCCATTCACTTGACCAGGTTTAGCATACTGATACTGTCATCATATGGAATACATATATGGTTGAACATCCCAAAACAAAATACACAGCACACCTGCACCTCGTTGAGATGAATTAGACTTGGGGGTTATGGCCACAGCCGAATGGAGAGTTATGACACTAGCGTTGACTCCCATTGTAAGAATGGAATGCGGAAGTGCTCTGTCTATCTCAATGGTATAGTTCCAATGTTTGGAACTATAGCCCATAGCAGCCCGCTTTGCGGCGAGATCAAAGCATGACGTTACTCTCTCTTCTACACTCTGGTTATGACATGATGTTGCATTAGTTCTCTCTCTCTCAAATCATGATCATTGAATACTGGGTTAGGGTTAGGTCATTGAATACTGTTCTTTTCATGCGTGTCACGGGACAATGCATGTTAATGGCATTGATTGAGACAGACAGACAGGGTGGGGGGTGGGTGGAGTTGTTCGCAGATGTGTTGATGGCTTCTTAACGATCCTCGTTGTTTCTGAAGGTGTGGTGTGGCGAAGGTGTGAATGACTATGTCCTTACAATGCGTTAAGTAGGCTACCGACATCTGTTTTCAACTAGCAGTATTGAGCAGCAGAGGAAGCAGCTTGAGAGCAGGGCCACATAATAAAATAAAATCTATATTTTCGTGAGGCAAGGCTCCGACACATACATTTTGACTGGGTGAGCCAGGGTGGGTCTGACTTCTGATTGTCAGATTCTGTACCCACTAAGGTACAGCTGCCCGTAAAATACATCCCGTTGTCGGCAGGATTCAAACCTGCGTGAGGAGACCCCAATGGATTTCTAGTCCATCGCCTCACGCCATAGTGATTATGATCTGTTACCATCAGGATAAAACAGTGTTTATGTCAACGTAGGGGTGGGGGCAAATGGACAACCTGCGCCACACTAGCCAAAATAGACTAGATTTCTAGCCACGACAACCCTGTCTACTGCCGTAGCTCAACTAAATTTCCCAGAAGCTTGTGGGTAGCTTATAATAAGCAGACATGGCAACACTGCTTGTTTCTACAGGGCGTGTGTTGTAGTGTAGTCAGTCTGTATGATTTACAGGCAGTTGTGAAGGTTCTTCGGCAAAGAGATTTGGTGTATCGGGAGAAAAGGAGGGGGCCATGTATAGAGCCCTGGGGGACCCCGGCCAATGAAGTATATAGGGTTAAAAATGTTTAAGACTATATATATAAAAAATAGCAGATCTACAAGCTCATAGTGTGGCACAAAGTGATTCTTCATGCCACACTCTCATAGCGTAGTACGAAGTGATGCGCTATGAGCTTGTGTATCTGCAATTTTGGAATATGATAGCCAAATCACTCTGAAAGATGTTCACACACCTGTCTGCAGAGTTGTTTCCAGTCGTGACCACTGTTACTATGGAGATAGAAAGAGAGAAAGAGGTTAAGACAAAGCAATACACTTTACATTTTTTAATTGTACATCATTTAACAGACGCTCTTAATCCAGAGCGATTTACAGTAAGCACGGTAAACACAAGGTAATACATCAAATGCATATAGTAATCTAGGATCATAGGTAAACCAAGAACCTATTATCAGTCTAAACAGTAGAATTTTTAGAAAATCTGTATATATATATATATATGCTATACATATATATGTGAACTGTAGGATGCCAGGTCCACAAATGAACCTGGCATCAGCCTTTGTATAAGCCCAGTGGTGTAAAGTAACTAAGTACATGTACTGAAGTACTGTACTTAAGTACAGTTTTGAGATATTTTTTACTTTACTTGAGTATTTCCAATTGTCAATACGTTTACTCCACTACATTTCAGAGGCAAATAGTGTACCTTTACTCCACTATAATTATTTGAAAACTTAAGTTACTAGTTACTTTGCAGTTTTTTATTATTATTACAAAACATACATTAACCACTTCAGCCCTATTTACATTTCGGCCATTTGAAAATAGCCACAACAGCCATTGTGAGCTTGTTGATCTGCTATTTTCAAAGGATTTTTATGAAAAACTTGTGAAACGGGACAGTCTGTGTAACGAGTACTTTTACTTTTACTTTAAAACCCTGCAAGACCCACAGTTGCAAATGTGTAACATTTGTATTTTATCAAAAAGTGTATAAATCATTTGTTTTCCTGTTCTTCTTTCACCTAAACATCATCATTGGATCCTATTGTTTAGTCTTGCAATGCCATTGGCCAGGATATTTGCATATAAGTACCCCCCACAGGGGCAGGAAATGTCACAACTTCTAAATCCTTGAAGGAAGAACAACTCTCTTTTTCACTGGACGCCGGGATTCCTCACAAAAAAGTAAGTAAAATGCCCATTGCATTACTATAGAGATAGATAGATAGATAGATTATAACCATTATAACCAATTTCTTTTTTGTAATCAATTGTACTCGAAGACAAATATACTGCATTAGCTTATAAAATGTCATTGCCTAAAATGTTTTAGCAATCGGTTTGTGGTAATTTTAATCGGTTTGTGGTAATTGTTCATGTGGGAGTTGCCCAGTTAGGACTCTCTCATCATTGTTCATGTGGGGGGTGGTGGGGATTGCCCACTTACGACCATCCTCAATCCCTTTGTTAGGCTAAGCACCATCATCACTCCCTTTGTGAGGATAAGCAACAATAGGTTGACCATACAGTATTGTGTGACTTGTGAAATGTGTACCTGCAGTGAGATGTGTAAACACTACTAATGTACTAAAGGTATTTCTTTATTTTCATTTCAGAATGCCACAAGCAAGGAGAGAGCCTCGCACTGTAAGGGATGTGATGGATATTGTGCTGAATGGAGAGAGTGATGTGGACATGGACTTCACTGAAACCGATGAAGAGTCGGATGAAGAGGCCTGTGGAGAGGAGTCCAAAGAAAACCAACCACCCAGTGAACCCACTGACTGCCCAGTAGATGCAGACATTCAGCCGCCCCAACCGGCCAAACACGCCAAGCCCCGTGAAAGATATCGGCGGCAGAAGAAGAACTTCATCAGCCCTAATACAGACTCTTCTGGCCCACCTCTGACTGAAGATGTGAGTTCTCTCCACACACCACTGCAGTACTTCCGTCGGTTTGTGTCCGAAGACATGATTGACTCTCTGACAACAAACACAAATGTGTACAGCCTTCAAACAACAGGAACACCGGTTAACACAAGTAGAAAAGAAATAGAGCAAATGATGGGCATGTATCTGCACATGGGCCTTGTGCAAATGAACGTATGCCGAATGTTCTGGGAAGCCCACACACGACACGCCCCTGTAGCTGATGTGATGCCACGCAACAGGTTTCAGTCTTTGCTGGCCTCGTTACATCTAGTTGACAACTCGACAGTGCCAGAGAGGGAAAAGAAGGACACACTCTGGAAAATCCGACCATGGCTGAATTTGTTCAGAGAGAAGTGCCTACAGGTTGTTCCAGAAGAGACTGTGGATGAGATGATGATGCCATTCAACGGGAGGGTCAGCAGCATCAAGCAGTACATGAGAGGCAAGCCACACCCCTGTGGTGTGGATTTGCTGGACTCCTACACAGCCAAGTACAAGTTCCCCCTGAAAGCCCGTCGCTGGTACATGTACATCTTCTGGCACACCATCGCCCTTGCTGTGATCAACGCCTGGCTCCTCTACAAACGCGACTGTGAGGCTCTCAAGGTCCCACAGAAAGACATCCTGAAAGTCAGACACTTCCAGGCACAGCTTGCATGCTCTCTCACTCTGGTAAGAATCAAGTTCTGTTTACCATTTGTCATTTTAATATTTCAATGTTTGCAATATCTCAGACTTTGTATCCTGATGAATCTTTGACATGTACATTAATTTATTCTGTTCTAATCAGGTGAACGCTGCAGTCAAAACGCCAAATAGGGGACAACCATCTTTAGCCCAGAAAAGACAGCTGGAAGAGAGTCCAAACTGCCATCCATGCAAGGCATCACGTCAACATCTGCCAACAGATGTTCGCCAGGACCAAGTTGGACACCTCCCACGGAAGACACAGAGAGGGCGCTGCAGGAATAGTGGCTGTTCAGGGTACACCACCTTACTCTGCCACAAGTGTGATGTTCGTCTGTGCATTTCAGGGGACAGAAACTGTTTCTGGGACTATCATCACTGCTAAAAAGCAAGTGATTGTAAATGGTGTTCAAAGTGGGAGGATGAGAGGGGGGTGGGGTGCCTGTTTCATTTTGCGGAGCAGGTGTGAATTGCCAGGAATTGGTCTTGGGTGGAGGGCTGTTTGCATCCCTTTAGCAATGCAAATCAGAGTTGGTATTGTGACAGTATTGTGTGACCAGTGTATATTGTAATTAGGTTTCTTTAGTACATTTATTGTACTGTTTTTCATTTTGTTGTTCTTTTAATAAAATCACAATTCTTAAAAGTATGGCTTATTGATGTTATTATTCATAATGTATACTATTCTGAGGCCAAATATTATTCATAATGTATACTGTTCTGATGCCAAATAATAAACCATAACCATATAAATGAACCCTTAAGTTGTTTTAGTGAAGTAATATAGACATTTGCCATGTAATTCTGACAGTGAGTAAAAATGGCCTATAGGAAATTCTGCTACCCGATAGACCCAACGTTGTAATATTACAACATTTCAATAAAACATTTTTAAAAACACTATATTTTCCTCTCCAAAGTACTCCTACAAGTAGAAATATATCTGGGTCTTGCAGGGTTAAGTACATTTTGATACCAATACGTTTGAACTTTTACGCAAGTACATTTTTAATTCCGAACGTTTACTTGTTACAGATTATTTCTACATTGCAGTATTGGTACTTCTTCTAAAGTAAAATATTTGAGTACGTTTTCCACCACTGCATAAGCCTTCAAGGTCGGCCTGCACGCAACACCTGTAGTTCACCTTAACCACCACAGGGTGTGGTAGATGACTAGTAGATGACTAGAGCTAGTAGATGAAGTAAATCTCTCTGTTGAACTTCCCAACTGTTAATTTCATTTGACATGTGCTCAATTTAAATTCCAGAGTCAGATAACCGTCCTGTTTTCCTTGAGCCATAACTCTATCGAAAATGTCATGGCTGTGCACGGCTGGAAGCTAATAATATAATTCATGAGAGCGAGCTTGTAATGAGTTATAATAATCCAAAATAGATGTTTCTGCGACTTTCAAAAATACTCTGCGTAAACTACAGCAGCCAAACTGAAATGTCTTGACTGTGCAATGACCTGGATAGCATAATTACAGTATACAGTCGAGCTGTGCCAAGCTGTGCCAAGCCACGACTACAGTAGGAACTCGAGGAAAAACAGGAAAGTCCTCACAGCCAACACAGAGCTTTGGGCCACGGCTAAATTTAGTCCCTGCTTCCTTGTGGCAACGCTTTAGGGGGTGAAAAAAAAGGAAGGAAATGCAGAAAGAGAAAAGAAAGGAATCTGCGAATGCATTCATGTGTCATAGGAGGGGAGTAGAGGAGAGGGGGAGAGGAGAGGATTTTTAAGTATCTAAACATCATGACCAGAATCTAGCCCCCACTACTGAATTATCTGCTCCATATATTTCTTAACAATCAACATCTTACATCCAGTGGTGTAAAGTAACAAAGTACATTTACTCAAGTACTGTAATAAAGTCAAATGTTTTTGCATTTTTTAATTACTGGAGTATTTCCAATTTTCAATACTTTTACTTTCCACTGCATCTCGGATCCAAATATTGAACTTTTACTCCATTTTTTTGGTAACTTTAGTTACTTTGTAGATTTTGATTATTATTACACAACGTACCCATTACCCACTACATCCCTATATACATTTCGGCCATTTGAAAATAGCCGATCTACAAGCTCACAATGCGTTGTGATGCGACGCATTGTGAGCTTGTAGATCTGCTATTTTCAAAACGTTTTTATAGATTTGAAAACTTGAAATGGGACATTCTGCATAATGGCCACTTTTACTTTTGGTACTTTAAGTACATTTTGATGCCAATACTTTTGTACTTTCACTCAAGTACATTTTGAATTCCGGACAGAGTACTTCTACGTTAAAGTATTGATACTTTTACTTAAGTAAAACATTTGAGTACTTTTTCCACCACTGCTTATACATCTATAACTCAAGTAAAAGTTCAAACTGAGCCCGCCCCCCCACCCCCCCCTGCTGTGTTTACCATCCTCGTCCATGGATAGGTGTCGTATGATAACTGGCGTGGTGTAGGCCGGCGTGATGAGGGGCACGCCGGACGGGGTGGCATAGCCGCAGGGCACGGGGACAGAATAACCCGGCGTGATGCCAGCGGTGGGCGGGCTGCCGGCCGGGACGTCCTGCCTCTCAGCGCCCACTCGCTCCGCGGGCTCCACGGGACAGGGAGGGGAGGAGGGGGGAGGAGGGGATGAGGAGGCGTGCTGCAGATCCAGCTGCTGCTGTTGGATGGAGGTGATGTCGATCACAGAGTAAGGGTTGACCTTGGAGGTCGTCCTGGGGAGCGCCGGAGGTGGGGGAGCGGCTTCACTTCCTGTTGACAGAAGACACGAGACAGCTTGTAATTGATAACAGCACTTCCATTCTGATAGGGAATGCATTCATATAATGATTTCAATTCATTTCTGGGGGTCATGTCTGGCACTGTACACATAGTACGTGAAGTTTGCATTTTAACATTCCTAATTGACAGCAGGAGCAGTGGAGAAGTGCCACTTCTGTGTTAGAGTCTTGCTCTGGGACACCTATTATGTAGATGTACAGCTGCCCTTAAAAGCTATTTCATTGCTGGCAGGATTCGAACCTGCGAGGGGAGACCCCAATGAATTTTGAGCGCCCAGTGTCTCCAAAAATCTCCCAACATTACAACATTGGGGCACCCCGAGGCCAATAGGATCTCCCCCCACAACATTCCAGCCTGTGAGATTTCCCTATAGGATTTCCCCCACCAAAATTCGGCTGCCAATCATGACTTGCCAGTCTTATGATAAAAACAAGTTCACCGATCGCGGGGAATAGTGCTGTGTATACACTGCTGTCTGACAGCTTTTAATTTGACCCGTTGTATCATGTCATATTGCTTTAGATGTGAGACGACCGTTATGCATGCACTCTCAAGACACGTTTTGGACTGAGGTCAGCTTGTTCAACTTCAAGTAATAGAATAGAATATAAATATTTCTACATAACAGCAATAGCCGAATAATGGGGATGTTGACACTAGTAAAATAACCTTCATTGCTTATACTTACAGATGCTGCATTTCATGCAGCACTGTAGGCTATAGCCTGAACCAGTGGTTATCAAACCTTTTCATGTCAAGGACCCCCAAATTGATATGTATTTGGCCGCAGACCCCCATCTGAAAATATTTTGTGCCAGGGACGGACCCCATAGAAGATTTGTGTTAAAATGTTTAAAAAATATTCCAAATGTTAAACATTTCTGCAAGATGTATGTCGGGCTCAAGTGGTTAAACTGAATTGAATGCAAAATTAGCTCATTTTTCTGGGAACCCCCCCCCCTCCCAAGGACCCCACTTTGGGAACCAATGGCCTAAACAGGCAAGTATGTCAGATACTGTAAATCAATTGATTTAGCGATCTTTATAGCAGATCTAATGGTGGTGATGTCATTTTCACACCAGTAAGCAATTAGCAATACAAAAGAGTCTGCCTGTCTCTAGATTGCAGGTACTCAGGTCTATGAGTCGGTCTATTCAGGTGTTAAATAGTCTAGACTAGCTGTTCCAGACATTCCTACTAAACAGTAGATGCTTTAACCTTATGTAAAATAAGGGGCATCTGGACTAATGCGCATCGATTTACACTGCAATTATAATAGCAAGGCGCCATTGTTATTCAATAGCTAACCAGCACACATTAAATGCCACGGATAAACATCATTTTGGGTTCTATAAAAAAAGCAGTCTATTATAAAGGTTTTAAATATTAGCTAAACCTACAGATAACCTGTACCTATCCAGCATGGCAGTATAGCTGAATAATGGGGATGTATACAGCACAGTAGCTTATGTCAGATACTGTAAATCAATTGATTTAGCTATTTTTATTATAAACACGCTTGTTATCGCTCTCCTCCTGCATTCACAGCAAACAGTGAAATAGGTAAATAGCATATATTATGTGACAGTCTGACAGGTCAAATTATAAAGCCTAGCCATCTTAAAGCTATATCATACAGAACTGTGGGCTAATAACACTTGCTTGAGTAGAATTAACAACCCGTTGAATGAAAATAAACGTGAATGAAGAATATCAAGGCCAAATGCACTTTATGTGTTTTGACAGCTGCAAAGGGATTTCCCAAACTGCTTCTGGTGACTCTGTGTCCATATAAGGGCATAGTGTGTCACTAGGGCACCCCCCTGATGGGAGATTTTCAGGAACATAGGGCCGGCGGTTCGAATCCCGTCTGTCGCACGTCCAAAACATCAAAGGTGACTAAATCGTGCACACATCACACAGAAATGGCTAAAGAATAGCCACATTTTTCTTCTCTCTCTCGTTTTTTCTCTCTTTTCCTTTCCTTTTTTCTCCCCCTCTCCTTCGGTGGCCCCCAGCTTGAGGGCATCGCCTTAACCACAGCCTCGACAACCTGTGCCACACCAATCCTCTCAACTAGGGCCGCAACATTGATGGTTTTGTGGTGTAGGACACTGTGTGAGAAATGTGTTGTTTACACTGTCTGTCCTTACTGCCCCTCCAGTACAACATGACTCAGGAGTACAACAGGAAATACAAGTTACTGTTGGTCTGACATACTGCACTTAATTACCCATTATTACTTTGTTATTACAATGTTATTACATTATTACACACAAATAGACCAAAAAATATTTTCACGTTGTCGGCAGGATTCGAACCTGCGCGGGGAGACCCCAATAGATTTCTAGTCTATCGCCTTAACCGCTCGGCCACGACAACCTGTGCCACACTTCATCAATCAACTAGGGCTGCTCTTTTTCTAATTTTTTTTATAGAAGCGTGTTTAAAATTTAATAAATTATAGTGTTTTTTATACATCAAAGTATCAATGCTAAAAAAATCTAATTGATTGTTTATAATTGACTAAATCAATCTATGAGCTCATTTCTTGGAGAGTTGCCAAAGTTGCCCTAAATAATTCAGGGCTGGTGTTGACGTGTGGCCTATGAGACGTCTACCTATTTATGTCTATGTGGAGGACTCTGGTCAACTGCATATAGGGTTCAAGTGGTTAATTGTTGCACCAGTTGTAACATCCAATATGTACTAAAGCTATTACGTTGTCGGCAGGATTCGAACCTGCGCGGGGAGACCCCAATAGATTTCTAGTCTATCGCCTTAACCACTCGGCCACGACAACTTGTGCTTCATTTAATCTCTCAAGTAAAGCTGGAAGATTGACGATTTTGTGGTGGTGTACAGCAATGTGTTGTTTACACTCTCTGTCAATCCTTACTGCCCCTCCAGTACAACATGACAGCTCTTACTAACAGGAGATACATGATACTGTTCGTTTGACATACTGTACTGCAATACACATAATTACTTTACTATTACTATGCTATTACCATGTTATTACTGTGTTGCATGTTGCTGTACATAATTCAGGGGTGGTGTTGACGTGTGGCCTAGTGGCCAATGTATTTAAAGGAGGTGTAGCTGATATTTTAGGAAAGGTGTAGACATCCAATATGTACTAAAGATTTTCCGTTGTCGGCAGGATTCGAACCTGCGCGGGGAGACCCCAATAGATTTCTAGTCTATCGCCTTAACCGCTCGGCCACGACAACTTGTACCACATTCAATCTCTTAAGTAGACCTGGAAGATTGACGATTTTGTGGTGGGGTACAGAAATGTGTTGTTTACACTCTCTGTTCATCCTTTCTGCCCCTCTGGTACAACATGACAGCTCTTACTAACAGGAGATACATGATACTGTTGGTTTGACATACTGTACTGCAATACACATAATTACTTTACTATTACTATGCTATTACCATGTTATTACTGTGTTGCAAGTTGCTGTACATAATTCAGGGGTGGTGTTGACGTGTGGCCTAGTGGCCAATGTATTTAAAGGAGGTGTAGCTGATATTTTAGGAAAGGTGTAGACATCCAATATGTACTAAAGCTATTACGTTGTCGGCAGGATTCTAGTCTATCGCCTTAACCACTCGGCCACGACAACCTGTGCTACATGTACTCTCTCAATTGAAACTGCAAGATTGAAGATTTTCTTAGCCATTATTCCAATAATTGTTTTGATTAATGGAGAAGCATGTTTAAAAGAAAGAAATTATTTTATTTATTATATATCAAAGAATCAATGTTAAAAAAATCAAATTGATTGTTTATAATCGGCTAAATCAATCTACAAACTCATTTCTTCCAGTGGAATGGCAAGTTGCCCTACATAATATGGATTCAGTGTTGACGTGCGGTACAGAGGCCAATGAAGCATCTACCTATTAATGTCTATGTGGAGGACCCCGGTCAACTGTATATAGGGGTTTAAGTGGTTAATTATTGCAACAGTAGTAACATCCAATATGTACTAAAGATATTCCGTTGTCGGCAGGATTCGAACCTGCGCGGGGAGACCCCAATAGATTTCTAGTCTATCGCCTTAACCGCTCGGCCACGACAACTTGTACCACATTCAATCTCTTAAGTAGACCTGGAAGATTGACGATTTTGTGGTGGGGTACAGAAATGTGTTGTTTACACTCTCTGTTCATCCTTTACTGCCCCTCTGGTACAACATGACAGCTCTTACTAACAGGAGATACATGATACTGTTGGTTTGACATACTGTACTGCAATAGACATAATTACTTTACTATTACTATGCTATTACCATGTTATTACTGTGTTATTACTATGTTACTACATTATTTAACACGAAAACAAAGTTTTACGTTGTCGGCAGGATTCGAACCTGCGCGGGGAGACCCCAATAGATTTCTAGTCTATCGCCTTAACCGCTCGGCCACGACAACTTGTACCACATTCAATCTCTTAAGTAGACCTGGAAGATTGACGATTTTGTGGTGGGGTACAGAAATGTGTTGTTTACACTCTCTGTTCATCCTTTCTGCCCCTCTGGTACAACATGACAGCTCTTACTAACAGGAGATACATGATACTGTTGGTTTGACATACTGTACTGCAATACACATAATTACTTTACTATTACTATGCTATTACCATGTTATTACTGTGTTGCAAGTTGCTGTACATAATTCAGGGGTGGTGTTGACGTGTGGCCTAGTGGCCAATGTATTTAAAGGAGGTGTAGCTGATATTTTAGGAAAGGTGTAGACATCCAATATGTACTAAAGCTATTACGTTGTCGGCAGGATTCGAACCTGCGCGGGGAGACCCCAATAGATTTCTAGTCTATCGCCTTAACCACTCGGCCACGACAACCTGTGCTACATGTACTCTCTCAATGGAAAGTGCAAGATTGAAGATTTTCTTAGCCATTATCCCAATAATTGTTTTGATTAATGGAGAAGCATGTTTAAAAGGAAGAAATTATCTTATTTATTATGTATCAAAGAATCAATGTTAAAAAAATCCAATTGATTTTTTATAATCGGCTAAATCAATCTACAAACTCATTTCTTCCAGTGGAATGGCAAGTTGCCCTACATAATATGGATTCAGTGTTGACGTGCGGTACAGAGGCCAATGAAGCATCTACCTATTAATGTCTATGTGGAGGACCCCGGTCAACTGTATATAGGGGTTTAAGTGGTTAATTATTGCAACAGTAGTAACATCCAATATGTACTAAAGATTTTCCGTTGTCGGCAGGATTCGAACCTGCGCGGGGAGACCCCAATAGATTTCTAGTCTATCGCCTTAACCGCTCGGCCACGACAACTTGTACCACATTCAATATCTTAAGTAGACCTGGAAGATTGACGATTTTGTGGTGGGGTACAGAAATGTGTTGTTTACACTCTCTGTTCATCCTTTCTGCCCCTCTGGTACAACATGAAAGCTCTTACTAACAGGAGATACATGATACTGTTGGTTTGACATACTGTACTGCAATACACATAATTACTTTACTATTACTATGCTATTACCATGTTATTACTGTGTTGCAAGTTGCTGTACATAATTCAGGGGTGGTGTTGACGTGTGGCCTAGTGGCCAATGTATTTAAAGGAGGTGTAGCTGATATTTTAGGAAAGGTGTAGACATCCAATATGTACTAAAGCTATTACGTTGTCGGCAGGATTCGAACCTGCGCGGGGAGACCCCAATAGATTTCTAGTCTATGGCCTTAACCACTCGGCCACGACAACCTGTGCTACATGTACTCTCTCAATTGAAACTGCAAGATTGAAGATTTTCTTAGCCATTATTCCAATAATTGTTTTGATTAATGGAGAAGCATGTTTAAAAGAAAGACATTATTTTATTTATTATATATCAAAGAATCAATGTTAAAAAAATCAAATTGATTGTTTATAATCGTCTAAATCAATCTACAAACTCATTTCTTCCAGTGGAATGGCAAGTTGCCCTACATAATATGGATTCAGTGTTGACGTGCGGTACAGAGGCCAATGAAGCATCTACCTATTAATGTCTATGTGGAGGACCCCGGTCAACTGTATATAGGGGTTTAAGTGGTTAATTATTGCAACAGTAGTAACATCCAATATGTACTAAAGATATTCCGTTGTCGGCAGGATTCGAACCTGCGCGGGGAGACCCCAATAGATTTCTAGTCTATCGCCTTAACCGCTCGGCCACGACAACTTGTACCACATTCAATCTCTTAAGTAGACCTGGAAGATTGACGATTTTGTGGTGGGGTACAGAAATGTGTTGTTTACACTCTCTGTTCATCCTTTACTGCCCCTCTGGTACAACATGACAGCTCTTACTAACAGGAGATACATGATACTGTTGGTTTGACATACTGTACTGCAATACACATAATTACTTTACTATTACTGTGCTATTACCATGTTATTACTGTGTTATTACTATGTTACTACATTATTTAACACGAAAACAAAGTTTTACGTTGTCGGCAGGATTTGAACCTGCGCGGGGAGACCCCAATAGATTTCTAGTCTATCGCCTTAACCACTCGGCCACGACAACCTGTGCTACATGTACTCTCTCAAGCAGAACTGCAAGATTGAAGATTTCCTTAGCCATTATTCTGACAATTATTGTTTTGATTGATGGAGAAGCATGTTTAAATTATCTTTATTATAATAATAATTATCTTATTTATTATATATCAAAGAATAAATGTAAAAAAAATCTAATTGATTGTTTATAATCGACTAAATCAATCTACAAGCTAATTTCTTCCAGTGGAATGGCAAGTTGCCCTACATAATATGGAGGCAGTGTTGACGTGCGGCCCAGAGGCCAATGAGTCGTCTACCTTTATGTCTATGTGGTGGACCCCGGTCAACTGTATATGGGGTTTAAGTGGTTAATTGTTGCACCAGTAGTAACATCCAGTATATACTAAAGCTATGATGTTGTCGGCAGAATTCAAACTTTTAGTGTAGCTCAGTTACCTTTCATGAAGAGTAACCAGCAGATTAGCTTGCCCAACAATGATCCAATTACATAAGACAAAATGAAAACATGGTGGCAAAGCCTTGTTTCTAGAGGGCGTGTGTTGTGTTATAGTCAGTCTGTCTGATTTACAGGCAGCTGTGAAATGGTTTGACGCCCTCTGCTTTAAATCAGCTCGTGGGCCCTTTTGAATCAAACACAACTGTGTTTACGATTTCACATAAATCTCTATACACATTCTCGCACACACACACACACACACACACACACACACACACACACACACACACACACACACACACACACACACACACACACACATCTCATAGACAGGCAGCAAACGGTAAACTTCAACTCTCCTGGTAAAAACCTTGAGCTATTCTGGTAGGGAGGTGTTTAAGTATATGCTTGCAGTGTTCAGCTGTGTGCGTGTGTGTGTGTGTGTGTGTGTGTTGTATAGAGGAGAGATATGTATTCTGTAGCACTGAGAGGTTATCTCCAGTAGATCATGTTATATAGGCATTATAGGGGACAGACATTATATGCTCTCTGATAAGTCGACCTGAGTTCAAATGGCTGATTCATAACATCAAGCGTTTTTAAGCTCGTTATTAGCACCACGCTCTAACCAACTGAGCTAACCGGCCAGATGTTCCTTAAAGTGACAGTACACCACACTAAAACTGGAACATGGACTTTAGATATTGTAAAATACAGTAGTGTTCTTACAGACAGACACACAGAGCTTGTGAACAACACATTTTCTGAACTATTCTGTTATGAATGAGATAACCCTTTCAGAGCTCTCTGTCCCTCTGTCTTAAATGGTGATCATTTAGCCACATAAACCTGATTTATTTTGGTCAATACACAGTAGCAATAGCGGGATTAACCAGTAATAATAGGGTAATAGCGTTATTACCCTGTTGGGTGTTATCCTATATATTAAAATTGGCTTAAGGGAGGCCGGTCGGCCGGGCATATACATATGACATCAGGGATCTCCATATATGGGCATAAAAGGGACAAGGACTGACAGATACAGAGATCTCCATATATGGGCATATCAGTCAGATAGAAAGGAAGTAAACGAGGTCGTTCACGGCAATGAACTAGTTCTTTCGAACGAATCGATCATGAACGACCCATCACTACTCCACATTGAAAGTAGAGCCTGTTTCCTGAATGGTCACCATTTATGGTATGGGATAAGACTCCTCCCCTATCACAGCCGAAATAGCTCAGTTGGGAGAGCGTTAGACTGAAGATCTAAAGGTCCCTGGTTCGATCCCGGGTTTCGGCATTTTGACCCCCTGATGATTATCCATAGTTAGAACTTTATCACTAGGTTAAGTCTACACCTTTCCTAAAGTATCAGCTACACCCCTTTTCATTACTAAGTGCTTCCCACTTGAATTAGTCAGCTTTGTCTTGTTTGTTGTTTTATCGTTTTGTCCACTTCATAATTAGCCCATAGCATTGTGAACAGGTCAATACTCTACACTACAAAATAATAATAAAGAAGTTAAATGAATACAAATCAGATCAAAGGTCAGCTATACACAGTTTTAGAAAAAAAGTTAAAAAAGTTAAACAAACACACAAAGACATCACTGAGTTCATCTAGACAAATGCCTTGTTAAAAAGAAAAAGCTTTTCTTAAAGGTATCATGACATTCATGTTAACACCACATTCAGAGTCTTTGTCCTGGTCCTTCAAACGTGTACAAAAAGTTTTAACTGAAAATTCCACTCCAGTGATTCACTGTAGGTGTTTTTGTCTCACATTTCTAAAGCCTTTTTAACTGCAATGAAAAAAGAAATCTTTGCCTGCGGGTGTCGCTGGTGAGGGATTTTGCCTGTCAATCATCGCCTCTGCTCCGCCCCCCCCCAAAGGAAAGGATAGGGGAGGGGAGGGGCGAGGAGGAGAGTGGGCGGGATTAATCGACTGTGACCTCACTGTCGAAGGGCCAAACTCAGATTACTTTTCAGCCTAATTATTCAGAAAACCCTAGACCACAGAAAATCCACTGAATGTTCAAAGTTCAGATTTTTTTGGTGTAATTGAGGTCATAAAACCCCCCAAAAAACATAAAAAATAAAAAAAGTGAAAATGAATGTCATCGAACCTTTAAAGTCACACCAAATTGCTACAAGAAAGTAACAGTGTTACATGGCCTTAGATATTGTAAAATATAAGTACCAGCTTGCAGACAGACACTTCACAGCTTGTGAACAGCTCTTTTTAAAGAATACATGAGACAAATTGCCCAGTTGGGGCCCACCCAAGGCCCAGGTAGAACCCACTTAAAGCCCACATGGGCAAACACAGGTGGGGCCCACCTGGATTCCAAATAAAATTGCATAGTTGGGGCCCACTCAAGGCCCAGGTAGAACCCACTTAAAGCCTGCATGGACAAACCCAGGTGGGGCCCATGTGGACCCTGCTGTCATTGCCCACTTGGGGCCCATATAGTGATCATTTTAGCCACATAAACCCTATATACTTTACTGACCGGGGTCCCCCAGGGGTTTATACTTGTTCCCCTACTTTTTCCCCTCTACCAAATCTCTTTGCCAAAAATAGCCAATCTATAAACTCACCCATTGGGATCTTGTAGATCTGCTATTTTTGGCAAATCTTTGTCTATTATTGACAAATGTTCGCCTGTTATGACATGCCCAGAAGAATAGAGATGCTAGGCTTCATGTGGCTGAGAGGAAACATAATACCCACACAGAGACCATTGGGGTCTGTAGAACAATCATAATATTTTTGTCAATATACAGCAGCAATAGCGGGATTAAC
Source organism: Gymnoscopelus braueri (assembly GCF_963280865.1). Taxonomy (NCBI): domain Eukaryota; kingdom Metazoa; phylum Chordata; class Actinopteri; order Myctophiformes; family Myctophidae; genus Gymnoscopelus; species Gymnoscopelus braueri. Next base: position 12,453,272 of record NC_137621.1, read on the forward strand.
CAGTAATGAAAGGGTAATAGTGTAATTACCTAATAACAGGTTAATAACACTGTAATCACTTATCATATCATGGTCAAACTAGGACTCCACATTGAAAGTAGGGCCTGTTTCCTGAATGGTCACCGCTTGTCACATGGGATCTGACCACACTCCCTCCCACAGCCGAAATAGCTCAGTTGGGAGAGCGTTAGACTGAAGATCTAAAGGTCCCTGGTTCGATCCCGGGTTTCGGCATTTTGACCCCCCCTCCCGGTGGTTATCCATAGTTATCAATCAGTAATAATAGAGTAATAGTGTTATAACAGGGTAATAACACTGTAATTACTTATTATATCATGGCCCTTTTGAATCCAAAGCAACTGTGTTTAAATGTGTCACACACCTCACAGAAATGCAGCAAACAGTAAACTTCAACTCTCCTGGTAAAAACCTTAAGCTACTCTGGTAGGGAGTTGTATATGCTAGAAGTGTGCAGCTGTGTGTGTGTTGTATTGAGGAGAAATTCTTTAGCACTGAGAGGTTATCTCCAGTAGATCATGTTATAGAGAAGACAGATATTACATGCTCTCTGACAAGTCGAGTGCAAATGGCTGATTCATAACATCAAGCGCTTTTAAGCTCGGCTAAAAGCCTGTGGCCATTACGGGGATCGAACCCGCGACCTTGGCGTTATTAGCACCACGCTCTAACCAACTGAGCTAAACGGCCATGCTGAGCAGAGCCCCTCCCTCCCCTGTCCATTGTTGACAGGAAGGGGAGGGGGAATGAACTGCTGGTATGTAGGAGTGAAAACACAGGCAGGAGTACAGACAGAGAAAGAGACAACCTGAACAAAATAGAAATAGATGAATAAACATTTCTCTTGAGTATGAAATTAAACATATTATTTGCATAATGTCAGCCAACATTGCAAGAGTTTGCTAAAGGAACAAGAAAAGTACATCCTTTCTTAAGTATAAGGTTCTCTAAAGGAGGTGACATGGGTCAAATTGCAAGAATTCTTCTCGATGAGAAATGTGCACTGAAAATATTTTCTTTCTTTTTTTAAGTCTTCCTGTAAAAGCTTAACCACTTAAAAACCTCTACTTAGTTCACCAGAGTCCCCCAAGGGGTCTATACTAGGTCCCCTCCTGATTTTGCTCTAAAACTAAATATCTTTGCCGAAAATAGGGATCTATGAGGTCACAATGCATCTCGTTGTGAGTTTGTCAATCTGTTACTTTCACAAAATCTTTCCGCCAGAATAGAGACGCTTGGGTTCATGTGGTTTAAACTGTATTATTTTAACATATCGCAAACTTAAGAAGCTTGGGGCACAATGATCACATTCCGTTATAGGGAGTATAGTGTGACTATCAGTGGTGTAAAGTAACTAAGTACATTTACTCAAGTACTGCACCTAAACTATTTGAAAATAGCTGATGCGACACATTGTGAGCTTGTAGATCTGATATTTTCAAATATTTTAGTACTTTTACTTTTGGTACTTTAAGTACATTTTGATACCAATACTTTTGTACTTTTACTCAAGTAATTTCTTTATTCCAGACTTTTTTCTTGTAACAGAGTACTTCTACATTGCAGTATTGATACTTTTACTTAAGTAACCACTGGTGGCTATTCACCACAATCATATTTATCTCCAAACACTGCGTCATGAATGCTGCCTTCAAGCATTTGTTTGGAATTGATAGTTAAGAAGTACGTAACACAAAATTGCGTAGAGGACATAAGTAACTCTGTCACGGTTACTTTCTATCAAAAGAAAGCATCGTGACCTGAGCTAAACTTAAACTTCTCTTAACCCTGTTATTTGCGGACAGCATAGCCTACAGTACCTCTGCAGGGCTGTGGATAACACCACTGTGTCATTAACCACAGTCTAACCAACTAAAGAGCTAAAGCATGCAGCCATGAAATGGAACACTTTCCTATTGCAGTCTCTACACAGATCCACGCAAAAGCAACTTTTAAAACATCTAAAAGAATGGAAGGGCCACTAGATTAGTAAAGGAAAGAAAAAAGTGTACGTGTGTGTGTGTGTGTGTGAGAGAGAGAGAGACAGAGAGAGATCCAGGGTCAAGTTGGATGATAAGTGTAGGGGGTGAGTAATAAGGGGTGTCAAGCTATTCAGTGATACAGCCCAGAACCCTCCAGCAACAGGCAGACCAGACATACTAGGTGTTAGGAGAGACTGGCAACACCCCCCCCCCCCCCATCCCCCGTCGACACTCCCCAACCTGGGGGGGAAGGGGCCTCATTTGAGTCAAGACCGCTTAACACAGAACAAAGTGAAAATAATGCTGTTCAGTGAAAGGACAAGACTACCATGTCTCAGTGTGTGTGTGTGTGGGTAGAGCTCACGCCTGATTTATACAGTTTCTCGCACCCAAAAATAGCAGATCGGCTATTTTCATGCGTGACACTGGCGTGCAAACTAAGCATAGATCAGGCCCAACATTTGAGTCATTATGTGACATCTGTCAAGGTCTCAGCTTGGACCATCCTACACGGGTGTAAGCAATGCTCTCGACCCCCCCTGAAGCTAAACATGATATATCGTTGGTGACAAACCTGTTCTCCCGGTGTCTGCCTCTGTCAGAGTGTCCTCCTCCACAGGAGGAGGCGGAGGTGGTAGATCAATGTCCTCCTCATCTGTCCCCTTGGCCACTGCTGTGCCTCCACTCGTCGTGGCGACTGTGGCGCCAGAAACCGCCGTCTTCTTTGGCGACGTAGCCGTGGATGAGGGTGGCGGTGGGTCCGGCTTTGGGGCCTGACCCTCGGACTGACTCTGCGATACGTCGCCGTGCACGGCTGGAGGGTTTGGGGGTGGTGGTGGCGGCCTGTCGGCTTCGGGGACCTCGTCGCCGCTGTCGTCGAATTCGAAGGCCTCTCCCTCATCTTCCTCAGCCAAGGGGACATCGTCCACCAACACTGGAAACGGGGAAAAAAAGAAAGAAAGATATTAATAATTATAATTTTGAAAAAAAACTAAGAAAATCATCAATCGCAGCCCTAGTTGATTGATACTGTGTGGCAAAGGTTGTGGTGGCCAAGTGGTTAATGCGATTGTGTGTCATAATGTAGTAAATAACACTGTAATAACATAGTAATATCAGAGTAATGTGTAATGCAGTACAATATGTCAAACCAACAGTATCATGTATCTCCTGTTAGTAAGAGCTGTCATGTTGTACTGGAGGGGCAGTAAGGATGGACAGAGAGTGTAAACGACACATTTCTGTACCCCACCACAAAATCGTCAATCTTCCAGCTTTAATTGAGAGATTTAATGTGGCGCAAGTCGTCCTAACGATTCCTAACAGGTCCTAACACTATCCAAACAGATCCTAACGCAGGTCCTAACACTTGCTACAGTTCCTAACACCTCCTAACGGCCATTGCTAACAGGTCCTAACGTGGCAATCCTAACACTGCTAATATGGGGGGTAAAAGAGCCAATCAGCTCTTGAGAGCTGATTAGGAGTGATTAGGAGGGAGGAAGGGAGAAGATCAGATTACAGCCTGTTTACACTATTTGTTGCTTAAAAGTGTTGCTTTGAGATCGCCTGCCGTTTTAATCTTTATCTTGAGTGAAAAAACAAACATGTCTAAAGCTTTGCATGCTTCATTTAACCCATTAAGACCAGGAACACACTGGTTACTGTGTAACCACTGTAACCACAGTCTTAAACCATTACTTTATACTTTGGCTATTTAAAAATAGCAGATCTACAAGCTCATATGGCGGCATTCTATGAGCTTGTAGATCTGCTATTTTTTATATCGTTTTTGTGCAAAAATAAATGGCAAAAATAAATGGCAGAACAATGGCTAAGAAAATCGTCAATCTTACAGTTTAAATTGATAGATTAACTGTAGCACAGGTTGTCGTGGCCGAGCGGTTAAGGCGATAGACTAGAAATCTATTGGGGTCTCCCCGCGCAGGTTCGAATCCTGCCGACAACGCAGTAGCTTTCGTATATATTGGATGTTACTACTGGTGCAACGAAGGGCAACTTGCAACTTGGGCAACTCTCTAAGAAATGAGCTCATAAATTGATTTAGACGATTATAAAAACTCCCCAATTTTTTTTGGGAACGATTCTTTGACATTTAGAAAAGAAGATAATATTTTCTTTTCAAACTAGCTTCTAGATTAGCACAAAAAAAAAAGGCAGAATAATGGCTAAGAAAATCGTCAACCCTGAACTTTTAATTGAGGAATTGAATGTGGCACAGGTTGTCGTGGCCGAGTGGTTAAGGCGATAGACTAGAAATCTATTGGGGTCTCCCCGCGCAGGTTCGAATCCTGCCGACAACGTAGAACTTTGTTTTTGTGTGTAATAATGTAGTAACATAGTAATAACACGGTAATAACAAAGTAATGTGTAATACAGTATGTCAAATCAACAGTACTAATCTCCTGTTAGTAAGAGCTGCCATGTTGTACTGGAGGGGCAGTAAGGATGGACAGAGAGTGTAAACAACACATTTCTGTACCCCACCACAAAATCGTCAATCTTCCAACTTTAATTGAGAGATTGACTGTGGCACAAGTTGTCGTGGCCGAGCGGTTAAGGCGATAGACTAGAAATCTATTGGGGTCTCCCCGCGCAGGTTCGAATCCTGCCGACAACGCAGTAGCTTTGGTATATATTGGATGTTAGTACTGGTGCAACGAAGGGCAACTTGCAACTTGGGTAACTCTCTAAGAAAATAGCTCATAAATATATTTAGACGATTATAAAAACTCCCCAAATTTTTTTGGGAACGATTCTTTGACATTTAAAAAAGAAGATAATATTTTCTTTTTAAACTAGCTTCTAGATTAGTCAAAAATAATAATTGGCAGAATAATGGCTAAGAAAATCGTCAACCCTGAACTTTTAATTGAGGAATTGAATGTGGCACAGGTTGTCGTGGCCGAGTGGTTAAGGCGATAGACTAGAAATCTATTGGGGTCTCCCCGCGCAGGTTCGAATCCTGCCGACAACGTAGAACTTTGTTTTTGTGTGTAATAATGTAGTAACATAGTAATAACACGGTAATAACAAAGTAATGTGTAATACAGTATGTCAAATCAACAGTACTAATCTCCTGTTAGTAAGAGCTGCCATGTTGTACTGGAGGGGCAGTAAGGATGGACAGAGAGTGTAAACAACACATTTCTGTACCCCACCACAAAATCGTCAATCTTCCAACTTTAATTGAGAGATTCACTGTGGCACAAGTTGTCGTGGCCGAGCGGTTAAGGCGATAGACTAGAAATCTATTGGGGTCTCCCCGCGCAGGTTCGAATCCTGCCGACAACGTAAAGCTTTAGTACATATTGGATGTCTACACCTTTCCTAAAATATCAGCTACACCTCCTTTAAATACATTGGCCACTAGGCCACACGTCAACACCACCCCTGAATTATGTACAGCAACTTGCAACTTGGGCAACTCTCCAAGTAATGAGCTCATATATTGATTTAGTCAATTATAAACAATCGATTTGATTTTTTTCAGAACGAATCTTTGATATTTTAGTATAAGATGATTTCTTCTTTTTAAACTAGCTTCTCGATTAATTAAAAAAATATTGGCAGAACAATGGCTAAGAAAATCGTCAATCTTAATTTTTTTATTGATAGATTGACTGTAGCACAAGTTGTCGTGGCCGAGTGGTTAAGGCGATAGACTAGAAATCTATTGGGGTCTCCCCGCGCAGGTTCGAATCCTGCCGACAACGTAATAGCTTTAGTACATATTGGATGTCTACACCTTTCCTAAAATATCAGCTACACCTCCTTAAATACATTGGCCACTAGGCCACATGTCAACACCACCCCTGAATTATGTACAGCAACTTGCAACTTGGGCAACTCTCCAAGTAATGAGCTCATAGACGGATTTAGTCAATTATAAACAATCAATTCGATTTTTTTCGGAACGATTCTTTGATATTTTAGTATAAGATAATTTTTTCTTTTTAAACACGCTTCTCGATTAATAAAAAAAAATTGCAGAACAATGGCTAAGAAAATCGTCAATCTTCCAGATTTAATTGATAGATTAACTGTAGCACAGGTTGTCGTGGCCGAGCGGTTAAGGTGATAGACTAGAAATCTATTGCGGTCTCCCCGCGCAGGTTCGAATCCTGCCGACAACGCAGTAGCTTTGGTATATATTGGATGTTACTACTGGTGCAACAACTTGCAACTTGGGCAACTCTCTAAGAAATGAGCTCATAAATTGATTTAGACGATTATAAAAACTCCCCAATTTTTTTTGGGAACGATTCTTTGACATTTAAAAAAGAAGATAATATTTTCTTTTCAAACTAGCTTCTAGATTAGCAAAGAAAAAATGGCAGAATAATGGCTAAGAAAATCGTTAACCCTGAACTTTTAATTGAGGAATTGAATGTGGCACAGGTTGTCGTGGCCGAGTGGTTAAGGCGATAGACTAGAAATCTATTGGGGTCTCCCCGCGCAGGTTCGAATCCTGCCGACAACGTAGAACTTTGTTTTTGTGTGTAATAATGTAGTAAAATAGTAATAACACGGTAATAACAAAGTAATGTGTAATACAGTATGTCAAATCAACAGTACTAATCTCCTGTTAGTAAGAGCTGCCATGTTGTACTGGAGGGGCAGTAAGGATGGACAGAGAGTGTAAACAACACATTTCTGTACCCCACCACAAAATCGTCAATCTTCCAACTTTAATTGAGAGATTGAATGTGGCACAAGTTGTCGTGGCCGAGCGGTTAAGGCGATAGACTAGAAATCTATTGGGGTCTCCCCGCGCAGGTTCGAATCCTGCCGACAACGCAGTAGCTTTGGTATATATTGGATGTTAGTACTGGTGCAACGAAGGGCAACTTGCAACTTGGGTAACTCTCTAAGAAAATAGCTCATAAATATATTTAGACGATTATAAAAACTCCCAAAATTTTTTGGGAACGATTCTTTGACATTTAAAAAAGAAGATAATATTTTCTTTTTAAACTAGCTTCTAGATTAGTCAAAAATAATAATTGGCAGAATAATGGCTAAGAAAATCGTCAACCCTGAACTTTTAATTGAGGAATTGCATGTGGCACAGGTTGTCGTGGCCGAGTGGTTAAGGCGATAGACTAGAAATCTATTGGGGTCTCCCCGCGCAGGTTCGAATCCTGCCGACAACGTAGAACTTTGTTTTTGTGTGTAATAATGTAGTAACATAGTAATAACACGGTAATAACAAAGTAATGTGTAATACAGTATGTCAAATCAACAGTACTAATCTCCTGTTAGTAAGAGCTGCCATGTTGTACTGGAGGGGCAGTAAGGATGGACAGAGAGTGTAAACAACACATTTCTGTACCCCACCACAAAATCGTCAATCTTCCAACTTTAATTAAGAGATTGACTGTGGCACAAGTTGTCGTGGCCGAGCGGTTAAGGTGATAGACTAGAAATCTATTGGGGTCTCCCCGCGCAGGTTCGAATCCTGCCGACAACGTAAAGCTTTAGTACATATTGGATGTCTACACCTTTCCTAAAATATCAGCTACACCTCCTTTAAATACATTGGCCACTAGGCCACACGTCAACACCACCCCTGAATTATGTACAGCAACTTGCAACTTGGGCAACTCTCCAAGTAATGAGCTCATATATTGATTTAGTCAATTATAAACAATCGATTTGATTTTTTTCAGAACGAATCTTTGATATTTTAGTATAAGATGATTTCTTCTTTTTAAACTAGCTTCTCGATTAATTCAAAAAATATTGGCAGAACAATGGCTAAGAAAATCGTCAATCTTAATTTTTTTATTGATAGATTGACTGTAGCACAAGTTGTCGTGGCCGAGCGGTTAAGGCGATAGACTAGAAATCTATTGGGGTCTCCCCGCGCAGGTTCGAATCCTGCCGACAACGTAATAGCTTTAGTACATATTGGATGTCTACACCTTTCCTAAAATATCAGCTACACCTCCTTAAATACATTGGCCACTAGGCCACATGTCAACACCACCCCTGAATTATGTACAGCAACTTGCAACTTGGGCAACTCTCCAAGTAATGAGCTCATAGACGGATTTAGTCAATTATAAACAATCAATTCTATTTTTTTCGGAACGATTCTTTGATATTTTAGTATAAGATATTTTTTTCTTTTTAAACACGCTTCTCGATTAATAAAAAAAAAATTGCAGAACAATGGCTAAGAAAATCGTCAATCTTCCAGATTTAATTGATAGATTAACTGTAGCACAGGTTGTCGTGGCCGAGCGGTTAAGGCGATAGACTAGAAATCTATTGGGGTCTCCCCGCGCAGGTTCGAATCCTGCCGACAACGCAGTAGCTTTGGTATATATTGGATGTTAGTACTGGTGCAACGAAGGGCAACTTGTAACTTGGGTAACTCTCTAAGAAAATAGCTCATAAATATATTTAGACGATTATAAAAACTCCCCAATTTTTTTTGGGAACGATTCTTTGACATTTAAAAAAGAAGATAATATTTTCATTTTAAACTAGCTTCTAGATTAGTCAAAAATAATAATTGGCAGAATAATGGCTAAGAAAATCGTCAACCCTGAACTTTTAATTGAGGAATTGAATGTGGCACAGGTTGTCGTGGCCGAGTGGTTAAGGCGATAGACTAGAAATCTATTGGGGTCTCCCCGCGCAGGTTCGAATCCTGCCGACAACGTAGAACTTTGTTTTTGTGTGTAATAATGTAGTAACATAGTAATAACACGGTAATAACAAAGTAATGTGTAATACAGTATGTCAAATCAACAGTACTAATCTCCTGTTAGTAAGAGCTGCCATGTTGTACTGGAGGGGCAGTAAGGATGGACAGAGAGTGTAAACAACACATTTCTGTACCTAACCACAAAATCGTCAATCTTCCAACTTTAATTGAGAGATTGACTGTGGCACAAGTTGTCGTGGCCGAGCGGTTAAGGCGATAGACTAGAAATCTATTGGGGTCTCCCCGCGCAGGTTCGAATCCTGCCGACAACGTAAGGCTTTAGTACATATTGGATGTCTACACCTTTCCTAAAATATCAGCTACACCTCCTTTAAATACATTGGCCACTAGGCCACACGTCAACACCACCCCTGAATTATGTACAGCAACTTGCAACTTGGGCAACTCTCCAAGTAATGAGCTAAAATATTTATTTAGTCAATTATAAACAATCAATTCGATTTTTTTCGGAGCGATTCTTTGATATTTTAGTATAAGATCATTTTTTCTTTTTAAACACGCTTCTCGATTAATAAAAAAAAATTGCAGAACAATGGCTAAGAAAATCATCAATCTTCCAGATTTAATTGATAGATTAACTGTAGCACAGGTTGTCGTGGCCGAGCGGTTAAGGCGATAGACTAGAAATCTATTGGGGTCTCCCCGCGCAGGTTCGAATCCTGCCGACAACGTAATAGCTTTAGTACATATTGGATGTCTACACCTTTCCTAAAATATCAGCTACACCTCCTTTAAATACATTGGCCACTAGGCCACACGTCAACACCACCTCTGAATTATGTACAGCAACTTGCAACTTGGGCAACTCTCCAAGTAATGAGCTCATATATTGATTTAGTCAATTATAAACAATCGATTTGATTTTTTTCAGAACGAATCTTTGATATTTTAGTATAAGATGATTTCTTCTTTTTAAACTAGCTTCTCGATTAATTAAAAAAATATTGGCAGGACAATGGCTAAGAAAATCGTCAATCTTAATTTTTTTATTGATAGATTGACTGTAGCACAAGTTGTCGTGGCCGAGCGGTTAAGGCGATAGACTAGAAATCTATTGGGGTCTCCCCGCGCAGGTTCGAATCCTGCCGACAACGTAATAGCTTTAGTACATATTGGATGTCTTTGTCTACACCTTTCCTAAAATATCAGCTACACCTCCTTAAATACATTGGCCACTAGGCCATATGTCAACACCACCCCTGAATTATGTACAGCAACTTGCAACTTGGGCAACTCTCCAAGTAATGAGCTCATAGACGGATTTAGTCAATTATAAACAATCAATTCGATTTTTTTCGGAACGATTCTTTGATATTTTAGTATAAGATAATTTTTTCTTTTTAAACACGCTTCTCGATTAATAAAAAAAAATTGCAGAACAATGGCTAAGAAAATCGTCAATCTTCCAGATTTAATTGATAGATTAACTGTAGCACAGGTTGTCGTGGCCGAGCGGTTAAGGCGATAGACTAGAAATCTATTGGGGTCTCCCCGCGCAGGTTCGAATCCTGCCGACAACGCAGTAGCTTTGGTATATATTGGATGTTAATACTGGTGCAACGAAGGGCAACTTGGAACTTGGGCAACTCTCTAAGAAATGAGCTCATAAATTGATTTAGACGATTATAAAAACTCCCCAATTTTTTTTGGGAACGATTCTTTGACATTTAAAAAAGAAGATAATATTTTCTTTTCAAACTAGCTTCTAGATTAGCAAAAAAAAAATGGCAGAATAATGGCTAAGAAAATCGTCAACCCTGAACTTTTAATTTAGGAATTGAATGTGGCACAGGTTGTCGTGGCCGAGTGGTTAAGGCGATAGACTAGAAATCTATTGGGGTCTCCCCGCGCAGGTTCGAATCCTGCCGACAACGTAGAACTTTGTTTTTGTGTGTAATAATGTAGTAACATAGTAATAACACGGTAATAACAAAGTAATGTGTAATACAGTATGTCAAATCAACAGTACTAATCTCCTGTTAGTAAGAGCTGCCATGTTGTACTGGAGGGGCAGTAAGGATGGACAGAGAGTGTAAACAACACATTTCTGTACCCCACCACAAAATCGTCAATCTTCCAACTTTAATTGAGAGATTGACTGTGGCACAAGTTGTCGTGGCCGAGCGGTTAAGGCGATAGACTAGAAATCTATTGGGGTCTCCCCGCGCAGGTTCGAATCCTGCCGACAACGCAGTAGCTTTGGTATATATTGGATGTTACTACTGGTGCAACGAAGGGCAACTTGCAACTTGGGCAACTCTCTAAGAAATGAGCTCATAAATTGATTTAGACGATTATAAAAACTCCCCAATTTTTTTTGGGAACGATTCTTTGACATTTAAAAAAGAAGATAATATTTTCTTTTCAAACTAGCTTCTAGATTAGCAAAAAAAAAATGGCAGAATAATGGCTAAGAAAATCGTTAACCCTGAACTTTTAATTGAGGAATAGAATGTGGCACAGGTTGTCGTGGCCGAGTGGTTAAGGCGATAGACTAGAAATCTATTGGGGTCTCCCCGCGCAGGTTCGAATCCTGCCGACAACGTAGAACTTTGTTTTTGTGTGTAATAATGTAGTAACATAGTAATAACACGGTAATAACAAAGTAATGTGTAATACAGTATGTCAAATCAACAGTACTAATCTCCTGTTAGTAAGAGCTGCCATGTTGTACTGGAGGGGCAGTAAGGATGGACAGAGAGTGTAAACAACACATTTCTGTACCCCACCACAAAATCGTCAATCTTCCAACTTTAATTGAGAGATTGACTGTGGCACAAGTTGTCGTGGCCGAGCGGTTAAGGCGATAGACTAGAAATCTATTGGGGTCTCCCCGCGCAGGTTCGAATCCTGCCGACAACGTAAAGCTTTAGTACATATTGGATGTCTACACCTTTCCTAAAATATCAGCTACACCTCCTTTAAATACATTGGCCACTAGGCCACACGTCAACACCACCCCTGAATTATGTACAGCAACTTGCAACTTGGGCAACTCTCCAAGTAATGAGCTAAAAGATTTATTTAGTCAATTATAAACAATCAATTCAATTTTTTTCGGAGCGATTCTTTGATATTTTAGTATAAGATCATTTTTTCTTTTTAAACACGCTTCTCGATTAATAAAAAAAGAATTGCAGAACAATGGCTAAGAAAATCATCAATATTCCAGCTTTAATTGATAGATTAACTGTAGCACAGGTTGTCGTGGCCGAGCGGTTAAGGCGATAGACTAGAAATCTATTGGGGTCTCCCCGCGCAGGTTCGAATCCTGCCGACAACGTAAAGCTTTAGTACATATTGGATGTCTACACCTTTCCTAAAATATCAGCTACACCTCCTTTAAATACATTGGCCACTAGGCCACACGTCAACACCACCCCTGAATTATGTACAGCAACTTGCAACTTGGGCAACTCTCCAAGTAATGAGCTAAAATATTTATTTAGTCAATTATAAACAATCAATTCGATTTTTTTCGGAGCGATTCTTTGATATTTTAGTATAAGATCATTTTTTCTTTTTAAACACGCTTCTCGATTAATAAAAAAAAATTGCAGAACAATGGCTAAGAAAATCATCAATCTTCCAGATTTAATTGATAGATTAACTGTAGCACAGGTTGTCGTGGCCGAGCGGTTAAGGCGATAGACTAGAAATCTATTGGGGTCTCCCCGCGCAGGTTCGAATCCTGCCGACAACGTAATAGCTTTAGTACATATTGGATGTCTACACCTTTCCTAAAATATCAGCTACACCTCCTTTAAATACATTGGCCACTAGGCCACACGTCAACACCACCTCTGAATTATGTACAGCAACTTGCAACTTGGGCAACTCTCCAAGTAATGAGCTCATATATTGATTTAGTCAATTATAAACAATCGATTTGATTTTTTTCAGAACGAATCTTTGATATTTTAGTATAAGATGATTTCTTCTTTTTAAACTAGCTTCTCGATTAATTAAAAAAATATTGGCAGGACAATGGCTAAGAAAATCGTCAATCTTAATTTTTTTATTGATAGATTGACTGTAGCACAAGTTGTCGTGGCCGAGCGGTTAAGGCGATAGACTAGAAATCTATTGGGGTCTCCCCGCGCAGGTTCGAATCCTGCCGACAACGTAATAGCTTTAGTACATATTGGATGTCTTTGTCTACACCTTTCCTAAAATATCAGCTACACCTCCTTAAATACATTGGCCACTAGGCCATATGTCAACACCACCCCTGAATTATGTACAGCAACTTGCAACTTGGGCAACTCTCCAAGTAATGAGCTCATAGACGGATTTAGTCAATTATAAACAATCAATTCGATTTTTTTCGGAACGATTCTTTGATATTTTAGTATAAGATAATTTTTTCTTTTTAAACACGCTTCTCGATTAATAAAAAAAAATTGCAGAACAATGGCTAAGAAAATCGTCAATCTTCCAGATTTAATTGATAGATTAACTGTAGCACAGGTTGTCGTGGCCGAGCGGTTAAGGCGATAGACTAGAAATCTATTGGGGTCTCCCCGCGCAGGTTCGAATCCTGCCGACAACGCAGTAGCTTTGGTATATATTGGATGTTAATACTGGTGCAACGAAGGGCAACTTGGAACTTGGGCAACTCTCTAAGAAATGAGCTCATAAATTGATTTAGACGATTATAAAAACTCCCCAATTTTTTTTGGGAACGATTCTTTGACATTTAAAAAAGAAGATAATATTTTCTTTTCAAACTAGCTTCTAGATTAGCAAAAAAAAAATGGCAGAATAATGGCTAAGAAAATCGTCAACCCTGAACTTTTAATTTAGGAATTGAATGTGGCACAGGTTGTCGTGGCCGAGTGGTTAAGGCGATAGACTAGAAATCTATTGGGGTCTCCCCGCGCAGGTTCGAATCCTGCCGACAACGTAGAACTTTGTTTTTGTGTGTAATAATGTAGTAACATAGTAATAACACGGTAATAACAAAGTAATGTGTAATACAGTATGTCAAATCAACAGTACTAATCTCCTGTTAGTAAGAGCTGCCATGTTGTACTGGAGGGGCAGTAAGGATGGACAGAGAGTGTAAACAACACATTTCTGTACCCCACCACAAAATCGTCAATCTTCCAACTTTAATTGAGAGATTGACTGTGGCACAAGTTGTCGTGGCCGAGCGGTTAAGGCGATAGACTAGAAATCTATTGGGGTCTCCCCGCGCAGGTTCGAATCCTGCCGACAACGCAGTAGCTTTGGTATATATTGGATGTTACTACTGGTGCAACGAAGGGCAACTTGCAACTTGGGCAACTCTCTAAGAAATGAGCTCATAAATTGATTTAGACGATTATAAAAACTCCCCAATTTTTTTTGGGAACGATTCTTTGACATTTAAAAAAGAAGATAATATTTTCTTTTCAAACTAGCTTCTAGATTAGCAAAAAAAAAATGGCAGAATAATGGCTAAGAAAATCGTTAACCCTGAACTTTTAATTGAGGAATTGAATGTGGCACAGGTTGTCGTGGCCGAGTGGTTAAGGCGATAGACTAGAAATCTATTGGGGTCTCCCCGCGCAGGTTCGAATCCTGCCGACAACGTAGAACTTTGTTTTTGTGTGTAATAATGTAGTAACATAGTAATAACACGGTAATAACAAAGTAATGTGTAATACAGTATGTCAAATCAACAGTACTAATCTCCTGTTAGTAAGAGCTGCCATGTTGTACTGGAGGGGCAGTAAGGATGGACAGAGAGTGTAAACAACACATTTCTGTACCCCACCACAAAATCGTCAATCTTCCAACTTTAATTGAGAGATTGACTGTGGCACAAGTTGTCGTGGCCGAGCGGTTAAGGCGATAGACTAGAAATCTATTGGGGTCTCCCCGCGCAGGTTCGAATCCTGCCGACAACGTAAAGCTTTAGTACATATTGGATGTCTACACCTTTCCTAAAATATCAGCTACACCTCCTTTAAATACATTGGCCACTAGGCCACACGTCAACACCACCCCTGAATTATGTACAGCAACTTGCAACTTGGGCAACTCTCCAAGTAATGAGCTAAAAGATTTATTTAGTCAATTATAAACAATCAATTCAATTTTTTTCGGAGCGATTCTTTGATATTTTAGTATAAGATCATTTTTTCTTTTTAAACACGCTTCTCGATTAATAAAAAAAGAATTGCAGAACAATGGCTAAGAAAATCATCAATATTCCAGCTTTAATTGATAGATTAACTGTAGCACAGGTTGTCGTGGCCGAGCGGTTAAGGCGATAGACTAGAAATCTATTGGGGTCTCCCCGCGCAGGTTCGAATCCTGCCGACAACGTAAAGCTTTAGTACATATTGGATGTCTACACCTTTCCTAAAATATCAGCTACACCTCCTTTAAATACATTGGCCACTAGGCCACACGTCAACACCACCCCTGAATTATGTACAGCAACTTGCAACTTGGGCAACTCTCCAAGTAATGAGCTAAAATATTTATTTAGTCAATTATAAACAATCAATTCGATTTTTTTCGGAGCGATTCTTTGATATTTTAGTATAAGATCATTTTTTCTTTTTAAACACGCTTCTCGATTAATAAAAAAAAATTGCAGAACAATGGCTAAGAAAATCATCAATCTTCCAGATTTAATTGATAGATTAACTGTAGCACAGGTTGTCGTGGCCGAGCGGTTAAGGCGATAGACTAGAAATCTATTGGGGTCTCCCCGCGCAGGTTCGAATCCTGCCGACAACGTAATAGCTTTAGTACATATTGGATGTCTACACCTTTCCTAAAATATCAGCTACACCTCCTTTAAATACATTGGCCACTAGGCCACACGTCAACACCACCTCTGAATTATGTACAGCAACTTGCAACTTGGGCAACTCTCCAAGTAATGAGCTCATATATTGATTTAGTCAATTATAAACAATCGATTTGATTTTTTTCAGAACGAATCTTTGATATTTTAGTATAAGATGATTTCTTCTTTTTAAACTAGCTTCTCGATTAATTAAAAAAAATATTGGCAGGACAATGGCTAAGAAAATCGTCAATCTTAATTTTTTTATTGATAGATTGACTGTAGCACAAGTTGTCGTGGCCGAGCGGTTAAGGCGATAGACTAGAAATCTATTGGGGTCTCCCCGCGCAGGTTCGAATCCTGCCGACAACGTAATAGCTTTAGTACATATTGGATGTCTATACCTTTCCTAAAATATCAGCTACACCTCCTTAAATACATTGGCCACTAGGCCACATGTCAACACCACCCCTGAATTATGTACAGCAACTTGCAACTTGGGCAACTCTCCAAGTAATGAGCTCATAGACGGATTTAGTCAATTATAAACAATCAATTTGATTTTTTTCGGAACGATTCTTTGATATTTTAGTATAAGATAATTTTTTCTTTTTAAACACGCTTCTCGATTAATAAAAAAAAAATTGCAGAACAATGGTTAAGAAAATCATCAATATTCCAGCTTTAATTGATAGATTAACTGTAGCACAGGTTGTCGTGGCCGAGCGGTTAAGGCGATAGACTAGAAATCTATTGGGGTCTCCCCGCGCAGGTTCGAATCCTGCCGACAACGTAATAGCTTTAGTACATATTGGATGTCTACACCTTTCCTAAAATATCAGCTACACCTCCTTTAAATACATTGGCCACAAGGCCACACGACAACACCACCCCTGAATTATGTACAGCAACTTGCAACTTGGGCAACTCTCCAAAAAATTAGCTCATAGATGGATTTAGTCAATTATAAACAATCAATTAGATTTTTTTCGGAACGATTCTTTGATATTTTAGTATAAGATAATTTATTCTTTTTAAACTAGCTTCTCGATTAATGAAAAAAAAAATTGGCATAACAATGGCTAAGAAAATCGTCAATCTTAATTTTTTAATTGATAGATTGACTGTAGCACAAGTTGTCGTGGCCGAGCGGTTAAGGCGATAGACTAGAAATCTATTGGGGTCTCCCCGCGCAGGTTCGAATCCTGCCGACAACGTAATAGCTTTAGTACATAATGGATGTCTACACCTTTCCTAAAATATCAGCTATACCTCCTTTAAATACATTGGCCACAAGGCCACACGACAACACCACCCCTGAATTATGTACAGCAACTTGCAACTTGGGCAACTCTCCAAAAAATGAGCTCATAGATGGATTTAGTCAATTATAAACAATCAATTCGATTTTTTTCGGAACGATTCTTTGATATTTTAGTATAAGATAATGTATTCTTTTCAAACTAGCTTCTCGATTAATAAAACAAAAAATTGGCATAACAATGGCTAAGAAAATCGTCAATCTTAATTTTTTAATTGATAGATTGACTGTAGCACAAGTTGTCGTGGCCGAGCGGTTAAGGCGATAGACTAGAAATCTATTGGGGTCTCCCCGCGCAGGTTCGAATCCTGCCGACAACGTAATAGCTTTAGTACATATTGGATGTCTACACCTTTCCTAAAATATCAGCTATACCTCCTTTAAATACATTGGCCACAAGGCCACACGACAACACCACCCCTGAATTATGTACAGCAACTTGCAACTTGGGCAACTTTCCAAAAAATGAGCTCATAGATGGATTTAGTCAATTATAAACAATCAATTAGATTTTTTTCGGAACGATTCTTTGATATTTTAGTATAAGATAATTTATTCTTTTTAAACTAGCTTCTCGATTAATAAAAAGAAAATTGGCAGAACAATGGCTAAAAAAATCGTCAATCTTAATTTTTTAATTGATAGATTGACTGTAGCACAAGTTGTCGTGGCCGAGCGGTTAAGGCGATAGACTAGAAATCTATTGGGGTCTCCCCGCGCAGGTTCGAATCCTGCCGACAACGTAATAGCTTTAGTACATAATGGATGTCTACACCTTTCCTAAAATATCAGCTATACCTCCTTTAAATACATTGGCCACAAGGCCACACGACAACACCACCCCTGAATTATGTACAGCAACTTGCAACTTGGGCAACTCTCCAAAAAATGAGCTCATAGATGGATTTAGTCAATTATAAACAATCAATTCGATTTTTTTCAGAACGATTCTTTGATATTTTAGTATAAGATATTGTATTCTTTTCAAACTAGCTTCTCGATTAATAAAAAAAAAATTGGCATAACAATGGCTAAGAAAATCGTCAATCTTAATTTTTTAAATGATAGATTGACTGTAGCACAAGTTGTCGTGGCCGAGCGGTTAAGGCGATAGACTAGAAATCTATTGGGGTCTCCCCGCGCAGGTTCGAATCCTGCCGACAACGTAATAGCTTTAGTACATATTGGATTCCTAAAATATCAGCTATACCTCCTTTAAATACATTGGCCACAAGGCCACACGACAACACCACCCCTGAATTATGTACAGCAACTTGCAACTTGGGCAACTCTCCAAAAAATGAGCTCATAGATGGATTTAGTCAATTATAAACAATCAATTAGATCAATTAGATTCACCCTAGGTGGACACGCACTGACCTTTTGCACCTTAATCCCATGTATAACGCACTGACTCTTTTTGTCTTTTTATTGTGCTCTTTTTTTTCTCTAAGCACCTTAACGTCCATATGTATATCATGCACAGTATAAGTATAACATGCACAGTATACATACATTGCTGCTATGCTCAGGCACCTTAGTTTTTATTATCTCAGGTACTTTGTAAATATGTAGATAACTTGTCTGGCCTTCTGTTGCTCTCTTGTTTTGATCTCCTTCCCACTTGCCCCCCACCCCTCTTCTTCTCCCCCCCCCCCTCTTCTTTCTATGGAAATTAACGTTGCGATGGGAACGATGTACAAAAACGAATTTCACCCACTTTTTTACCTTGTAAACCTGTGATGTGACAATAAAACTGATTCTGATTCTGATTAACTTGGGCAACTCTCCAAAAAATGAGCTCATAGATGGATTTAGTCAATTATAAACAATCAATTCGATTTTTTTCGGAACGATTCTTTGATATTTTAGTATAAGATAATTTATTATTTTTAAACTAGCTTCTCGATTAATAAAAAAAAAATTGGCATAACAATGGCTAAGAAAATCGTCAATCTTAATTTTTTAATTGATAGATTGACTGTAGCACAAGTTGTCGTGGCCGAGCGGTTAAGGCGATAGACTAGAAATCTATTGGGGTCTCCCCGCGCAGGTTCGAATCCTGCCGACAACGTAATAGCTTTAGTACATATTGGATGTCTACACCTTTCCTAAAATATCAGCTATACCTCCTTTAAATACATTGGCCACAAGGCCACACGACAACACCACCCCTGAATTACAGCAACTTGCAACTTGGGCAACTCTCCAAAAAATGAGCTCATAGATGGATTTAGTCAATTATAAACAATCAATTAGATTTTTTTCGGAACGAGTCTTTGATATTTTAGTATAAGATAATTTATTCTTTTTAAACTAGCTTCTCGATTAATAAAAAAAAAATTGGCATAACAATGGCTAAGAAAATCGTCAATCTTAATTTTTTAATTGATAGATTGACTGTAGCACAAGTTGTCGTGGCCGAGCGGTTAAGGCGATAGACTAGAAATCTATTGGGGTCTCCCCGCGCAGGTTCGAATCCTGCCGACAACGTAATAGCTTTAGTACATAATGGATGTCTACACCTTTCCTAAAATATCAGCTATACCTCCTTTAAATACATTGGCCACAAGGCCACATGACAACACCACCCCTGAATTATGTACAGCAACTTGCAACTTGGGCAACTCTCCAAAAAATGAGCTCATAGATGGATTTAGTCAATTATAAACAATCAATTCGTTTTTTTTTCTGAACGATTCTTTGATATTTTAGTATAAGATCATTTCTATCTTTTTAAACACGCTTCTCGATTAATAAAAAAAAGAATTGGCAGAACAATGGCTAAGAAAATCGTCAATCTTAATTTTTTAATTGATAGATTGACTGTAGCACAAGTTGTCGTGGCCGAGCGGTTAAGGCGATAGACTAGAAATCTATTGGGGTCTCCCCGCGCAGGTTCGAATCCTGCCGACAACGTAATAGCTTTAGTACATAATGGATGTCTACACCTTTCCTAAAATATCAGCTATACCTCCTTTAAATACATTGGCCACAAGGCCACACGACAACACCACCCCTGAATTATGTACAGCAACTTGCAACTTGGGCAACTCTCCAAAAAATGAGCTCATAGATGGATTTAGTCAATTATAAACAATCAATTCGATTTTTTTCAGAACGATTCTTTGATATTTTAGTATAAGATAATGTATTCTTTTCAAACTAGCTTCTCGATTAATAAAAAAAAAATTGGCATAACAATGGCTAAGAAAATCGTCAATCTTAATTTTTTAAATGATAGATTGACTGTAGCACAAGTTGTCGTGGCCGAGCGGTTAAGGCGATAGACTAGAAATCTATTGGGGTCTCCCCGCGCAGGTTCGAATCCTGCCGACAACGTAATAGCTTTAGTACATATTGGATTCCTAAAATATCAGCTATACCTCCTTTAAATACATTGGCCACAAGGCCACACGACAACACCACCCCTGAATTATGTACAGCAACTTGCAACTTGGGCAACTCTCCAAAAAATGAGCTCATAGATGGATTTAGTCAATTATAAACAATCAATTAGATCAATTAGATTCACCCTAGGTGGACACGCACTGACCTTTTGCACCTTAATCCCATGTATAACGCACTGACTCTTTTTGTCTTTTTATTGTGCTCTTTTTTTTCTCTAAGCACCTTAACGTCCATATGTATATCATGCACAGTATAAGTATAACATGCACAGTATACATACATTGCTGCTATGCTCAGGCACCTTAGTTTTTATTATCTCAGGTACTTTGTAAATATGTAGATAACTTGTCTGGCCTTCTGTTGCTCTCTTGTTTTGATCTCCTTCCCACTTGCCGCCCACCCCTCTTCTTCTCCCCCCCCCCCCCTCTTCTTTCTATGGAAATTAACGTTGCGATGGGAACGATGTACAAAAACGAATTTCACCCACTTTTTTACCTTGTAAACCTGTGATGTGACAATAAAACTGATTCTGATTCTGATTAACTTGGGCAACTCTCCAAAAAATGAGCTCATAGATGGATTTAGTCAATTATAAACAATCAATTCGATTTTTTTCGGAACGATTCTTTGATATTTTAGTATAAGATAATTTATTATTTTTAAACTAGCTTCTCGATTAATAAAAAAAAAATTGGCATAACAATGGCTAAGAAAATCGTCAATCTTAATTTTTTAATTGATAGATTGACTGTAGCACAAGTTGTCGTGGCCGAGCGGTTAAGGCGATAGACTAGAAATCTATTGGGGTCTCCCCGCGCAGGTTCGAATCCTGCCGACAACGTAATAGCTTTAGTACATATTGGATGTCTACACCTTTCCTAAAATATCAGCTATACCTCCTTTAAATACATTGGCCACAAGGCCACACGACAACACCACCCCTGAATTACAGCAACTTGCAACTTGGGCAACTCTCCAAAAAATGAGCTCATAGATGGATTTAGTCAATTATAAACAATCAATTAGATTTTTTTCGGAACGATTCTTTGATATTTTAGTATAAGATAATTTATTCTTTTTAAACTAGCTTCTCGATTAATAAAAACAAAATTGGCATAACAATGGCTAAGAAAATCGTCAATCTTAATTTTTTAATTGATAGATTGACTGTAGCACAAGTTGTCGTGGCCGAGCGGTTAAGGCGATAGACTAGAAATCTATTGGGGTCTCCCCGCGCAGGTTCGAATCCTGCCGACAACGTAATAGCTTTAGTACATAATGGATGTCTACACCTTTCCTAAAATATCAGCTATACCTCCTTTAAATACATTGGCCACAAGGCCACATGACAACACCACCCCTGAATTATGTACAGCAACTTGCAACTTGGGCAACTCTCCAAAAAATGAGCTCATAGATGGATTTAGTCAATTATAAACAATCAATTCGGTTTTTTTTCTGAACGATTCTTTGATATTTTAGTATAAGATCATTTCTATCTTTTTAAACACGCTTCTCGATTAATAAAAAAAAGAATTGGCAGAACAATGGCTAAGAAAATCGTCAATCTTAATTTTTTAATTGATAGATTGACTGTAGCACAAGTTGTCGTGGCCGAGCGGTTAAGGCGATAGACTAGAAATCTATTGGGGTCTCCCCGCGCAGGTTCGAATCCTGCCGACAACGTAATAGCTTTAGTACATATTGGATGTCTACACCTTTCCTAAAATATCAGCTATACCTCCTTTAAATACATTGGCCACAAGGCCACACGACAACACCACCCCTGAATTATGTACAGCAACTTGCAACTTGGGCAACTCTCCAAAAAATTAGCTCATAGATGGATTTAGTCAATTATAAACAATCAATTAGATTTTTTTCGGAACGATTCTTTGATATTTTAGTATAAGATAATTTATTCTTTTTAAACTAGCTTCTCGATTAATAAAAAGAAAATTGGCATAACAATGGCTAAGAAAATCGTCAATCTTAATTTTTTAATTGATAGATTGACTATAGCACAAGTTGTCGTGGCCGAGCGGTTAAGGCGATAGACTAGAAATCTATTGGGGTCTCCCCGCGCAGGTTCGAATCCTGCCGACAACGTAATAGCTTTAGTACATATTGGATGTCTACACCTTTCCTAAAATATCAGCTATACCTCCTTTAAATACATTGGCCACAAGGCCACATGACAACACCACCCCTGAATTATGTACAGCAACTTGCAACTTGGGCAACTCTCCAAAAAATGAGCTCATAGATGGATTTAGTCAATTATAAACAATCAATTCGTTTTTTTTTCTGAACGATTCTTTGATATTTTAGTATAAGATCATTTCTATCTTTTTAAACACGCTTCTCGATTAATAAAAAAAAGAATTGGCAGAACAATGGCTAAGAAAATCGTCAATCTTAATTTTTTAATTGATAGATTGACTGTAGCACAAGTTGTTGTGGCCGAGCGGTTAAGGCGATAGACTAGAAATCTATTGGGGTCTCCCCGCGCAGGTTCGAATCCTGCCGACAACGTAATAGCTTTAGTACATATTGGATGTCTACACCTTTCCTAAAATATCAGCTATACCTCCTTTAAATACATTGGCCACAAGGCCACACGACAACACCACCCCTGAATTATGTACAGCAACTTGCAACTTGGGCAAATCTCCAAAAAATTAGCTCATAGATGGATCTAGGCAATTATAAACAATCAATTAGATTTTTTTCGGAACGATTCTTTGATATTTTAGTATAAGATAATTTCTTCTTTTTAAACACGCTTCTCGATTAATAAAAAAAAGAATTGGCAGAACAATGGCTAAGAAAATAGTCAATCTTAATTTTTTAATTGATAGATTGACTGTAGCACAAGTTGTCGTGGCCGAGCGGTTAAGGCGATAGACTAGAAATCTATTGGGGTCTCCCCGCGCAGGTTCGAATCCTGCCGACAACGTAATAGCTTTAGTACATATTGGATGTCTACACCTTTCCTAAAATATCAGCTATACCTCCTTTAAATACATTGGCCACAAGGCCACACGACAACACCACCCCTGAATTATGTACAGCAACTTGCAACTTGGGAAACTCTCCAAAAAATGAGCTCATAGATGGATTTAGTCAATTATAAACAGTCAATTAGATTTTTTTCGGAACGATTCTTTGATATTTTAGTATAAGATAATTTATTCTTTTTAAACACGCTTCTCGATTAATAAAAAAAAGAATTGGCAGAACAATGGCTAAGAAAATCGTCAATCATAATTTTTTAATTGATAGATTGACTGTAGCACAAGTTGTCGTGGCCGAGCGGTTAAGGCGATAGACTAGAAATCTATTGGGGTCTCCCCGCGCAGGTTCGAATCCTGCCGACAACGTAATAGCTTTAGTACATATTGGATGTCTACACCTTTCCTAAAATATCAGCTATACCTCCTTTAAATACATTGGCCACAAGGTCACACGACAACACCACCCCTGAATTATGTACAGCAACTTGCAACTTGGGCAACTCTCCAAAAAATGAGATCATAGATGGATTTAGTCAATTATAAACAATCAATTAGATTTTTTTCGGAACGATTCTTTGATATTTTAGTATAAGATAATTTATTCTTTTTAAACTAGCTTCTCGATTAATAAATAAAAATTGGCAGAACAATGGCTAAGAAAATCGTCAATCTTAATTTTTTAATTGATAGATTGACTTTAGCACAAGTTGTCGTGGCCGAGCGGTTAAGGCGATAGACTAGAAATCTATTGGGGTCTCCCCGCGCAGGTTCGAATCCTGCCGACAACGTAATAGCTTTAGTACATAATGGATGTCTACACCTTTCCTAAAATATCAGCTATACCTCCTTTAAATACATTGGCCACAAGGCCACACGACAACTAGCCTGGTAAACCCTCCCTCCGGAAATCTCATTTCCATTTGATTTCAGGAGTGAGTCTGGCATGATCCGCCTTTCTGCAATATTGGCTCTGTATGCCAAACGGCCGGGCCTATCAGCGTCGTCGCTCATTGTTCTGTGATTGACAGCTTACGTTGGCCAATCAGGTGGCGAGTTCGAGTGAGCCCAAAACACGAACGGCAGCCATCTTTTTCTTGTGCGGCCAATTCTCCGCTATTTTTTTACTTCAAAAAGCTCTCTAACTTCTATTTTGAGGCACGGAAATTACTTATAAGATATCGTTTGGATAGAATTTAGTTGTTTAACTTCATATATGTGGTCAATTAATCATGACAAAGCCTATTTAAAAAATAATAATTAGAGAACCGGTAGGGGCGGGCAGTGACACCATTGTACCCGAAAAAGGCAACCCATTTTGGGTATGGCTGTCTCAAAAGTCCCGTCGCGTCACATTAAGACTGGTGAACTGCTGATTGGCTGAAGGGGAAAAATTATCATTGGCTGAAGGGGTTGTCAGTCAACGGTATTACTCCCGCCCAACTCCAGCACAGCCAATATTGCAGACAGGCGGATCAGGCCAGACTCACTCCTGAAATGAAATGGAATTGAGATTTCCGGAGGGAGGGTTTACCAGGCTACACGACAACACCACCCCTGAAGTATGTACAGCAACTTGCAACTTGGGCAACTCTCCAAAAAATGAGCTCATAGATGGATTTAGTCAATTATAAACAATCAATTAGATTTTTTTCGGAACGATTCTTTGATATTTTAGTATAAGATAATTTATTCTTTTTAAACTAGCTTCTCGATTAATAAAAAAGAAAATTGGCATAACAATGGCTAAGAAAATCGTCAATCTTAATTTTTTAATTGATAGATTGACTGTAGCACAAGTTGTCGTGGCCGAGCGGTTAAGGCGATAGACTAGAAATCTATTGGGGTCTCCCCGCGCAGGTTCGAATCCTGCCGACAACGTAATAGCTTTAGTACATATTGGATGTCTACACCTTTCCTAAAATATCAACTATACCTCCTTTAAATACATTGGCCACAAGGCCACACGACAACACCACCCCTGAATTATGTACAGCAACTTGCAACTTGGGCAAATCTCCAAAAAATTAGCTCATAGATGGATCTAGTCAATTATAAACAATCAATTAGATTTTTTTCGGAACGATTCTTTGATATTTTAGTATAAGATAATTTCTTCTTTTTAAACACGCTTCTCGATTAATAAAAAAAAGAATTGGCAGAACAATGGCTAAGAAAATAGTCAATCTTAATTTTTTAATTGATAGATTGACTGTAGCACAAGTTGTCGTGGCCGAGCGGTTAAGGCGATAGACTAGAAATCTATTGGGGTCTCCCCGCGCAGGTTCGAATCCTGCCGACAACGTAATAGCTTTAGTACATATTGGATGTCTACACCTTTCCTAAAATATCAGCTATACCTCCTTTAAATACATTGGCCACAAGGCCACACGACAACACCACCCCTGAATTATGTACAGCAACTTGCAACTTGGGAAACTCTCCAAAAAATGAGCTCATAGATGGATTTAGTCAATTATAAACAATCAATTAGATTTTTTTCGGAACGATTCTTTGATATTTTAGTGTAAGATAATTTATTCTTTTTAAACACGCTTCTCGATTAATAAAAAAAAGAATTGGCAGAACAATGGCTAAGAAAATCGTCAATCATAATTTTTTAATTGATAGATTGACTGTAGCACAAGTTGTCGTGGCCGAGCGGTTAAGGCGATAGACTAGAAATCTATTGGGGTCTCCCCGCGCAGGTTCGAATCCTGCCGACAACGTAATAGCTTTAGTACATATTGGATGTCTACACCTTTCCTAAAATATCAGCTATACCTCCTTTAAATACATTGGCCACAAGGTCACACGACAACACCACCCCTGAATTATGTACAGCAACTTGCAACTTGGGCAACTCTCCAAAAAATGAGCTCATAGATGGATTTAGTCAATTATAAACAATCAATTAGATTTTTTTCGGAACGATTCTTTGATATTTTAGTATAAGATAATTTATTCTTTTTAAACTAGCTTCTCGATTAATAAATAAAAATTGGCAGAACAATGGCTAAGAAAATCGTCAATCTTAATTTTTTAATTGATAGATTGACTGTAGCACAAGTTGTCGTGGCCGAGCGGTTAAGGCGATAGACTAGAAATCTATTGGGGTCTCCCCGCGCAGGTTCGAATCCTGCCGACAACGTAATAGCTTTAGTACATAATGGATGTCTACACCTTTCCTAAAATATCAGCTATACCTCCTTTAAATACATTGGCCACAAGGCCACACGACAACACCACCCCTGAATTATGTACAGCAACTTGCAACTTGGGCAACTCTCCAAAAAATGAGCTCATAGATGGATTTAGTCAATTATAAACAATCAATTCGATTTTTTTCGGAACGATTCTTTGATATTTTAGTATAAGATAATTTATTCTTTTTAAACACGCTTCTCGATTAATAAAAAAAAGAATTGGCAGAACAATGGCTAAGAAAATCGTCAATCATAATTTTTTAATTGATAGATTGACTGTAGCACAAGTTGTCGTGGCCGAGCGGTTAAGGCGATAGACTAGAAATCTATTGGGGTCTCCCCGCGCAGGTTCGAATCCTGCCGACAACGTAATAGCTTTAGTACATATTGGATGTCTACACCTTTCCTAAAATATCAGCTATACCTCCTTTAAATACATTGGCCACAAGGCCACACGACAACACCACCCCTGAATTATGTACAGCAACTTGCAACTTGGGCAACTCTCCAAAAAATTAGCTCATAGATGGATTTAGTCAATTATAAACAATCAATTAGATTTTTTTCGGAACGATTCTTTGATATTTTAGTATAAGATAATTTATTCTTTTTAAACTAGCTTCTCGATTAATGAAAAAAAAATTGGCATAACAATGGCTAAGAAAATCGTCAATCTTAATTTTTTAATTGATAGATTGACTGTAGCACAAGTTGTCGTGGCCGAGCGGTTAAGGCGATAGACTAGAAATCTATTGGGGTCTCCCCGCGCAGGTTCGAATCCTGCCGACAACGTAATAGCTTTAGTACATAATGGATGTCTACACCTTTCCTAAAATATCAGCTATACCTCCTTTAAATACATTGGCCACAAGGCCACACGACAACACCACCCCTGAATTATGTACAGCAACTTGCAACTTGGGCAACTCTCCAAAAAATGAGCTCATAGATGGATTTAGTCAATTATAAACAATCAATTAGATTTTTTTCGGAACGATTCTTTGATATTTTAGTATAAGATAATTTATTCTTTTTAAACACGCTTCTCGATTAATAAAAAAAAGAATTGGCAGAACAATGGCTAAGAAAATCGTCAATCATAATTTTTTAATCGATAGATTGACTGTAGCACAAGTTGTCGTGGCCGAGCGGTTAAGGCGATAGACTAGAAATCTATTGGGGTCTCCCCGCGCAGGTTCGAATCCTGCCGACAACGTAATAGCTTTAGTACATATTGGATGTCTACACCTTTCCTAAAATATCAGCTATACCTCCTTTAAATACATTGGCCACAAGGCCACACGACAACACCACCCCTGAATTATGTACAGCAACTTGCAACTTGGGCAACTCTCCAAAAAATGAGCTCATAGATGGATTTAGTCAATTATAAACAATCAATTCGATTTTTTTCGGAACGATTCTTTGATATTTTAGTATAAGATAATTTATTCTTTTTAAACACGCTTCTCGATTAATAAAAAAAAGAATTGGCAGAACAATGGCTAAGAAAATCGTCAATCATAATTTTTTAATCGATAGATTGACTGTAGCACAAGTTGTCGTGGCCGAGCGGTTAAGGCGATAGACTAGAAATCTATTGGGGTCTCCCCGCGCAGGTTCGAATCCTGCCGACAACGTAATAGCTTTAGTACATATTGGATGTCTACACCTTTCCTAAAATATCAGCTATACCTCCTTTAAATACATTGGCCACAAGGCCACACGACAACACCACCCCTGAATTATGTACAGCAACTTGCAACTTGGGCAACTCTCCAAAAAATTAGCTCATAGATGGATTTAGTCAATTATAAACAATCAATTAGATTTTTTTCGGAACGATTCTTTGATATTTTAGTATAAGATAATTTATTCTTTTTAAACTAGCTTCTCGATTAATTAAAAAAAAATTGGCATAACAATGGCTAAGAAAATCGTCAATCTTAATTTTTTAATTGATAGATTGACTGTAGCACAAGTTGTCGTGGCCGAGCGGTTAAGGCGATAGACTAGAAATCTATTGGGGTCTCCCCGCGCAGGTTCGAATCCTGCCGACAACGTAATAGCTTTAGTACATAATGGATGTCTACACCTTTCCTAAAATATCAGCTATACCTCCTTTAAATACATTGGCCACAAGGCCACACGACAACACCACCCCTGAATTATGTACAGCAACTTGCAACTTGGGCAACTCTCCAAAAAATGAGCTCATAGATGGATTTAGTCAATTATAAACAATCAATTCGATTTTTTTCGGAACGATTCTTTGATATTTTGTATAAGATAATTTATTCTTTTTAAACACGCTTCTCGATTAATAAAAAAAACAATTGGCAGAACAATGGCTAAGAAAATCGTCAATCATAATTTTTTAATTGATAGATTGACTGTAGCACAAGTTGTCGTGGCCGAGCGGTTAAGGCGATAGACTAGAAATCTATTGGGGTCTCCCCGCGCAGGTTCGAATCCTGCCGACAACGTAATAGCTTTAGTACATATTGGATGTCTACACCTTTCCTAAAATATCAGCTATACCTCCTTTAAATACATTGGCCACAAGGCCACACGACAACACCACCCCTGAATTATGTACAGCAACTTGCAACTTGGGCAACTCTCCAAAAAATGAGCTCATAGATGGATTTAGTCAATTATAAACAATCAATTAGATTTTTTTCGGAACGATTCTTTGATATTTTAGTATAAGATAATTTATTCTTTTTAAACTAGCTTCTCGATTAATAAAAAAAAAATTTGCAGAACAATGGCTAAGAAAATCGTCAATATTAATTTTTTAATTGATAGATTCAGAATCAGAATCAGAATCAGAATCAGTTTTATTGTCACATCACAGGTTTACAAAGTAAAAAAGTGGGTGAAATTCATTTTAGTGCAGCTTAATAAAAAACAACACCACAGCAGCCGTAACAGTGGACTGGCACGAAATGATGACATGATACAAGGCGGCAACTTCGTTGCCTCTCAATGAAACATGAACAACAAACATAACCATATACCACAATGGCGCTAAACGATCCCTCTTAAGAAGAGTTTTGGACGGGGAGAGGGGGTGGGATAGAATGGGGTACACAGGCAAAAAAACACTGCGCGCACGCTATGCTCCCAAAAGGGAGCATAGCGTCCAAGGAGCAAAAAATACACCAGGGGGTGGACTGGGGAAGGGAGCAGGACAGATAGGAGCAGGGGGGGGGGGGGGTTGCGAAGGCATGTAGTGCAGACATGTGTGTGTGTGTGTGTGTGTGTGTGTATGTGGAACTCTGTGACATGTCCTTGGGCTTTCACCCATTTCAGAGCAGTCTCTAGCTGATGGCAGAGCTTATCGCATGTTGTTGTTTTGCGATAGCAGCGAATTAGGGCTGCGTGAGACGTCCTTGAATGGCTTCCGAACCAAAGTCATAACACCAGGTGTCCATGAGGGGGGAGCTGGTCGAGGGGGGTGGGTTCTTGGTATGGGTACGGTTCTGGGGAGGGGGGGTGGGCATCTACTCCTCTGCATTTCGCTGGGTGAAAAAGTCCAGGTTTTTTGGCTTGGGGGGGTCCAAATCGATCCTAAAAAATCCAAACCAGACAATTTATCTAGTCTTTATCCAAATGTGGGCCTTCCAGTCTGTCCATGCCCGCTCTGATCATGGTCAAATAGCCTTGCAGTGCGGTTATGTCGGCGCGAAGAACACCGGCTCGCTCAGCGGCACCTCTGGCTTCGACCTCCGCACGTGCCATGATCTTGTCTAGCTTCGTGTCCAAACCACGGACCCTTTCGTTGTTGTTGTCCACCTTGTGCCTCAGTTCAGTGATGTTGCCCAACTTTGCGTCCAGTTTGGGTATCCACTCGATGATGTTGTCCATCTCGCGTCTTAGCTCAGTGGCCATACCCGTCAGAGTAGCCAGTCCTCTACCCGCCTCCGCACCGTCCCGGGCAGCTCTCATCTTGACAATTTGTCGATACACAAGTGTAATGCCCGCTCCAATTAGCAAGAAACCTGTTATCGTTGCTGCGAAGATATAAATATCTTCCGCATCCTCAATTTGCAGCACTTCAAAACACAGAACTCTCCATTTGAAGTCGGAATCACCCATGTATCCACTCAGATAGGTGCCGTCTGGACAAATTGGCTCATCTGGGCCAGATTGCCGGGTTGAGAAAATTTTGTCAATTGCGTTTAACGACCAGTTAATAATATAATCCATGTTTTTATCCTGAGACTGTTCGCTCGTGCAGTGGAGAGAGGCTGGAAAGTTTTTGGGATAGGATGGGAGGAGAGAGGAGAGGGTGCGACTGCCTTCGTCAAGCAGCAGCAGGAGGAAGATCCTATGCTTGTTTCCAGATTCTGGCAACACGAGTTGCCAGGTTCTGGAAGAAACAAGCAACCAGTGTTAAATCGTTCGCCATTGACGGCAGCCTCGCAGATAGTTTCAACGCATGTTTGACTATCATGAGACTCTACTATGAATACTAATAGTGAAAAAAACAACTTTGCGTCGGTTATAATAGACGAATTTCCCTTAGCCACGCGCTCCCATTATGACAACGGAGGGGGTTTAAAAAATGACGACAGGGGAATATATGAAAAAAAAGAACGCTACTTTTCACATCGGTAGGTGAGTAACGAGACATCAAAGATAACACTTAATTTGTCCGGAATTCTCCTTTAAGGCGATAGACTAGAAATCTATTGGGGTCTCCCCGCGCAGGTTCGAATCCTGCCGACAACGTAATAGCTTTAGTACATATTGGATGTCTACACCTTTCCTAAAATATCAGCTATACCTCCTTTAAATACATTGGCCACAAGGCCACACGACAACACCACCCCTGAATTATGTACAGCAACTTGCATCTTGGGCAAATCTCCGAAAAATGAGCTCATAGATTGATCTAGTCAATTATAAACAATCAATTAGATTTTTTTCGGAACGATTCTTTGATATTTTAGTATAAGATAATTTATTCTTTTTAAACTAGCTTCTCGATTAAGAAAAAAAAAATTGGCATAACAAAAATGGCTAAGAAAATCGTCAATCTTAATTTTTTAATTGATAGATTGACTATAGCACAAGTTGTCGTGGCCGAGCGGTTAAGGCGATAGACTAGAAATCTATTGGGGTCTCCCTGCGCAGGTTCGAATCCTGCCGACAACGTAATAGCTTTAGTACATATTGGATGTCTACACCTTTCCTAAAATATCAGCTATACCTCCTTTAAATACATTGGCCACAAGGCCACATGACAACACCACCCCTGAATTATGTACAGCAACTTGCAACTTGGGCAACTCTCCAAAAAATTAGCTCATAGATGGATTTAGTCAATTATAAACAATCAATTCGTTTTTTTTTCTGAACGATTCTTTGATATTTTAGTATAAGATCATTTCTATCTTTTTAAACACGCTTCTCGATTAATAAAAAAAAGAATTGGCAGAACAATGGCTAAGAAAATCGTCAATCTTAATTTTTTAATTGATAGATTGACTGTAGCACAAGTTGTCGTGGCCGAGCGGTTAAGGCGATAGACTAGAAATCTATTGGGGTCTCCCCGCGCAGGTTCGAATCCTGCCGACAACGTAATAGCTTTAGTACATATTGGATGTCTACACCTTTCCTAAAATATCAGCTATACCTCCTTTAAATACATTGGCCACAAGGCCACACGACAACACCACCCCTGAATTATGTACAGCAACTTGCAACTTGGGCAACTCTCCAAAAAATTAGCTCATAGATGGATTTAGTCAATTATAAACAATCAATTAGATTTTTTTCGGAACGATTCTTTGATATTTTAGTATAAGATAATTTATTCTTTTTAAACTAGCTTCTCGATTAATGAAAAAAAAATTGGCATAACAATGGCTAAGAAAATCGTCAATCTTAATTTTTTAATTGATAGATTGACTGTAGCACAAGTTGTCGTGGCCGAGCGGTTAAGGCGATAGACTAGAAATCTATTGGGGTCTCCCCGCGCAGGTTCGAATCCTGCCGACAACGTAATAGCTTTAGTACATAATGGATGTCTACACCTTTCCTAAAATATCAGCTATACCTCCTTTAAATACATTGGCCACAAGGCCACACGACAACACCACCCCTGAATTATGTACAGCAACTTGCAACTTGGGCAACTCTCCAAAAAATGAGCTCATAGATGGATTTAGTCAATTATAAACAATCAATTCGATTTTTTTCGGAACGATTCTTTGATATTTTAGTATAAGATAATTTATTCTTTTTAAACACGCTTCTCGATTAATAAAAAAAAGAATTGGCAGAACAATGGCTAAGAAAATCGTCAATCATAATTTTTTAATCGATAGATTGACTGTAGCACAAGTTGTCGTGGCCGAGCGGTTAAGGCGATAGACTAGAAATCTATTGGGGTCTCCCCGCGCAGGTTCGAATCCTGCCGACAACGTAATAGCTTTAGTACATATTGGATGTCTACACCTTTCCTAAAATATCAGCTATACCTCCTTTAAATACATTGGCCACAAGGCCACACGACAACACCACCCCTGAATTATGTACAGCAACTTGCAACTTGGGCAACTCTCCAAAAAATTAGCTCATAGATGGATTTAGTCAATTATAAACAATCAATTAGATTTTTTTCGGAACGATTCTTTGATATTTTAGTATAAGATAATTTATTCTTTTTAAACTAGCTTCTCGATTAATTAAAAAAAAATTGGCATAACAATGGCTAAGAAAATCGTCAATCTTAATTTTTTAATTGATAGATTGACTGTAGCACAAGTTGTCGTGGCCGAGCGGTTAAGGCGATAGACTAGAAATCTATTGGGGTCTCCCCGCGCAGGTTCGAATCCTGCCGACAACGTAATAGCTTTAGTACATAATGGATGTCTACACCTTTCCTAAAATATCAGCTATACCTCCTTTAAATACATTGGCCACAAGGCCACACGACAACACCACCCCTGAATTATGTACAGCAACTTGCAACTTGGGCAACTCTCCAAAAAATGAGCTCATAGATGGATTTAGTCAATTATAAACAATCAATTCGATTTTTTTCGGAACGATTCTTTGATATTTTGTATAAGATAATTTATTCTTTTTAAACACGCTTCTCGATTAATAAAAAAAACAATTGGCAGAACAATGGCTAAGAAAATCGTCAATCATAATTTTTTAATTGATAGATTGACTGTAGCACAAGTTGTCGTGGCCGAGCGGTTAAGGCGATAGACTAGAAATCTATTGGGGTCTCCCCGCGCAGGTTCGAATCCTGCCGACAACGTAATAGCTTTAGTACATATTGGATGTCTACACCTTTCCTAAAATATCAGCTATACCTCCTTTAAATACATTGGCCACAAGGCCACACGACAACACCACCCCTGAATTATGTACAGCAACTTGCAACTTGGGCAACTCTCCAAAAAATGAGCTCATAGATGGATTTAGTCAATTATAAACAATCAATTAGATTTTTTTCGGAACGATTCTTTGATATTTTAGTATAAGATAATTTATTCTTTTTAAACTAGCTTCTCGATTAATACAAAAAAATTTTGCAGAACAATGGCTAAGAAAATCGTCAATCTTAATTTTTTAATTGATAGATTGACTGTAGCACAAGTTGTCGTGGCCGAGCTGTTAAGGCGATAGACTAGAAATCTATTGGGGTCTCCCCGCGCAGGTTCGAATCCTGCCGACAACGTAATAGCTTTAGTACATAATGGATGTCTACACCTTTCCTAAAATATCAGCTATACCTCCTTTAAATACATTGGCCACAAGGCCACACGACAACACCACCCCTGAATTATGTACAGCAACTTGCAACTTGGGCAACTCTCCAAAAAATGAGCTCATAGATGGATTTAGTCAATTATAAACAATCAATTAGATTTTTTTCGGAACGATTCTTTGATATTTTAGTATAAGATAATTTATTCTTTTTAAACACGCTTCTCGATTAATAAAAAAAAGAATTGGCAGAACAATGGCTAAGAAAATCGTCAATCATAATTTTTTTATTGATAGATTGACTGTAGCACAAGTTGTCGTGGCCGAGCGTTTAAGGCGATAGACTAGAAATCTATTGGGGTCTCCCCGCGCAGGTTCGAATCCTGCCGACAACGTAATAGCTTTAGTACATATTGGATGTCTACACCTTTCCTAAAATATCAGCTATACCTCCTTTAAATACATTGGCCACAAGGCCACACGACAACACCACCCCTGAATTATGTACAGCAACTTGCAACTTGGGCAACTCTCCAAAAAATGAGCTCATAGATGGATTTAGTCAATTATAAACAATCAATTAGATTTTTTTCGGAACGATTCTTTGATATTTTAGTATAAGATAATTTATTATTTTTAAACACGCTTCTCGATTAATAAAAAAAAGAATTGGCAGAACAATGGCTAAGAAAATCGTCAATCTTAATTTTTTAATTGATAGATTGACTGTAGCACAAGTTGTCGTGGCCGAGCGGTTAAGGCGATAGACTAGAAATCTATTGGGGTCTCCCCGCGCAGGTTCGAATCCTGCCGACAACGTAATAGCTTTAGTACATATTGGATGTCTACACCTTTCCTAAAATATCAGCTATACCTCCTTTAAATACATTGGCCACAAGGCCACACGACAACACCACCCCTGAATTATGTACAGCAACTTGCATCTTGGGCAAATCTCCGAAAAATGAGCTCATAGATTGATCTAGTCAATTATAAACAATCAATTAGATTTTTTTCGGAACGATTCTTTGATATTTTAGTATAAGATAATTTATTCTTTTTAAACTAGCTTCTCGATTAATAAAAAAAAAATTGGCATAACAAAAATGGCTAAGAAAATCGTCAATCTTAATTTTTTAATTGATAGATTGACTATAGCACAAGTTGTCGTGGCCGAGCGGTTAAGGCGATAGACTAGAAATCTATTGGGGTCTCCCTGCGCAGGTTCGAATCCTGCCGACAACGTAATAGCTTTAGTACATATTGGATGTCTACACCTTTCCTAAAATATCAGCTATACCTCCTTTAAATACATTGGCCACAAGGCCACATGACAACACCACCCCTGAATTATGTACAGCAACTTGCAACTTGGGCAACTCTCCAAAAAATTAGCTCATAGATGGATTTAGTCAATTATAAACAATCAATTAGATTTTTTTCGGAACGATTCTTTGATATTTTAGTATAAGATAATTTATTCTTTTTAAACTAGCTTCTCGATTAATAAAAAAAAAATTTGCAGAACAATGGCTAAGAAAATCGTCAATATTATTTTTTTAATTGATAGATTGACTGTAGCACAAGTTGTCGTGGCCGAGCTGTTAAGGCGATAGACTAGAAATCTATTGGGGTCTCCCCGCGCAGGTTCGAATCCTGCCGACAACGTAATAGCTTTAGTACATAATGGATGTCTACACCTTTCCTAAAATATCAGCTATACCTCCTTTAAATACATTGGCCACAAGGCCACACGACAACACCACCCCTGAATTATGTACAGCAACTTGCAACTTGGGCAACTCTCCAAAAAATGAGCTCATAGATGGATTTAGTCAATTATAAACAATCAATTAGATTTTTTTCGGAACGATTCTTTGATATTTTAGTATAAGATAATTTATTCTTTTTAAACACGCTTCTCGATTAATAAAAAAAAGAATTGGCAGAACAATGGCTAAGAAAATCGTCAATCATAATTTTTTTATTGATAGATTGACTGTAGCACAAGTTGTCGTGGCCGAGCGGTTAAGGCGATAGACTAGAAATCTATTGGGGTCTCCCCGCGCAGGTTCGAATCCTGCCGACAACGTAATAGCTTTAGTACATAATGGATGTCTACACCTTTCCTAAAATATCAGCTATACCTCCTTTAAATACATTGGCCACTAGGCCACACGACAACACCACCCCTGAATTATGTACAGCAACTTGCATCTTGGGCAACTCTCCAAAAAAATGAGCTCATAGATTGATCTAGTCAATTATAAACAATCAATTAGATTTTTTTCGGAACGATTCTTTGATATTTTAGTATAAGATAATTTATTCTTTTTAAATTAGCTTCTCGATTAATAAAAAAAAAATTGGCATAACAATGGCTAAGAAAATCGTCAATCTTAATTTTTTAATTGATAGATTGACTATAGCACAAGTTGTCGTGGCCGAGCGGTTAAGGCGATAGACTAGAAATCTATTGGGGTCTCCCCGCGCAGGTTCGAATCCTGCCGACAACGTAATAGCTTTAGTACATATTGGATGTCTACACCTTTCCTAAAATATCAGCTATACCTCCTTTAAATACATTGGCCACAAGGCCACATGACAACACCACCCCTGAATTATGTACAGCAACTTGCAACTTGGGCAACTCTCCAAAAAATGAGCTCATAGATGGATTTAGTCAATTATAAACAATCAATTCGTTTTTTTTTCTGAACGATTCTTTGATATTTTAGTATAAGATCATTTCTATCTTTTTAAACACGCTTCTCGATTAATAAAAAAAAGAATTGGCAGAACAATGGCTAAGAAAATCGTCAATCTTAATTTTTTAATTGATAGATTGACTGTAGCACAAGTTGTCGTGGCCGAGCGGTTAAGGCGATAGACTAGAAATCTATTGGGGTCTCCCCGCGCAGGTTCGAATCCTGCCGACAACGTAATAGCTTTAGTACATATTGGATGTCTACACCTTTCCTAAAATATCAGCTATACCTCCTTTAAATACATTGGCCACAAGGCCACACGACAACACCACCCCTGAATTATGTACAGCAACTTGCAACTTGGGCAACTCTCCAAAAAATGAGCTCATAGATGGATTTAGTCAATTATAAACAATCAATTAGATTTTTTTCGGAACGATTCTTTGATATTTTAGTATAAGATAATTTATTATTTTTAAACTAGCTTCTCGATTAATAAAAAAAAGAATTGGCAGAACAATGGCTAAGAAAATCGTCAATCTTAATTTTTTAATTGATAGATTGACTGTAGCACAAGTTGTCGTGGTCGAGCGGTTAAGGCGATAGACTAGAAATCTATTGGGGTCTCCCCGCGCAGGTTCGAATCCTGCCGACAACGTAATAGCTTTAGTACATAATGGATGTCTACACCTTTCCTAAAATATCAGCTATACCTCCTTTAAATACATTGGCCACTAGGCCACACGACAACACCACCCCTGAATTATGTACAGCAACTTGCAACTTGGGCAACTCTCCAAAAAAATGAGCTCATAGATGGATCTAGTCATTACATTACATTACAGTCAATTATAAACAATCAATTTGATTTTTTTCGGAACGATTCTTTGATATTTTAGTATAAGATAATTTCTTCTTTTTAAACACGCTTCTCGATTAATAAAAAAAAATGGCAGAACAATGGCTAAGAAAATCGTCAATCTTAATTTTTCAATTGATAGATTAACTGTAGCACAGGTTGTCGTGGCCGAGCGGTTAAGGCGATAGACTAGAAATCTATTGGGGTCTCCCCGCGCAGGTTCGAATCCTGCCGACAACGTAATAGCTTTAGTACATATTGGATGTCTACACCTTTCCTAAAATATCAGCTATACCTCCTTTAAATACATTGGCCACAAGGCCACACGACAACACCACCCCTGAATTATGTACAGCAACTTGCATCTTGGGCAAATCTCCGAAAAATGAGCTCATAGATTGATCTAGTCAATTATAAACAATCAATTAGATTTTTTTCGGAACGATTCTTTGATATTTTAGTATAAGATAATTTATTCTTTTTAAACTAGCTTCTCGATTAATAAAAAAAAAATTGGCATAACAATGGCTAAGAAAATCGTCAATTTTAATTTTTTAATTGATAGATTGACTATAGCACAAGTTGTCGTGGCCGAGCGGTTAAGGCGATAGACTAGAAATCTATTGGGGTCTCCCCGCGCAGGTTCGAATCCTGCCGACAACGTAATAGCTTTAGTACATATTGGATGTCTACACCTTTCCTAAAATATCAGCTATACCTCCTTTAAATACATTGGCCACAAGGCCACATGACAACACCACCCCTGAATTATGTACAGCAACTTGCAACTTGGGCAACTCTCCAAAAAATGAGCTCATAGATGGATTTAGTCAATTATAAACAATCAATTCGTTTTTTTTTCTGAACGATTCTTTGATATTTTAGTTTAAGATCATTTCTATCTTTTTAAACACGCTTCTCGATTAATAAAAAAAAGAATTGGCAGAACAATGGCTAAGAAAATCGTCAATCTTAATTTTTTAATTGATAGATTGACTGTAGCACAAGTTGTCGTGGCCGAGCGGTTAAGGCGATAGACTAGAAATCTATTGGGGTCTCCCCGCGCAGGTTCGAATCCTGCCGACAACGTAATAGCTTTAGTACATATTGGATGTCTACACCTTTCCTAAAATATCAGCTATACCTCCTTTAAATACATTGGCCACAAGGCCACACGACAACACCACCCCTGAATTATGTACAGCAACTTGCAACTTGGGCAACTCTCCAAAAAATTAGCTCATAGATGGATTTAGTCAATTATAAACAATCAATTAGATTTTTTTCGGAACGATTCTTTGATATTTTAGTATAAGATAATTTATTCTTTTTAAACTAGCTTCTCGATTAATAAAAAGAAAATTGGCAGAACAATGGCTAAGAAAATCGTCAATCTTAATTTTTTAATTGATAGATTGACTGTAGCACAAGTTGTCGTGGCCGAGCGGTTAAGGCGATAGACTAGAAATCTATTGGGGTCTCCCCGCGCAGGTTCGAATCCTGCCGACAACGTAATAGCTTTAGTACATAATGGATGTCTACACCTTTCCTAAAATATCAGCTATACCTCCTTTAAATACATTGGCCACTAGGCCACACGACAACACCACCCCTGAATTATGTACAGCAACTTGCAACTTGGGCAACTCTCCAAAAAAATGAGCTCATAGATGGATCTAGTCATTACATTACATTACAGTCAATTATAAACAATCAATTTGATTTTTTTCGGAACGATTCTTTGATATTTTAGTATAAGATAATTTCTTCTTTTTAAACACGCTTCTCGATTAATAAAAAAAAAAGGCAGAACAATGGCTAAGAAAATCGTCAATCTTAATTTTTCAATTGATAGATTAACTGTAGCACAGGTTGTCGTGGCCGAGCGGTTAAGGCGATAGACTAGAAATCTATTGGGGTCTCCCCGCGCAGGTTCGAATCCTGCCGACAACGTAATAGCTTTAGTACATATTGGATGTCTACACCTTTCCTAAAATATCAGCTATACCTCCTTTAAATACATTGGCCACAAGGCCACACGACAACACCACCCCTGAATTATGTACAGCAACTTGCATCTTGGGCAAATCTCCGAAAAATGAGCTCATAGATTGATCTAGTCAATTTAAACAATCAATTAGATTTTTTTCGGAACGATTCTTTGATATTTTAGTATAAGATAATTTATTCTTTTTAAACTAGCTTCTCGATTAATAAAAAAAAAATTGGCATAACAATGGCTAAGAAAATCGTCAATCTTAATTTTTTAATTGATAGATTGACTATAGCACAAGTTGTCGTGGCCGAGCGGTTAAGGCGATAGACTAGAAATCTATTGGGGTCTCCCCGCGCAGGTTCGAATCCTGCCGACAACGTAATAGCTTTAGTACATATTGGATGTCTACACCTTTCCTAAAATATCAGCTATACCTCCTTTAAATACATTGGCCACAAGGCCACATGACAACACCACCCCTGAATTATGTACAGCAACTTGCAACTTGGGCAACTCTCCAAAAAATGAGCTCATAGATGGATTTAGTCAATTATAAACAATCAATTCGTTTTTTTTTCTGAACGATTCTTTGATATTTTAGTATAAGATCATTTCTATCTTTTTAAACACGCTTCTCGATTAATAAAAAAAAGAATTGGCATAACAATGGCTAAGAAAATCGTCAATCTTAATTTTTTAATTGATAGATTGACTGTAGCACAAGTTG
This sequence comes from Gymnoscopelus braueri, assembly GCF_963280865.1. Lineage (NCBI taxonomy): Eukaryota > Metazoa > Chordata > Actinopteri > Myctophiformes > Myctophidae > Gymnoscopelus > Gymnoscopelus braueri. Next base: position 12,493,798 of record NC_137621.1, read on the forward strand.
TCGTGGCCGAGCGGTTAAGGCGATAGACTAGAAATCTATTGGGGTCTCCCCACGCAGGTTCGAATCCTGCCGACAACGTAATAGCTTTAGTACATATTGGATGTCTACACCTTTCCTAAAATATCAGCTATACCTCCTTTAAATACATTGGCCACAAGGCCACACGACAACACCACCCCTGAATTATGTACAGCAACTTGCATTTTGGGCAAATCTCCGAAAAATGAGCTCATAGATGGATCTAGTCAATTATAAACAATCAATTAGATTTTTTTCGGAACGATTCTTTGATATTTTAGTATAAGATAATTTATTATTTTTAAACTAGCTTCTCGATTAATAAAAAAAAAATTGGCATAACAATGGCTAAGAAAATCGTCAATCTTAATTTTTTAATTGATAGATTGACTGTAGCACAAGTTGTCGTGGCCGAGCGGTTAAGGCGATAGACTAGAAATCTATTGGGGTCTCCCCGCGCAGGTTCGAATCCTGCCGACAACGTAATAGCTTTAGTACATAATGGATGTCTACACCTTTCCTAAAATATCAGCTATACCTCCTTTAAATACATTGGCCACAAGGCCACACGACAACACCACCCCTGAATTATGTACAGCAACTTGCAACTTGGGCAACTCTCCAAAAAATGAGCTCATAGATGGATTTAGTCAATTATAAACAATCAATTCGATTTTTTTCGGAACGATTCTTTGATATTTTAGTATAAGATAATGTATTCTTTTCAAACTAGCTTCTCGATTAATAAAAAAAAAATTGGCATAACAATGGCTAAGAAAATCGTCAATCTTAATTTTTTAATTGATAGATTGACTGTAGCACAAGTTGTCGTGGCCGAGCGGTTAAGGCGATAGACTAGAAATCTATTGGGGTCTCCCCGCGCAGGTTCGAATCCTGCCGACAACGTAATAGCTTTAGTACATATTGGATGTCTACACCTTTCCTAAAATATCAGCTATACCTCCTTTAAATACATTGGCCACAAGGCCACACGACAACACCACCCCTGAATTACAGCAACTTGCAACTTGGGCAACTCTCCAAAAAATGAGCTCATAGATGGATTTAGTCAATTATAAACAATCAATTAGATTTTTTTCGGAACGATTCTTTGATATTTTAGTATAAGATAATTTATTCTTTTTAAACTAGCTTCTCGATTAAAAAAAAAAAAATTGGCATAACAATGGCTAAGAAAATCGTCAATCTTAATTTTTTAATTGATAGATTGACTGTAGCACAAGTTGTCGTGGCCGAGCGGTTAAGGCGATAGACTAGAAATCTATTGGGGTCTCCCCGCGCAGGTTCGAATCCTGCCGACAACGTAATAGCTTTAGTACATAATGGATGTCTACACCTTTCCTAAAATATCAGCTATACCTCCTTTAAATACATTGGCCACAAGGCCACACGACAACACCACCCCTGAATTATGTACAGCAACTTGCAACTTGGGCAACTCTCCAAAAAATGAGCTCATAGATGGATTTAGTCAATTATAAACAATCAATTTGATTTTTTTCGGAACGATTCTTTGATATTTTAGTATAAGATAATTTATTCTTTTTAAACACGCTTCTCGATTAATAAAAAAAAGAATTGGCAGAACAATGGCTAAGAAAATCGTCAATCTTAATTTTTTAATTGATAGATTGACTGTAGCACAAGTTGTCGTGGCCGAGCGGTTAAGGCGATAGACTAGAAATCTATTGGGGTCTCCCCGCGCAGGTTCGAATCCTGCCGACAACGTAATAGCTTTAGTACATAATGGATGTCTACACCTTTCCTAAAATATCAGCTATACCTCCTTTAAATACATTGGCCACAAGGCCACACGACAACACCACCCCTGAATTACAGCAACTTGCAACTTGGGCAACTCTCCAAAAAATGAGCTCATAGATGGATTTAGTCAATTATAAACAATCAATTAGATTTTTTTCGGAACGATTCTTTGATATTTTAGTATAAGATAATTTATTCTTTTTAAACTAGCTTCTCGATTAAAAAAAAAAAAATTGGCATAACAATGGCTAAGAAAATCGTCAATCTTAATTTTTTAATTGATAGATTGACTGTAGCACAAGTTGTCGTGGCCGAGCGGTTAAGGCGATAGACTAGAAATCTATTGGGGTCTCCCCGCGCAGGTTCGAATCCTGCCGACAACGTAATAGCTTTAGTACATAATGGATGTCTACACCTTTCCTAAAATATCAGCTATACCTCCTTTAAATACATTGGCCACAAGGCCACACGACAACACCACCCCTGAATTATGTACAGCAACTTGCAACTTGGGCAACTCTCCAAAAAATGAGCTCATAGATGGATTTAGTCAATTATAAACAATCAATTCGATTTTTTTCGGAACGATTCTTTGATATTTTAGTATAAGATAATTTATTCTTTTTAAACACGCTTCTCGATTAATAAAAAAAAGAATTGGCAGAACAATGGCTAAGAAAATCGTCAATCTTAATTTTTTAATTGATAGATTGACTGTAGCACAAGTTGTCGTGGCCGAGCGGTTAAGGCGATAGACTAGAAATCTATTGGGGTCTCCCCGCGCAGGTTCGAATCCTGCCGACAACGTAATAGCTTTAGTACATAATGGATGTCTACACCTTTCCTAAAATATCAGCTATACCTCCTTTAAATACATTGGCCACAAGGCCACACGACAACACCACCCCTGAATTATGTACAGCAACTTGCAACTTGGGCAACTCTCCAAAAAAATGAGCTCATAGATGGATCTAGTCATTACATTACATTACAGTCAATTATAAACAATCAATTTGATTTTTTTCGGAACGATTCTTTGATATTTTAGTATAAGATAATTTCTTCTTTTTAAACACGCTTCTCGATTAATAAAAAAAAATGGCAGAACAATGGCTAAGAAAATCGTCAATCTTAATTTTTCAATTGATAGATTAACTGTAGCACAGGTTGTCGTGGCCGAGCGGTTAAGGCGATAGACTAGAAATCTATTGGGGTCTCCCCGCGCAGGTTCGAATCCTGCCGACAACGTAATAGCTTTAGTACATATTGGATGTCTACACCTTTCCTAAAATATCAGCTATACCTCCTTTAAATACATTGGCCACAAGGCCACACGACAACACCACCCCTGAATTATGTACAGCAACTTGCATCTTGGGCAAATCTCCGAAAAATGAGCTCATAGATTGATCTAGTCAATTATAAACAATCAATTAGATTTTTTTCGGAACGATTCTTTGATATTTTAGTATAAGATAATTTATTCTTTTTAAACTAGCTTCTCGATTAATAAAAAAAAAATTGGCATAACAAGGGCTAAGAAAATCGTCAATCTTAATTTTTTAATTGATAGATTGACTATAGCACAAGTTGTCGTGGCCGAGCGGTTAAGGCGATAGACTAGAAATCTATTGGGGTCTCCCCGCGCAGGTTCGAATCCTGCCGACAACGTAATAGCTTTAGTACATATTGGATGTCTACACCTTTCCTAAAATATCAGCTATACCTCCTTTAAATACATTGGCCACAAGGCCACATGACAACACCACCCCTGAATTATGTACAGCAACTTGCAACTTGGGCAACTCTCCAAAAAATGAGCTCATAGATGGATTTAGTCAATTATAAACAATCAATTCGTTTTTTTTTCTGAACGATTCTTTGATATTTTAGTATAAGATCATTTCTATCTTTTTAAACACGCTTCTCGATTAATAAAAAAAAGAATTGGCAGAACAATGGCTAAGAAAATCGTCAATCTTAATTTTTTAATTGATAGATTGATTGTAGCACAAGTTGTCGTGGCCGAGCGGTTAAGGCGATAGACTAGAAATCTATTGGGGTCTCCCCGCGCAGGTTCGAATCCTGCCGACAACGTAATAGCTTTAGTACATATTGGATGTCTACACCTTTCCTAAAATATCAGCTATACCTCCTTTAAATACATTGGCCACAAGGCCACACGACAACACCACCCCTGAATTATGTACAGCAACTTGCAACTTGGGCAACTCTCCAAAAAATTAGCTCATAGATGGATTTAGTCAATTATAAACAATCAATTAGATTTTTTTCGGAACGATTCTTTGATATTTTAGTATAAGATAATTTATTCTTTTTAAACTAGCTTCTCGATTAATAAAAAGAAAATTGGCAGAACAATGGCTAAGAAAATCGTCAATCTTAATTTTTTAATTGATAGATTGACTGTAGCACAAGTTGTCGTGGCCGAGCGGTTAAGGCGATAGACTAGAAATCTATTGGGGTCTCCCCGCGCAGGTTCGAATCCTGCCGACAACGTAATAGCTTTAGTACATAATGGATGTCTACACCTTTCCTAAAATATCAGCTATACCTCCTTTAAATACATTGGCCACTAGGCCACACGACAACACCACCCCTGAATTATGTACAGCAACTTGCAACTTGGGCAACTCTCCAAAAAAATGAGCTCATAGATGGATCTAGTCATTACATTACATTACAGTCAATTATAAACAATCAATTTGATTTTTTTCGGAACGATTCTTTGATATTTTAGTATAAGATAATTTCTTCTTTTTAAACACGCTTCTCGATTAATAAAAAAAAATGGCAGAACAATGGCTAAGAAAATCGTCAATCTTAATTTTTCAATTGATAGATTAACTGTAGCACAGGTTGTCGTGGCCGAGCGGTTAAGGCGATAGACTAGAAATCTATTGGGGTCTCCCCGCGCAGGTTCGAATCCTGCCGACAACGTAATAGCTTTAGTACATATTGGATGTCTACACCTTTCCTAAAATATCAGCTATACCTCCTTTAAATACATTGGCCACAAGGCCACACGACAACACCACCCCTGAATTATGTACAGCAACTTGCATCTTGGGCAAATCTCCGAAAAATGAGCTCATAGATTGATCTAGTCAATTATAAACAATCAATTAGATTTTTTTCGGAACGATTCTTTGATATTTTAGTATAAGATAATTTATTCTTTTTAAACTAGCTTCTCGATTAATAAAAAAAAAATTGGCATAACAATGGCTAAGAAAATCGTCAATTTTAATTTTTTAATTGATAGATTGACTATAGCACAAGTTGTCGTGGCCGAGCGGTTAAGGCGATAGACTAGAAATCTATTGGGGTCTCCCCGCGCAGGTTCGAATCCTGCCGACAACGTAATAGCTTTAGTACATATTGGATGTCTACACCTTTCCTAAAATATCAGCTATACCTCCTTTAAATACATTGGCCACAAGGCCACATGACAACACCACCCCTGAATTATGTACAGCAACTTGCAACTTGGGCAACTCTCCAAAAAATGAGCTCATAGATGGATTTAGTCAATTATAAACAATCAATTCGTTTTTTTTTCTGAACGATTCTTTGATATTTTAGTTTAAGATCATTTCTATCTTTTTAAACACGCTTCTCGATTAATAAAAAAAAGAATTGGCAGAACAATGGCTAAGAAAATCGTCAATCTTAATTTTTTAATTGATAGATTGACTGTAGCACAAGTTGTCGTGGCCGAGCGGTTAAGGCGATAGACTAGAAATCTATTGGGGTCTCCCCGCGCAGGTTCGAATCCTGCCGACAACGTAATAGCTTTAGTACATATTGGATGTCTACACCTTTCCTAAAATATCAGCTATACCTCCTTTAAATACATTGGCCACAAGGCCACACGACAACACCACCCCTGAATTATGTACAGCAACTTGCAACTTGGGCAACTCTCCAAAAAATTAGCTCATAGATGGATTTAGTCAATTATAAACAATCAATTAGATTTTTTTCGGAACGATTCTTTGATATTTTAGTATAAGATAATTTATTCTTTTTAAACTAGCTTCTCGATTAATAAAAAGAAAATTGGCAGAACAATGGCTAAGAAAATCGTCAATCTTAATTTTTTAATTGATAGATTGACTGTAGCACAAGTTGTCGTGGCCGAGCGGTTAAGGCGATAGACTAGAAATCTATTGGGGTCTCCCCGCGCAGGTTCGAATCCTGCCGACAACGTAATAGCTTTAGTACATAATGGATGTCTACACCTTTCCTAAAATATCAGCTATACCTCCTTTAAATACATTGGCCACTAGGCCACACGACAACACCACCCCTGAATTATGTACAGCAACTTGCAACTTGGGCAACTCTCCAAAAAAATGAGCTCATAGATGGATCTAGTCATTACATTACATTACAGTCAATTATAAACAATCAATTTGATTTTTTTCGGAACGATTCTTTGATATTTTAGTATAAGATAATTTCTTCTTTTTAAACACGCTTCTCGATTAATAAAAAAAAAAGGCAGAACAATGGCTAAGAAAATCGTCAATCTTAATTTTTCAATTGATAGATTAACTGTAGCACAGGTTGTCGTGGCCGAGCGGTTAAGGCGATAGACTAGAAATCTATTGGGGTCTCCCCGCGCAGGTTCGAATCCTGCCGACAACGTAATAGCTTTAGTACATATTGGATGTCTACACCTTTCCTAAAATATCAGCTATACCTCCTTTAAATACATTGGCCACAAGGCCACACGACAACACCACCCCTGAATTATGTACAGCAACTTGCATCTTGGGCAAATCTCCGAAAAATGAGCTCATAGATTGATCTAGTCAATTTAAACAATCAATTAGATTTTTTTCGGAACGATTCTTTGATATTTTAGTATAAGATAATTTATTCTTTTTAAACTAGCTTCTCGATTAATAAAAAAAAAATTGGCATAACAATGGCTAAGAAAATCGTCAATCTTAATTTTTTAATTGATAGATTGACTATAGCACAAGTTGTCGTGGCCGAGCGGTTAAGGCGATAGACTAGAAATCTATTGGGGTCTCCCCGCGCAGGTTCGAATCCTGCCGACAACGTAATAGCTTTAGTACATATTGGATGTCTACACCTTTCCTAAAATATCAGCTATACCTCCTTTAAATACATTGGCCACAAGGCCACATGACAACACCACCCCTGAATTATGTACAGCAACTTGCAACTTGGGCAACTCTCCAAAAAATGAGCTCATAGATGGATTTAGTCAATTATAAACAATCAATTCGTTTTTTTTTCTGAACGATTCTTTGATATTTTAGTATAAGATCATTTCTATCTTTTTAAACACGCTTCTCGATTAATAAAAAAAAGAATTGGCATAACAATGGCTAAGAAAATCGTCAATCTTAATTTTTTAATTGATAGATTGACTGTAGCACAAGTTGTCGTGGCCGAGCGGTTAAGGCGATAGACTAGAAATCTATTGGGGTCTCCCCGCGCAGGTTCGAATCCTGCCGACAACGTAATAGCTTTAGTACATATTGGATGTCTACACCTTTCCTAAAATATCAGCTATACCTCCTTTAAATACATTGGCCACAAGGCCACACGACAACACCACCCCTGAATTATGTACAGCAACTTGCATTTTGGGCAAATCTCCGAAAAATGAGCTCATAGATGGATCTAGTCAATTATAAACAATCAATTCGATTTTTTTCGGAACGATTCTTTGATATTTTAGTATAAGATAATTTATTATTTTTAAACTAGCTTCTCGATTAATAAAAAAAAAATTGGCATAACAATGGCTAAGAAAATCGTCAATCTTAATTTTTTAATTGATAGATTGACTGTAGCACAAGTTGTCGTGGCCGAGCGGTTAAGGCGATAGACTAGAAATCTATTGGGGTCTCCCCGCGCAGGTTCGAATCCTGCCGACAACGTAATAGCTTTAGTACATAATGGATGTCTACACCTTTCCTAAAATATCAGCTATACCTCCTTTAAATACATTGGCCACAAGGCCACACGACAACACCACCCCTGAATTATGTACAGCAACTTGCAACTTGGGCAACTCTCCAAAAAATGAGCTCATAGATGGATTTAGTCAATTATAAACAATCAATTCGATTTTTTTCGGAACGACTCTTTGATATTTTAGTATAAGATAATGTATTCTTTTCAAACTAGCTTCTCGATTAATAAAAAAAAAATTGGCATAACAATGGCTAAGAAAATCGTCAATCTTAATTTTTTAATTGATAGATTGACTGTAGCACAAGTTGTCGTGGCCGAGCGGTTAAGGCGATAGACTAGAAATCTATTGGGGTCTCCCCGCGCAGGTTCGAATCCTGCCGACAACGTAATAGCTTTAGTACATATTGGATGTCTACACCTTTCCTAAAATATCAGCTATACCTCCTTTAAATACATTGGCCACAAGGCCACACGACAACACCACCCCTGAATTACAGCAACTTGCAACTTGGGCAACTCTCCAAAAAATGAGCTCATAGATGGATTTAGTCAATTATAAACAATCAATTAGATTTTTTTCGGAACGATTCTTTGATATTTTAGTATAAGATAATTTATTCTTTTTAAACTAGCTTCTCGATTAAAAAAAAAAAAATTGGCATAACAATGGCTAAGAAAATCGTCAATCTTAATTTTTTAATTGATAGATTGACTGTAGCACAAGTTGTCGTGGCCGAGCGGTTAAGGCGATAGACTAGAAATCTATTGGGGTCTCCCCGCGCAGGTTCGAATCCTGCCGACAACGTAATAGCTTTAGTACATAATGGATGTCTACACCTTTCCTAAAATATCAGCTATACCTCCTTTAAATACATTGGCCACAAGGCCACACGACAACACCACCCCTGAATTATGTACAGCAACTTGCAACTTGGGCAACTCTCCAAAAAATGAGCTCATAGATGGATTTAGTCAATTATAAACAATCAATTCGATTTTTTTCGGAACGATTCTTTGATATTTTAGTATAAGATAATTTATTCTTTTTAAACACGCTTCTCGATTAATAAAAAAAAGAATTGGCAGAACAATGGCTAAGAAAATCGTCAATCTTAATTTTTTAATTGATAGATTGACTGTAGCACAAGTTGTCGTGGCCGAGCGGTTAAGGCGATAGACTAGAAATCTATTGGGGTCTCCCCGCGCAGGTTCGAATCCTGCCGACAACGTAATAGCTTTAGTACATAATGGATGTCTACACCTTTCCTAAAATATCAGCTATACCTCCTTTAAATACATTGGCCACAAGGCCACACGACAACACCACCCCTGAATTATGTACAGCAACTTGCAACTTGGGCAACTCTCCAAAAAAATGAGCTCATAGATGGATCTAGTCATTACATTACATTACAGTCAATTATAAACAATCAATTTGATTTTTTTCGGAACGATTCTTTGATATTTTAGTATAAGATAATTTCTTCTTTTTAAACACGCTTCTCGATTAATAAAAAAAAATGGCAGAACAATGGCTAAGAAAATCGTCAATCTTAATTTTTCAATTGATAGATTAACTGTAGCACAGGTTGTCGTGGCCGAGCGGTTAAGGCGATAGACTAGAAATCTATTGGGGTCTCCCCGCGCAGGTTCGAATCCTGCCGACAACGTAATAGCTTTAGTACATATTGGATGTCTACACCTTTCCTAAAATATCAGCTATACCTCCTTTAAATACATTGGCCACAAGGCCACACGACAACACCACCCCTGAATTATGTACAGCAACTTGCATCTTGGGCAAATCTCCGAAAAATGAGCTCATAGATTGATCTAGTCAATTATAAACAATCAATTAGATTTTTTTCGGAACGATTCTTTGATATTTTAGTATAAGATAATTTATTCTTTTTAAACTAGCTTCTCGATTAATAAAAAAAAAATTGGCATAACAAGGGCTAAGAAAATCGTCAATCTTAATTTTTTAATTGATAGATTGACTATAGCACAAGTTGTCGTGGCCGAGCGGTTAAGGCGATAGACTAGAAATCTATTGGGGTCTCCCCGCGCAGGTTCGAATCCTGCCGACAACGTAATAGCTTTAGTACATATTGGATGTCTACACCTTTCCTAAAATATCAGCTATACCTCCTTTAAATACATTGGCCACAAGGCCACATGACAACACCACCCCTGAATTATGTACAGCAACTTGCAACTTGGGCAACTCTCCAAAAAATGAGCTCATAGATGGATTTAGTCAATTATAAACAATCAATTCGTTTTTTTTTCTGAACGATTCTTTGATATTTTAGTATAAGATCATTTCTATCTTTTTAAACACGCTTCTCGATTAATAAAAAAAAGAATTGGCAGAACAATGGCTAAGAAAATCGTCAATCTTAATTTTTTAATTGATAGATTGATTGTAGCACAAGTTGTCGTGGCCGAGCGGTTAAGGCGATAGACTAGAAATCTATTGGGGTCTCCCCGCGCAGGTTCGAATCCTGCCGACAACGTAATAGCTTTAGTACATATTGGATGTCTACACCTTTCCTAAAATATCAGCTATACCTCCTTTAAATACATTGGCCACAAGGCCACACGACAACACCACCCCTGAATTATGTACAGCAACTTGCAACTTGGGCAACTCTCCAAAAAATTAGCTCATAGATGGATTTAGTCAATTATAAACAATCAATTAGATTTTTTTCGGAACGATTCTTTGATATTTTAGTATAAGATAATTTATTCTTTTTAAACTAGCTTCTCGATTAATAAAAAGAAAATTGGCAGAACAATGGCTAAGAAAATCGTCAATCTTAATTTTTTAATTGATAGATTGACTGTAGCACAAGTTGTCGTGGCCGAGCGGTTAAGGCGATAGACTAGAAATCTATTGGGGTCTCCCCGCGCAGGTTCGAATCCTGCCGACAACGTAATAGCTTTAGTACATAATGGATGTCTACACCTTTCCTAAAATATCAGCTATACCTCCTTTAAATACATTGGCCACTAGGCCACACGACAACACCACCCCTGAATTATGTACAGCAACTTGCAACTTGGGCAACTCTCCAAAAAAATGAGCTCATAGATGGATCTAGTCATTACATTACATTACAGTCAATTATAAACAATCAATTTGTTTTTTTTCGGAACGATTCTTTGATATTTTAGTATAAGATAATTTCTTCTTTTTAAACACGCTTCTCGATTAATAAAAAAAAAAGGCAGAACAATGGCTAAGAAAATCGTCAATCTTAAAGGTAGGGTAAGTGATATTTTTTGGTTAAAACAAAAAGTATTTTGTTAAAAGGTTAAAATACTATATTCTGATAGTAATCATTGCTATAGAGTGTTTGTTCAGTAACAGATGTCTCCCTGTCTCTCCAGCTCTTTAATAAACAGAAAATACATTTTTCGGTAGGTGTCAAAATCTCAGCCAATCAGGAGAAAGTACCCATTTTTAAGCTTAATTTGTATAGTGTTCCAGTTAAAATTTTGTCTGCTCATTTCTTAGTGTCATCACTTCCAATTTCACTTGTTTAATCTATATCCTGATTGAGTTCTCTGTCCTGGTTGGATAAAATTGGAAATGAAACTACAAAAAAAAAAAAAAAACTACAAAATACATTTTCTGTTTTATAAAGAGCTGGAGAGACATGGAGACTCTTTATATGGACAGGACACTCTATAGTAACGAGCACTATCAGAACATAGACCCATTTTGCAATTATTTGAATAATTGCAAATCACTTACCCTACCTTTAAGTTTTCAATTGATAGATTGACTATAGCACAAGTTGTCGTGGCCGAGCGGTTAAGGCGATAGACTAGAAATCTATTGGGGTCTCCCCGCGCAGGTTCGAATCCTGCCGACAACGTAATAGCTTTAGTACATAATGGATGTCTACACCTTTCCTAAAATATCAGCTATACCTCCTTTAAATACATTGGCCACAAGGCCACACGACAACACCACCCCTGAATTATGTACAGCAACTTGCAACTTGGGCAACTCTCCAAAAAATGAGCTCATAGATGGATTTAGTCAATTATAAACAATCAATTCGATTTTTTTCGGAACGATTCTTTGATATTTTAGTATAAGATAATTTATTCTTTTTAAACACGCTTCTCGATTAATAAAAAAAAGAATTGGCAGAACAATGGCTAAGAAAATCGTCAATCTTAATTTTTTAATTGATAGATTGACTGTAGCACAAGTTGTCGTGGCCGAGCGGTTAAGGCGATAGACTAGAAATCTATTGGGGTCTCCCCGCGCAGGTTCGAATCCTGCCGACAACGTAATAGCTTTAGTACATAATGGATGTCTACACCTTTCCTAAAATATCAGCTATACCTCCTTTAAATACATTGGCCACAAGGCCACACGACAACACCACCCCTGAATTATGTACAGCAACTTGCAACTTGGGCAACTCTCCAAAAAAATGAGCTCATAGATGGATCTAGTCATTACAGTCAATTATAAACAATCAATTTGATTTTTTTCGGAACGATTCTTTGATATTTTAGTATAAGATAATTTCTTCTTTTTAAACACGCTTCTCGATTAATAAAAAAAAATGGCAGAACAATGGCTAAGAAAATCGTCAATCTTAATTTTTCAATTGATAGATTAACTGTAGCACAGGTTGTCGTGGCCGAGCGGTTAAGGCGATAGACTAGAAATCTATTGGGGTCTCCCCGCGCAGGTTCGAATCCTGCCGACAACGTAATAGCTTTAGTACATATTGGATGTCTACACCTTTCCTAAAATATCAGCTATACCTCCTTTAAATACATTGGCCACAAGGCCACACGACAACACCACCCCTGAATTATGTACAGCAACTTGCATCTTGGGCAAATCTCCGAAAAATGAGCTCATAGATTGATCTAGTCAATTATAAACAATCAATTAGATTTTTTTCGGAACGATTCTTTGATATTTTAGTATAAGATAATTTATTCTTTTTAAACTAGCTTCTCGATTAATAAAAAAAAAATTGGCATAACAAGGGCTAAGAAAATCGTCAATCTTAATTTTTTAATTGATAGATTGACTATAGCACAAGTTGTCGTGGCCGAGCGGTTAAGGCGATAGACTAGAAATCTATTGGGGTCTCCCCGCGCAGGTTCGAATCCTGCCGACAACGTAATAGCTTTAGTACATATTGGATGTCTACACCTTTCCTAAAATATCAGCTATACCTCCTTTAAATACATTGGCCACAAGGCCACATGACAACACCACCCCTGAATTATGTACAGCAACTTGCAACTTGGGCAACTCTCCAAAAAATGAGCTCATAGATGGATTTAGTCAATTATAAACAATCAATTCGTTTTTTTTTCTGAACGATTCTTTGATATTTTAGTATAAGATCATTTCTATCTTTTTAAACACGCTTCTCGATTAATAAAAAAAAGAATTGGCAGAACAATGGCTAAGAAAATCGTCAATCTTAATTTTTTAATTGATAGATTGATTGTAGCACAAGTTGTCGTGGCCGAGCGGTTAAGGCGATAGACTAGAAATCTATTGGGGTCTCCCCGCGCAGGTTCGAATCCTGCCGACAACGTAATAGCTTTAGTACATATTGGATGTCTACACCTTTCCTAAAATATCAGCTATACCTCCTTTAAATACATTGGCCACAAGGCCACACGACAACACCACCCCTGAATTATGTACAGCAACTTGCAACTTGGGCAACTCTCCAAAAAATTAGCTCATAGATGGATTTAGTCAATTATAAACAATCAATTAGATTTTTTTCGGAACGATTCTTTGATATTTTAGTATAAGATCATTTATTCTTTTTAAACTAGCTTCTCGATTAATAAAAAGAAAATTGGCAGAACAATGGCTAAGAAAATCGTCAATCTTAATTTTTTAATTGATAGATTGACTGTAGCACAAGTTGTCGTGGCCGAGCGGTTAAGGCGATAGACTAGAAATCTATTGGGGTCTCCCCGCGCAGGTTCGAATCCTGCCGACAACGTAATAGCTTTAGTACATAATGGATGTCTACACCTTTCCTAAAATATCAGCTATACCTCCTTTAAATACATTGGCCACTAGGCCACACGACAACACCACCCCTGAATTATGTACAGCAACTTGCAACTTGGGCAACTCTCCAAAAAAATGAGCTCATAGATGGATCTAGTCATTACATTACATTACAGTCAATTATAAACAATCAATTTGTTTTTTTTCGGAACGATTCTTTGATATTTTAGTATAAGATAATTTCTTCTTTTTAAACACGCTTCTCGATTAATAAAAAAAAAAGGCAGAACAATGGCTAAGAAAATCGTCAATCTTAAAGGTAGGGTAAGTGATATTTTTTGGTTAAAACAAAAAGTATTTTGTTAAAAGGTTAAAATACTATATTCTGATAGTAATCATTGCTATAGAGTGTTTGTTCAGTAACAGATGTCTCCCTGTCTCTCCAGCTCTTTAATAAACAGAAAATACATTTTTCGGTAGGTGTCAAAATCTCAGCCAATCAGGAGAAAGTACCCATTTTTAAGCTTAATTTGTATAGTGTTCCAGTTAAAATTTTGTCTGCTCATTTCTTAGTGTCATCACTTCCAATTTCACTTGTTTAATCTATATCCTGATTGAGTTCTCTGTCCTGGTTGGATAAAATTGGAAATGAAACTACAAAAAAAAAAAAAAAACTACAAAATACATTTTCTGTTTTATAAAGAGCTGGAGAGACATGGAGACTCTTTATATGGACAGGACACTCTATAGTAACGAGCACTATCAGAACATAGACCCATTTTGCAATTATTTGAATAATTGCAAATCACTTACCCTACCTTTAATTTTTCAATTGATAGATTGACTATAGCACAAGTTGTCGTGGCCGAGCGGTTAAGGCGATAGACTAGAAATCTATTGGGGTCTCCCCGCGCAGGTTCGAATCCTGCCGACAACGTAATAGCTTTAGTACATATTGGATGTCTACACCTTTCCTAAAATATCAGCTATACCTCCTTTAAATACATTGGCCACAAGGCCACATGACAACACCACCCCTGAATTATGTACAGCAACTTGCAACTTGGGCAACTCTCCAAAAAATGAGCTCATAGATGGATTTAGTCAATTATAAACAATCAATTCGTTTTTTTTTCTGAACGATTCTTTGATATTTTAGTATAAGATCATTTCTATCTTTTTAAACACGCTTCTCGATTAATAAAAAAAAGAATTGGCAGAACAATGGCTAAGAAAATCGTCAATCTTAATTTTTTAATTGATAGATTGACTGTAGCACAAGTTGTCGTGGCCGAGCGGTTAAGGCGATAGACTAGAAATCTATTGGGGTCTCCCCGCGCAGGTTCGAATCCTGCCGACAACGTAATAGCTTTAGTACATATTGGATGTCTACACCTTTCCTAAAATATCAGCTATACCTCCTTTAAATACATTGGCCACAAGGCCACACGACAACACCACCCCTGAATTATGTACAGCAACTTGCAACTTGGGCAACTCTCCAAAAAATGAGCTCATAGATGGATTTAGTCAATTATAAACAATCAATTCGATTTTTTTCGGAACGATTCTTTGATATTTTAGTATAAGATAATGTATTCTTTTCAAACTAGCTTCTCGATTAATAAAAAAAAAATTGGCATAACAATGGCTAAGAAAATCGTCAATCTAAATTTTTTAATTGATAGATTGACTGTAGCACAAGTTGTCGTGGCCGAGCGGTTAAGGCGATAGACTAGAAATCTATTGGGGTCTCCCCGCGCAGGTTCGAATCCTGCTGACAACGTAATAGCTTTAGTACATATTGGATGTCTACACCTTTCCTAAAATATCAGCTATACCTCCTTTAAATACATTGGCCACAAGGCCACACGACAACACCACCCCTGAATTATGTACAGCAACTTGCAACTTGGGCAACTCTCCAAACAATGAGCTCATAGATGGATTTAGTCAATTATAAACAATCAATTCGATTTTTTTCGGAACGATTCTTTGATATTTTAGTATAAGATAATTTATTCTTTTTAAACACGCTTCTCGATTAATAAAAAAAAGAATTGGCAGAACAATGGCTAAGAAAATCGTCAATCTTAATTTTTTAATTGATAGATTGACTGTAGCACAAGTTGTCGTGGCCGAGCGGTTAAGGCGATAGACTAGAAATCTATTGGGGTCTCCCCGCGCAGGTTCGAATCCTGCCGACAACGTAATAGCTTTAGTACATAATGGATGTCTACACCTTTCCTAAAATATCAGCTATACCTCCTTTAAATACATTGGCCACTAGGCCACACGACAACACCACCCCTGAATTATGTACAGCAACTTGCAACTTGGGCAACTCTCCAAAAAAATGAGCTCATAGATGGATCTAGTCATTACATTACATTACAGTCAATTATAAACAATCAATTTGATTTTTTTCGGAACGATTCTTTGATATTTTAGTATAAGATAATTTCTTCTTTTTAAACACGCTTCTCGATTAATAAAAAAAAATGGCAGAACAATGGCTAAGAAAATCGTCAATCTTAATTTTTCAATTGATAGATTAACTGTAGCACAGGTTGTCGTGGCCGAGCGGTTAAGGCGATAGACTAGAAATCTATTGGGGTCTCCCCGCGCAGGTTCGAATCCTGCCGACAACGTAATAGCTTTAGTACATATTGGATGTCTACACCTTTCCTAAAATATCAGCTATACCTCCTTTAAATACATTGGCCACAAGGCCACACGACAACACCACCGCTGAATTATGTACAGCAACTTGCATCTTGGGCAAATCTCCGAAAAATGAGCTCATAGATTGATCTAGTCAATTATAAACAATCAATTAGATTTTTTTCGGAACGATTCTTTGATATTTTAGTATAAGATAATTTATTCTTTTTAAACTAGCTTCTCGATTAATAAAAAAAAAATTGGCATAACAAGGGCTAAGAAAATCGTCAATCTTAATTTTTTAATTGATAGATTGACTATAGCACAAGTTGTCGTGGCCGAGCGGTTAAGGCGATAGACTAGAAATCTATTGGGGTCTCCCCGCGCAGGTTCGAATCCTGCCGACAACGTAATAGCTTTAGTACATATTGGATGTCTACACCTTTCCTAAAATATCAGCTATACCTCCTTTAAATACATTGGCCACAAGGCCACATGACAACACCACCCCTGAATTATGTACAGCAACTTGCAACTTGGGCAACTCTCCAAAAAATGAGCTCATAGATGGATTTAGTCAATTATAAACAATCAATTCGTTTTTTTTTCTGAACGATTCTTTGATATTTTAGTATAAGATCATTTCTATCTTTTTAAACACGCTTCTCGATTAATAAAAAAAAGAATTGGCAGAACAATGGCTAAGAAAATCGTCAATCTTAATTTTTTAATTGATAGATTGACTGTAGCACAAGTTGTCGTGGCCGAGCGGTTAAGGCGATAGACTAGAAATCTATTGGGGTCTCCCCGCGCAGGTTCGAATCCTGCCGACAACGTAATAGCTTTAGTACATATTGGATGTCTACACCTTTCCTAAAATATCAGCTATACCTCCTTTAAATACATTGGCCACAAGGCCACACGACAACACCACCCCTGAATTATGTACAGCAACTTGCAACTTGGGCAACTCTCCAAAAAATGAGCTCATAGATGGATTTAGTCAATTATAAACAATCAATTAGATTTTTTTCGGAACGATTCTTTGATATTTTAGTATAAGATAATTTATTCTTTTTAAACTAGCTTCTCGATTAATAAGAAGAAAATTGGCAGAACAATGGCTAAGAAAATCGTCAATCTTAATTTTTTAATTGATAGATTGACTGTAGCACAAGTTGTCGTGGCCGAGCGGTTAAGGCGATAGACTAGAAATCTATTGGGGTCTCCCCGCGCAGGTTCGAATCCTGCCGACAACGTAATAGCTTTAGTACATAATGGATGTCTACACCTTTCCTAAAATATCAGCTATACCTCCTTTAAATACATTGGCCACAAGGCCACATGACAACACCACCCCTGAATTATGTACAGCAACTTGCAACTTGGGCAACTCTCCAAAAAATGAGCTCATAGATGGATTTAGTCAATTATAAACAATCAATTCGATTTTTTTCGGAACGATTCTTTGATATTTTAGTATAAGATAATGTATTCTTTTCAAACTAGCTTCTCGATTAATAAAAAAAAAATTGGCATAACAATGGCTAAGAAAATCGTCAATCTTAATTTTTTAAATGATAGATTGACTGTAGCACAAGTTGTCGTGGCCGAGCGGTTAAGGCGATAGACTAGAAATCTATTGGGGTCTCCCCGCGCAGGTTCGAATCCTGCCGACAACGTAATAGCTTTAGTACATATTGGATTCCTAAAATATCAGCTATACCTCCTTTAAATACATTGGCCACAAGGCCACACGACAACACCACCCCTGAATTATGTACAGCAACTTGCAACTTGGGCAACTCTCCAAAAAATGAGCTCATAGATGGATTTAGTCAATTATAAACAATCAATTAGATCAATTAGATTCACCCTAGGTGGACACGCACTGACCTTTTGCACCTTAATCCCATGTATAACGCACTGACTCTTTTTGTCTTTTTATTGTGCTCTTTTTTTTCTCTAAGCACCTTAACGTCCATATGTATATCATGCACAGTATAAGTATAACATGCACAGTATACATACATTGCTGCTATGCTCAGGCACCTTAGTTTTTATTATCTCAGGTACTTTGTAAATATGTAGATAACTTGTCTGGCCTTCTGTTGCTCTCTTGTTTTGATCTCCTTCCCACTTGCCCCCCACCCCTCTTCTTCTCCCCCCCCCCCCTCTTCTTTCTATGGAAATTAACGTTGCGATGGGAACGATGTACAAAAACGAATTTCACCCACTTTTTTACCTTGTAAACCTGTGATGTGACAATAAAACTGATTCTGATTCTGATTAACTTGGGCAACTCTCCAAAAAATGAGCTCATAGATGGATTTAGTCAATTATAAACAATCAATTCGATTTTTTTCGGAACGATTCTTTGATATTTTAGTATAAGATAATTTATTATTTTTAAAATAGCTTCTCGATTAATAAAAAAAAAATTGGCATAACAATGGCTAAGAAAATCGTCAATATTAATTTTTTAATTGATAGATTGACTGTAGCACAAGTTGTCGTGGCCGAGCGGTTAAGGCGATAGACTAGAAATCTATTGGGGTCTCCCCGCGCAGGTTCGAATCCTGCCGACAACGTAATAGCTTTAGTACATATTGGATGTCTACACCTTTCCTAAAATATCAGCTATACCTCCTTTAAATACATTGGCCACAAGGCCACACGACAACACCACCCCTGAATTACAGCAACTTGCAACTTGGGCAACTCTCCAAAAAATGAGCTCATAGATGGATTTAGTCAATTATAAACAATCAATTAGATTTTTTTCGGAACGATTCTTTGATATTTTAGTATAAGATAATTTATTCTTTTTAAACTAGCTTCTCGATTAATAAAAAAATAATTGGCATAACAATGGCTAAGAAAATCGTCAATCTTAATTTTTTAATTGATAGATTGACTGTAGCACAAGTTGTCGTGGCCGAGCGGTTAAGGCGATAGACTAGAAATCTATTGGGGTCTCCCCGCGCAGGTTCGAATCCTGCCGACAACGTAATAGCTTTAGTACATATTGGATGTCTACACCTTTCCTAAAATATCAGCTATACCTCCTTTAAATACATTGGCCACAAGGCCACACGACAACACCACCCCTGAATTATGTACAGCAACTTGCATCTTGGGCAAATCTCCGAAAAATGAGCTCATAGATGGATCTAGTCAATTATAAACAATCAATTAGATTTTTTTCGGAACGATTCTTTGATATTTTAGTATAAGATCATTTATTCTTTTTAAACTAGCTTCTCGATTAATAAAAAAAAAATTGGCATAACAATGGCTAAGAAAATCGTCAATCTTAATTTTTGAATTGATAGATTGACTATAGAACAAGTTGTCGTGGCCGAGCGGTTAAGGCGATAGACTAGAAATCTATTGGGGTCTCCCCGCGCAGGTTCGAATCCTGCCGACAACGTAATAGCTTTAGTACATATTGGATGTCTACACCTTTCCTAAAATATCAGCTATACCTCCTTTAAATACATTGGCCACAAGGCCACACGACAACACCACCCCTGAATTACAGCAACTTGCAACTTGGGCAACTCTCCAAAAAATGAGCTCATAGATGGATTTAGTCAATTATAAACAATCAATTAGATTTTTTTCGGAACGATTCTTTGATATTTTAGTATAAGATAATTTATTCTTTTTAAACTAGCTTCTCGATTAATAAAAAGAAAATTGGCAGAACAATGGCTAAGAAAATCGTCAATCTTAATTTTTTAATTGATAGATTGACTGTAGCACAAGTTGTCGTGGCCGAGCGGTTAAGGCGATAGACTAGAAATCTATTGGGGTCTCCCCGCGCAGGTTCGAATCCTGCCGACAACGTAATAGCTTTAGTACATATTGGATGTCTACACCTTTCCTAAAATATCAGCTATACCTCCTTTAAATACATTGGCCACAAGGCCACACGACAACACCACCCCTGAATTATGTACAGCAACTTGCATCTTGGGCAAATCTCCGAAAAATGAGCTCATAGATGGATCTAGTCAATTATAAACAATTAATTAGATTTTTTTCGGAACGATTCTTTGATATTTTAGTATAAGATCATTTATTCTTTTTAAACTAGCTTCTCGATTAATAAAAAAAAAATTGGCATAACAATGGCTAAGAAAATCGTCAATCTTAATTTTTTAATTGATAGATTGACTATAGCACAAGTTGTCGTGGCCGAGCGGTTAAGGCGCTAGACTAGAAATCTATTGGGGTCTCCCCGCGCAGGTTCGAATCCTGCCGACAACGTAATAGCTTTAGTACATATTGGATGTCTACACCTTTCCTAAAATATCAGCTATACCTCCTTTAAATACATTGGCCACAAGGCCACACGACAACACCACCCCTGAATTATGTACAGCAACTTGCAACTTGGGCAACTCTCCAAAAAATGAGCTCATAGATGGATTTAGTCAATTATAAACAATCAATTCGATTTTTTTCGGAACGATTCTTTGATATTTTAGTATAAGATAATTTATTCTTTTCAAACTAGCTTCTCGATTAATAAAAAAAAAATTGGCATAACAATGGCTAAGAAAATCGTCAATCTTAATTTTTTAATTGATAGATTGACTGTAGCACAAGTTGTCGTGGCCGAGCGGTTAAGGCGATAGACTAGAAATCTATTGGGGTCTCCCCGCGCAGGTTCGAATCCTGCCGACAACGTAATAGCATTAGTACATATTGGATGTCTACACCTTTCCTAAAATATCAGCTATACCTCCTTTAAATACATTGGCCACAAGGCCACACGACAACACCACCCCTGAATTATGTACAGCAACTTGCATCTTGGGCAAATCTCCGAAAAATGAGCTCATAGATGGATCTAGTCAATTATAAACAATCAATTAGATTTTTTTCGGAACGATTCTTTAATATTTTAGTATAAGATCATTTATTCTTTTTAAACACGCTTCTCGATTAATAAAAAAAAGAATTGGCAGAACAATGGCTAAGAAAATAGTCAATCTTAATTTTTTAATTGATAGATTGACTGTAGCACAAGTTGTCGTGGCCGAGCGGTTAAGGCGATAGACTAGAAATCTATTGGGGTCTCCCCGCGCAGGTTCGAATCCTGCCGACAACGTAATAGCTTTAGTACATATTGGATGTCTACACCTTTCCTAAACTATCAGCTACACCTCCTTTAAATACATTGGCCACTATGCCACACGTCAACACCACCCCTGAATTATGTACAGCAACTTGCAACTTGGGCAACTCTCCAAGTTATGCGCTCATAGATTGATTTAGTCAATTATAAACAATCAATTTGATTTTTTTCGGAACGATTCTTTGATATTTTAGTATAAGATAATTTCTTCTTTTTAAACTAGCTTCTCGATTAATAAATAAAAAAAATTGCATAACAATGGCTAAGAAAATCGTCAATCTTAATTTTTTAATTGATAGATTGACTGTAGCACAAGTTGTCGTGGCCGAGCGGTTAAGGCGATAGACTAGAAATCTATTGGGGTCTCCCCGCGCAGGTTCGAATCCTGCCGACAACGTAATAGCTTTAGTACATATTGGATGTCTACACCTTTCCTAAAATATCAGCTATACCTCCTTTAAATACATTGGCCACAAGGCCACACGACAACACCACCCCTGAATTATGTACAGCAACTTGCAACTTGGGCAAATCTCCAAAAAATGAGCTCATAGATGGATCTAGTCAATTATAAACAATCAATTTATTTTTTTCGGAACGATTCTTTGATATTTTAGTATAAGATAATTTATTATTTTTAAACTAGCTTCTCGATTAAAAAAATAAAATGGCAGAACAATGGCTAAGAAAATCGTCAATCTTATTTTTTTATTTGATAGATTGACTGTAGCACAAGTTGTCGTGGCCGAGCGGTTAAGGCGATAGACTAGAAATCTATTGGGGTCTCCCCGCGCAGGTTCGAATCCTGCCGACAACGTAATAGCTTTAGTACATATTGGATGTCTACACCTTTCCTAAAATATCAGCTATACCTCCTTTAAATACATTGGCCACTAGGCCACACGACAACACCACCCCTGAATTATGTACAGCAACTTGCAACTTGGGCAACTCTCCAAAAAATTAGCTCATAGATGGATCTAGTCAATTATAAACAATCAATTTGATTTTTTTCGGAACGATTCTTTGATATTTTAGTATAAGATAATTTATTATTTTTAAACTAGCTTCTCGATTAATAAAAAAAAATGGCAGAACAATGGCTATGAAAATAGTCAATCTTAATTTTTCAATTGATAGATTAACTGTAGCACAGGTTGTCGTGGCCGAGCGGTTAAGGCGATAGACTAGAAATCTATTGGGGTCTCCCCGCGCAGGTTCGAATCCTGCCGACAACGTAATAGCTTTAGTACATATTGGATGTCTACACCTTTCCTAAAATATCAGCTATACCTCCTTTAAATACATTGGCCACTATGCCACACGTCAACACCACCCCTGAATTATGTACAGCAACTTGCAACTTGGGCAACTCTCCAAAAAATGAGCTCATAGATGGATTTAGTCAATTATAAACAATCAATTAGATTTTTTTCGGAACGATTCTTTGATATTTTAGTATAAGATAATTTATTCTTTTTAAACTAGCTTCTCGATTAATAAAAAGAAAATTGGCAGAACAATGGCTAAGAAAATCGTCAATCTTAATTTTTTAATTGATAGATTGACTGTAGCACAAGTTGTCGTGGCCGAGCGGTTAAGGCGATAGACTAGAAATCTATTGGGGTCTCCCCGCGCAGGTTCGAATCCTGCCGACAACGTAATAGCTTTAGTACATATTGGATGTCTACACCTTTCCTAAAATATCAGCTATACCTCCTTTAAATACATTGGCCACAAGGCCACACGACAACACCACCCCTGAATTATGTACAGCAACTTGCATCTTGGGCAAATCTCCGAAAAATGAGCTCATAGATGGATCTAGTCAATTATAAACAATTAATTAGATTTTTTTCGGAACGATTCTTTGATATTTTAGTATAAGATCATTTATTCTTTTTAAACTAGCTTCTCGATTAATAAAAAAAAAAATGGCATAACAATGGCTAAGAAAATCGTCAATCTTAATTTTTTAATTGATAGATTGACTATAGCACAAGTTGTCGTGGCCGAGCGGTTAAGGCGATAGACTAGAAATCTATTGGGGTCTCCCCGCGCAGGTTCGAATCCTGCCGACAACGTAATAGCTTTAGTACATATTGGATGTCTACACCTTTCCTAAAATATCAGCTATACCTCCTTTAAATACATTGGCCACAAGGCCACACGACAACACCACCCCTGAATTATGTACAGCAACTTGCATCTTGGGCAAATCTCCGAAAAATGAGCTCATAGATGGATCTAGTCAATTATAAACAATTAATTAGATTTTTTTCGGAACGATTCTTTGATATTTTAGTATAAGATCATTTATTCTTTTTAAACTAGCTTCTCGATTAATAAAAAAAAAATTGGCATAACAATGGCTAAGAAAATCGTCAATCTTAATTTTTTAATTGATAGATTGACTATAGCACAAGTTGTCGTGGCCGAGCGGTTAAGGCGATAGACTAGAAATCTATTGGGGTCTCCCCGCGCAGGTTCGAATCCTGCCGACAACGTAATAGCTTTAGTACATATTGGATGTCTACACCTTTCCTAAAATATCAGCTATACCTCCTTTAAATACATTGGCCACAAGGCCACACGACAACACCACCCCTGAATTACAGCAACTTGCAACTTGGGCAACTCTCCAAAAAATGAGCTCATAGATGGATTTAGTCAATTATAAACAATCAATTAGATTTTTTTCGGAACGATTCTTTGATATTTTAGTATAAGATAATTTATTCTTTTTAAACTAGCTTCTCGATTAATAAAAAAAAAATTGGCATAACAATGGCTAAGAAAATCGTCAATCTTAATTTTTTAATTGATAGATTGACTGTAGCACAAGTTGTCGTGGCCGAGCGGTTAAGGCGATAGACTAGAAATCTATTGGGGTCTCCCCGCGCAGGTTCGAATCCTGCCGACAACGTAATAGCTTTAGTACATAATGGATGTCTACACCTTTCCTAAAATATCAGCTATACCTCCTTTAAATACATTGGCCACAAGGCCACACGACAACACCACCCCTGAATTATGTACAGCAACTTGCAACTTGGGCAACTCTCCAAAAAATGAGCTCATAGATGGATTTAGTCAATTATAAACAATCAATTCGATTTTTTTCGGAACGATTCTTTAATATTTTAGTATAAGATCATTTATTCTTTTTAAACACGCTTCTCGATTAATAAAAAAAAGAATTGGCAGAACAATGGCTAAGAAAATAGTCAATCTTAATTTTTTAATTGATAGATTGACTGTAGCACAAGTTGTCGTGGCCGAGCGGTTAAGGCGATAGACTAGAAATCTATTGGGGTCTCCCCGCGCAGGTTCGAATCCTGCCGACAATGTAATAGCTTTAGTACATATTGGATGTCTACACCTTTCCTAAACTATCAGCTACACCTCCTTTAAATACATTGGCCACTATGCCACACGTCAACACCACCCCTGAATTATGTACAGCAACTTGCAACTTGGGCAACTCTCCAAGTTATGCGCTCATAGATTGATTTAGTCAATTATAAACAATCAATTTGATTTTTTTCGGAACGATTCTTTGATATTTTAGTATAAGATAATTTCTTCTTTTTAAACTAGCTTCTCGATTAATAAATAAAAAAAATTGCATAACAATGGCTAAGAAAATCGTCAATCTTAATTTTTTAATTGATAGATTGACTGTAGCACAAGTTGTCGTGGCCGAGCGGTTAAGGCGATAGACTAGAAATCTATTGGGGTCTCCCCGCGCAGGTTCGAATCCTGCCGACAACGTAATAGCTTTAGTACATATTGGATGTCTACACCTTTCCTAAAATATCAGCTATACCTCCTTTAAATACATTGGCCACAAGGCCACACGACAACACCACCCCTGAATTATGTACAGCAACTTGCAACTTGGGCAAATCTCCAAAAAATGAGCTCATAGATGGATCTAGTCAATTATAAACAATCAATTTATTTTTTTCGGAACGATTCTTTGATATTTTAGTATAAGATAATTTATTATTTTTAAACTAGCTTCTCGATTAAAAAAATAAAATGGCAGAACAATGGCTAAGAAAATCGTCAATCTTATTTTTTTATTTGATAGATTGACTGTAGCACAAGTTGTCGTGGCCGAGCGGTTAAGGCGATAGACTAGAAATCTATTGGGGTCTCCCCGCGCAGGTTCGAATCCTGCCGACAACGTAATAGCTTTAGTACATATTGGATGTCTACACCTTTCCTAAAATATCAGCTATACCTCCTTTAAATACATTGGCCACTAGGCCACACGACAACACCACCCCTGAATTATGTACAGCAACTTGCAACTTGGGCAACTCTCCAAAAAATTAGCTCATAGATGGATCTAGTCAATTATAAACAATCAATTTGATTTTTTTCGGAACGATTCTTTGATATTTTAGTATAAGATAATTTATTATTTTTAAACTAGCTTCTCGATTAATAAAAAAAAATGGCAGAACAATGGCTATGAAAATAGTCAATCTTAATTTTTCAATTGATAGATTAACTGTAGCACAGGTTGTCGTGGCCGAGCGGTTAAGGCGATAGACTAGAAATCTATTGGGGTCTCCCCGCGCAGGTTCGAATCCTGCCGACAACGTAATAGCTTTAGTACATATTGGATGTCTACACCTTTCCTAAAATATCAGCTATACCTCCTTTAAATACATTGGCCACTATGCCACACGTCAACACCACCCCTGAATTATGTACAGCAACTTGCAACTTGGGCAACTCTCCAAAAAATGAGCTCATAGATGGATTTAGTCAATTATAAACAATCAATTAGATTTTTTTCGGAACGATTCTTTGATATTTTAGTATAAGATAATTTATTCTTTTTAAACTAGCTTCTCGATTAATAAAAAGAAAATTGGCAGAACAATGGCTAAGAAAATCGTCAATCTTAATTTTTTAATTGATAGATTGACTGTAGCACAAGTTGTCGTGGCCGAGCGGTTAAGGCGATAGACTAGAAATCTATTGGGGTCTCCCCGCGCAGGTTCGAATCCTGCCGACAACGTAATAGCTTTAGTACATATTGGATGTCTACACCTTTCCTAAAATATCAGCTATACCTCCTTTAAATACATTGGCCACAAGGCCACACGACAACACCACCCCTGAATTATGTACAGCAACTTGCATCTTGGGCAAATCTCCGAAAAATGAGCTCATAGATGGATCTAGTCAATTATAAACAATTAATTAGATTTTTTTCGGAACGATTCTTTGATATTTTAGTATAAGATCATTTATTCTTTTTAAACTAGCTTCTCGATTAATAAAAAAAAAATTGGCATAACAATGGCTAAGAAAATCGTCAATCTTAATTTTTTAATTGATAGATTGACTATAGCACAAGTTGTCGTGGCCGAGCGGTTAAGGCGATAGACTAGAAATCTATTGGGGTCTCCCCGCGCAGGTTCGAATCCTGCCGACAACGTAATAGCTTTAGTACATATTGGATGTCTACACCTTTCCTAAAATATCAGCTATACCTCCTTTAAATACATTGGCCACAAGGCCACACGACAACACCACCCCTGAATTATGTACAGCAACTTGCATCTTGGGCAAATCTCCGAAAAATGAGCTCATAGATGGATCTAGTCAATTATAAACAATTAATTAGATTTTTTTCGGAACGATTCTTTGATATTTTAGTATAAGATCATTTATTCTTTTTAAACTAGCTTCTCGATTAATAAAAAAAAAATTGGCATAACAATGGCTAAGAAAATCGTCAATCTTAATTTTTTAATTGATAGATTGACTATAGCACAAGTTGTCGTGGCCGAGCGGTTAAGGCGATAGACTAGAAATCTATTGGGGTCTCCCCGCGCAGGTTCGAATCCTGCCGACAACGTAATAGCTTTAGTACATATTGGATGTCTACACCTTTCCTAAAATATCAGCTATACCTCCTTTAAATACATTGGCCACAAGGCCACACGACAACACCACCCCTGAATTACAGCAACTTGCAACTTGGGCAACTCTCCAAAAAATGAGCTCATAGATGGATTTAGTCAATTATAAACAATCAATTAGATTTTTTTCGGAACGATTCTTTGATATTTTAGTATAAGATAATTTATTCTTTTTAAACTAGCTTCTCGATTAATAAAAAAAAAATTGGCATAACAATGGCTAAGAAAATCGTCAATCTTAATTTTTTAATTGATAGATTGACTGTAGCACAAGTTGTCGTGGCCGAGCGGTTAAGGCGATAGACTAGAAATCTATTGGGGTCTCCCCGCGCAGGTTCGAATCCTGCCGACAACGTAATAGCTTTAGTACATAATGGATGTCTACACCTTTCCTAAAATATCAGCTATACCTCCTTTAAATACATTGGCCACAAGGCCACACGACAACACCACCCCTGAATTATGTACAGCAACTTGCAACTTGGGCAACTCTCCAAAAAATGAGCTCATAGATGGATTTAGTCAATTATAAACAATCAATTCGATTTTTTTCGGAACGATTCTTTGATATTTTAGTATAAGATAATTTATTCTTTTCAAACTAGCTTCTCGATTAATAAAAAAAAAATTGGCATAACAATGGCTAAGAAAATCGTCAATCTTAATTTTTTAATTGATAGATTGACTGTAGCACAAGTTGTCGTGGCCGAGCGGTTAAGGCGATAGACTAGAAATCTATTGGGGTCTCCCCGCGCAGGTTCGAATCCTGCCGACAACGTAATAGCATTAGTACATATTGGATGTCTACACCTTTCCTAAAATATCAGCTATACCTCCTTTAAATACATTGGCCACAAGGCCACACGACAACACCACCCCTGAATTATGTACAGCAACTTGCATCTTGGGCAAATCTCCGAAAAATGAGCTCATAGATGGATCTAGTCAATTATAAACAATCAATTCGATTTTTTTCGGAACGATTCTTTAATATTTTAGTATAAGATCATTTATTCTTTTTAAACACGCTTCTCGATTAATAAAAAAAAGAATTGGCAGAACAATGGCTAAGAAAATAGTCAATCTTAATTTTTTAATTGATAGATTGACTGTAGCACAAGTTGTCGTGGCCGAGCGGTTAAGGCGATAGACTAGAAATCTATTGGGGTCTCCCCGCGCAGGTTCGAATCCTGCCGACAACGTAATAGCTTTAGTACATATTGGATGTCTACACCTTTCCTAAACTATCAGCTACACCTCCTTTAAATACATTGGCCACTATGCCACACGTCAACACCACCCCTGAATTATGTACAGCAACTTGCAACTTGGGCAACTCTCCAAGTTATGCGCTCATAGATTGATTTAGTCAATTATAAACAATCAATTTGATTTTTTTCGGAACGATTCTTTGATATTTTAGTATAAGATAATTTCTTCTTTTTAAACTAGCTTCTCGATTAATAAATAAAAAAAATTGCATAACAATGGCTAAGAAAATCGTCAATCTTAATTTTTTAATTGATAGATTGACTGTAGCACAAGTTGTCGTGGCCGAGCGGTTAAGGCGATAGACTAGAAATCTATTGGGGTCTCCCCGCGCAGGTTCGAATCCTGCCGACAACGTAATAGCTTTAGTACATATTGGATGTCTACACCTTTCCTAAAATATCAGCTATACCTCCTTTAAATACATTGGCCACAAGGCCACACGACAACACCACCCCTGAATTATGTACAGCAACTTGCAACTTGGGCAAATCTCCAAAAAATGAGCTCATAGATGGATCTAGTCAATTATAAACAATCAATTTATTTTTTTCGGAACGATTCTTTGATATTTTAGTATAAGATAATTTATTATTTTTAAACTAGCTTCTCGATTAAAAAAATAAAATGGCAGAACAATGGCTAAGAAAATCGTCAATCTTATTTTTTTATTTGATAGATTGACTGTAGCATAAGTTGTCGTGGCCGAGCGGTTAAGGCGATAGACTAGAAATCTATTGGGGTCTCCCCGCGCAGGTTCGAATCCTGCCGACAACGTAATAGCTTTAGTACATATTGGATGTCTACACCTTTCCTAAAATATCAGCTATACCTCCTTTAAATACATTGGCCACTAGGCCACACGACAACACCACCCCTGAATTATGTACAGCAACTTGCAACTTGGGCAACTCTCCAAAAAATTAGCTCATAGATGGATCTAGTCAATTATAAACAATCAATTTGATTTTTTTCGGAACGATTCTTTGATATTTTAGTATAAGATAATTTATTATTTTTAAACTAGCTTCTCGATTAATAAAAAAAAATGGCAGAACAATGGCTATGAAAATAGTCAATCTTAATTTTTCAATTGATAGATTAACTGTAGCACAGGTTGTCGTGGCCGAGCGGTTAAGGCGATAGACTAGAAATCTATTGGGGTCTCCCCGCGCAGGTTCGAATCCTGCCGACAACGTAATAGCTTTAGTACATATTGGATGTCTACACCTTTCCTAAACTATCAGCTACACCTCCTTTAAATACATTGGCCACTATGCCACACGTCAACACCACCCCTGAATTATGTACAGCAACTTGCAACTTGGGCAACTCTCCAAGTTATGCGCTCATAGATTGATTTAGTCAATTATAAACAATCAATTTGATTTTTTTCGGAACGATTCTTTGATATTTTAGTATAAGATAATTTCTTCTTTTTAAACTAGCTTCTCGATTAATAAAAAAAAAATTGGCATAACAATGGCTAAGAAAATCGTCAATCTTAATTTTTTAATTGATAGATTGACTGTAGCACAAGTTGTCGTGGCCGAGCGGTTAAGGCGATAGACTAGAAATCTATTGGGGTCTCCCCGCGCAGGTTCGAATCCTGCCGACAACGTAATAGCATTAGTACATATTGGATGTCTACACCTTTCCTAAAATATCAGCTATACCTCCTTTAAATACATTGGCCACAAGGCCACACGACAACACCACCCCTGAATTATGTACAGCAACTTGCATCTTGGGCAAATCTCCGAAAAATGAGCTCATAGATGGATCTAGTCAATTATAAACAATCAATTCGATTTTTTTCGGAACGATTCTTTAATATTTTAGTATAAGATCATTTATTCTTTTTAAACACGCTTCTCGATTAATAAAAAAAAGAATTGGCAGAACAATGGCTAAGAAAATAGTCAATCTTAATTTTTTAATTGATAGATTGACTGTAGCACAAGTTGTCGTGGCCGAGCGGTTAAGGCGATAGACTAGAAATCTATTGGGGTCTCCCCGCGCAGGTTCGAATCCTGCCGACAACGTAATAGCTTTAGTACATATTGGATGTCTACACCTTTCCTAAACTATCAGCTACACCTCCTTTAAATACATTGGCCACTATGCCACACGTCAACACCACCCCTGAATTATGTACAGCAACTTGCAACTTGGGCAACTCTCCAAGTTATGCGCTCATAGATTGATTTAGTCAATTATAAACAATCAATTTGATTTTTTTCGGAACGATTCTTTGATATTTTAGTATAAGATAATTTCTTCTTTTTAAACTAGCTTCTCGATTAATAAATAAAAAAAATTGCATAACAATGGCTAAGAAAATCGTCAATCTTAATTTTTTAATTGATAGATTGACTGTAGCACAAGTTGTCGTGGCCGAGCGGTTAAGGCGATAGACTAGAAATCTATTGGGGTCTCCCCGCGCAGGTTCGAATCCTGCCGACAACGTAATAGCTTTAGTACATATTGGATGTCTACACCTTTCCTAAAATATCAGCTATACCTCCTTTAAATACATTGGCCACAAGGCCACACGACAACACCACCCCTGAATTATGTACAGCAACTTGCAACTTGGGCAAATCTCCAAAAAATGAGCTCATAGATGGATCTAGTCAATTATAAACAATCAATTTATTTTTTTCGGAACGATTCTTTGATATTTTAGTATAAGATAATTTATTATTTTTAAACTAGCTTCTCGATTAAAAAAATAAAATGGCAGAACAATGGCTAAGAAAATCGTCAATCTTATTTTTTTATTTGATAGATTGACTGTAGCATAAGTTGTCGTGGCCGAGCGGTTAAGGCGATAGACTAGAAATCTATTGGGGTCTCCCCGCGCAGGTTCGAATCCTGCCGACAACGTAATAGCTTTAGTACATATTGGATGTCTACACCTTTCCTAAAATATCAGCTATACCTCCTTTAAATACATTGGCCACTAGGCCACACGACAACACCACCCCTGAATTATGTACAGCAACTTGCAACTTGGGCAACTCTCCAAAAAATTAGCTCATAGATGGATCTAGTCAATTATAAACAATCAATTTGATTTTTTTCGGAACGATTCTTTGATATTTTAGTATAAGATAATTTATTATTTTTAAACTAGCTTCTCGATTAATAAAAAAAAATGGCAGAACAATGGCTATGAAAATAGTCAATCTTAATTTTTCAATTGATAGATTAACTGTAGCACAGGTTGTCGTGGCCGAGCGGTTAAGGCGATAGACTAAAAATCTATTGGGGTCTCCCCGCGCAGGTTCGAATCCTGCCGACAACGTAATAGCTTTAGTACATATTGGATGTCTACACCTTTCCTAAACTATCAGCTACACCTCCTTTAAATACATTGGCCACTATGCCACACGTCAACACCACCCCTGAATTATGTACAGCAACTTGCAACTTGGGCAACTCTCCAAGTTATGCGCTCATAGATTGATTTAGTCAATTATAAACAATCAATTTGATTTTTTTCGGAACGATTCTTTGATATTTTAGTATAAGATAATTTCTTCTTTTTAAACTAGCTTCTCGATTAATAAAAAAAAAATTGGCATAACAATGGCTAAGAAAATCGTCAATCTTAATTTTTTAATTGATAGATTGACTGTAGCACAAGTTGTCGTGGCCGAGCGGTTAAGGCGATAGACTAGAAATCTATTGGGGTCTCCCCGCGCAGGTTCGAATCCTGCCGACAACGTAATAGCTTTAGTACATATTGGATGTCTACACCTTTCCTAAAATATCAGCTACACCTCCTTTAAATACATTGGCCACTATGCCACACGTCAACACCACCCCTGAATTATGTACAGCAACTTGCAACTTGGGCAACTCTCCAAGTTATGCGCTCATAGATTGATTTAGTCAATTATAAACAATCAATTTGATTTTTTTCGGAACGATTCTTTGATATTTTAGTATAAGATAATTTCTTCTTTTTAAACTAGCTTCTCGATTAATAAATAAAAAAAATTGCATAACAATGGCTAAGAAAATCGTCAATCTTAATTTTTTAATTGATAGATTGACTGTAGCACAAGTTGTCGTGGCCGAGCGGTTAAGGCGATAGACTAGAAATCTATTGGGGTCTCCCCGCGCAGGTTCGAATCCTGCCGACAACGTAATAGCTTTAGTACATATTGGATGTCTACACCTTTCCTAAAATATCAACTATACCTCCTTTAAATACATTGGCCACAAGGCCACACGACAACACCACCCCTGAATTATGTACAGCAACTTGCAACTTGGGCAAATCTCCAAAAAATTAGCTCATAGATGGATCTAGTCAATTATAAACAATCAATTTATTTTTTTCGGAACGATTCTTTGATATTTTAGTATAAGATAATTTATTATTTTTAAACTAGCTTCTCGATTAAAAAAATAAAATGGCAGAACAATGGCTAAGAAAATCGTCAATCTTATTTTTTTATTTGATAGATTGACTGTAGCACAAGTTGTCGTGGCCGAGCGGTTAAGGCGATAGACTAGAAATCTATTGGGGTCTCCCCGCGCAGGTTCGAATCCTGCCGACAACGTAATAGCTTTAGTACATATTGGATGTCTACACCTTTCCTAAAATATCAGCTATACCTCCTTTAAATACATTGGCCACTAGGCCACACGACAACACCACCCCTGAATTATGTACAGCAACTTGCAACTTGGGCAACTCTCCAAAAAATTAGCTCATAGATGGATCTAGTCAATTATAAACAATCAATTTGATTTTTTTCGGAACGATTCTTTGATATTTTAGTATAAGATAATTTATTATTTTTAAACTAGCTTCTCGATTAAAAAAAAAATGGCAGAACAATGGCTATGAAAATAGTCAATCTTAATTTTTCAATTGATAGATTAACTGTAGCACAGGTTGTCGTGGCCGAGCGGTTAAGGCGATAGACTAGAAATCTATTGGGGTCTCCCCGCGCAGGTTCGAATCCTGCCGACAACGTAATAGCTTTAGTACATATTGGATGTCTACACCTTTCCTAAACTATCAGCTACACCTCCTTTAAATACATTGGCCACTATGCCACACGTCAACACCACCCCTGAATTATGTACAGCAACTTGCAACTTGGGCAACTCTCCAAGTTATGCGCTCATAGATTGATTTAGTCAATTATAAACAATCAATTTGATTTTTTTCGGAACGATTCTTTGATATTTTAGTATAAGATAATTTCTTCTTTTTAAACTAGCTTCTCGATTAATAAATAAAAAAAATTGCATAACAATGGCTAAGAAAATCGTCAATCTTAATTTTTTAATTGATAGATTGACTGTAGCACAAGTTGTCGTGGCCGAGCGGTTAAGGCGATAGACTAGAAATCTATTGGGGTCTCCCCGCGCAGGTTCGAATCCTGCCGACAACGTAATAGCTTTAGTACATAATGGATGTCTACACCTTTCCTAAAATATCAGCTATACCTCCTTTAAATACATTGGCCACAAGGCCACACGACAACACCACCCCTGAATTATGTACAGCAACTTGCAACTTGGGCAACTCTCCAAAAAATGAGCTCATAGATGGATTTAGTCAATTATAAACAATCAATTCGATTTTTTTCGGAACGATTCTTTGATATTTTAGTATAAGATAATTTATTCTTTTCAAACTAGCTTCTCGATTAATAAAAAAAAAATTGGCATAACAATGGCTAAGAAAATCGTCAATCTTAATTTTTTAATTGATAGATTGACTGTAGCACAAGTTGTCGTGGCCGAGCGGTTAAGGCGATAGACTAGAAATCTATTGGGGTCTCCCCGCGCAGGTTCGAATCCTGCCGACAACGTAATAGCATTAGTACATATTGGATGTCTACACCTTTCCTAAAATATCAGCTATACCTCCTTTAAATACATTGGCCACAAGGCCACACGACAACACCACCCCTGAATTATGTACAGCAACTTGCATCTTGGGCAAATCTCCGAAAAATGAGCTCATAGATGGATCTAGTCAATTATAAACAATCAATTAGATTTTTTTCGGAACGATTCTTTAATATTTTAGTATAAGATCATTTATTCTTTTTAAACACGCTTCTCGATTAATAAAAAAAAGAATTGGCAGAACAATGGCTAAGAAAATAGTCAATCTTAATTTTTTAATTGATAGATTGACTGTAGCACAAGTTGTCGTGGCCGAGCGGTTAAGGCGATAGACTAGAAATCTATTGGGGTCTCCCCGCGCAGGTTCGAATCCTGCCGACAACGTAATAGCTTTAGTACATATTGGATGTCTACACCTTTCCTAAACTATCAGCTACACCTCCTTTAAATACATTGGCCACTATGCCACACGTCAACACCACCCCTGAATTATGTACAGCAACTTGCAACTTGGGCAACTCTCCAAGTTATGCGCTCATAGATTGATTTAGTCAATTATAAACAATCAATTTGATTTTTTTCGGAACGATTCTTTGATATTTTAGTATAAGATAATTTCTTCTTTTTAAACTAGCTTCTCGATTAATAAATAAAAAAAATTGCATAACAATGGCTAAGAAAATCGTCAATCTTAATTTTTTAATTGATAGATTGACTGTAGCACAAGTTGTCGTGGCCGAGCGGTTAAGGCGATAGACTAGAAATCTATTGGGGTCTCCCCGCGCAGGTTCGAATCCTGCCGACAACGTAATAGCTTTAGTACATATTGGATGTCTACACCTTTCCTAAAATATCAGCTATACCTCCTTTAAATACATTGGCCACAAGGCCACACGACAACACCACCCCTGAATTATGTACAGCAACTTGCAACTTGGGCAAATCTCCAAAAAATGAGCTCATAGATGGATCTAGTCAATTATAAACAATCAATTTATTTTTTTCGGAACGATTCTTTGATATTTTAGTATAAGATAATTTATTATTTTTAAACTAGCTTCTCGATTAAAAAAATAAAATGGCAGAACAATGGCTAAGAAAATCGTCAATCTTATTTTTTTATTTGATAGATTGACTGTAGCATAAGTTGTCGTGGCCGAGCGGTTAAGGCGATAGACTAGAAATCTATTGGGGTCTCCCCGCGCAGGTTCGAATCCTGCCGACAACGTAATAGCTTTAGTACATATTGGATGTCTACACCTTTCCTAAAATATCAGCTATACCTCCTTTAAATACATTGGCCACTAGGCCACACGACAACACCACCCCTGAATTATGTACAGCAACTTGCAACTTGGGCAACTCTCCAAAAAATTAGCTCATAGATGGATCTAGTCAATTATAAACAATCAATTTGATTTTTTTCGGAACGATTCTTTGATATTTTAGTATAAGATAATTTATTATTTTTAAACTAGCTTCTCGATTAATAAAAAAAAATGGCAGAACAATGGCTATGAAAATAGTCAATCTTAATTTTTCAATTGATAGATTAACTGTAGCACAGGTTGTCGTGGCCGAGCGGTTAAGGCGATAGACTAGAAATCTATTGGGGTCTCCCCGCGCAGGTTCGAATCCTGCCGACAACGTAATAGCTTTAGTACATATTGGATGTCTACACCTTTCCTAAACTATCAGCTACACCTCCTTTAAATACATTGGCCACTATGCCACACGTCAACACCACCCCTGAATTATGTACAGCAACTTGCAACTTGGGCAACTCTCCAAGTTATGCGCTCATAGATTGATTTAGTCAATTATAAACAATCAATTTGATTTTTTTCGGAACGATTCTTTGATATTTTAGTATAAGATAATTTCTTCTTTTTAAACTAGCTTCTCGATTAATAAAAAAAAAATTGGCATAACAATGGCTAAGAAAATCGTCAATCTTAATTTTTTAATTGATAGATTGACTGTAGCACAAGTTGTCGTGGCCGAGCGGTTAAGGCGATAGACTAGAAATCTATTGGGGTCTCCCCGCGCAGGTTCGAATCCTGCCGACAACGTAATAGCTTTAGTACATATTGGATGTCTACACCTTTCCTAAAATATCAGCTACACCTCCTTTAAATACATTGGCCACTATGCCACACGTCAACACCACCCCTGAATTATGTACAGCAACTTGCAACTTGGGCAACTCTCCAAGTTATGCGCTCATAGATTGATTTAGTCAATTATAAACAATCAATTTTATTTTTTTCGGAACGATTCTTTGATATTTTAGTATAAGATAATTTCTTCTTTTTAAACTAGCTTCTCGATTAATAAATAAAAAAAATTGCATAACAATGGCTAAGAAAATCGTCAATCTTAATTTTTTAATTGATAGATTGACTGTAGCACAAGTTGTCGTGGCCGAGCGGTTAAGGCGATAGACTAGAAATCTATTGGGGTCTCCCCGCGCAGGTTCGAATCCTGCCGACAACGTAATAGCTTTAGTACATATTGGATGTCTACACCTTTCCTAAAATATCAACTATACCTCCTTTAAATACATTGGCCACAAGGCCACACGACAACACCACCCCTGAATTATGTACAGCAACTTGCAACTTGGGCAAATCTCCAAAAAATTAGCTCATAGATGGATCTAGTCAATTATAAACAATCAATTTATTTTTTTCGGAACGATTCTTTGATATTTTAGTATAAGATAATTTATTATTTTTAAACTAGCTTCTCGATTAAAAAAATAAAATGGCAGAACAATGGCTAAGAAAATCGTCAATCTTATTTTTTTATTTGATAGATTGACTGTAGCACAAGTTGTCGTGGCCGAGCGGTTAAGGCGATAGACTAGAAATCTATTGGGGTCTCCCCGCGCAGGTTCGAATCCTGCCGACAACGTAATAGCTTTAGTACATATTGGATGTCTACACCTTTCCTAAAATATCAGCTATACCTCCTTTAAATACATTGGCCACTAGGCCACACGACAACACCACCCCTGAATTATGTACAGCAACTTGCAACTTGGGCAACTCTCCAAAAAATTAGCTCATAGATGGATCTAGTCAATTATAAACAATCAATTTGATTTTTTTCGGAACGATTCTTTGATATTTTAGTATAAGATAATTTATTATTTTTAAACTAGCTTCTCGATTAAAAAAAAAAATGGCAGAACAATGGCTATGAAAATAGTCAATCTTAATTTTTCAATTGATAGATTAACTGTAGCACAGGTTGTCGTGGCCGAGCGGTTAAGGCGATAGACTAGAAATCTATTGGGGTCTCCCCGCGCAGGTTCGAATCCTGCCGACAACGTAATAGCTTTAGTACATATTGGATGTCTACACCTTTCCTAAACTATCAGCTACACCTCCTTTAAATACATTGGCCACTATGCCACACGTCAACACCACCCCTGAATTATGTACAGCAACTTGCAACTTGGGCAACTCTCCAAGTTATGCGCTCATAGATTGATTTAGTCAATTATAAACAATCAATTCGATTTTTTTCGGAACGATTCTTTGATATTTTAGTATAAGATAATTTATTCTTTTCAAACTAGCTTCTCGATTAATAAAAAAAAAATTGGCATAACAATGGCTAAGAAAATCGTCAATCTTAATTTTTTAATTGATAGATTGACTGTAGCACAAGTTGTCGTGGCCGAGCGGTTAAGGCGATAGACTAGAAATCTATTGGGGTCTCCCCGCGCAGGTTCGAATCCTGCCGACAACGTAATAGCATTAGTACATATTGGATGTCTACACCTTTCCTAAAATATCAGCTATACCTCCTTTAAATACATTGGCCACAAGGCCACACGACAACACCACCCCTGAATTATGTACAGCAACTTGCATCTTGGGCAAATCTCCGAAAAATGAGCTCATAGATGGATCTAGTCAATTATAAACAATCAATTAGATTTTTTTCGGAACGATTCTTTAATATTTTAGTATAAGATCATTTATTCTTTTTAAACACGCTTCTCGATTAATAAAAAAAAGAATTGGCAGAACAATGGCTAAGAAAATAGTCAATCTTAATTTTTTAATTGATAGATTGACTGTAGCACAAGTTGTCGTGGCCGAGCGGTTAAGGCGATAGACTAGAAATCTATTGGGGTCTCCCCGCGCAGGTTCGAATCCTGCCGACAACGTAATAGCTTTAGTACATATTGGATGTCTACACCTTTCCTAAACTATCAGCTACACCTCCTTTAAATACATTGGCCACTATGCCACACGTCAACACCACCCCTGAATTATGTACAGCAACTTGCAACTTGGGCAACTCTCCAAGTTATGCGCTCATAGATTGATTTAGTCAATTATAAACAATCAATTTGATTTTTTTCGGAACGATTCTTTGATATTTTAGTATAAGATAATTTCTTCTTTTTAAACTAGCTTCTCGATTAATAAATAAAAAAAATTGCATAACAATGGCTAAGAAAATCGTCAATCTTAATTTTTTAATTGATAGATTGACTGTAGCACAAGTTGTCGTGGCCGAGCGGTTAAGGCGATAGACTAGAAATCTATTGGGGTCTCCCCGCGCAGGTTCGAATCCTGCCGACAACGTAATAGCTTTAGTACATATTGGATGTCTACACCTTTCCTAAAATATCAGCTATACCTCCTTTAAATACATTGGCCACAAGGCCACACGACAACACCACCCCTGAATTATGTACAGCAACTTGCAACTTGGGCAAATCTCCAAAAAATGAGCTCATAGATGGATCTAGTCAATTATAAACAATCAATTTATTTTTTTCGGAACGATTCTTTGATATTTTAGTATAAGATAATTTATTATTTTTAAACTAGCTTCTCGATTAAAAAAATAAAATGGCAGAACAATGGCTAAGAAAATCGTCAATCTTATTTTTTTATTTGATAGATTGACTGTAGCACAAGTTGTCGTGGCCGAGCGGTTAAGGCGATAGACTAGAAATCTATTGGGGTCTCCCCGCGCAGGTTCGAATCCTGCCGACAACGTAATAGCTTTAGTACATATTGGATGTCTACACCTTTCCTAAAATATCAGCTATACCTCCTTTAAATACATTGGCCACTAGGACACACGACAACACCACCCCTGAATTATGTACAGCAACTTGCAACTTGGGCAACTCTCCAAAAAATTAGCTCATAGATGGATCTAGTCAATTATAAACAATCAATTTGATTTTTTTCGGAACGATTCTTTGATATTTTAGTATAAGATAATTTATTATTTTTAAACTAGCTTCTCGATTAATAAAAAAAAATG
Source organism: Gymnoscopelus braueri (assembly GCF_963280865.1). Taxonomy (NCBI): domain Eukaryota; kingdom Metazoa; phylum Chordata; class Actinopteri; order Myctophiformes; family Myctophidae; genus Gymnoscopelus; species Gymnoscopelus braueri. The sequence goes on from NC_137621.1 coordinate 12,533,825, forward strand.
GCAGAACAATGGCTATGAAAATAGTCAATCTTAATTTTTCAATTGATAGATTAACTGTAGCACAGGTTGTCGTGGCCGAGCGGTTAAGGCGATAGACTAGAAATCTATTGGGGTCTCCCCGCGCAGGTTCGAATCCTGCCGACAACGTAATAGCTTTAGTACATATTGGATGTCTACACCTTTCCTAAACTATCAGCTACACCTCCTTTAAATACATTGGCCACTATGCCACACGTCAACACCACCCCTGAATTATGTACAGCAACTTGCAACTTGGGCAACTCTCCAAGTTATGCGCTCATAGATTGATTTAGTCAATTATAAACAATCAATTTGATTTTTTTCGGAACGATTCTTTGATATTTTAGTATAAGATAATTTCTTCTTTTTCAACTAGCTTCTCGATTAATAAAAAAAAAATTGGCATAACAATGGCTAAGAAAATCGTCAATCTTAATTTTTTAATTGATAGATTGACTGTAGCACAAGTTGTCGTGGCCGAGCGGTTAAGGCGATAGACTAGAAATCTATTGGGGTCTCCCCGCGCAGGTTCGAATCCTGCCGACAACGTAATAGCTTTAGTACATATTGGATGTCTACACCTTTCCTAAAATATCAGCTACACCTCCTTTAAATACATTGGCCACTATGCCACACGTCAACACCACCCCTGAATTATGTACAGCAACTTGCAACTTGGGCAACTCTCCAAGTTATGCGCTCATAGATTGATTTAGTCAATTATAAACAATCAATTTGATTTTTTTCGGAACGATTCTTTGATATTTTAGTATAAGATAATTTCTTCTTTTTAAACTAGCTTCTCGATTAATAAATAAAAAAAATTGCATAACAATGGCTAAGAAAATCGTCAATCTTAATTTTTTAATTGATAGATTGACTGTAGCACAAGTTGTCGTGGCCGAGCGGTTAAGGCGATAGACTAGAAATCTATTGGGGTCTCCCCGCGCAGGTTCGAATCCTGCCGACAACGTAATAGCTTTAGTACATATTGGATGTCTACACCTTTCCTAAAATATCAACTATACCTCCTTTAAATACATTGGCCACAAGGCCACACGACAACACCACCCCTGAATTATGTACAGCAACTTGCAACTTGGGCAAATCTCCAAAAAATTAGCTCATAGATGGATCTAGTCAATTATAAACAATCAATTTATTTTTTTCGGAACGATTCTTTGATATTTTAGTATAAGATAATTTATTATTTTTAAACTAGCTTCTCGATTAAAAAAATAAAATGGCAGAACAATGGCTAAGAAAATCGTCAATCTTATTTTTTTATTTGATAGATTGACTGTAGCACAAGTTGTCGTGGCCGAGCGGTTAAGGCGATAGACTAGAAATCTATTGGGGTCTCCCCGCGCAGGTTCGAATCCTGCCGACAACGTAATAGCTTTAGTACATATTGGATGTCTACACCTTTCCTAAAATATCAGCTATACCTCCTTTAAATACATTGGCCACTAGGCCACACGACAACACCACCCCTGAATTATGTACAGCAACTTGCAACTTGGGCAACTCTCCAAAAAATTAGCTCATAGATGGATCTAGTCAATTATAAACAATCAATTTGATTTTTTTCGGAACGATTCTTTGATATTTTAGTATAAGATAATTTATTATTTTTAAACTAGCTTCTCGATTAATAAAAAAAAATGGCAGAACAATGGCTATGAAAATAGTCAATCTTAATTTTTCAATTGATAGATTAACTGTAGCACAGGTTGTCGTGGCCGAGCGGTTAAGGCGATAGACTAGAAATCTATTGGGGTCTCCCCGCGCAGGTTCGAATCCTGCCGACAACGTAATAGCTTTAGTACATATTGGATGTCTACACCTTTCCTAAACTATCAGCTACACCTCCTTTAAATACATTGGCCACTATGCCACACGTCAACACCACCCCTGAATTATGTACAGCAACTTGCAACTTGGGCAACTCTCCAAGTTATGCGCTCATAGATTGATTTAGTCAATTATAAACAATCAATTTGATTTTTTTCGGAACGATTCTTTGATATTTTAGTATAAGATAATTTCTTCTTTTTAAACTAGCTTCTCGATTAATAAAAAAAAAATTGGCAGAACAATGGCTAAGAAAATCGTCAATCTTAATTTTTTAATTGATAGATTGACTGTAGCACAAGTTGTCGTGGCCGAGCGGTTAAGGCGATAGACTAGAAATCTATTGGGGTCTCCCCGCGCAGGTTCGAATCCTGCCGACAACGTAATAGCTTTAGTACATATTGGATGTCTACACCTTTCCTAAAATATCAGCTATACCTCCTTTAAATACATTGGCCACAAGGCCACACGACAACACCACCCCTGAATTATGTACAGCAACTTGCAACTTGGGCAAATCTCCAAAAAATGAGCTCATAGATGGATCTAGTCAATTATAAACAATCAATTTATTTTTTTCGGAACGATTCTTTGATATTTTAGTATAAGATAATTTATTATTTTTAAACTAGATTCTCGATTAAAAAAATAAAATGGCAGAACAATGGCTAAGAAAATCGTCAATCTTAATTTTTTATTTGATAGATTGACTGTAGCACAAGTTGTCGTGGCCGAGCGGTTAAGGCGATAGACTAGAAATCTATTGGGGTCTCCCCGCGCAGGTTCGAATCCTGCCGACAACGTAATAGCTTTAGTACATATTGGATGTCTACACCTTTCCTAAAATATCAGCTATACCTCCTTTAAATACATTGGCCACAAGGCCACACGACAACACCACCCCTGAATTATGTACAGCAACTTGGGCAAATCTCCAAAAAATTAGCTCATAGATGGATCTAGTCAATTATAAACAATCAATTTATTTTTTTCGGAACGATTCTTTGATATTTTAGTATAAGATAATTTCTTCTTTTTAAACTAGCTTCTCGATTAATAAAAAAAAATTGGCATAACAATGGCTAAGAAAATCGTCAATCTTAATTTTTTAATTGATAGATGGACTGTAGCACATGTTGTCGTGGCCGAGCGGTTAAGGCGATAGACTAGAAATCTATTGGGGTCTCCCCGCGCAGGTTCGAATCCTGCCGACAACGTAATAGCTTTAGTACATATTGGATGTCTACACCTTTCCTAAAATATCAGCTATACCTCCTTTAAATACATTGACCACAAGGCCACATGACAACACCACCCCTGAATTATGTACAGCAACTTGCAACTTGGGCAACTCTCCAAAAAATTAGCTCATAGATGGATTTAGTCAATTATAAACAATCAATTCGTTTTTTTTTCTGAACGATTCTTTGATATTTTAGTATAAGATCATTTCTATCTTTTTAAACACGCTTCTCGATTAATAAAAAAAAGAATTGGCAGAACAATGGCTAAGAAAATCGTCAATCTTAATTTTTTAATTGATAGATTGACTGTAGCACAAGTTGTCGTGGCCGAGCGGTTAAGGCGATAGACTAGAAATCTATTGGGGTCTCCCCGCGCAGGTTCGAATCCTGCCGACAACGTAATAGCTTTAGTACATATTGGATGTCTACACCTTTCCTAAAATATCAGCTATACCTCCTTTAAATACATTGGCCACAAGGCCACACGACAACACCACCCCTGAATTATGTACAGCAACTTGCAACTTGGGCAACTCTCCAAAAAATTAGCTCATAGATGGATTTAGTCAATTATAAACAATCAATTAGATTTTTTTCGGAACGATTCTTTGATATTTTAGTATAAGATAATTTATTCTTTTTAAACTAGCTTCTCGATTAATAAAAAGAAAATTGGCAGAACAATGGCTAAGAAAATCGTCAATCTTAATTTTTTAATTGATAGATTGACTGTAGCACAAGTTGTCGTGGCCGAGCGGTTAAGGCGATAGACTAGAAATCTATTGGGGTCTCCCCGCGCAGGTTCGAATCCTGCCGACAACGTAATAGCTTTAGTACATAATGGATGTCTACACCTTTCCTAAAATATCAGCTATACCTCCTTTAAATACATTGGCCACTAGGCCACACGACAACACCACCCCTGAATTATGTACAGCAACTTGCAACTTGGGCAACTCTCCAAAAAAATGAGCTCATAGATGGATCTAGTCATTACATTACATTACAGTCAATTATAAACAATCAATTTGATTTTTTTCGGAACGATTCTTTGATATTTTAGTATAAGATAATTTCTTCTTTTTAAACACGCTTCTCGATTAATAAAAAAAATGGCAGAACAATGGCTAAGAAAATCGTCAATCTTAATTTTTCAATTGATAGATTAACTGTAGCACAGGTTGTCGTGGCCGAGCGGTTAAGGCGATAGACTAGAAATCTATTGGGGTCTCCCCGCGCAGGTTCAAATCCTGCCGACAACGTAATAGCTTTAGTACATATTGGATGTCTACACCTTTCCTAAAATATCAGCTATACCTCCTTTAAATACATTGGCCACAAGGCCACACGACAACACCACCCCTGAATTATGTACAGCAACTTGCATCTTGGGCAAATCTCCGAAAAATGAGCTCATAGATTGATCTAGTCAATTATAAACAATCAATTAGATTTTTTTCGGAACGATTCTTTGATATTTTAGTATAAGATAATTTATTCTTTTTAAACTAGCTTCTCGATTAATAAAAAAAAAATTGGCATAACAATGGCTAAGAAAATCGTCAATCTTAATTTTTTAATTGATAGATTGACTATAGCACAAGTTGTCGTGGCCGAGCGGTTAAGGCGATAGACTAGAAATCTATTGGGGTCTCCCCGCGCAGGTTCGAATCCTGCCGACAACGTAATAGCTTTAGTACATATTGGATGTCTACACCTTTCCTAAAATATCAGCTATACCTCCTTTAAATACATTGGCCACAAGGCCACATGACAACACCACCCCTGAATTATGTACAGCAACTTGCAACTTGGGCAACTCTCCAAAAAAATGAGCTCATAGATGGATCTAGTCATTACATTACATTACAGTCAATTATAAACAATCAATTTGATTTTTTTCGGAACGATTCTTTGATATTTTAGTATAAGATAATTTCTTCTTTTTAAACACGCTTCTCGATTAATAAAAAAAATGGCAGAACAATGGCTAAGAAAATCGTCAATCTTAATTTTTCAATTGATAGATTAACTGTAGCACAGGTTGTCGTGGCCGAGCGGTTAAGGCGATAGACTAGAAATCTATTGGGGTCTCCCCGCGCAGGTTCGAATCCTGCCGACAACGTAATAGCTTTAGTACATATTGGATGTCTACACCTTTCCTAAAATATCAGCTATACCTCCTTTAAATACATTGGCCACAAGGCCACACGACAACACCACCCCTGAATTATGTACAGCAACTTGCATCTTGGGCAAATCTCCGAAAAATGAGCTCATAGATTGATCTAGTCAATTATAAACAATCAATTAGATTTTTTTCGGAACGATTCTTTGATATTTTAGTATAAGATAATTTATTCTTTTTAAACTAGCTTCTCGATTAATAAAAAAAAAATTGGCAGAACAATGGCTAAGAAAATCGTCAATCTTAATTTTTTAATTGATAGATTGACTGTAGCACAAGTTGTCGTGGCCGAGCGGTTAAGGCGATAGACTAGAAATCTATTGGGGTCTCCCCGCGCAGGTTCGAATCCTGCCGACAACGTAATAGCTTTAGTACATATTGGATGTCTACACCTTTCCTAAAATATCAGCTATACCTCCTTTAAATACATTGGCCACAAGGCCACACGACAACACCACCCCTGAATTATGTACAGCAACTTGCAACTTGGGCAAATCTCCAAAAAATGAGCTCATAGATGGATCTAGTCAATTATAAACAATCAATTTATTTTTTTCGGAACGATTCTTTGATATTTTAGTATAAGATAATTTATTATTTTTAAACTAGATTCTCGATTAAAAAAATAAAATGGCAGAACAATGGCTAAGAAAATCGTCAATCTTAATTTTTTATTTGATAGATTGACTGTAGCACAAGTTGTCGTGGCCGAGCGGTTAAGGCGATAGACTAGAAATCTATTGGGGTCTCCCCGCGCAGGTTCGAATCCTGCCGACAACGTAATAGCTTTAGTACATATTGGATGTCTACACCTTTCCTAAAATATCAGCTATACCTCCTTTAAATACATTGGCCACAAGGCCACACGACAACACCACCCCTGAATTATGTACAGCAACTTGGGCAAATCTCCAAAAAATTAGCTCATAGATGGATCTAGTCAATTATAAACAATCAATTTATTTTTTTCGGAACGATTCTTTGATATTTTAGTATAAGATAATTTCTTCTTTTTAAACTAGCTTCTCGATTAATAAAAAAAAATTGGCATAACAATGGCTAAGAAAATCGTCAATCTTAATTTTTTAATTGATAGATGGACTGTAGCACATGTTGTCGTGGCCGAGCGGTTAAGGCGATAGACTAGAAATCTATTGGGGTCTCCCCGCGCAGGTTCGAATCCTGCCGACAACGTAATAGCTTTAGTACATATTGGATGTCTACACCTTTCCTAAAATATCAGCTATACCTCCTTTAAATACATTGACCACAAGGCCACATGACAACACCACCCCTGAATTATGTACAGCAACTTGCAACTTGGGCAACTCTCCAAAAAATTAGCTCATAGATGGATTTAGTCAATTATAAACAATCAATTCGTTTTTTTTTCTGAACGATTCTTTGATATTTTAGTATAAGATCATTTCTATCTTTTTAAACACGCTTCTCGATTAATAAAAAAAAGAATTGGCAGAACAATGGCTAAGAAAATCGTCAATCTTAATTTTTTAATTGATAGATTGACTGTAGCACAAGTTGTCGTGGCCGAGCGGTTAAGGCGATAGACTAGAAATCTATTGGGGTCTCCCCGCGCAGGTTCGAATCCTGCCGACAACGTAATAGCTTTAGTACATATTGGATGTCTACACCTTTCCTAAAATATCAGCTATACCTCCTTTAAATACATTGGCCACAAGGCCACACGACAACACCACCCCTGAATTATGTACAGCAACTTGCAACTTGGGCAACTCTCCAAAAAATTAGCTCATAGATGGATTTAGTCAATTATAAACAATCAATTAGATTTTTTTCGGAACGATTCTTTGATATTTTAGTATAAGATAATTTATTCTTTTTAAACTAGCTTCTCGATTAATAAAAAGAAAATTGGCAGAACAATGGCTAAGAAAATCGTCAATCTTAATTTTTTAATTGATAGATTGACTGTAGCACAAGTTGTCGTGGCCGAGCGGTTAAGGCGATAGACTAGAAATCTATTGGGGTCTCCCCGCGCAGGTTCGAATCCTGCCGACAACGTAATAGCTTTAGTACATAATGGATGTCTACACCTTTCCTAAAATATCAGCTATACCTCCTTTAAATACATTGGCCACTAGGCCACACGACAACACCACCCCTGAATTATGTACAGCAACTTGCAACTTGGGCAACTCTCCAAAAAAATGAGCTCATAGATGGATCTAGTCATTACATTACATTACAGTCAATTATAAACAATCAATTTGATTTTTTTCGGAACGATTCTTTGATATTTTAGTATAAGATAATTTCTTCTTTTTAAACACGCTTCTCGATTAATAAAAAAAATGGCAGAACAATGGCTAAGAAAATCGTCAATCTTAATTTTTCAATTGATAGATTAACTGTAGCACAGGTTGTCGTGGCCGAGCGGTTAAGGCGATAGACTAGAAATCTATTGGGGTCTCCCCGCGCAGGTTCGAATCCTGCCGACAACGTAATAGCTTTAGTACATATTGGATGTCTACACCTTTCCTAAAATATCAGCTATACCTCCTTTAAATACATTGGCCACAAGGCCACACGACAACACCACCCCTGAATTATGTACAGCAACTTGCATCTTGGGCAAATCTCCGAAAAATGAGCTCATAGATTGATCTAGTCAATTATAAACAATCAATTAGATTTTTTTCGGAACGATTCTTTGATATTTTAGTATAAGATAATTTATTCTTTTTAAACTAGCTTCTCGATTAATAAAAAAAAAATTGGCATAACAATGGCTAAGAAAATCGTCAATCTTAATTTTTTAATTGATAGATTGACTATAGCACAAGTTGTCGTGGCCGAGCGGTTAAGGCGATAGACTAGAAATCTATTGGGGTCTCCCCGCGCAGGTTCGAATCCTGCCGACAACGTAATAGCTTTAGTACATATTGGATGTCTACACCTTTCCTAAAATATCAGCTATACCTCCTTTAAATACATTGGCCACAAGGCCACATGACAACACCACCCCTGAATTATGTACAGCAACTTGCAACTTGGGCAACTCTCCAAAAAAATGAGCTCATAGATGGATCTAGTCATTACATTACATTACAGTCAATTATAAACAATCAATTTGATTTTTTTCGGAACGATTCTTTGATATTTTAGTATAAGATAATTTCTTCTTTTTAAACACGCTTCTCGATTAATAAAAAAAATGGCAGAACAATGGCTAAGAAAATCGTCAATCTTAATTTTTCAATTGATAGATTAACTGTAGCACAGGTTGTCGTGGCCGAGCGGTTAAGGCGATAGACTAGAAATCTATTGGGGTCTCCCCGCGCAGGTTCGAATCCTGCCGACAACGTAATAGCTTTAGTACATATTGGATGTCTACACCTTTCCTAAAATATCAGCTATACCTCCTTTAAATACATTGGCCACAAGGCCACACGACAACACCACCCCTGAATTATGTACAGCAACTTGCATCTTGGGCAAATCTCCGAAAAATGAGCTCATAGATTGATCTAGTCAATTATAAACAATCAATTAGATTTTTTTCGGAACGATTCTTTGATATTTTAGTATAAGATAATTTATTCTTTTTAAACTAGCTTCTCGATTAATAAAAAAAAAATTGGCATAACAATGGCTAAGAAAATCGTCAATCTTAATTTTTTAATTGATAGATTGACTATAGCACAAGTTGTCGTGGCCGAGCGGTTAAGGCGATAGACTAGAAATCTATTGGGGTCTCCCCGCGCAGGTTCGAATCCTGCCGACAACGTAATAGCTTTAGTACATATTGGATGTCGACACCTTTCCTAAAATATCAGCTATACCTCCTTTAAATACATTGGCCACAAGGCCACATGACAACACCACCCCTGAATTATGTACAGCAACTTGCAACTTGGGCAACTCTCCAAAAAATGAGCTCATAGATGGATTTAGTCAATTATAAACAATCAATTCGTTTTTTTTTCTGAACGATTCTTTGATATTTTAGTATAAGATCATTTCTATCTTTTTAAACACGCTTCTCGATTAATAAAAAAAAGAATTGGCAGAACAATGGCTAAGAAAATCGTCAATCTTAATTTTTTAATTGATAGATTGACTGTAGCACAAGTTGTCGTGGCCGAGCGGTTAAGGCGATAGACTAGAAATCTATTGGGGTCTCCCCGCGCAGGTTCGAATCCTGCCGACAACGTAATAGCTTTAGTACATATTGGATGTCTACACCTTTCCTAAAATATCAGCTATACCTCCTTTAAATACATTGGCCACAAGGCCACACGACAACACCACCCCTGAATTATGTACAGCAACTTGCATCTTGGGCAAATCTCCGAAAAATGAGCTCATAGATGGATCTAGTCAATTATAAACAATCAATTAGATTTTTTTCGGAACGATTCTTTGATATTTTAGTATAAGATAATTTATTCTTTTTAAACTAGCTTCTCGATTAATAAAAAAAAAAATTGGCATAACAATGGCTAAGAAAATCGTCAATCTTAATTTTTTAATTGATAGATTGACTGTAGCACAAGTTGTCGTGGCCGAGCGGTTAAGGCGATAGACTAGAAATCTATTGGGGTCTCCCCGCGCAGGTTCGAATCCTGCCGACAACGTAATAGCTTTAGTACATAATGGATGTCTACACCTTTCCTAAAATATCAGCTATACCTCCTTTAAATACATTGGCCACAAGGCCACACGACAACACCACCCCTGAATTATGTACAGCAACTTGCAACTTGGGCAACTCTCCAAAAAATGAGCTCATAGATGGATTTAGTCAATTATAAACAATCAATTCGATTTTTTTCGGAACGATTCTTTGATATTTTAGTATAAGATAATGTATTCTTTTCAAACTAGCTTCTCGATTAATAAAAAAAAAATTGGCATAACAATGGCTAAGAAAATCGTCAATCTTAATTTTTTAATTGATAGATTGACTGTAGCACAAGTTGTCGTGGCCGAGCGGTTAAGGCGATAGACTAGAAATCTATTGGGGTCTCCCCGCGCAGGTTCGAATCCTGCCGACAACGTAATAGCTTTAGTACATATTGGATGTCTACACCTTTCCTAAAATATCAGCTATACCTCCTTTAAATACATTGGCCACAAGGCCACACGACAACACCACCCCTGAATTACAGCAACTTGCAACTTGGGCAACTCTCCAAAAAATGAGCTCATAGATGGATTTAGTCAATTATAAACAATCAATTAGATTTTTTTCTGAACGATTCTTTGATATTTTAGTATAAGATCATTTATTCTTTTTAAACTAGCTTCTCGATTAATAAAAAAAAAATTGGCATAACAATGGCTAAGAAAATCGTCAATCTTAATTTTTTAATTGATAGATTGACTGTAGCACAAGTTGTCGTGGCCGAGCGGTTAAGGCGATAGACTAGAAATCTATTGGGGTCTCCCCGCGCAGGTTCGAATCCTGCCGACAACGTAATAGCTTTAGTACATAATGGATGTCTACACCTTTCCTAAAATATCAGCTATACCTCCTTTAAATACATTGGCCACAAGGCCACACGACAACACCACCCCTGAATTATGTACAGCAACTTGCAACTTGGGCAACTCTCCAAAAAATGAGCTCATAGATGGATTTAGTCAATTATAAACAATCAATTCGATTTTTTTCGGAACGATTCTTTGATATTTTAGTATAAGATAATTTATTCTTTTTAAACACGCTTCTCGATTAATAAAAAAAAGAATTGGCAGAACAATGGCTAAGAAAATCGTCAATCTTAATTTTTTAATTGATAGATTGACTGTAGCACAAGTTGTCGTGGCCGAGCGGTTAAGGCGATAGACTAGAAATCTATTGGGGTCTCCCCGCGCAGGTTCGAATCCTGCCGACAACGTAATAGCTTTAGTACATATTGGATGTCTACACCTTTCCTAAACTATCAGCTACACCTCCTTTAAATACATTGGCCACAAGGCCACACGTCAACACCACCCCTGAATTATGTACAGCAACTTGCAACTTGGGCAAATCTCCAAAAAATGAGCTCATAGATGGATCTAGTCAATTATAAACAATCAATTTATTTTTTTCGGAACGATTCTTTGATATTTTAGTATAAGATAATTTATTATTTTTAAACTAGCTTCTCGATTAAAAAAATAAAATGGCAGAACAATGGCTAAGAAAATCGTCAATCTTAATTTTTTATTTGATAGATTGACTGTAGCACAAGTTGTCGTGGCCGAGCGGTTAAGGCGATAGACTAGAAATCTATTGGGGTCTCCCCGCGCAGGTTCGAATCCTGCCGACAACGTAATAGCTTTAGTACATATTGGATGTCTACACCTTTCCTAAAATATCAGCTATACCTCCTTTAAATACATTGGCCACAAGGCCACACGACAACACCACCCCTGAATTATATACAGCAACTTGGGCAAATCTCCAAAAAATGAGCTCATAGATGGATCTAGTCAATTATAAACAATCAATTTATTTTTTTCGGAACGATTCTTTGATATTTTAGTATAAGATAATTTCTTCTTTTTAAACTAGCTTCTCGATTAATAAAAACAAATTGGCATAACAATGGCTAAGAAAATCGTCAATCTTAATTTTTTAATTGATAGATGGACTGTAGCACATGTTGTCGTGGCCGAGCGGTTAAGGCGATAGACTAGAAATCTATTGGGGTCTCCCCGCGCAGGTTCGAATCCTGCCGACAACGTAATAGCTTTAGTACATATTGGATGTCTACACCTTTCCTAAAATATCAGCTATACCTCCTTTAAATACATTGGCCACAAGGCCACACGACAACACCACCCCTGAATTATGTACAGCAACTTGCAACTTGGGCAACTCTCCAAGTAATGAGCTCATAGATGGATCTAGTCAATTATAAACAATCAATTTTATTTTTTTCGGAACGATTATTTGATATTTTAGTATAAGATAATTTCTTCTTTTTAAACACGCTTCTCGATTAATAAAAAAAATCAAACCCAGTGTGAAGTGGGCGGTGTGGTCATCACAGTGGTCATCACAGTGATGGAAGCTCACTTTAAAAAAAAGTTTTTTTTAAAAAGTGCATAGTCCTATTTATAGGTTATTAGTTTCATCATGTGTCTCGCTAGCCAATCAAAGTGCTGAATAGAGTCAGCCAATAGAGTCAGCCAATCACAGTACAGCTAGGGGTGTACTAATGCTAGGGGTGTACTAATTATGAGCCAATCACAGTACAGCGAAGGGTGTACTAATGAGGTGTCCCAACCCCACTTATAGGGGCGGCTACACCGCCCCAAAAAAATTGGCAGAACAATGGCTAAGAAAATCGTCAATCTTAAAGTTTAAATTGATAGATTAACTGTAGCACAGGTTGTCGTGGCCGAGCGGTTAAGGCGATAGACTAGAAATCTATTGGGGTCTCCCCGCGCAGGTTCGAATCCTGCCGACAACGTAAAACTTTGTTTTTAAGTGTAATAATTTAGTAACACAGTAGTAACACAGTAATAACACAGTAATAACAAAGTAATGTGTAATACAGTATGTCAAATCAACAGTACTAATCTCATGTTAGTAAGAGCTGCCATGTTGTACTGGAGGGGCAGTAAAGATGGACAGAGAGCGTAAATAACACATTTATCTAGATGTGAGGGCCGCGTAGCGTCCCAAACCGCTAGTTACATAATAACAGGGTAGTAACACTGTAATTACTTATTATATATCATGGTCAAAGTAGGACTCCACATTGAAAGTAGAGCCTGTTTCCTGAATGATCACCATATATGGTATGGGATAAGACTCCTCACCAATCACAGCCGAAATAGCTCAGTTGGGAGAGCGTTAGACTGAAGATCTAAAGGTCCCTGGTTCGATCCCGGGTTTTGGCATTTTGACCCCCTGATGAGTATCCATAGTTAAAACTTTATCACTAAGTTAAGTCTACACCTTTCCTAAAATATCAGCTACACCTCCTTTAAATACATTGGCCACTAGGCCACACGCCAACACCACCCCTGAATTATGTACAGCAACTTGCAACTTGGGCAACTCTCCAAGTAATGAGCTCAAAGATTGATTTAGACGATTATAAACAATCAATTAGATTTTTTTCCTGAACGATTTTTGGATATTTTAGTATAAGATCATTTCTTCTTTTTAAACACTATTAGAAATCTATTGGGGTCTCCCCGCGCAGGTTCGAATCCTGCCGACAACGTAGAACTTTGTTTTTGTGTGTAATAATGTAGTAACACAGTAATAACAAAGTAATGTGTAATACAGTACAGTATGTTAGTAGAGCTGTTAGTAAGAGCTGCCATGTTGTACTGGAGGGGCAGTAAGGATGGACAGGGTAAACAACACATTTCTGTACCCCATCACAAAATCGTCAATCTTCCAGCTTTAATTGAGAGATTGAATGTGGCACAAGTTGTCGTGGCCGAGCGGTTAAGGCGATAGACTAGAAATCTATTGGGGTCTCCCCGCGCAGGTTCGAATCCTGCCGACAACGTAATAGCTTTGGTACATATTGGATGTTACCAATGGTGCAACAAATAACCACTTAAAACCTATAGTTGACCGGGGTCCCCCCACATAGACATAAATAGGTAGATGCTTCATTGGCCACTAGGCCACACGTCAACACCGCCCCTGAATTATGTAGGTCAACTTGGGCAACCCTCCAAAAAATGAGCTCATAGATGGATTTAGTCAATTATAAACAATCAATAAGATTTTTTTCAGAACAATTATTTGTTACTTAATAAGATAAGTTAAGCTTTTATGGGAAGACTTTTATATTCTTTTTATATCGGTCGGCCGGGATCTCCATATATGGGCATAAAAGAGACAAGGACTGACAGATGCAGAGATCTCCTTATATGGGCATATTTTAGTATGAGATAATTTCTTCTTTTTAAACACGCTTCTCGATTAATAAAAAAAGAAATTGGCAGAACAATGGCTAAGAAAATCGTCAATCTTACAGTTTAAATTGATAGATTAACCGTAGCACAGGTTGTCGTGGCCGAGCGGTTAAGGCGATAGACTAGAAATCTATTGGGGTCTCCCCGCGCAGGTTCGAATCCTGCCGACAACGCAGTAGCTTTGGTATATATTGGATGTTACTACTGGTGCAACAAAGGGCAACTTGGGCAACTCTCTAAGAAATGAGCTCATGAATTGATTTAGACGATTATAAAAAACTCTTCTTTTTTTTTTAAACGATTCTTTGACATTTAAAAAAGAAGATAATATTTCTTTTTAAACTAGCTTCTAGATTAGTCAAAAATAATAATTGGCAGAATAATGGCTAAGAAAATCGTCAATCCTGCAGTTTTAATTGAGGGATTGAATGTGGCACAGGTTGTCGTGGCCGAGTGGTTAAGGCGATAGACTAGAAATCTATTGGGGTCTCCCCGCGCAGGTTCGAATCCTGCCGACAACGTAGTGCTTTGTTTTTGTGTGTAATAATGTAGTAACACAGTAATAACACAGTAATGTGTAATACGGTATGTCAAATCAACAGTACTAATCTCCTGTTAGTAAGAGCTGCCATGTTGTACTGGAGGGGCAGTAAGGATGGACAGAGAGTTTAAACAACACATTTCTGTACCCCACCACAAAATCGTCAATCTTCCAGCTTTAATTGAGAGATTGAATGTGGCACAAGTTGTCGTGCGATTGGACTGTAAACAGAGTCCTAACGATTCCTACCAGGTCCTAACACTATCCTAACAGATCCTAACAGAGGTCCTAACACTCCTAACAGGTCCTAACACTTCCTAACGGCCAATGCTAACAGTCCTAACAGGCCAATCCTAACAGTCCTAACATGAGGGGGAAAAGAGCCAATCAGCTCTCAGAAGGGGGAGGAGACTTGCTTTTCCCTAACCAATCACTAGAGATCAATGTACACTGGCGGATCTTTATAAACACTGTAAAGTTTGCGCTATCAGGAGGAGAGTACTGATTTAAATACAGCTTATTAATCAGTAGCGCACACCCACCCTCAGAAGAGTGTATGGTCTGGAGCCAAACATACTGTACATCAGCTCGCGGATGCAAAAAAAAGTAAGTTTCATTGGTTTGTTGTTACTGAACATGTTAAATGCTGTGCATGTTTCGTTTAAAAAGAACGTGCAGATGTGTAGCATCAATGCACCATTCAGTGTAAGTTCTACATATGTTGTCAGCTAAAGTCCAATAATATTATCATCATCGGAGTTTGGTAGCCTTGGATCAAGAAGACTATCATGGATGTATTTTATCGAGACCGCTTTCGTATCTACGATAGTCTTGGCTGGCACCCCCCAATGCGTCCTGCACTTTTACCAGTAAAGCCCGTACTTCTCCGTACATTTACAAAACATTTTTATAATGTACTTATCCGGTTGCCCCAAATGTTAACTCGCGCTGCGGAGTCTTTGTGTAATGTATTAGTCCATATTTTTCAATAGATATGTGTTTTAATCCCGTTTGTGGCCGAATGCAATTTCCCCCCCTCGTTTACTTCCTGTTTACATAGAGTGTAATTCTGGCTTTTACCTGATGCGCCCCCTCACTACCACCCATTGAGCACGGGAGTGACAGGGAACTTCAGACAGAATTCGACACAGACGGGATTAAAACACTTCTTTATTGAAAAGTACAGACTAATACATTGCACAAAGACTCCGAAGCGCGAGTTAACATTTGGGGCAACTGAATAAGCACCATATATATATACAATTTATTTTACAGTACAGGCTTTACTGGTGAAAGTGCAGGACGCTCTGGGGGTGCAGCATTAGCTCTGGTTTATAGCGTTAGAAGGAGTCGTCTTTCTAACGCTATGGACCAGAGCTAGTGCAGCATGATATAACTATTAAAAAAAAGATTCACTTGGAACATCATAGATGATAAATTGAAGCAAATTAAGTTTTAAGCTGAAATATGCATGGTCCAGTACCTCAGTAACTGTCTGTGCAGTGTGAGCCTGCTTCTGCGTGTTGTGTTGTCTGACATGTTGACAGTGGTGGACAAAGTACTGTTTTCACTTGAGTAAAAGTATCAATACTGCCTCACATTGTGAGCTTGTAGATCGGCTGTGTTTTCAAATAGCCTAAGTCTATATAGGGCTGAAGTGGTTAATTTATGTTTTGTAATAATATTTAAAATCTACAAACTAGTAACTACAGTTGTCCAATAATTGTAGTAAACAAAAAGAGTAAAAGTACTATATCTGCCTCTGAGCTGTAACAAAGTAAAAGTATTGAAAATTGGAAATGCTCCAGTAAAGTAAAAATACCTCAATATTGTACTTAACGATAGTACTTGAATACATGTACTTAGCAGTGGTGGAAAATATCCAAGTACATTTACTCAAGTACTGTACTTAAGTACAATGTTGAGGTATTTGTACTTTACTTGAGTATTTCCAACTTTTACTCCACTAAATCTGAGGCATTTTCTTTACTTTTACTCCACTACAATTATTTGAAATCTTTACTAGTTACTTTTTAGATATAGATTACTACAAAACATACATTAACCACTTCAGCCCTATATAGACTTAGGCTATTTGAAAACATAGCCGATCTACAAGCTCACAATGCGACGCAGTATTGATACTTTTACTAGTAAAAACTAAGTACTTTTTCCCCACCCCAAAAAAACATTTGCCCCCACCCCCAGGTTGAGAGAAACAGTTTTGTGTTTTATCCTGATAGTAACAGATCATATTCACTATAGTGTGACTATCAGTATGCAAGCTTTCACCCCTTGATAATCAGACATACAGTAATCAGATAATCAGATCTCCAACAAGAAATATTAAATAATCAGATAGCAAAGAGAACTAAATACTCCTAACAAGAGAAAACAAATAACTTGAATGAAAAAATACACTCTCCTAAAGAGAGTAACAGACAGTTACCCATCTCTACAGGAGAGCACGATGCCTTGAGGTACACACTAAGAGGCACACAGAGCCACTGCTCTGTCTGGCAGCCAGCAGTTGAATGAAAGAGTAATATCGTTTCTCAGGCCTTTATATACACCATGCAGTGAGTGGCTGATTTGTTGCATCGGTGCTGAATCAGTCACTCGCAGTCACTCACTGCACTGGTGTAAGGATGGGAGGGGGAAGGGGGCAGTCTGGAGGTAGGCCTACTGGAGAAAATAAAGGAGATTGAAGTGGATAGCATACATTGTTACTACTGACACCCCATACTGATATTGTATTAATATGCAAGCTCTCACCGCTTTGTCAGAAATGGATTGGATTGAATATCTCACAGACTGCAAATTATAGTGCAAATGAAGTGCTCCTTACTCAATCTGAAGCCACATATCAACACCACTACCCTTTTGCAACAAGTGTTGCATGTCAATTCTATGCTAATGGCATTGACATGTATTAGTGTCATCCTCTGGTACATCTTTTGTTAAGACTCTAAGACTTAGAGTCTTAACAAAATACCCGAAGATTCATGTCTTTTTGTGACACCTAACCTAACTAAAGTCTCACATTTAGGTTTTCAAATTCAAGGCCTGAAAATGTCTTAATGTCTGGGATTGTGGCATTGGAGGAATTAAATGTTTTTTTGACATTTGACCCTTGTATTTGTAGTGACGAAGCATGGCAAGCCAGAGGAGCACTGGAGAGGAATTATGGTGCTGTACGCCAAGGGGGCGTACAAGTTCTCCACGGGCCAGCGTCCGAGGAACAGGCACTGGAAGGCTGTACTTACACGGATAGATGACTGTCCCTTGACCCCAAAGTTTAACCTGCCAATCAGATATGTGGACATCTTTGGGAGAAAAATTGAATGTTCTTGTGGATATCACATGGTAAGCTAAATTGACAGTTCCAGTTGTAGTATAAGTATATCCATAAGTAACTATTCACTTGTAAAATAAACTTTGTAAAAAAGTATACCTATAAGTATAAAAAGTAGAGACAATTATTTTACGTGTGCGCGCATGCATGCGATGTGGGGGGGGGGGGGGTTGCTACTGTTATATATTGATGTATAGTTTACAGTTTAGGCATTTAGCAGACGCTCTTAATCCAGAGCGATTTACAGTAAGCCAGGATACAAGATGTAATTGATGTAATTGAAAATGTAAAACCTTTTTCCAGACAGGCCAAACGTCCAGCACCGCCAGCCAGCAGCAGGCGTCCAGCGCCGCCAGCCAGCAGGCGTCCAGCGCCGCCAGCCAGCAGGCGTCCAGCGCCGCCAGCCAGCAGGTGTCCACCGCCACCGCCAGCCAGCAGGCGTCCAGCGCCGCCAGCCAGCAGGCGTCCAGCGCCGCCAGCCAGCAGGCGTCCACCACCGCCAGCCAGCAGGTGTCCACCGCCACCGCCAGCCAGCAGGCGTCCAGCACCGCCAGCCAGCAGGCGTCCAGCACCGCCAGCCAGCAGGCGTCCAGCACCGCCAGCCAGCAGGCGTCCAGCGCCGCCAGCCAGCAGGCGTCCACCACCGCCAGCCAGCAGGTGTCCACCGCCACCGCCAGCCAGCAGGCGTCCAGCACCGCCAGCCAGCAGGCGTCCAGCACCGCCAGCCAGCAGGCGTCCAGCACCGCCAGCCAGCAGGCGTCCAGCACCGCCAGCCAGCAGGCGTCCAGCACCGCCAGCCAGCAGCAGGCGTCCAGCGTCACATGCAGTCTCTGCACCAATGTGGTGAGGGGTGAGGATTTCACCACTCATTTGTCCGACTTCCACGTTAAAGAACATTGTGATCAGTGTGGTGTTGAAGTGTGTGGAGCTATAGAGCTCCTAGAACACATTTCAAACTGCCCAAGTGTTCCAAGTGTTCTACCTGCTGCTCCTCCCACCCCAGCACTGACTCCTGCACCATCTGCACCATTTTCATTCCCTCTTCGGCCTCCGAAGGTGGACTGGGTGGGCTTTTTGCCGAAACAATTCACCAGGGTGATTAAGCCAGCAGACCAGGAATGGATTGCACAATGTCTCTACGACTGTACTGGTAACCTGCGGCAGGACTTGGAGAACCAGAACTGGTTTCATCCACCACGGCCAAAGAAGTGCGCAACATCACCTCCCGATCCCACCCATTATTTTAGGCAACGAATGTTCCTCTGGGCACCGATGAGGATGTGGAGCATTCCGTTAAAATGCCTTCAGTGCGACCGCAAGATGAGCCACTCGGGTATTTACCCAAAGGTATGACATTCTGCATAGCAGTGTATATCTGTCTGTTTTCTTAAATGTCATCATGATTTGTGTGTGTGAGGATCTCATTTTAAATAAGCCATTGTGCTTTTATGAGCAATCCAACAATGGCTAAGAAAATCGTCAATCTTACAGTTTAAATTGATAGATTAACCGTAGCACAGGTTGTCGTGGCCGAGCGGTTAAGGCGATAGACTAGAAATCTATTGGGGTCTCCCCGCGCAGGTTCGAATCCTGCCGACAACGCAGTAGCTTTGGTATATATTGGATGTTACTACTGGTGCAACAAAGGGCAACTTGGGCAACTCTCTAAGAAATGAGCTCATGAATTGATTTAGACGATTATAAAAAACTCTTCTTTTTTTTTTAAACGATTCTTTGACATTTAAAAAAGAAGATAATATTTCTTTTTAAACTAGCTTCTAGATTAGTCAAAAATAATAATTGGCAGAATAATGGCTAAGAAAATCGTCAATCCTGCAGTTTTAATTGAGGGATTGAATGTGGCACAGGTTGTCGTGGCCGAGTGGTTAAGGCGATAGACTAGAAATCTATTGGGGTCTCCCCGCGCAGGTTCGAATCCTGCCGACAACGTAGTACTTTGTTTTTGTGTGTAATAATGTAGTAACACAGTAATAACACAGTAATGTGTAATACGGTATGTCAAATCAACAGTACTAATCTCCTGTTAGTAAGAGCTGCCATGTTGTACTGGAGGGGCAGTAAGGATGGACAGAGAGTTTAAACAACACATTTCTGTACCCCACCACAAAATCGTCAATCTTCCAGCTTTAATTGAGAGATTGAATGTGGCACAAGTTGTCGTGGCCGAGCGGTTAAGGCGATAGACTAGAAATCTATTGGGGTCTCCCCGCGCAGGTTCGAATCCTGCCGACAACGTAAAAATGTGTTTTGGTCTATTTGTGTTTAATAATGTAGTAACAGTAATAACACAGTAATAACAAAGTAATGTGTAATACAGTATGTCAAATCAACTGTAACATGTATCTCCTGTTAGTAAGAGCTGCCATGTTGTACTGGAGGGGCAGTAAGGATGGACAGAGAGCGTAAATAACACATTTCTGTACCCCACCACAAAATCGTCAATCTTCCAGCTTTAATTGAGAGATTAAATGTGGTACAAGTTGTCGTGGCCGAGCGGTTAAGGCGATAGACTAGAAATCTATTGGGGTCTCCCCGCGCAGATTCGAATCCTGCCGACAACGTAAAGACGTGTTGTTGTCTATTTGTGCAGTAACACTAGACTCGTACGTGCCACTGCCGATCTGTGTCTGTCAGTACTTGTCTCTTTTATGGCCATATATGGAAATCTTGTCAGTACTTGTCCCTTTTATTCCCATATATGGAGATCCCTGATGTCATGAGTATATAGTCAAAGTATTAACAGACCTTGAGAGATTGAATTGGCACAGGTTGTCGTGGCCGAGTGGTTAAGGCGATAGACTCGAAATCTATTGGGTTCTCCCGCGCAAGTTCGAATCCTGCCGACAACGTAAAAACATGTTTTTGTGTGCAATAATATAGTAACATAGTAATAACACAATAATAACAAAATAATAGATTTTTTTCGCATTGATTCTTTGATATATAAAAAATAAGATAATTTCTTCTTTATACACACGCTTCTCGATTTATCAAAAATATAAATTTCAGAATAATGGCTAAGAAAATTGTCAATCTTGCAGTTTTACTTGAGAGATTAAATGTGGCACAGGTTGTCGTGGCCGAGTGGTTAAGGCGATGGACTTGAAATCCATTGGGGTCTCCCCGCGCAGGTTCGAACCCTGCCGACAACGCAAAAAGGTGTTTTTAATCTATTTGTGTGTAATAACATAGTAATAACAAGGTAGTAATGGATAATGCACTGCAGTAAGTGATACCGAAAGTAACATGCATCTCCTGTTAGTAAGAGATGTCATGTCCTGGAGGGGCAGTAAGGATGGACAGAGATGGACAGAGAGTGTAAACAACACATTCCTGTACCCCACCACAAAATCGTCAATCTTGCAGCTTTATTTGAGAGACGAAATGTAGCACAGGTTGTCGTGGCCGAGTGGTTAAGGCGATAGACTAGAAATCTATTGGGGTCTCCCCGCGCAGGTTCGAATCCTGCCGACAACGTACTAACTTTAGCCACTTAAACCCTATACACAGTCGACTGGGGTCCCCCACATAAACATACATAGGTAAACGACTCATTGACCTCTGGACCGCACGTCGTCAACACCACCCCCGTATTATGCGGGGCAACTAGCCATAGCTGCTCCACTGCAAGAAATGAGCTTATAGATTGATTTAGACGATTATAAACAATCAATTGGAATTTTTCGCATTGATTCTTCGATAAAAAATAAAAAAATTAAACGCACTTCTCTATTATTATTTATAAAAAATAAATAAAATAAAAAATCATCAGAATAATGTCTAAGACCATCAATGGGGCAGCCCTAGCTGATTGATACAGTGTGTGACAGGTAGTCACAGTGGCCCTCATTTATCAATGCGGTGCAGCCCAAATAATGGGCGTATGGCGAGATCACCGCACCTTTCGGCATTTATCAATATATCCTGACATGGGCTTCATCCTACCGTAAGCTGAAATCTCACGTGTGGTCGAGACCAGTTGTTGACGTTGGCTGCGCCCGTTTATTCCATTCTAGACCTGCGGAGCAGCATTGTCTGACTGTCTGACAGGCATCTGGACACATAATCCACTCCTAAATGTATATCTACACTAATAAATAATCCCTGTGAAAATATAACATTTTATAAAGTAATTTAAACAAACTGCTTTAACAGTCATTCAGTTGCATTGGCTATGTTAAAATAGCAGATCTAAGCTCAAAAACGGGTCGCATCGCGACGTGTTGTGAGCTTGTAGATCTGCTATTTTCAAAATATACAGCGCTTCTGCGAGCGCATTTTCGGGACTCCCGACGATCTTTTCATGGATAGTGAGGTGTACAAACTTACAGTAGCCTGTCCTATGTTATGGAGTTATGTCATAGAGAGTTTTGAAGACTACAACCTGGCTGGGTTAACGATATAAACCCGACGCTCCAATCTCTTAATAACGTGGCGGAATCACTGCCGCCCGTCCGAGTCTCACGGGGAATATCCTACATGACTGCTTGTGCACTGCTCGGTATGGGTTAAATAAATTAATATTACAAACGTATTCCATTCATGGCGATGTGATTGGTATCATAATATGTCATTCATGTAGGCTACAAGCCTACGTGACAAAGATTGTACAGCTACGGATTACATGAAAGACACAGTTGGGCGTGCCGTGTGTGTGTGTGTGTGTGTGTGTGTGTGTGTGTGTGTGTGTGTGTGAGAGAGAGAGAGAGAGAGAGAGAGAGAGAGAGAGAGAGAGAGAGAGAGAGAGAGAGAGAGAGAGGCGTGTGCGTGTGCGTGTGCGTGTGCGTGTGCGTGTGCGTGTGTGTGTGTGTGTGTGTGTGACTTGACCACTGTGGACTTGACAGGCAGCGAGGCGAGGCGATCGGGGGAAACTCTTTCTTATTGGCTTTTGATGTCTTTGGTCGTATTCTGGTTCTTCTTCATGTCGTAAAATCGGGTGCGTTTTGAGAATATTTAAGGGCGTGTTATTTAAATGACGCTCGTTTTCAGACGTGAGATTTATCAAAGCTCCGACCTGATGTACGCCAGGATTGGCTGTGTAGGATTCGTTGATAAATGTGACTTCGACGTTGGTGTACGGCCGAATATATGGAAAAATATAAGCCGGTTTATACGCTCCGTTGATAAATGAGGGCCAGTGAGCGGTTAATGCGATGGACTAGAAATCCACTGGGCTCTCCTCCTGTACATTAGTGCTGTATATGACTCATGTTTCTGTACCTCACCAACAACAAATCCTGTATGTTGTACATACCAGGTTGTGAGGACTTTCTTTCATACTGAAATATACAGTAGGGCTCAAAAACCACATTTGTAAAATACACTACATTCAGAGCTGCAGCTCTCCTTTTCTGTTCCAAAATGTAGATTAAACAAATGTAGAAATTAATACCAAATACATCTGTCTTCTTTCTGTGGATGGAAAACTATTTACAGGCCCTCTGTGGGAGGTTTGACTCCAGAAAAAGGTTATTCAACCACACCGCATGCAGACTTGTAATTAAGGGTGGGGTATCCAACTGCCAGTATTTATCTCTACAGAACCTTCATGTCCAAGATTCCACACTCCACCAAAAACGACGGCGCTTCTTTATTGCATTGCAAGGGAAAAAGGGGCGGTGCTGAATCAGCTGTTCAAAAGACCTCACAACCTTCACTCACATCAGGCAGGAAGACGAAACAACAAATGCATTTCCTGTTTCCACGCTGTAATTAACCCTTTAACCCTGCAAGACCCGGATATATTTCTACTTACAAAAAAAAATTGTCAACCTTTCAGATGGTGTTTTAGGAGTACTTTGGAGAGGAAAATATAATGTTTTTAAAAAAAAATAGTTTTCGTAAGGTTTTATTGAAATGTTGTAATATTACAACAGTGGGTCTAACGGGTAGCAGAATTTCCTATAGGCCATTTTACTCACTGTCAGAATAGCATGGCAAATGTCTATATACTTCACTAAAACAACTTAAGGGTTCATTTATATGGTTATGGTTTATCATTTGGCCTCAGAACAGTATACATTATGAATAATATTGGGCCTCAGAACAGTACATTATGAATAATAACATCAATAAGCCATATTTTTAAGAATTTTGATTTTATTAAAAGAACAAAATGAAAAACAGTACAATGAATGTACTAAAGAAACCTAATTACAATATACACTGGTCACAATGTGATGCAAACAGCCCTCCACCGAAGACCAATTCACACCTGCTCAAAATGAAACGGGCACCCCCTCTCATCCATCTATTTGAACACCATTTACAATCACTTGCTTTTTAGCAGTGATAGTCCCAGAAACAGTTTCGGTCTCCTGAAATGCACAGACGAACACCACACTTGTGGCAGAGTAAGCTGGTGTAACTTGAACAGCCACTATTCCTGCAGCGCCCCCTCTCTGTCTTCCGTGGGAGGTGTCCAACTTGGTCCTGGCGCACATCTGATGGCCGATGTTGACATGGTGCCTTGCGTGGATTGCAGTCTGGACTATCTTCCAGTTGTCTCTTCTGAGCTGAAGATGGCTCGTACGCCATTGCTGCTCCCTTGGTAAACGTCAAAGTCACACATGATGCCGCTGATCCCTGTTCTGACCCATACTTTGAACCCCCAGGGATGTGGCTTGCCTCTCATGTACTGCTTGATGCTGCTGAACCTCCCCTTGAATGGAATCATCATCTCATCCAGCGAGGCTCTCTCCTTGCTTGTGGCATTCTGAAATGAAAATAAAGAAATACCATTAGTACATTAGTACTAGCACATCTCACTGCAGGTACATATTTCACAAGTCACACAATACTGTCTGGCCAACCTATTGTACTTTGCTTATCCTCACAAGTGGCATCAGTGATGATGGTACTTAGCACCATCAGTGATGAATGATGATGCTTAGCCTAACAAAGGGATTGGGGATGACTGTAAGTGGGCAATCCCAACACCCATCACATGAACAATGATGAGAGATTCTTAACTGGGCGACTCCCATATGAACAATTACCATACACTGATTGCTAACCACAAACATTACCAAAATGTTTTGCTAAAACATTATAGGCAATGACATGTTATAAGCTAATGATGCAGTATATTTGTCTTCGAGTACAATTGGTTACAATATACAAATTGGTATATATATATATATATATATATATATATATATATATATATATATATATATATATATATATATATACACACACACACACACACACACACACACACACACACACACACACACACACACACACACACACACACACACACATACCAATTTGTATGTTTTAACCAATTGTACTCGAAGACAAATATACTGCTTTAGCTTATAAGTTATAACATTTCATTGCCTATAATGTTTTAGCAAAACATTTTGGTAATGTTTGTGGTTATTTGTGGTATATATATATATATAGTAATGCAATGTGGGGAAAATACACATAATTGTATAAATGTATTGTGAAAACTATAAGACTCCACTTAGCCAGGTGAACAGGTGGCATTGCTATTTGCTACCACTATGACCCAGAGTTGTAAAAAAACAACAAGTATAAAGCATGCTCTAATTTACATTTGGGGGATATCTTTCCCAATAATATCATATGTACATGTTCTAGACATTCTAATGATCACCAAAAAAATTATTGCAGACATTTTACTTACTTTTTTGTGAGAAATCCTGTCCAGTGAAAAAGAGATTGTTCTTCCTTCAAGGATTTTCAAGTTGTGACTTTTCCTGCCTCTGTGGGGGGTATTTATATGCAAATATCCCGGCCAATGACATTGCAAGACTAAACAATAGGATCCAATGATGATGTTTAGGTGAAAGAATAACAGGAAAACAAATGATTTATACCATGTTTTTGATAAAATACAAATGTTGTAATATTACAACTGCGGGTCTTGGAGGGTTAAGACCGGGAAAGCATCGGTGGCATTTCAAGATTTCTTTGGCTATTAAAAAAAAGCAGATATACAAGCTCATAGCGCGGCACCGAGTGCCGCGCTATGAGCTTGTAGATCTTTTTTTTTTTTGAAAAATCTTGAAAATGTGTGCAAATCTTTGAATATATATTTTTTAAAGCGGATATTTGTAACTCAAATCTAGCTTCATGGAACTAAATATTTTGAGATGGGGTTCCGCGGCCCAATACATATCATTTTGGGGGTCCTTGACATGTTAAAAGTTCCAGCATCACTGATATTATCGCAACAGATGTAAAACTGTTAGGATTTAGAAGACATTTGTAGGGTCCCCAGAAGCAAAGATTTATAAAAATATATATATATATTCAATTTGCTAATTAAAAAAAAAATAGCAGATCTACGAGCTCATAGAGCTTGTAGATCTGCTATTTTTGAATAGCCAAAGAAATCTAAAAATGACACGATCTAAATGGGTTAAGACGTGCAAGGAAACGGAGACTGTCTCAGTCACCTCCAGTGACCAGGAATGCTGCCTGGAGCAAACCATCAATCTTACGCTGCTGTAAAAGGTCCAACGTAAATTGATCCGCTTTCAAATGGCTACGCTGCATTGAGAGTGACATAAAACAATGGCATTTGTCAGGGGAAGGGACTCTTCAGCAGTGCTAAACAACAAGCCTCTATCTATGCCTTATCTAACGTTTCTTCGGTCTAACAATGGGGACCCCTGGTATTGACAGAAAGCAGAGTTCATGGAGGAATGACAAATGCAGTCAGCCAAACGTGGGTTTCGTTCCATGAATGAAAGGGAACTCCCTTCATTCAAGTCTCAAGTTGTTTCTCCTACGGGTCCTTAGTCAGCTAAGCTTACCTTATCGTCGCTGTTGGGCAGAAAACCTTGTAACTCCATATTAGATTTTTTCTTAATGTTTAAAAAATAATAATCATAAAGCAATTGTACGCAGTGGTGGGTGGTGACTAAAGTTTTCAAATAAATGCAGTGGAGTAAAAGTACAATATTTGGATCCCAGATGTAGTGGAGTAGAAGTAAAAGTATTGGAAATTGGAAATACTCCAGTCAAGTAAAAATTCCCGAAAAGTGTACTTAAGTACAGTACTAGAGTAAATGTACTTAGTTACTTTACACCACTGCTTGTATGCTTCAAAAGTATTTTTGAAATATTTTTGAAAAGTTTTGGACATACAAGGTTTCCGCCTGACAGCGTCCCTATGAGAGAGCACGCCAAGACTTAGGAGGTCGCTGAAGAATCTGACACTGATACACCGATACACTTATCTCTGCACCTTTCGAACATCTTTATTTATTTATCAATCCAGGGAAAGTGCACTTTAATTAAAGGCACAGTATGTAACTTTGCCCTGCGTTTACATAACTAAACAATACATATTGTGTTTACCTATCATGTCAGCAGTCAGCAGCCAATGGAGTACTGTGGTGGTGTTTACCTGCAGAAACACACTGTCCTCTCACTGTATTTTGGTGTTGTCACTTGTTTGTTTTGGTAGACGGGGACGTTTTGGGTCGACCAAAGTAAGTGAAAAGTGTGTTTCTGCAGGTAATCACCACCACACTACTCCAGTGGCTGATATCTACTGGTACAGAGGGAAATGTTTAGGTAAAAAAAATCGATTGTTTTGTTATATAAACACAGGGCAAAGTTACATACTATGCATTTAACATTTCAGTTTTTTTTTTAAATAATTATGTAAAAACATACTACCGTAATCACAGACTGATCTAACATGACTATGTGCTCAGTAGTACCAATGTAATACAGTCAGTACCCTTAAAAGTACAGAGTTGAGTACCCAACCCTACTTAGCATACCATGGATTCCTCGCACCTTCCTGTCACTGGTCAAATAAGGAATTAATTAGCCTAGTGGCTCACTTTTGTTTCCTAAAGAAAGGTCCCATTTGTTCCAAGTTTCCTGAATAGTCACCAACACAGACGACGGGGGTACTGGCCACTCCCCTGCCTCACAGCCGAAATAGCTCAGTTGGGAGAGCGTTAGACTGAAGATCTAAAGGTCCCTGGTTCGATCCCGGGTTTCGGCATTTTAACCCCCTGATGGTTAGCCATAGTTAAAAGTTTATCAATAGGTGCCGTGCAAACCATTAATAACAGGGTAATAGTGTTACAACCCTGTTATAACAGGGTAATAACACTGTAATTACGTATTATATCATGGTCAAATTATGACTCCACATTGAAAGTAGGGCCTGTTTCCTGAGTGACTTCAGCCCTTTGCTCCCCTAGGGTGAGTAAGTAAGTCTGTTTCCTGAACAGTCAGTCACCACGTATAACACTGTGATCTGACCCCTCCCCCACTCACTGCCGAAATAGCTCAGTTGGGAGAGCGTTAGACTGAAGATCTAAAGGTCCCTGGTTCGATCCCGGGTTTCGGCATTTTGACCCCCTGATTGATGGCATTCCTTTATAATCCTTAGTTAAAACTTTCTCAGCTACATGATCCGTTTCCTTAAAACATTATATTGTCGACCAAACTTCCTTTCCATGCTATTGTGTGTGAGTAAGCTTTGTTCTGTTCATGTAGTCACTTGTTCTTTGAATAAGACACTTCACACACCATTTACTATCCCTTAACCCAGTGGTTCTCAACCTGTGGGTCGGGACCCGACCCCCAGGTGCCCATATGATTTGGGGGGGATCCCCAGATGACAGTGAAGTGACAATTTTAGGACTTTTGAGACCTTTTCAATACCTAAAAATGAAAGAAGGAAAAGAAAAAGTCCATTACTGCATCAAAAGTAATCAACAAACTACTATAAAAACTGGTCAAACATTGGCCAAATTGTCAAATAATAGCTGAAAATAGCTGATTCACATTTTCTTATTTCACAATATTTATTTGTGGAACCGAGTCAAACTAAATTGAATGCCTCAAATCCTACATTCCAAGTGCTTATCAGGATGGGGGGGTCACCCAGTTCAAATATGATTATTTTGGGGGTTCACGGCCTGAAAAGGTTGAGATTGAGAACCACTGCCATAACCACTTAAAACCCTATATACTGAGTTGACCACAGTCCTCCACGGCTCTATACTATACGCCCTTTCCTTTCCCCCACCTCTACACCAAATCTCTTCGGCCAAAATAGCAGATCTACAAGCTCACAGCGCGTTGCATTGTGAGCTATTTTCGTCAAAATTGAAAGGTGAACATTTAATGTTCACCTCAAAACAGGGACGCTGGGGTTCGTGAGGTTGTCAGACCCCCGAGGCTTAATCGGTCACCTATAAAACGACAAACTTTGGCCTCCCAAAAAACTGCCTTTGAAGTCCCCCCCCCCCATAGCAATGTGAACTATTGTAAATCATCAATATTGTTCTGTCGGGTGTTGACAGGCATACCAGTTGTTCCAACTTCAGTCGGTCTGTGCAGGAATGTTCTGTTCTGTTCTGACCGTCGCCGCGGGCCAAAACACTGTGACCCCGTGTGGGGCCATCTAGAGCCATTAGTAAAGGAGGTGGAGACACCAAACCTGGAAAGTAAGATGCTATCTCTACTGTTCCAACTGTGAAAATAATGACGGTGCGGAGATGATAATAAGACGTGACTAACAGACCGCTGCACGTCTGAGACCGTGGGAAGAATATTTATGTGCTGCTAGTAGGGGTGTAACGATACATTTTAACAGCGATACGATACGCATCACGATACATGGTTGACGATACGATACATGGACGATATTGGTTCATTGATGGCGATACGATACGATTCAATGATTTAAAATTGATCCAGTAACTATTTAGCAAAACGTTTTAATCTGTGTGAAACGTGTGGAGAGTGCAGGTTTTTTAAGGGAAAGATTTATTATTATGGATATAAAGAAGTAAACACAGTGATTCTCTGACAAATACATGGACATTGTATTTGAACACATATGGACAAATCCGCACCTTGACATGAAAACAGAGATTACACACATTTATCCATAAACCAAGTGTAGCGATATGTAATGGAAAAGTAATTAGTGAACTAAGTGTCGATAAAATCGATTATTTGCATTGCAAAACTATTCGATACGATACAAAGTCAAACGACACAATATTTTGCTGTTGGCATATCGATATAGTAGATCGTTGAAAATCAATGCAGTTTCTGAATCGTTACACCTCTAGCTGCTAGACATTAGACTCAATACTCTCTCTCTCTCTCTCTCTCTCTGTAGGGTGGAACAAAAGCACTGTGCTGTATACCAACATGAAGCAGGGTTCAGTATGATAGGAACTGGACAGATGAGTTTCAATCAGTCATGCATTCAATAATGCATCTGTCACCGACTCTCAGTGGTGGAAAAAGTACTCGAATGTTTTACTTAAGTAAAAGTATCAATACGGCAATGTAGAAGTGCTCTGTTACAAGTAAAAGTCCGGAATTCAAAATTTACTTGAGTAAAAGTACAAAAGTATTGGTATCAAAATGTACTTACAGTACCAAAAGTAAAAGTACTAGAATGTTTGAAAATAGCAGATCTACAAGCTCACAACGCGTCGCGATGCGCTGTGTGGGCTTGTAGACCGGCTATCTTCAAATAGCCTAGGTATAAAATAGGGCTAAAGTGGTTAATGTATGCTTTATAATGTAATAATTTATATCTGCAAAGTAGCTAGTAACAATAGTTTTCAAATAATTGTAGTGGAGTTAAAGTACAATATTTGCCTCTGAGATGTAGTGGAGTAGAAGTAAAAGTATTGACAATTGGAAATACCCCAGTAAAGTAAAAGTATCTCAAAATTGTACTTATGTGCAGTACTTAAGTAAATGTACTTGGTTACTTTACACCACTGCCGACTCTGCATAAGAGCATTAATAGTTGGCTGAGCGAGTAATATGTGTCTGTATGCAGAGAGACACACACACACACACACACACACACACACACACACACACACACACACACACACACGCACACACAGGGGGGCCAAGCTGAGGTGTCCATTGTCAATTCATAATCACAATATGGATTCTGTTCTCTGCTCCAATGACTCACTGGGTTACAATCTGCTCTAGCATCGCCAAGGCAACCAAGCAAGTGGCTGCCCAGCTGGACACTAAGCATTTTCATTTTTTTTCTCTGGCCTGTGTCTGTCCCTGGGGGCTGTGTGTGTGTGTGTGTGTGTGTGTGTGTGTGTGTGTGTGTGTGTGTGTGTGTGTGTGTGTGTGTGTGTGTGTGTGTGTGTGTGTGTGTGTGTGTGTGTGTGTGTGTGTGTGTGTGTGTGGGTTCAGAGCGCTCCATTCCTCTGCCCACACGCTGCAGAGCGGTGGAGGACAGGAATGTGTTGTTTACACACTCTGTCCATCTTTACTGCCCCTCCAGTACGACGTGACAGCTCTCTTACTGACTGTACGTTACTGTCGGTCTGACATACTTGCACAGCAGGCCCATTATTACTGTGTTATTACATTATTACACACAAATAAACAACAACACCAGCTCCCTTTTCTACTTCTGGACAGAGAAAATCATCAATCATATGATCTGTGTTACCATCAGGATAAATCAATCAAAGTCATCATAATGAATCACAGATAATTTCCACTGTTAGGCTTAGGCTGGTGTTCACCAATTTAATCTATTAGTTCCAAGTGTTTAACCCATTAAAACCTGAGGCCATTCTTAAAAATGTTTTCTAAATCCTAACAGTTTTTTTAAAAAAATCTGGAAAATATTTTTTCACGATTTTTCAAAAATAGCAGATCTACAAGCTCGTAGCGCGGCACTCGGTGCCGCGCTATGAGCTTGTATATCTGCTATTTTTGAATAGCCAAAGAAATCTAAAATGACACAGATGCGTCCCAGGTATTAATGGGTTAAATGATGAACGATTCATATCATAAAGACATGTAATGCTATTCCATACTTATGTCATTTCTGCTGAACTCCATACATCATGAAATGATGCAAGTTATTATGGCTGAGATTATGTGCTGCAATACAACTGTATATAAACTTAATGGCCAGTACGGGGATCGAACCCGCGACCTTGGCGTTATTAGCACCACGCTCTAACCAGCTGAGCTAACCGGCCTGCCTACGAAGGACTAACGCTTCTTAAAGTGACAGTACACCCACAGTAACAGTGGGACATGGCCTTTATATATTGTAAAATACAGAGACAGACACACAGAGCTTGTGAACAACACATTTTCTGAACTAGAGATTACCCTATCAGAGCTCTCTGTCCCTCTGTCTGACATGGTGACAATTTAGCCACAAAACCCCTATATACTTTGCTGACCGGGGTCCCCCAGGGGTTTGTACTTGTTCCCCTACTTTTTCCCTCTACCAAATCTCTTCAATAAAGTAGCCAATCTACAAGCTCACTCATGCATTGTATTTTCTGCAAATCTATTATTGACAAATGTTTGCCTATTACAACATGCCCAGAACAATAGGGATGCTAGGCTTCATGTGGTTAAGAGGAACCTTAATACCCACACAGAGACCATAGGGGTCTGTAGAATAATCATAACATTTTTGTCAATACACAGTATCAATAGCGGGATTAACCAGTAATAACAGGGTAATAGTGTTATAACTAAGGTAATAACACCCTATTTGCTTAACACCCTATAACAGGTTAAACACAGCCGAAATAGCTCAGTTGGGAGAGCGTTAGACTGAAGATCTAAAGGTCCCTGGTTCGATCCCGGGTTTCGGCATTTTGACCCCCTGATGATTATCCATAGTTAAAACTTCAACACTAGGTTAAGTCTACACCTTTCCTGAAATATCAGCTACACCTACATTCCGTACTAAGTGCTTCCCACTTGAATTAATCATCTTTGTCTTGTTTGTGTTTTATCATTTGTCCATTTTACACAGATGTATGTTAAATACACAGCTTTAACAATTATCATAACATGTCGTTAGTCCCCTGACCCATAAACAATGGGTGAGATTATGTGCTGCTATACAACTGTATAAACTTAATGGCCAGTACGGGGATCGAACCCGCGACCTTGGCGTTATTAGCACCACGCTCTAACCAGCTGAGCTAACCGGCCTACCTACAAAGGACTAAGGCTTCTTAAAGTGACAGTACACCACAGTAACAGTGGGACATGGCCTTTAGATATTGTAAAATACAGAGACAGACACACAGAGCTTGTGAACAACACATTTTCTGAACTAGAGATTACCCTATCAGAGCTCTCTGTCCCTCTGTCTGACATGGTGACAATTTAGCCACAAAAACCCTATATACTTTGTTGACTGGGGTCCCCCAGGGGTTTGTACTTGTTCTCCTACTTTTTCCCTCTACCAAATCTCTTCAATAAAGTAGCCAATCTACAAGCTCACTCACGCAGTGTTTTCTGCAAATCTTCATCTATTATTGACAAATGTTCGACTATTACAACATGTCCAGAAGAATAGGGAGGCTAGGCTTCATGTGGTTAAGAGGAAACTTAATACCCACACAGAGACCATAGGGGTCTGTAGAATAATCATAACATTTTTGTCAATACACAGTAGCAATAGCGGGATTAACTAGTAATAACAGGGTAATAGTGTTATTACTAAGGTAATAACACCCTATTTGCTTAACACCCTATAACAGGTTAAACACAGCCGAAATAGCTCAGTTGGGAGAGCGTTAGACTGAAGATCTAAAGGTCCCTGGTTCGATCCCGGGTTTCGGCATTTTGACCCCCTGATGATTATCCATTTAAAGTTAGGTTAAGTCTACACCTTTCCTAAAATATCAGCTACACCTCCATTCCGTACTAAGTGCTTCCCACTTGAATTAATCAGCTTCGTCTTGTTTGTGTTTTATCATTTGTCCATTTTACACAGATGTATGTTAAATACACAGCTTTAGCAATTATCATAACATGTCGTTAGTCCCCTGACCCATAAACAATGGTGAGAAACATTCTGATCACCTGGTATGACTTTTTAATTAGCCCATAGCATTGTGAACAGGTCATTACTATACCCCGAGGCATTGACAGGTAGTTGTACAACACATACAGCCACTATCTATCTGTAAAAATGGCCAGTACGGGGATCAAACCCGCGACCTTGGCGTTATTAGCACCACGCTCTAACCAGCTGAGCTAAGCGGCCTTGTTAACCTAAGCTTTTCTTAAAGGGACAGTAAACCAAATTTCAACAAGAAAGTAACAGTATCACTTCATAGCTTGTGAACAGCTCTTTTCAAAGAACACATCAACACATATAATATAAATCGCCTAGTTGGGGCCCACCCAAGGCCCAGGTAGAACCCACTTAACCACATGGACAATCACAGGTCCCACATATAATTCCCTAGTTGGGGTCCATCCAAGGCCCAGGTAGAACCCCGTTGAAGCCCACATGGGCAAACCCACACGTGTGGATCCCGCTGACATTGCCCACTTGGGGCCCATATAGTTCAGCCCACCTTGAAACCATATGGGACCCACGTGGGTGTGCTGGCTGGGTAAAGACACAATTCTGAACTATTCTGTTATGAGTGAGAAAATAGCAGATCTACATCCTTACAACGCGTTACATCTCCCGGTTGGCATGTCACAGTGTAAAGCCATCTGTTCAGTGCTGGTCAGTACAGCCACTGTACAACCATGATTCAGGGAAGGAAATAAGACTGGAGTGTCTGTACTCACGCTGAGTCTTCGACAGAGTCCCACACTTGTTCGACTTCTCGTTTTCCGAGCACACGTTCCCCATAATGGCCAATGTGAGGTAAGGATGGAACCTACTCTTAATTTGGTCCCGTTTCTCCTATGACATACACTTCATAGCTTGTGAAGAGCTGTTATAAGAGATAAGCCTCTCCTATCAGACCTGTCAATCCCTCCTTCTCTTCTGCACAGACCAGTCTGGCCAGTTCCCAATTAAACAGAACTATTCCCCCAGGGAGGGGATGACAGGTAGTTGTTCCATCATACAGTCAGT
Organism: Gymnoscopelus braueri; assembly: GCF_963280865.1. Classification (NCBI taxonomy): domain Eukaryota; kingdom Metazoa; phylum Chordata; class Actinopteri; order Myctophiformes; family Myctophidae; genus Gymnoscopelus; species Gymnoscopelus braueri. The sequence goes on from NC_137621.1 coordinate 12,568,844, forward strand.
AGTCCCAAATTGACTTTCATTAGGCCGTGGACGACCCACCCTAAATGATTCTGTCGTCCAGGGGACATAAATAAATGCATTTGGGACAAACACTAATCTCTCCTGGGATACAGATGGGACGAAGAGGATTTTTTGGAGCCGGCTGCGCATATCACTGTCACTGCGTAAATGCTGCACAAACTCGCGGCACGAGGCATACGGCAAATATCATGTTTACAGAATGCTAATAAAAGTTACCGCAGGCGACAGTGATCATCGCCCTCAGGTAGAGCTTAGTTGCAAACATGCTGCAATATTTGAAGAGGATAAACAGAGCAGAGAGAGATGGAGAACACTGTCAAACTGGTAACTGTATCCTAATCCAACCCTAGTCGAAACTTGCCGATATACAAGCTCTGGCTGAGAGACAAACCCTACCAGATCTGCGTCTCCTTTCCATGGATTGACATGCACTCCATAGTTACTCTATTAGTTAATGTTATGGAAATGATTTGGATTGTGATATTAGAGATAAGATAATAATGTTAAACTGAGACTGGTACTGTGATATTGTCGCACCATGCACAAACAAGAGTTTTAAAAAGGGAGCTGTTGTTTAATAGAAGGGACATTATTATTTCCAAATACAAGACGTTACATATTTATTTAACACTAAAGCCAGTCGTCCATGCTGGCATTGATTTCACCAAGTTCTGTGCTTTTACAGGGGGACATAACTCCCCCTGCAAAAGATGACAGACGGAAGTATTTACTCCAATAAAGGTGTTTTATTAAACTCTCTCTCAATATGTCAAATAAATCTCTCAGTCTCAGCCACAGGTCCAACTCCCAACAAAACCTACATGCAGGTACGTTTGATTACAGCAACTCCTCCAACACACGGCAAATCTTTATCGTATATGACACCCACACCCTCTCCAATTCCCGCAGCTCCATGGCAATCAGATGTTTTGTAGCCACAAATCACAATATAAAAGTAGAAAGAATTGCCAAGCATATTTCAACAGAACAAATTACAATAACAAATTGATACATTATTTTAAAAGTATAATAGTTTTGGGGACATGTTACATTAGCTTTGGGGTGGTTAATTTTATTTATTTATTTTGGGATGGTTCTGGAATGGTGGTGAAAAAGGTTTGTCTAGAGCCCTGGATTTTGTCCTACGGACCCTGATATGAAACTTTGTTTATGGTTAAAGTAGTATCATGAAGTGGTCCACTGCTGTTGCTTTAAAAATTAAACACATGCTACCACAGAAAATAAATACATAACAATAAATGTTACATCATAAATAGATCTAGCGTTTTATTTCAAGAAATGGAATACAGTTATACTTGGCATTGATGGCTCCGCTCTTTAAGATGTTCCCTAATTTTAGCTAAGCTAAATCAGGGAACGCTATGCAAAACATTGAATCTGTTGAACTTGAGTCATGCAAACTTGAATTCCAGTTTATCTTTAGAGCCATGCAATATTGCATTTCAGTTTATCTTTAGAGCCATGCAAACAATGAATTTCAGCTTACTTTAGAGCCACGCAAGCACGAATTTCAAGTGTAACATTCAGTTTACCTTTTGTTCCATGCAAGACTCTGAACTACAGTAGAAGGTGGAGGCTGGAATGGTGGAAGCAAGCTTTGCCATCAATATAGTATGTGGCAGCAATTGAATAGCAGAGATTCAGTGTAGTAGGAGGGAGCCATATTTACACGGTTATGCTGACCGCCTTGCTGTGATCGGTGAGTAGAAAAGTGTGGCTGATTGTAAACATTCAACAGACAGACAGTTGATTACAGCTGGGGCGTGTATGACTCCGTCTCCTACATAAACTAATGCGGTGCTTCATTTATTAGTTTCTGGGAGGGGAGATTTGTTTATGAAATAGAGCTTGTTATGTCTAGATGGGGGGGTACTCTGGAGTGTAGAGTCTTGAAGAGCTAGGAAGCACCCATTTAACAACAACACTCTCTGTCGCAGAGCATAACTAGAAAAGTGTGCTTCTCGGAGCACAGGTCTCCGCCAGGCTGGGTTTTCTACCCAAACTTTGCCACTCATAGCCACTTGGAATTTCATTGAAAAATCAAACTTAAACATCTTGATCACATGACTTCAGAGATAATGTGTACTGGTTTGTGTAAGTTTTGGACAAAATATGTAGGAATAGTAGCAAAATGTGTGTTTTGAAGAAAACGTAATATGCACATTTATTCTTCTCACACAGCCTTCTAAGATATAAAGATCAACCCAGAGACTTAATTTAGAGGATTAATTAAAGTAGTGAGTACTGTGGCGCCCTGTGCCTTAGCAGAAACTGCAGAAAGGTAAGGCGGGTCTATCCTATAACGTTGGTGGAATCCATAACGCTCCAGGGATTGGTGAAGATCATAATAGCTAATATCAAGGTAGCTTTGGCACATACTACTAGCTGGCTGTCAAAGAGGGGAGAAGACACTGAGGTTGTGCGTTTAGCTGGCCTACCTTTTGGTAGTAGTGAGCAATGCATTATTCACTGCTTTATGCACATTCCGGCAACAGCTGTCCTTCAGTAGACAGCATATGTGTTGTCAACATCTCAATTCAAAACTCCACTGGCCAGTACGGGGGTCGAACCCACGACCTTGGCGTTATTAGCAACACGCTCTAACCAACTGAGCTAACCGGCCCCACATCTACTATGCTACAGTGGGACATCTCATGTCACATGACCTTTAGTTATGGTAAACAGGGATGTCAATGATTAACCGGTTAATAGAAAATATCTGAATATACTTAATGGCTTATTGGTTCATTTGCATAATACTACACAATAATAACACACACACACACACACACACACACACACACACACACACTCCTGCGAAGTGATTACCTTTTCTTCAACATTAGTGTTGTTGTTTTTTGACTAATACAATTAGTGCTTCCTATGTCTTCAAGACGCAAATCAGTCTGAGTCTCATTGTAACTCTGCACTCCTACAGTAGCCTCTTGCTCTCTAAATATAACAAGTTCTACTTCTTTTGGATAAAAAGTCACCTTCCCAGAAAGCACATAAGCATACTATGCACATTTATTCTCAAACAGCTTTTTCAATTAGCTCTCAAACATAAAGATCAACCCAGAGACTGATTAATTTACGGGATTAATTAAAGTCTGTTCCCCACGCACCCACGCCTCTCCAGAGATGCGTGCTTATGGATCCCACAATTTTTCTTGGGAGACCCGCTGTGATTGTCAGTTCTTCCTTCCTAGCGTTTTTGCAACTATGCCTAAACCTAACCTTGCAGAAAGGTAAGGCGGGTCTATCCTATAACGTTGGTGGAATCCATAATAACGCTTCAGGGATTGGTGAAGATCATAATAGCTAATAGCAGTTAGTAGCTTTGGCACATACTACTAGCTGGCTGTCAAAGAGGGGAGAAGACACTGAGGTTGTGTGCATATCTAGCCCACCTTTTGGTAGTAGTGAGCAATGCATTATTCACTGCTTTTTGCACATTCCAGCTACAGCTGTCCTTCAATAGACAGGGTATGTGTTGTCAACATCTCAATTCAAAACTCCACTGGCCAGTACGGGGATCGAACCCGCGACCTTGGCGTTATTAGCACCACGCTCTAACCAGCTGAGCTAACCGGCCCCACACCTACAAAGTTACAGGGGGACATCTCATGTCACGTGACCTTTCGATATGGTAAACAGGGATGTCAATGAAAATATCTGAATATACTTAATGGCTTATTGGTTCATTTGCATAACACTAAATGCATGTTCTGCATTTGGTTGATGATATTATTTGGTTAAGGGCAGATGTAATTAATTTAGACACACTTGGGGAGGAACAATAGAGGGGGGACTGCCCATAAGTCAGGCTATAGCCTAACTGTAGCCAAAACTGGCAATGTTGACATGACTCTGAGAATACATTATGTTGCATGAGGGGATGACTTGTCCAACTACGATGTAAGTAAAAATGCTCCGTTATAGGGTGAGGGTGGGTGAGTGAGTCTCACTCTCTCAGAGAGAGAAAAGAGAGAGAGGCACACTAAGCGCTTGCGGCGAGTCACACTGCAGCACACAGCTGTCTTTTTTTAAAAGTGTGATTTAAGTTGACATTTCAAGATAATTTTATGTCGTCTTGGACATGAGATTTTAGGCTAGAAACAGATCTGCCAACTCGACCTGTTAACCCCCGCGTCCCCGTGATAATGAATGATTGAGAAAATATTATAAAATATTATATTATATATATTATGAGAAAACCGTTCCTCTGTTCTTTCAATGGACTAAAGTTACAATCTTGTGTGCTTACAGTCACGTGAGTATAAAGTACTATACTGTTGGAAAATAAACAAATGAAAACGGACGCAATATCAGGCAATACCAGAACTTTTGCTACCAACCAAGGAGTCTAGGAGAATCATCTACTTTGAACCAGAAAGCCACATCAAGCCATCAAGAGCATCAGTCACCTCTTGAACTGAACTACACTATGAAGAGAAGTCATGTCGGATGAGGCAAGAGAAGGTCTCCAACATAAAGATCACCAGAGAGACAGATTCATTGAAGTAGTGAGTAGCCTAGGTTGACACAACAACCACAGCATCATGGACATTCCTGCCACAGCTGTCCTTCAATGTCTGTCGACATCTCTCAGCTCAAAACCACTGTGGCCAATGCGGGGATCGAACCCGCGACCTTGGCGTTATTAGCACCACGCTCTAACCAGCTGAGCTAACCGGCCCCTGCAACCTTAACTCTTTAACTGCCAATGATGAGATTTCCCGTCATATTTTGCTATGGCCCACACTGAGGAGATTTTTGTGTTTTCAGTGGTTTTCCACTCGTATACGTCTTTTAAAGCGATCGGGGGATCATGAAAACACGGCAGTGGCGTGGCAAATTATGTTTTATTTCTGGCAGTCAAAGAGTTAATCCCAACCCACCGACACAGCACTGTATGACAGCATGATATACAGAGTTGCGTGTGTGTGTGTGAGCACAGCAGCTCGTGAGCTGTCAACCACCTTAAAGACTACTAATCATTGTGTGTATTCCTGAACTGTCTGCATGGAGTGACCTCGGTACATAGAAAACAGAGCAATTACCTTGAAGCACTTTTGAAAAACAGCTGCTATTTGTGGACAACTTTGCAAAAGCTTATCCCAAGCTAACCTTTCCTATGTGATGAATATATAGGCTAACTATTTCTGACAGCAAATGCACAATTCTTATGGTTTTGTAAGTTACATTTCCCTCAGTTGCAATGTAACAACTCTGTGTACTCATCATTTCTATTCCTTTTTAATTGTACATACATTATTTCGTTTTGATTGTATTGTTTGCTTTGGCAATGTAAATGTATGTTTTCTCATGCCAATAAAGCCTTTTGAATTGAATTGAAAATTGAATTGAGGGAGATTTGGCATTACTTTCAGGAGGAGGCGGTGGGAAGTCTTCCTCGTCCATGTCTTCTTGTCTTGGACTCACTCTTCTTCACTCAGCAGCCTGCCTGGACCACAGAGGAGAGGGGGGGGGGGGGGAACAATAATGTCAGGGGGTGGCAGATCGAGTGGTTGACAATGCAGTGGTGGAAGAAGTACTCAGATATTTTACTTAAGTAGAAGTAACAATACCACAATATTAAAATACTCTTGTTACAAGTGAAAGGCCTGTGTTCAAAATGTTACTTGAGTAAAAGTACAAAAGTATTGGCATCAAGATATACTTAAAAGTTCAAAAAAAAAAGTACTAAAATGTTTGAAAATAGCAGATCTTGTAGATCGGCTATTTTCAAATACCCTATGTATAAAATAGGGCTAAAGTGGTTCATGTATGTTAATAATTTGTCTGCAAAGTAACTAGTAACTAAAGTTTTCAAATAATTGTAGTGGATTAAAAGTACAATATTTGCCTCTGAGATGTAGTGGAGTAGAAGTAAAACAACTGGAAATACTCCGGTAAAGTAAAAATACCTCAAAATTGTACTTAAGTACATTACTTGAGTAAATGTACTTAAGTTACTTTACACCACTGCAAATTAGCACAGCTGAATAATAATGTCTCCCCCTCAGTCTATCTACATGAGGCAGTCTCAGACTGTCAGAGCAGTGTGCTACCTTTTGTCTCAACGGCAGCCCTTTGAACCACAACTAATTTAAGACAAATTGCACGATAATGACACACATTGAATGAAAACAAAGCTCTCTCTCTCTCTCTCTCTCTCTCTCTCTCTCTCTCTCTCTCTCTCTCTCTCTCTCTCTCTCTCTCTCTCTCTCTCTCTTCTCCTCTCTCTCTCTCTCTCTCTCTCTCTCTCTCTCTCTCTCTCTCTCTCTCTCTCTCTCTCTCTCTCTCTCTCTCTCTCTCTCTCTCTCTCTCTCTCTCTCTCTCTCTCTCTCTCTCTGATGGTTCCTGCTCCCACGTGTTTTTAAAATGTAAACAAACAATCAGACCATTCTTATGGAGTTCTCAGTGTGTGTGTGTGTGTGTGTGTGTATTATGTGCGTCTTCCCACCGTTCAGAAAATCTTTTGATGCAACATTACGCCAACGCGTCATCTCATCCTGGGTATTCTTTACTTGTATAATAGTTTAATAACATCTAATCTGTGCAGCACCTGTTTGCTAAAAAGCATACAACTAAGAGCTGGCATTACTTTGCACATCAGTATATATCAAGGATTATGTATTTGTTTTTATATGAGTCAATTAAAAGTACACAAAGTTAGTACACTAGTACGTTGGTTCTCAGAGTGGGGTCCGGGGACCCCCAGGGGTCCTTGGTGGGGTTCCAGGGGGTCCCCAGCAAAATGTGTTAATATAGCATCACAATCATTTTAACCACTTTTATACTTTGGCTATTCAAAAATAGCAGATTTACAATGAGCTTGTAGATTTGCTATTTTAGAAAGAAATCTTTCAATATATATATTTTTAAAGCAAACATTTGTAACTCAAATAGTTGCTTCTGGGGGTCCCTGGAACAAAATATTATGAGATAGGGGTCTGCAGCCAAATACATATCTTTTTGTTGGTCCTTGACATGAAAAAGGTTGAGCACCACTGCACTAGAAGGTAGGATTGCTGCAGTACTACAAACCAGCTGAGTTCTAACAACATTATTGCTGTTAGCTCTAAACAGCATTAATCTGTTGGCTAAACAGAAACGTTAGGCTATTGGTTTGTCTTTCAAAAACAAAAACAAACATTTCTGTTTTAACAAGCTAACGTAGAGCTCAAAGTGTAACATCTGTGTAAAGGAACCCTCTCACCACAGTGAGAAAGTAACTGATTCAAAGCATGTTAATTCTCACCATGCTTCAGCCCGTGGGTTCACTCAGTTATTTTAGCCCGTTAAGACCTGGAACGCATCTGTGTCATTTTTAGATTTGAGCTAAAAAAGCATTATTTTACACTTTGTGAAAATGTCACAAATGTCACAATCGTGAAAATGTTGCGCAAATCTTTGAATATGTATATTTTTAAGCGAACATTTTTAACTCAAATCTTTGCTTCTGAGGGGTCCATGGAACAAAATATTTTGAGATGGGGGTCCGAGGCCAAATACATATAATTTTGGGGGTCCTTGACATGAAAAAGATTGAGCACCGTACGTTTTTCAGAAAACTGTTGGGATTTAGGAGACATTCAGTAGAATCGGGTTCAGGTCTTTAATGGGTTAGTCTGCATCAAACAAGGCTTTGATTCAAACGAATGGGCTTGACTTGGTGTTTCACACGCCATGAAAGTTAAGAAGAGTTTTACATCCAGTGAAATGTAGTAGACACATTTCTGCAGACAGTAAATACCAAACAGCAAGTCTGCCTTAATTAACATGGCTGTTCAGACCTGCATCTACTGTGTAAGCCTTCCTCAGGCTCACAACGTGTTGATTGAGGTCTCAGTATTAGTCACTACCTGCAGGTCATTTATTTTGTGCTTTTAATCAAATCGCCTAAAATTAACGTGTTTTAACCCACTCAGTCCGGGAACGCATCTGTGTCATTTTTTGATTTTTAGCTATAACCATTATTTTATACTTTTGGCTGTTCAAAAATAGCAGATCTACAAGCTCATAGCGCGAAAACATGTGCCAATCTTTAAATATAGGCTATATACATTTTTGAAAGCGATTTTTTTAACTCAAATCTTTGATCCTATTTTGAGATGGGGGGTGGGGGGTCCGCGGCCAAATACATATAATTTTGGGGGTCCTTGACATGAAAAGGTTTTGTTCCAGGGACCCCCAGAAGCAAATATTTGAGTAAAAAAAAAAAAGAAAGGCTATAATCAAAGATTTTCTCACATTTTCATGATTTTTTTTAAATAGCAGATCTACGAGTGCCGCGCTATGAGCTTGTAAATCTGCTATTTTTTAAAAGCCAAAATATAAAATAATGGTTACATAGCTAAAAATCTAAAATGACACAGCTGCGTTCCCAGATTGAATGGGTTAATAAATGCATGACATTTAGTCTGTCTCTAGATCTCCCCAGGTGCATAGCTGCTGCTAGAAAACATACCTATGTCTTTGCTGACATAAAACAACAGAGCCCGACATAGCTCCACCTACTGTCTGCAATGGGGAACAGACAGTAGCATGCACTGGGGCCTGGGGTCACATTGCTGAGTGTGTTTTTTGGGTAATAATAATGAACCTCTCGTTCTTTAGGCTCAGTGGAAATGTCACCAGCGTGCCAGGGCAGGAAACGACCCTCTGAACCTGCAGAGACACGACGAGGGCCAGGGAAATTCTTTCCCCTTACAGCAGGTCCTCTGCAACGGATGTAAAAAAGACCGTATAGAGAGGGTGACAGATTCTGTCAAAGATCGACCCTGGAAAAAAAGAAAAAAAAGTTGTGTGTGGAATGGATGACACAGCCCTGACATCACTCTGCAGTATAAAGCCAGCCTTGTGGCAGATGGGGGAGGGGGAGGGGGTGTTCTATATAATTATTCTCTCTCTGACAAGCTTCGCTCTGGTTAAATAAAAGAAAACTACCACAGAAGTTCGACAATAGTCGACCAGTGAGTAAGACAAGACAAGCCCACACCACAGTGGTGCGAGCAGCGCACGAGAGCCAAGAGATAACTCAATACGAAAGCCTCAAAGCTTTGTTTTGTCTACAAATAATGTGAAATCCTCTGCTTCTTTCTTTGTCCTCCGGGGCCTGGCAGAGGGCCAGAGACAGTGCCATGTGAACACACAGGGACCTAGTGTTTAGCTGGAATACAGTAAGACAGACAGACACCCGGACAATGCTAATGCTAACAGAGGCAGGTAGAATATCCACTGCCTGCGGAGGCAAGCAGCCGGCATAATGGAGTGGAATGCAGTGACTAAAAGAGAGAGCAACTAGAGAGATCTCTGGTACCCACTGGTACAATTCATCATGATCCATCTTCTCTTTGCAGAGAAATATTGTGGGGTGAAGCGCTTGATGTGCATTGTGTACCATTCCATGCACATGAAAAAGTAATGTTTCACTTGAGTAAAAACTTACTGCAATATATAAATACTCTGTTACAAGTAAAAATCCGGAATTCAAAGTGTACTTGAGTAAAAGTACAAAATTATTGGCATCAAAATGTACTTAAAGTACCAAAAGTAAAAGTACTCATTATGCAGAAGGTCCCATTTCACAAGTTTTCTAGAGTATACAATGTACAAAAATCCTTCGAAAATAGCAGATCTACAAGCTCACAACGCGTCGCAATGCGACGCGTTGTGAGCTTGTAGATCGGCTGTTTTCAAATAAGTTTAAAGGCTGAAGTTGTGTGTATGTGTTGTAAGCTAAATCTACAAAGTAACTAGTAACTAAAGTGGTCAAATAATAGTAATGGGAGTAAAAGTACAATATTTGCCTCTGAGATGTAGTGGAGTAGAAGTAAAAGTATTGGAAATTGGAAAATACTCAAATACCTCCAAATTGTACCTAAGTACAGTACTTGAGTACATGTACTTAGTTACTTTTCCACCACTGACAGTAGGTGTCTGAAGTGACTGGCACGGTTCAGAGTGATGATAACAAACAGCTCAACTCTGATTAGAAGGTAAAAGAAAGGATAAAGTGACTCATCTCTCCACAAGGGCGTAAAGAATAGCACAGAGGAAGAAAGGGAAGTAGTGAAGAAGAGATGAATCATGCCGGTGTGCGTGTGTGTATGCGTTTCATACCAGAACATCCATGTCCCCATCATTTTCTACACTAAGCTACACCGTCCTACCTTTGGCTGGGTGGAAGTGATATGCTATTCAGTCCACAATGGAAACAAGTCCCCAGCCTTAAATAGGGATAGTTCACCCCAACAAAGTTTTTTTTCTATCGATTAGTCACCCCATAGAGACTTGAATTCATGGTTATTTTTTTGTTTTTGTCGCATTCCTAAGCCAATAATTTGATGACCGGCGGACCGGTAGACAGCGGTTCCGGTAGGAGATACAAAGGAGACTCTTTGTGTGTCCTACCGGAACCGCTGCGGTCATCAAATTATTGTCTTAGGAATGCGACAAAAACAAAAGAATAACCATGAATTCAAGTGGGGTGACTAATCGATAGAAAAAAAGTCAGGTGAAATATCCCTTTCATGTCTGACTGTACCATGTGCTGTTTACATTTCTGACTAATAAAGTATTCAATCAATCCACTACGACTACAACTCAGACAGCGCGCTTATCAGCTCACAAGGCCATCGACTGTTCAGCCATGGCCATGTGAAGTTTTCTGGTGCAAAAAGACATGCATGTATTCCGGTGTGATCCCCAGTGACTAGACAGAAATGTTCTGTCATGTTCCTCTTCTTGAACAGGCAAAACCTCAGAGCACCTGTACATACATGAGTGATTTTTAATCACAACATTGATGACAATCATTAACTGTCCAGTTCCATTAAAACCCACAGGAACTTCACTTTGATTGCAAATGCTTTGTCTTAATAATTGCATTTTATTAGCGACAGTCTCTTTGTCATTACAGCTACAAAAACAGCCTTGGTTCCTTCACTTCTCTCCTATAATTACTGGGGGTTCTCAGCTCGTTTTTACTTGCTGCAGGGGAGAGGAAACTGGACGCACCTTCCTCTAAAGTACTTTTAGAGTCTAAAGTACGCCCTGTGGCGTGGCATCTGCGTAATCTGCGTGGAGGCCCTCTTCTCATCTGCAACTCCGCTCTGTCGGTTAACAACGTGTCTAAAGGAGGTGACCGTAACATCTGAGAGTGATACTCTATCTCTGGCAGCTCTGCGCCTTTCAGGAAACCTGGCAACGCTCTGGTCTCTTAGCATACCGTGCATTCCTCACACTGTCGTACCACCGGTCAAAGCACAAATGTGTCTCAATTCTCATATTTGTCCTCACTTTCTCTCCCCGAAAGGAAATGGAGAACGACATATTTGTTCCAAGTTTTAATTTCCTGAATGTTCAGATGACCGGGGATCTGACTGTCCTCCGACCCCGTCCCGTCTCACTGCCGAAATAGCTCAGTTGGGAGAGCGTTAGACTGAAGATCTAAAGGTCCCTGGTTCGATCCCGGGTTTCGGCATTTTGACCCCCCTGATGGTTATCCATATCCATAGTTTAAAGGCAGACTAGGTAGCTTTTCAGATCTGTGTGTACACACACTCCACTTTTATGGCCCAATCAATTAACTCAGCACATAACCCCTTTGAAATTCAAAGGGATCAATTAAGAGCTCCTGCCCTCCCCCCACAGACTTTTCGGTCCCTGCAAAGGGATGAATGTCAATATAAACAGTTGAATATCAACATAAACAGTGGAACAAAACCAAAATACAGCCAGAGGGATGTGTCTTTCTGCAGGAAAACACACCAGCATAATTATATAGTGGCTGATAGAGGGGAAAATGCTAAATAAATACATACATTTTTTTTTAAATTAGGCTCAAGGTTACCTAGTCTGCATTTAATAGTGTTATAACCCTGTTATAACAGGGCAATAACACTGTAATTACTTATTATATCATGGTCAAACTAGAACTCCACATTGAAAGTAGGGCCTGATTCCTGAATGGTCACCACATATAAGACTGTGTTCTGACCCCTCCCACTCTCACTGCCGAAATAGCTCAGTTGGGAGAGCGTTAGACTGAAGATCTAAAGGTCCCTGGTTCGATCCCGGGTTTCGGCATTTTGACCCCCACCCTGATGGTGATCCTTTATAATCCTTAGTTAAACATTCTCTAGGCTAGCCCTCTTGTCATCTGCAACGTCATCCACGCAGTCAGTCAGCAACATGTCTTGGCTTTGAAAACACAACAAAACAGTGAGGATGAAGCCCAGTGTCACTATTCTGGGCATGTCATGAGACAAACATTCAGCAAAAATAGCAGATCTACAAGCTCACAAGGAAAAAAGGGCCAGAATACAGACCCTAGGGAACCACGGTCAACCAAGTCTTCTGATTCATATATTTGTAGGGACTGGTCTACAAGATACGCTACACCACAAAGACACCCATGTACCTGTCAAACTACTTCCAGAACGTCAATAATGTCCACAATCGCAACAAAGCTCCACTAATCACGTTCAACCCAGATTTGGCTCAAACAAGGGGTTAAATTTGTTCTCCTGCTATGCCACAAAAATGAGGAACGTCCTACCAACAGTCATAAAGGAGTGTAAATCCCTACTCCCCTTCAAAACCGTTCTAAAAGAGCACTTACAGGTGGCTGTAATTTGAAACTGTCCCCTGTAAAAAAAACTATGCCCCCCCCCCCGAACTGCAGTGTTTACTGTACATGTTTTTAGATTTCTAACTGTTTATATGATGTTTTGCATAGTATTGTATATTTGTCACTAAATGTTTCGATGAATTGAGTACAAAGGACCCCAATGGAAACAAGCCATAGGCTTTCTTAGCAGACCTTGTATTGAACTGTACTTTCCTGTGCTTTTTTTTTTGCAAACTGCTAATAACGTATTCAATCAATCAATCAATATATAAATGTATAATCCTGTTGATTATTGTGTTCTGTATCTCGGCAGCGGCTTCATTGAAAAGGAGGGCCTGCCCCTCAACTGTATTCCGAGTTGAAATAAAGGTTATGATGATGATGATGATGATGAAAGTATAAAGGGTTTAAGTGAAAGTGGTTGCACATATACAAAACCTTTTTCAACAACACACTTTTTTTTCCTCCAAACAACAGCAAGGTCATCAGGAGCCATTGGGGGGTTTAACATCTTACTTAAACACCCAACCGACACGATGCCCAGAGTGCAGATCGAACCGAGAACCTCTCCGTTCCCAGACAAGTCACTTTGCCTGCTGAGCCACTGCAGGGTGTTGTGTAGTGTGAAATGAGAACAGGGATTTGAGGAGGACAACGCAGGGATGAAACAAGCCCATCTTTGATGACAGACTTAGCCGTGCGTGTGCTTACATGTCAGGGGGATGCTGCGCTACACTGTTCAGACAGGAGAAACAAGTCATCTGGCCCGCTGGTATAATGCAGACAATTTGTTCACCTGTGTATTCATAACAACCTATCCTCAAAAGAGCAAACAACTGCTACAGTCTCTGACAGTGTTGGAAGAAGTACTCACATTTCTTACTTAAGTAAAAGTATTAATGCCACAAGGTAGAAATAGAAATGTTAAGTAAAAGTACAATATTCAAAATGTACTTGAGTATAAGTGTATGTGTTGACATCAAAATATACTTGAAGTACCAAAAGTAAAAGTACTCGTTACGCAGAATGTGCCATTTCGCAAGTTTTCAAAATGTATAGAAATATTTTGAAAATAGCAGATCTACAAGCTCACAGCTTGTAGTGCTGTAAAGTAACTAAACTAAGTATGTACTCAAGTACTGTACTTACCGTAAGTACAATTTTGAGGTACTCCAGGAAGTACTCCAGTAAAGTAAAGAATACCTACAGTACCTGAGTACATGTACTTAGTTTAGTTACTTTTCACCACTGCACTCTGATAATTAACATGTTGACACAATAAGTGAGGTATGTGAGCCATAGGGTTGACCATAAATTGACGCTTTTGGTGCATAACGAAAATTCTGCAGTGGTATATGGGTCAAACGTCTTCCTAATGGCGACCAGTGCTGAGTCACGCATTTAAATCGCAATTGTTTGTGGCTTGGTGACAGGCAGCCATGCAGAGATGGGAACCCTTGCTGGTGTGTGTTGTACAAAGCCATGAGCAATCTAGGGCTCTCCTAGTGACAAGTGGCATTCCACACATGAGCTGAGTGAGTCATAAACAAAAGCCCAGAGGGGGGGGGGAGAGAGAGAGAGAGAGAGAGAGAGAGAGAGAGAGAGAGAGAGAGAGAGAGAGAGAGAGAGAGAGAGAGAGAGAGAGAGAGAGAGAGAGAGAGAGACATGCAGAGGTTTTCCAAGTTGTGAGCCGGACTGCCTCTGGGGGGGTTGGGGCTCTTTGGCTGGTTTTTATATTGTAGTATTGTTACTTTTACTTAAGTAAAATATCTGATTACTTCTTCCACCACTGGCTGGTTGTAGCGTCCTCATTCTGGGACGAACATTCTCGACACGCTGTGAGCTTGTAGATCTGCTATTTTCACCAAAGAGATTTGGAGCTGAGGGTGGAAAAAAGAAGCGGACCCTGGGGGACTCTGGTCAACTAAGTATATAGGGCTTTTAAGGCGGTTAAACTGGCAGGGTGTGAGGCTTCTGCCTCTGCCAGTTTACAGCATTCATCCTTCCATTACACACACAGCAGATCCACAGCCAATTCCACATGTACAGACAATGAACGGGCAGGGTTTGCAAAGCAAAGGGTGAGAGGGAAGGAGAGGCCAGCAGTTCAATTCTCTTCTATGTTCTGTCAGCTCTGCAGAGCTGAATACCAACATGACATGTCTTGAGTGTCTAGTGCGCTGTCACTCACTAAGCAAAGCATAAACAAATACTAACATAAGTAGCAAGTCCGTACGGTGCTCAGACCCACAACCTTGGTGTTATTAGCGCCATGCTCGAACGCACACTGAGCTATCATAATCAATCACACCCCTGACTTTCCACAGAAGCAGCTAGAGCAGGGGTGTCAAACTCACCTTTTTGAGGCCAATGCGCCCCCCAAAGAGGTCCAATGCGGCCCCCAACATGGCTTTCAGAAAAGTTAAAACATACTACCTATTACTCCCCTCCTTCTTCTTAATAATTAACAACATCTGTAAAGTGATATACTATAGTTAAGGCAATGACTGAGACAGCAGGTTGGAAAAAGCCAGTGACAGCGGTTTACGTGAACGCGCACAAGTCACCTTTCGCCCTCACTCCGCTAGAGTGATGTTTCAGGTACATAAAGCCACTTTCAGACATGCACTGTATTATGGAAGTTTTCCAGACTTTAAACGAAGGGGCTGTATGTTTAAACGCAATATTCCGGCTCAGTAGGATCGGACATGCAACAGACTTTATGCTGGCAGGACCCTTGACGTAAAAGGATAGTTCACCCGCAAAATGACTTTTTTTCCTATTGATTAGTCACCCCATGGAGACTTGACCGGCAGCGGTTCCAGTAGGAGACACAAAGAGTCTCCTTTGTATCTCTTACCGGAACCACTGCCTACCGGTCATCAAATTATTGGCTTAGTTAGGAATGCGACAAAAACAAAATAATTGTCTCCATGGGGTGACTAATCAATAGAAAAAAAGTGAGAGATACAGTAGTTAACTGAAAATCTAGTTTCATTCAGCTTTTTATTAGCGTTTGAGTTGGAAATATTCACTGATGGAACTTCCATGAAATGGCTCATAACAAGCGAAACAAAACATGAACGTCTCTTTAGTAATTGTAGACATTGAGCTACATGTACGTGCACTTGTCTGTACATGAAGACCAATGTTATTTTTCCAGCTTGGAGGACGGGCGGCTCGTTTTAATTAAAAGTAAATTAACTCGTTTGTCTACATTAGGCCTACTATGGTAGGAAAGATGTTTTGTATGGGTGCATCAATGGGAGACCACATGTCAAACAGTCTGTGGAAGGAAGTAAAAAAATGATTGCATTTGTTTTATTTCCTCGCATCAGCATCTCCCTCACGCTGTTATATTTAAGTGGGAGTAGCTAGCTAATGTGTGCGTCTACTACCCAGACATCGCCCCTCACCTTATCAAACAGAGTATATACCTTAACTCATTAAGACCGGGAATGCATCTGTGTCATTTTTAGATTTCTTTGGCTATTCAAAATGAGCAGATATACAAGCTCATAGCGCTGCACCGAGTGCCGCACTATTTTTAACTCCAATATTTGCTTCTGGGGGGGGGGGGGGGGTCCCTGGAACAAAAACATTTTGAGATGGGGGTCCGGGGCCAAATACATATCTAAAAATGTTTTCTAAATCCTAACAGTATGTTGCTATATGCAGTGGTGCTCCAACTTTACCATGTCAAGGACCCCCAAAATTATATGTATTTGGCCGAGGACCCCCATCACAAAATATGCTGTTCCAGGGACCCCCCAGAAGCTCAGATCGGAGTTAAAAATGTTCGCTTAAAAATATATATATTCAAAGATTTGCACAAATGTTCACGATTTTTCCCAAAAATTGCAGATCTACAAGCTCATAGCGCTAACTATGAGTTTGTAGATCTGCTATTTTTTGAATGGCCATGCGTTAACCCAGTCTTAATGGGTTAACGCATCTGAAACGGACATTCTCCTGTTGCATGCTACATGTGTGAATCCCCCAGATATCTTCCAGTGTTCATATGAGAGAAAGTGGCTTAAGAGAGACTACCAGGCCATATCAGTGCGTTAAGGAGAGAGATAAGGGGTAAACCCAGAGATAACACACCTCCAGACCTCTTCTGGTCAGTGACTATATTGTCTACCACACACGCTCATACGCTGTGTTCTAAGCCTTCGCATCGGTGAAATAGCTCTACAGGATGAGACACACACACACGCACACAAACAGGAGGATCAATATAGCCGTTACATCAGCTACCAGTTAATTATAATGGTTGAAGCGGGTGCAGGGAACATGCTTCAGTAGTCATTGCCTGCGGGTTGCAGTACAAGAGTCATTAATTGCCAGATTTGCCAGACGTGTAAAAGGGATTTATACACAGCTCTGCATATCTCAGTCAGCTACAAGGCTGTTCCAAATGGAATACAACCCGGAATAAACCCTGATGACTCAGAGTTCCCCCGTGTTATACACTAGTATCATGTTCCCAGATGTTTCACAGTGTAAGCGTTCCCAGATGTTATACGATATGGTGGTATCTTGCACACAACGTATACTGTATCAGTTCCCGTAGTGTAGTGGTTATCACGTGTTCGCCTAACACGCGAAAGGTCCTCAGTTCAAAACTGGGCCGGAACATGGTTTCCTTTTTGCGTGTGTGTGTGTGTGAGGGTAGAGATAAGAGGCCATCTGCCCGTGATCAGAAGGTCACTGGTTCCCCTCCCGGCCCCGGTCTACACATAATGTATGTGTCCAAGTGTCCCTGACATAAGACACTTAACCTCAAACAGAATGCTCTCTCTCCATAACCATCTAAGCAGCAGAAGCTGAAAGTGAAATTCCCCTGCCGGATTCATAAATGCCTGTCTGCCCATCAGAGAGTATAGCTGGTTGAGAACTCTCCTACCAGACCATTACTACATTCTACAGCTTCAGTTGGTTGTTGTTATCTTAAGCCTAGTTCAAAGTACCAAAGATTTGTAATGAGACGAAACCCGATTTAAGCCTCATTTATACTTAAATAGCCGATCTACAAACTCGGCGCGGATGCAACGCGTTCTGAACTTGTAGGAAAAAATTACCCCTAATGTGTCAAGCCAGACCCTTTCCTCAAAATTCTGCAAAGAAAATTTAAAAGTAGACAAAAAAACATTATTTTCTTATGTGTCCCTCCCAGCCTGTGACTTTGAACACACACCTGGCAAAATATAGTTAAAGAGAGAGTGCAGTTTGCTTTCCAGACATGCTGTCCAATTAAAGATGGGAGTTAGCCACGGTCTAGGCTGTCAATTCTATAGAGCTGAACCCCACCCACCCAGTTATGCACAGACAGAGGCTTTGACTGGCCAACATGTGGTCAGAAGAAGACTATACACAGAGTTTGTGAGGAGAGGGCAGTGTGGAGCGCCCCTGCCCCACAGAGCTCTTTTGTTAGCTGTCCGGCTATTAGCATCTCAATATCAATAGAACAAGCCACTCAGGATGGCGTTCCAACATCAGATTACAACTAATGACCACAGGTCCACTATACAATGCTCCAGACTGTCAGTATAATAGACATTGTAATGATGATGTCACATCACAGCGTGGAAGAGGTTTCTTGAGCCAAGATTGTCAACGACTTCTGACTATTGTCGTCAGATGGCTGAATCAAGTGGTTCCCAAACGTTTTAGCTCGAGACCCAAAAGAGAAATTGTATGTCTCCTCTCGGCACTGTGAGCTTGTAGATCTGCTATTTTCACTACTTCCTTTTTTTCTTTACTAATTTATGGAATTATTTTTATTTTATTTTATTTATGAAATCCTTCTGAAAAATGTTTGAAATTGATTTTATTTATTTATTGTGGAAATAATAATTATTAAAAATGAGATGTAGGAAACAAAAAAATAATGGGATACTTGCGACCCATACAAATTTGTCCACGACCCACAAATGGGTCCAGGCCCAGCGTTTGGGAACCACTGGGGCTAAAAGTTTCCTTTAGTGGCCTTTTTAACCTGTATGAATAAATGAATAGTGTGGCATGCACTGACACAGCCCACGTTATGGCTCTGTTGTTTCATCACTAGCCAAAATGTATTTTTTGTACCACAACACATGGCAAAATTATAACGAATCAATATTCATCATGACATGACTTTGTAAACAACATCTTGAACTGTCCAAGTCAAACTAAGCCTTGCTCAAAATAGAAATATCCACCATGCACTGAAAAATTACCCAACAGATGTCCCAGGCTGCTGCCGAACAACAAGTGTATTTAACCCATTCAATACGGGAACGCATCTATAAAATGTCTTCAGATTTCAATTCGATGAATTGAGTACAAAGGGAATGGAAGCCATAGGCTTTCTTGGTGTTTAAAATCCGCTTAGCAGACCTTGTATTGAACTGTACTTTCCTGTGCTTTTTTTTGCAAACTGCTAATAAAGTATTCAATCAATCCCAACCATAGATTGCTATAATATCAGTGGTTCTAAAACTTTGTCATGTCAAGGACCCCCCAAATTGTATTTGGTCGCGGACCCCCATCTCAAAATATTTTGTTCTAGGGACCCCCAGAAGCAAAGATTTGAGTTACAAATGTTCGCTTTTAAAAAAATATATATATTCAAAGATTTGCACAAATGTTCATGATTTTCCTAAAATAGCAGATCTGCAAGCTCATATCTGCAAGCACCGAGTGCCGCGCGCTATGAGCTTGTATATCTGCTATTTTTGAATAGCCAAAAGTACAAAATAATGGCTTAATAGCTAAAAATCTAAAATGACACAGATGTGTTCCCGGATTGAATGGGTTAACGATTTTTTCCCATGTCCACCCTACTGAAGGGTCCATGGCGTTCCTCTCACCCATCTGTTGCTGAAATATGCTGTAAATCCTCCATGTCATATCCCACTGGACGCTCACTGGGCTGGCTGGCTGGTGGGCGGGTGGGTGGGGGTGACCTCATAGTCCCTCTAAAAATGACTGGTATGCTCCTCTGTGTGATTACTGTGCATTCTGGCACCCACAGACAGTGTATAAATAAGGCATTTTGACTATAACACCACCCGGCCCGAAACAGAATGACTGCTATAAAGATGCTCGATCAGTTCAGCTATGAGAAGAAACCTGGGCATATTATACACCCAGCTGCATCTGCGTTTAAGGTCAATCCTACTATAAATACTACTGTCTACTGCAGTGGTTCTCAGACTGTGGGTTGGGACCCCGGATAAGGACTTTTATGACTTTTTAAAACCTTAAAAAAGACCATTAAAAGAGACCGGCATTACTGCATCAAAAGTAATCAACAAACTATACAATAAAAACTGGTCAAACATTGGCCAAAGTGTCAAATAATATAAAAAATAGGCAACAATGTTTTAAATAGCCGATCTACAAGCTCACAACGCCTTGCGCTGTGAGGTGTTGTGAGCTTGTAAATCTGCTATTTTCACAATATTTATCTGTGTAACCGAGTCAAACTAAATGCAATGCCTCAACTCCTACAATTCCAAGTGCTTATCAGGGTGGGGGGCCCCCAATTCAAATATGATTATTTTGGGGGGTCACGGCCTGAAAAGGTTGAGAACCACTGGTCTACTGTACTATCCTACGTCCTACTATGTCCTTTCGTCTGTCCTTAAGGTCTTCATCCATGTTTCTCCTCAGTGGGTTCACTGGGTTGACCAATCGATCTCAACACATGGGCATTGGTCATTGGCAATTTGGCACATGAAGGGAGTGAGGAACAATCAACAATGCTTCACTTTTCCCAAATGTAAGCTGTAATACTGCTGTGAGTTGAGCTGTTGAGAGTGACTCAGGGTTAATGGATTGGCAGGTGCCTCCAATGATCTAATTGTGCTCTTGTCTTTATAGTAGCATGTTGCACCTGGGCTTCGAGGCCACAAACAAACAATGCTGGCAGAGAGAGAGAGAGATCTGGCTCAATGGTGCAAAGTTGTTTGATTTAAACACACAGCAAGCAGCAGACCTAAGGTTACATGTAGACTTGGTGTAGTGTGTGAGTGGACAATAACGTGCAGAAGCTTTCATTACAAAATGGTAGAAATTGTAGAACCCACAGTAGCAGGTTCGGTGTGCTACAGAGACTTGACTATGCATGTTTCTCCTCAGTGGGTTGGTATATTAAACTTAAAATTGAATGCATTACCTTGTTTACCTTGCGTAATACTGTAAATCACTCTGGATTAAGAGCATACTGCTAAATGCCTAAATTGAATGAAGCTGAGTTGTACCATTTACTAAATTTAGCTTTTTTTGCCACGGGCTATGGGATCTAGTGCCAGTTGCGATACACAAGTCTAAAATCTGCTCATAGATTGGGCGCACAAAGTCCTGGTATGGACTAGTAACAATAATTGAGTGAGGGGAGATAATACTAGAGTGTGACTGAACGCCTCCTGTTATGATGCTGATGACAGGAGTGAAATGAGACTCTGTAGAGCACGTGTGACCCTAATCATCCAGACGACAGACACCAAGCAGGTGGCTCTGGCCTTTGTCACAAACCTCACTTTCTTCCAACAATGGCGCCTAATTGTCACTTATCGGTTACAAAAACCACAGGTTTTTGGAGATATTGTTGAGGAGACTGGTGTCTGTCCGCTGAATGATGTCTGGTGAACATCAATCGCTTGAGCGCCGGCTGGCGTCTGATCAGGAGGAAGTGTCGAGCAAGGCTGAGCGTGCGACATCACTGAGGGAGGGGGGAGACTGGACCGTGACTCGTCGTGATGAGTAAGGCTGGGAGATGATTGATTCATTTGAATCTCACAATATCTTTTACCAAATACCTCTCTTGATATTGTGGGGGTGACTATTGGTGCTTTCACAGAATTATGTACACAGTGAGGCTTTTGATAACTGGTCATCAGTAATGCCTATAATATCTAAGGTCAAGGAAAATAATAGAACCTCTAGAACAGCCGTGCGAGTTCGGAAAATGACAACTTAAATGTAATGCTTTAAATCCCAGACAATACACACCCGCATCACCACATTGATTATATCCCAGCCCACAACACCAAGAATGAAAGAAGTCCAGAGAATCTTCCTTTAGATGTTACAACAATGGGGGTGGAGGGATTAGACATCTGTGTTTGCAGCACAACTGACCCTGGTTATTTGCTAAGCAAATTACGGGTAGAGTGTGTGTTTTGTGTATTTTGGCGCGCGTGCGTCTAAACCTCTCAAACTACCAGCTCCTATCCAGCACCGATGCACAGGGAACTGGACTGTGTGCAGGGCGCCACACGACTCAGGAGCAACATCAAAGGCGCTGCATGCATCTAAACTATCTTCTGCGGGGCTTATCCACATATTCCTGAAAGCACTTTAGCATCAGATGCAAGTCAAAGGCAACTCTTAACAGCTTATGAAAGAAACTGTATTATTACATTAGGCGTTCTTTTACTGACTGCACTGTGTTGCACTGACGTTCCAGTTGACTGGAGCTGTGCTGTGAGGAATGCTATGCATGACTAAGTGAATTTGTAGACTGAGTGAGCTTCCTCCCTGACCAAATAAGTTGATAAGAGAAATACTCTTTACTTTGTCTGAATGAAGATGTATTCATCTGTACTTTAATGAACTCTTTCGTCAAGTTCGAAGTGACTATAGTGCACCTGCAGTCTTGTACTGTATCATGTACTGTATGCATCGTTGAGGGAACTAGTGACAAAGTTAAGTATAGGATACATTTTTGTTGTGCAGGTGATATAAACAAAAGCATCAAAAACGTGGTCATTGTCTGTCTTTGGGACTTGGAAGCTTGTGTCAGTGATTATTCAATGACAGGGCTGGATGAACAGATTAAGTTAACATCTTTAGCCTCAAGGTTTTCTGCAAGAGTTACAATACATTATAAATGTAACATGAAAAAAGTAAATAGGATGACACAGAGGTGACATGAGATGAGTGCTGGCATCCTGGCAGACAGTTCGCCACGTTCTACCAGTTGTGGAAAAAGTACATTCCTTTACTTAAGTAAAAGTATCAATACTGCAATGTAGAAATAGTAAAAGTATTGGTATCAAAATGTACTTAAAGTACCAAAAGTAGAAAGTACTCATTATGCACAATGTCCCTTTTCAAATGTATAAAAATATTTTAGGTCGGCTATTTTCAAATGGCCAAAATGTTTATGGCTGAAGTGAGTAATGTATGTTTTGAAATAATCAAAATCTACAAAATAACTAGTAACTAAAGTTTTCAAATAATTGCAGTGGAGTAAAAGTACAATATTTGCCTCTAAGATCTACAGTGGACGGAGTAGAAAATTGGAGATACTCCAGTAGAGTAAAAAATACCTCAAAACTTCACTAAAGTACAGTACTCGAGTAAATTTACCTAGTTACTTTACAGCACCGAAAACTGCGTCTTTTACAAAGAAAAGGGCGACATTTAGTGAAACGCAACAGACATTGAAACACAGTACCAAACGAACTGCTATGGTTACATTGTTGCTCCCCTGAAACAAAAGTAGCTAAAGTATATGTACAGTTACAGTAGGCTACATTACATATAGGCTACACCTCTCTCTCGTGGTATAAACTCAATAAAAAAAATGCTTTAAAACGCATTTGCACTCACCATTTTAAGACTCCTGGCCAAATCAATGACGTATCCTCTACTCTGTCCCACTTCTAACATGTAAGAGTCAATCGAATCAGTGACAAACATTAATGAATCATGCATTACAACTAAAATCAAAACATCTACTTTTCTCTGTCTGTCTCACTCCAACTTCTTCTCGGTGCAAACTGTCTCACTCGCTCCTCCATCCTCGACAAGGCCCGCCTCCTCCTCCTAAGCAGCTCATTGGTGGACATTTGGGATTCGACCATTTGATTGGCTGCGGGGAGCTGTCCGTCACATTTCCCAAAGTCTTCTCCCGTAGGATGGAATACATGCGTTCCGATCAGTCCCACGTGACCTTGTGTGAGGTGGCTCCCTCCCTTGGAAACAGCTGTGCTGCTGTGGCCAGTGGCGCTACAGAAGTGGTTTCTCAACCCTTTCAGGCCGTGACCCTCCAAAATAATCATATTTGAACGGGGGACCCCCCAATATAATCATATTTGAACTGGGTGGGGAGTCGGAGACCCCCCAAAATAATCATATTTGGTATTTTTTTTCTTTTGTTGAAGTATTAAAAAGGTCTACTCTTAAAAGTCCTTATACATTGTCACTTCACTACAAAGAAATTTACTCCATGAAGTGTAGATGTCAGAGGTTTTTTCTTTTTTCTTCATCCCAAAAGTCTGCTGTAACCAAATGGACTCCTCTGTTTAATTAACTATACAATAATAAGCAGCCGTGGGTGAACCTGACAACTGTCTGTAGCAGAGGCAACCGATCAAGCACACCACTGCGACAAGGCACCTTTGGGCCCTCAGCAGGTGTCTTCTAGTGCGCTGCACAGTGGCTGCACTGGGACCAAGCGTGCCTTGTTTTTAGTAACTGTGTACTCGTACCTGTGACATTCATTGTAACTTGTATTTGTATTTGTACTGCATACATGGCTGCTGGGTCGCAAGACAAATTTCCGTGTGAACTGACAATAAAGTATTATATCATATCATATTTTGAGTTGTTCTTTTGTATTTTAGCATAGAAAATGTCAAAGTAATCCAGCAATGAACTGTAGGAGGACTGGGATTCAAACATGGAACCTCTGTTATGAAAGTCTGATCTTCAGACCACTGCAGCATCTCTCACTGTAGGTAACTCCTGGTGCTTTTGATTAGTTATTTTGTATTTTAACTTTGAAAAAGTACCACCCCAGATAGCAAAAGTTGTTAAATCAACGTCAATGTTTGTTTAAGGTTGAAGATTGATGGTGGATCCAGACTACACTAGCGATTTGTTTACATTCGACCGCATGGCTCATTTGCATAAGACTGCCTTGCCCCACTGGAATACAGTGACTGATATGAATTAATAATATACTGGACCATACGTAAAATGAAGAATACCTTGTGATGTCAGCGACATTTTATTACAAATGAAAATTAAAATAAGAGAGTGCAGTAACAATACATTTTCGTATAGCAGCAATTTTGCATGTAGGCCTATATATTGTCTGGCGGAAACCTCATTATGGCCAAAACTGTTACCTTTCAGCATAAACATTCTGCGTTCGGAAATTACGCACCTGAGCACACTCAAAAAACAGCAGACTCACCAAAAATAGGGAAAAAAACAAGACTCTCGCAACAAAAATCGGCAAGACACACTATCTCCTGTTTACTTCCCGTATCTGCATAGTCTCGCGTAGCTAGCTGCGTGAAGTGGGCGGACGCCTTTTTAGGAGACCGGAAGCAGGTTGGCGTCCACCCACTTCATGCAGAAAGCTACGCGAGACTATGCAGATACGGGAAATAAACAGGAGATAGTGTGTCTTGCTGATTTTTGTTGCAAAAGTCTTGTTTTTTTTCCTATTTTTGCTGAGTCTGCTGTTTTTGTAGTGTGCTCAGGTGCGTAATTTCCGAACAGCGACGCAGAATGTTTATGCTGAAAAGTAGCAGTTTTGGCCATAATGAGGTTTCCGCCAGACAATATATATTTATATTTATATTGTTGCAAAATTGCCGCTATACGAAAATGTATTGTATTGTTTGTATTGTTGTAAAATGTATTGTTTTTATGGACTTTCAAAAAGCGTTAAGCAGAATGGGGTTTAAGTAAAACCTGATAAAAGTGTCAAACTCCCAAAATCCACCAGAATACTGGAAATTACATCTACTCTGTTAAAAATGTCCTGGGGGGGGGGCCCAGCGTGGATGTTAGTATTCAAAACATGCTTCACAGTAAAAAAAAAACGGGTTTGAACCCATGACCTTCTTTAGCTCACATAGACGGTGGCTTAACACAGTGACCTACTGTGACACCTTCGAGATATTATATGCAGTTGATTTTTTTTTTGTATAAATATCGTTGTTTGTTGTGCTGTTGCTTGTCTGGATTGTTTGGAGCACAAAACTGCCTTTTTTGTGATAAATCTATTTGGCTTCTATTGCTTTTCAAGCTCAATAGCTTACTGTGCAGAGACACTCTCTACCCAATGCAAAGGTCCTGGGTTCATATCCCATATATAACTGATGTGCATTTGAAGAATCTTACAATTTCTTAATACTTTTGAAAGTATGAATTACGAGCCCTATTTCAAATATAAACATAGTAGATCTAATATAGTGAAAATAGCTTATCTACAAACTCACAACATGTCACATGTATGGAAATATCATATACATAACATATGAAATTATCAATTTGGTGTTGTACATTTTTGAGGGCACAAAAATGGCAAATGCCAGGACAAGAAGGCCATCAAATACCGTTATTTTTAAGGCCACGGAAATAAGTGAATTTAATTCAATTTAATATTTTTTTTCAAATGCATAATATAACTTTCAGTGAAAACTGAATGTTTTATTTCACAAAATAATGTATTGGTATTTACAAATTACCTATATTTGGTTTACAAAACAAACAGTGTACCCATCAGAGGGAAATATGGACATGAGTTTACCGAGCTGAGCTCACTATGCTACATGCCTGCCTAATGCCTATCACCTTTGGAGCAACAGAAAGCTCCTGTTGTATGAGTTGTAAGGGATTTTGTGTTGTATATAGTATATTTTAATGTATTGTACCTTTTAACTTTTGTATTCATGTGTTTTCGACTATTGTTTGGACCCAATGTTTAATACAATCGTGTCAATTAAGTAACTAACTAGAAAAGACTCATTTGAAGATGGGGATGTGGAGACGGGGCAGTTATAGGAATTCACAATCTCAACAAAAGACACAGGTTTAAAAAGCGCATTGACAGGAAAGAGGCAGAGGAGAAAACCATACAATAAGCTGGGGTAGTGTCGGCAGGGCATCAAACGCCACTGTGGCCTCAGGGCATGTCATTCTTTGAAGGGCAGGATGCCAAACTGAAGGGCAACGCGGTCAAGGCCTTTGTGGCTCCATGACATTCCTGCCCTGGCCCTGGGTGATGTTGGACAACAAGGGAATGGTCTCAGCACAACTCATTTTTAAAATATCCTTTTCATGATTTGTTACATTGACTTGTTTGCAAAGAAATAAACCCATTCCGATACATGATTGATAATATCCAGAAGTATATAATCTTAAGCCTTCTTATTCAGGTGTAAGTGAATATCTACTATGTATTTACTGTACCTGTACCTGTACCACTAGACAACTTACCTCTTTTCTCATGATTCTTTATTATTACTTTTAAATATCAGTGATGACACAGCTCAAGTTGGTCTGTTCAAAGGGCAACTGGTCTGTCCTATCCTGCCACCTAGAGGCCAGACATTCCACTGCATTCAATTCATGGACCGAAATAAGGTTATTATTGCAAGGAGGCAGATTAGCAGAAACAGTCTACACATTGAAACGGACATATACTTTTTCCGGATCCTTTTCTAATGTAAGAAAACACATTTTATTGGGTCAATTGTATCTCAAATGAATGCATTTTCAAAAGCAAACATGTTACAAGTTTTAGTATCATAAAGAATTTACAGTAGTCTGCTAGTCGCATACAGTCCCTAAACAAGGCCTTGTATTCATTTCTACAGAGTTAACTACACAATGTAACTGAAATGTAACAGCATGTAAACTAATTAAGAGCATAATTAGAATACATTGTTTTGTAGGGTTAGTTCATGGAAATGTTGCTGAACTTTGAAAATGTTATTGCAACCATCCATCCACACAACAACTGTGAATGTGTTTTGTATACAAGTGAGTACATACATGTTAACAATGCAATATCCCCAAAAAATCAAACATTCTTCAGAAAATCTGTGTTCACAAGTCCCATCACAGTACCAGCAGAGGGACCCAGTTTTAAACTGATAATTGTGGCATGGTGTCCAGGAGATGCAGAAGTCTGACACATTAATACTGAAAGGTAGGTACTACCATATCTTAGCTTAAAAAGGCTGAAGGCATATTAACATGAAATGAACATGCCGCACTGTTTACTCATCCTAACCCACCCACTAAAGTGTGTAGATTAAGGTGTCCAAATGTTTTATAATATCCATGTCAGTATTGATCCTCTATAAATGTAAAACAATTTCCATTATTCCACTCCTCAAACAAGATTAAAATGTGTCCATCACAGCCAAAACAGTGTTACAATAGACAATATCAAACCACATTGCCAGATTATCTGATACAATGAGACCATTGTATACAGGAACAACAAGGAAACAACACTCATGTCATTAAAGCATGTGACATAAGTAGAAAAACAAAGAGAGAAAAAAAAGGAAATAAATCAAGGTTTCATAAGAACTTTTAAGCTGTAATAGGACGTGATGTGTATTCTATTATTTGGCATTAAGGAGGTCAGATAATAGTGTTTTATCATTATGGAAAGGAACGTGTTATTGGTGCTTTTGTTCCCTGCATTGAACCCATCCTAACAATTAGGAGCAATGGGCAGATACTGAACAGCAGTCATACTGTAAATACAAAAAAAATACCTTATGGGCAGTGGTTTAAAGTAACTAAGTACATTTACTCAAGTACCGTACTTAAGTACAATTTTGAGGTATTCGTACTTTACTCAAGTATTTCCAATTTCCAATACTTTAACTTTTACTCCACTACATCTCAGAGGCAAATGTTGTTCTTTTACTCCACTACAATTATTTGAAAACTTTAGTTACTTTGTAGATTTGGATTATTATTACAAAACATACATTAATCACTTCCGCCCTATACATTTCGTCCATTTGAAAATAGACAAATTTCTTTTGAACCTTATGTGTGTGTTCGTTCCCAAACAGTGACCAGCTGTGCTCAGAGGCTGATGTTGGTGGCAAATAAGAATAGGTCAAAATAAAAAAAACATCCCAAGCGTAACATCCCATGGTAAATGTACCAGAACTTCTCCGCCCCTTTGCAACCCTCTTCATGAGCAGAGACTGTTCCTCAGCAGCAAGAAGAACGTTCATGTCAGACATCCTCCTCTCTGATGAAATTGGGTCCACAGTCCCAGAACAGTAACCATCTCCCAGTCCCAACGTGATCCAAGATTGAACTGATTCAATTGTCCAATTGGGCAAACACTCGTGACTTCCTCTTTAAACTGAACCCGTCATTCTGTCCCACCTGACCGGTGATGAAAAGAGTGTGTTTGTTGTACAAGGATCCGAGCGTGGGGCTAATTGGCTCAACTCTGACAAGGACCACATGTCTGTTATTACTCCATAACTGCCAAGCTCCCGCTCATACTTATACATGGTGCAGGTCGATTCTGACACGAAGACGTTGTGTTTTGCAAGTATGATTTAAAAGAAAGAACTGGGGTCTCATGGTCCGATGGCTTTAATTACAGTGAACGAATGACCCAGCTGGCTGTGGAACGCTAATAACTGCAGCACCACTACCCTGAGAGCACTGCCAAACCAGCCACCGCCCGTTCCGTAAAGTTACACCTCTCTGCCAACATCCAAGATGTTAAACTAGTTCCGTACAGTCACACTTCCCTGCTAAAAAAAACAAAAGATGTTACATCAACAGCCCCCAGAAACACTAGAACGAAGACAAATGAAAATGGCCTGTTAAAGGCTAACGGAAGACATGGTATTATTCACTAGATATTAGTGACCTATGGATCATGTCAGTCTAAATCCCCGCCAGAAATGGAGTTAAACCCAAACTAGTAGAGTCACTCACCACCCCTCACCACTTCACACATCCAGTACAAAAAAACTGTTAGTAAAGAAGTGAGACAGTTCCGTTGACCCAGTAAACAAACCCTCACCCCCAACCATGACTCAACATGGCAGCAGCGTTCAGTCAGTGTGGGGTTTGTTGTGCTCCACCGCGGAGCCGTTCTGGGGCGCCGGCTTGTTGCCAAAGTTCCAGTCGACCGGGTTGAGGAGCTGCATGGTCTTCTTGTGCGTCCAGAGCGGGTTGATGAGCACAGTGAGCAGGGTCAGGCCGCTGAAGAACAGCAGGCGCTGGGGCAGAGCCACGTGGACGTTGATCTCCTCCCAGTGGCACCAGGTCACCCACCACATGAAGTAGGTGAGCACCATGCGACAGTGGAACATGTGGATCATCACCCACTGGTTGGCCCTCCAGAACCGGCTCTGGGCCCAGCCCGCCTGGAAAGGGACAGAGACACGCAACGACCATGTTGAAAAAAAATAATGTGCTCATTGGTTTGCAATATATTTAACCACTTCTTAAACCGTATATACTTCATTGACCAGGATCCTCCAGGGCACAGGTTCTTAAAGTGGGGTCCGGGGACCCCCAGGGGTCCTTGAGGGAGTTCCAGGGGGTCTCCAGCAAAATGATAGTTAAGAACCAAATAGACCCTTATGGGTCTGTAACTCTGAGAGTGTAAAAATGGAACCAAATGGTTCCATTATTACACTCTCAGAGTTAAACCAACATTGATTTTACAATATGAATTGGGTTCCCAGAGATAGAAATGCCATTAAATGGGGTCCATAGCCAAAAGCATGTCAAACTGGGGGTCCTTGAAATTTAAATGGTTGAGAATCACTGCTAGAGCCATAAACGTCTTCTCTTATGGCATATCTTTTCAAATGGGGGTCCGGGGGCTAATATGTGTCAATTTGGGGGTCCTTGACATGAAAAAGTTTGAGAACAACTGCTCCAGGGGTCTATACGTCCCCTCCTTTTGAATCTCTATGCTGAAAATAGCACATCCATGAGCTCACAACGCTTTGCGATGTATTGTGAGCTTGAAGAATCAGCTATTTTCACAGAATGTGGTAAAAGGAATTATATCATTTAATTTGACATAATTTCATCACATTCTGCTTTTAAGCTCCATTCATATCTTGTATGACATTATTGGTATTGACACAGGGCTCACTATAACACATGCATAGGCTATATTGCAGTGTCCATGCTGAAAAGATAGATTCAGCCATAATTGGTAGATCAGTTGTTTATTTAGCGTCACTGTAGCTTACACTTAGCTTGGGGTTTATCTCTGAACTAAATACAGGAGGAGGAACAGAAACATTATGGCTCCATCTTTTACTGCACCTTCCTCTTTCTACGGCTGGGCTTATCAACTAAAAACCATAAAAAGGTGCAAAAATGTGTGACAAATAAGAGGAATTGAAAATTAGTCGTTATGCAATTTAACCCATTAAGACCTGGAACGCATCTGTGTCACTTTATATTTCTTTGGCTATTCAAAAATAGCAGATATACAAGCTCATAGCGCGGCACCGAGTGCCGCGCTATGAGCTTGTAGATCTGCTATTTTTGAAAAATATTGAACTTTTTTTGTTGTTGATTTTTTTCAAAAAACTTTTATGATTTAGGGAAAAGAATTAAGGATCGCCTCAGGTCTTAATGGGTTAATACCTCCACACACACACACGTGTGTCGTCACTGCTGTTGTATCCTATATTGACTCTAAATATAGTTCTTAAAATGGTGGTTATGTTAGTGACAGTGCTGTGGAAAGCCACAAAGCAAGCTTGTAAATGTGAGATGACTCAAAGATGATCACACAACCGGTCTGTGGTTTTTATAGACAGCAGAGCGATAGTCACACTTTGAAAACCAAATTTGCAATATCATACCACCTACATTTTGACACTGCTCCTACATAATCTAATAGTTTTTATGTAAAAGATTTTTATTTTCTGTCTTTCTTTTGCACTTTTTGGTTATATTGTGCAGTAAATTTAAAATAAAACTGCCCATGGATTATGGTAAGTTATAGGATTAGCCAACTCTGACACTTTTTGCAGTGGAAAGTTAAAAAGAGAGGGGTTACATGAGGTCATAAGATAAGACCTGCCCTTCAAGCAATAACTGTGGCTCACCACATAAACGGACGGTCCTGGAATGCTGTCATAAGATAAATTTACTCTCAATGAACAAAAGATTCTTGTTCACTCAAAGCAAAAAATATGAATGTCCCAGCGAGGCTAGGTGCAATGTTATCAAAGGTTAATAAAATAGGTTGTAATACAATACACGAGAGAGAGCGAGAGAGAGCGAGAGTGAGAAAAATGTTGTGCAAGATCTGTGTGGAGAAAAAGCAAACAGAGGGAGCAGTGGTGTAAAGTAACTAACTAACTAATATTAACCACTTTAGCCCTATTTTATACCTATGATCTACAAGCTCACAACGCGTCGTATCGTGACGCGTTGTGAGCTTGTAGATCTACTATTTTCAAACATTGTAGTACTTTTACTTTTGATACTTTAAGTACATTTCGATACCAATACTTTTGTACTTTCACTCAAGTAAATTTTGAATTCCGGACTTTGACTTGTAACAGAGTACTTCTACATGGCAGTATTGATACTTTTACTTAAGTAAAACATTTGAGTACTTTTTCCACCGCTGAGAGAGAGTGAAGAAAAAGAGAAGTGTATATTTCCCTCAAACAGGAAGCAGCCGCTCGTTACCTTCAGTAACATCCAGGAGACGCACGTGAACGGCGTGCTCATCTCCAGCAGCAGGGTGACCATGGGCAGGTAGTGACCCAGCGAGTCCCACACCACCGCCCCGGCGAACCCGGACAGGGCGAAGAAATGGTGCACGGCCAGGGGGAGGTCGAACGACCTGAACGCCAGGCTGGAGGCGTGGAGGGCTACGTTCTCGAACGTAAAAAAACCCGTGGCGGTGAGGAGGTTGAACCACGACCAGTCCTCCTGACCCCTCACCCTGTCCCGGGACACCGCCGAGTCGGAGGTGAGCGTCCGCAGGCCGGCCACCACGCTCTGGACGCCGAAGGCGGCCCGCGTGGCCGCCAGGTTCCAGAACACCTTCTCTCTGGCCTGCAGGGAGCGGTAGGTCTGGCAGAGGGCCGTCGACGCCAGGTGAGAGACGACGAACACGGCCGCGTAGAAGGCGAAGCCCAGGCCGATGACCTGGAGGCGCACGTCCCACGAGGAGTAGTCCATGCTGGGCTCACCGCCACCACCGGCGGCGGCCTGGTTCTCTGAGGACATGGATGTCAGGTCAGGAGAGGAACCCACTCATCGGCTGATAAGACTGGTTATGTGCATCGTAGGAAACACGCCGCAGTGACAGTGGCGTCCTGTAAAAGAACCGAGATTCTTTGTTATGTCACAGTGTATGCAAGAATACAAGCGGTTTTGACTCCTCAATATTGTAGCAACATGAGAAAACAGTAAAGAATTGCAAGTAGAGCACTAAAATATTAGAACCACTGCTGTGTGCATGTGCCCCCCCCCCTTTTGACATGAGAGAGCCAAAGAGCCAAATAATCAAAACAAAAATAAATTAGCCCTACCAGAATAAGGAAATGTATGAACTCTCTCTCCGTGTGTGTGTGTCAGGCAAGCTGACGTGACAGTGAACTTGATAGAAAGAGGAAGCCAAACTTGGTTTGACACCAAATAAACCACAAGACACACGCACGCACACACGCACACAGACACACATACACTTATTTGGATCTGCACAAAAAGCGCAATACACAATAGATCCTAGCCTCTTTCGGAACCCTTTTTTGTATTTGGGACCGTCATGGCAAATACAAAAAAGGTATACAGGGTTCCGAATAAAGGGTCTAAATAGATCCAAACACTGATCAGAAGAAGCTTACATTACGGTCAAACCAGATACTACTGCTGCACATGCTTATTAAACACACAGAGGAAAAATATAACATATATTGATGACATACTATATACAGAAATTTGACAGATGATTTTTTTCTCCTTTCCTCTATTAGCTACTCAAGGATATGTGAAACATGGTCTTCTCCAGATAGACAGACTGTCCATGATAGCTGAGACAGAACAGTATTTAGCCAACTTTTCTGTCTTTTGCAATCCTCACACACACACACACGCACACGCGCACACGCACACACACACACACACACACACACACACACACACACACACACACACACACACACACACACACAATCGGTGTTTCTAAATAATGTCTCGTTTACCCAGGACAACATGAGGACACTTTCACCTGATAAGATAAGATATGAGCACATTAAAGTGAGAGAAAACAAGGTTATCTTAGTTTCGTCAGATACTAACTAGTCTCTGATGTTTTGTACAACTCAAACACACAGAACAACAACAACACAACAACATAACGGGAGCGAATCGAGCCGAGCTCTAACAAAACAAGCTGTAAGGTAACAGTTATTTCCACTTACCTCCTCATAGAAGCTGTTATAATGGTAGAAGCAGCAGCACGATCAGAGGACTGAATGTCCCAGAAGAGACTCAGAACACTGAGAACACACACAGGGGAGCAGCGGTGTGTTGACACCGCACCGCTTGGGTTTAGTCACGTGACCTGCACACAGGAAATCCCGCCCACATCTGGTTTTCTCCGATCCCATTGGCTCTATGTAGCGGAGCTACACAGCCAATCAGAGGACTGTCTATGACCAAGCAATGCGTAAATAACGATAACTCTAAGGTAAATGATAGGCAAGTACCAGTGGTGGAAAGTAACTAAAGTTGATTTAAAGTAGACATGGGGACAAGTTTTGTGCAGTCCGATTAGCTCAGCTGGTTAGAGCGTGGTGCTAATAACGCCAAGGTCGTGGGTTCGATCCCCATATTGGACACAGTATTTTTTTTGTATGTGAGCCAGAGGTGGAAAGTAACTAAGTACATTTACTCAAATACTGTACTTAAGTACAGTATTTTTTACTTTACTGGAGTATGTCACGGGGCAACCCGTGCCCTATATAATAGACATTAATGAGGAACTTTACATGCACACACAGCACAACTGCTTCCCAATGCATTTACCAGCAAGCCTGCTGGGAACAGTATTTAGTAGTGTTGTATTGCATGTGTCCTTATATGGATATATCTGAAGACATTCTAACACTCAGTGACTGAAAAGGGTTTTTAAATGTTTATTGATTGACACTGTGTGGGCAAGTTGAATTGTTTGGGGGTCACCTGTCTCTCCTCTCTGCTGGCAATCCTTTTGATTGGAATGGGCCAAGCACTGTAGAGGAGGAGGGGTGCGTGTTTATGTTGGTATTATATTGTCTTTAGTTGATAATTGGTGAATGAATTGGCGCATGGGAAACATTGTAATGAACATATTTGACTTACTTCATTATGACATAATTGTGTAAAATATCTCATGGGCCTTAGCTAGCCATGTTTGAGTATATAGTTACCAATTAGTAATCATGTGATGGTTTGCCTCACCTGCTTAAAATGCAGGCTACAGGTGAGGATACAAGATTAGTTTCACTTGAAGCCAACATCCAGGGGAGAGCTACCAGGGCCTTTGTTGAAGGGTTTCCTTGTTATAGTTTCTTAAGTTCCTGGTTTGTTTCATTTATTTAGCTGGCAAGTGTGTATTCCTAAATTCTGTTATTTGGAGTTTTGTTTTGGCCAGTCTTATTTATTTTGAATTATTTTTGCCCGGGCCTGCACTGGGAATAATTATGCACATTCTGAGGTAAATAAAATGCAAAAACCTGCATTGGTGGACTCGTCAACTTTTTGGAGCCTTGGCCGTTCGAGCCTTTTCACACGTTTTCAGTACTTTTACTTCTACTCCACTACATCTCAGATGCAAATATTGTACTTTTACTCCAGTACAATCATTTGACAACTTTAGTTACTTTGTAGATTAGCTTTTTATTACAAAACATAGATTAACCAATTCAGCCCTATTTAAACTTTTTATCTACAAGAGTTGTGCTTGTAGATCTGCTATTTTTTAAATACATTATAGATGTATGATAACTTGTGAAATGGGACATTCTGCAAAATTTGTACTTTACTTTTGGCAATTTTGATGGCAATAGTTTTGTACTTTTACTCAAGTAAATTTTGATTACCAGACTTTTACTTGTAACAGAGTGTTTCTACGTTGCAGTAAAGTTTGAGTACTTTTTCCACCACTGCTTGTCTTACACAATTTATTTATTGTGGCATCTCTCATGTAAAATGATAAATGATGTTTGTAGGTATGTAATGATTATTGAAAGAACAGCACCAGACAACAGCGCACAGCGACATCCACAGGTTTTCATCAAAAAATTTAATTGCAGAAGTATTTAATTTACACTTGATGAATTCAGCGGTGATCAAACTACTCAAAGAGGTAAAATCTTTCAATAGTTGAGTTGTGAAAACATGTCTTGATAAAAAATAAAACCACCAAGTCATGTTAAGTTTAGTAAACATAGCGCTGGATTAACTTAAATAAATTAATAATTACAGCAACAGTGTAACAGTGTCATGACTTTAAACAATAGTCAAGAGTGAATAAATTATAAACCTACATTCAGAATCATTATTTTGCATGCCATCATAACAGCTTGTAAAAAACAACCGTAACAAAAAAAATAGAAAATATAATAATAATAATGACAACAGAACAGAATGATTAAGAGCAGAAAATAGTTATGTTTCAATGAAGCATATATTATATATTTATATATCTATATATATATTTCTTTACAAATAATGAATATTTGGCATTATATTCATCCTCACTATAGATATGATATACAAGAGATGAAAATAGTTTTAGCTAAACTACTTTTTAAATTTTCTATTAATTATAGAGTTGGTTCACGTTCCAAGTTCAAGGAAGTGTGTTTCTCAATGATTTGGATGTTCTCACCGCAGAAATGGACGCGGATAAAAAATTAAATAAAGTCCCCTTGAAATATTTAACTTCATTTCTAGTGTTGAAAGAAGGTCAGTAGATTTTTTTCTTAAACAGAAGTGAGGCCACAGATTTAAAATATGATTAGAAATAGGATAGGACAGGACAGGGTGTGGTAAAAATGAGCTCTTTACATAAAAATGATGAAATATGACTGCTTGCGGTATAATGAAGGTTTTATAGGATGGTAGACGAGCGATAAAGATGGCACTTGGAGATTTTTGCAGCTCTCAAGATAATAATAATGTGGTGATCATTATTAAAATAACTTCCCACAGCAGTATTATTGAAGTTATGCATGTGACTGGCTATGGACCAAGTAAAAAACAGAAGCAAAAAAGAATCATACCATTACTTTCGAAGTGAAGAGTTCTCTCATGTCCACAAAACCAGTCGCACAAACACAAACAAACACAAGTGACCCATTGGCACAAGTCTATAGTCTATGGAACACAAGCAGGCTCCCTTACAAACAATGCAGAACCACCCAGGCTGAACAAAAGGCCTAAAAGTAAACCAGTTGCATGGATGGATAAGAGTCAGGTGTTAATAAACAGTGTATGCACAGCTCCACCTAGTGGACACAAATGAAACGGAAGTTGAATTTATTAACTACACAGCCGAAAGAACACAAGAGGATTCTTTCAGACTCAGTGTCAATTCTTTCTGGTGTGCTTCACTTAAACAATGCTCTCAGAAGACCAAAAGACAATATATCTCTGCAAATGGAATGCTATTCAAACTCAATATATGATTTATTTAAAAAAAAACATAACTTTGATCTCTAAATCTCACAGGAATAAAACTTTAACTTTGCACAGAGCCTTCCCCACTGTCTGATTGTGTGAACCAAGTCACATGATGTGAATAGGGCATAGCAGTGGCGGCCATTTAGGGCATAGCAGTGGCGGCCTGTTCATTTTCCTCATAGAGGTTTCTGAAAATATTTATATTAATTTACTTTAAGTCTTGAACCAAGCCATCTAGGCTCCTGGTGAATCATGACCATGAAACATTTGATTCTGTGGCAAAAAATATTTGAATATTTAATTACATTATATACTATATTTAATAAATACCCTTTTGTTTGCGGTTTTCAAACGTCCGTGATTCACCAGGAGCTGGATGGCTTGGTTCCAGGCTTAAAATAATTAATATAAATATGTTCGGTAATCTCTACGGGAAACCACAAAATGGTGGTATTCTATGAAGCTATAAACTCAACCAAAGGTTGATAATAACAGCAGATGGAGGGTGACTGTACACCGTAAAATCCTGCGTCATAATTTAACACAGAGAGTATTAAAATGCACCCTTTCGGGCTCTCAGGATGTTACTGTGTACAGAAGAACTGGACTCACATGCCCTCGGGTGCAGAAACCTCACATTTTTTTCACAGCCCTGAACATTTTGCATATGAGAGAAACATCCCTCTGTCATTCCAGTGAACACTCACCAATGAAACTCACCCAACCACATCCTGGCACAAAGCCTCCAGGACGCCACTGTTCAGCGATACATTTCGTCAAAACAAGCGTTTGTATGGGCCTGGGAGAGATGGTTTGTGTTTGATCTCACAGAGGACCTTGAATTCTTACAGAAGCTACTGTCTAAACAGTAAAAAAAAAAAAAAAAAAAAAAAACAGCACACAGAGAGAGCATCCAGATGCATGCAGAACAGCCCTCCAGCACTACAGAGCCCGGGCTCTCATCTCCTCTCAGCCAGCATATGTCAGACCCGGTTCTGTCTCTCTGCCGTGCTGTGTGAACCACTGAGGGAACAGCAGGGGGGGGGGGGGGGTTTGCCACACCTCTGCCAAATGACTGGCATCATAGCCACACCTCTGCCAACTGACTGGCACCACACACACACACACACACATAAGACACCATCCAGAAAACAGCAGTGATCTTGTCAGAACACCCACTCCCCTTCCCCGAAAATGAAATGACATGGCTTGGGGTGATCGGATTTTGTGTGTGTGTGTGTGTGTGTGTGTGTGTGTGTGTGTGTGTGTGTGTGTGTGTGTGTGTGTGTGTGTGTGTGTGTGTGTGTGTGTGTGTGTGTGGGCCCTACTTGTATTATTATACTTGTGAGGGCCATGTCACCACATGCACATTAATTCACTGCAAGTCCCTGTGAGGACTGAAACATTTGCTCTGCACAGCCCTGAATCTCTCCATCTTTTATTTGCAATCCAATCCAGACTTCTGGTGTGATCTCTTTATTTCTGTGTGCGAGTCAGTCCCCTCCTTCTCTCTTGTGACTTTTTGCCTTGACTGCCGAAAGTCAAACAAAGGACTGGTCTCCAAAGGTACAGCTGAACTTTTGCTAACCCCCATAGCAGACTTTGAGGAAATAAGACATTGTTTGGACAATTTTCTTGGTCCTCACAAGAGAATAAAAAAAGACGATTTTTAGAGTTGCGCTGGGGGTTGGGGTTGGCGGTATTTTATACTTCAGTTGTTGATCTACAAGCTGGTTGGTTTAGGAGTTTGTAGATCTGCAATTTCCTGCTGTAGTTTTAGGGTAAAATGGCAATTTGTTTTATAAAAATGGCATTCATAAAATCGTCATCCTAATGTTGATGTGCCCACAAATATAGTAATACTGTACGTGTGTGTATGTCAGTACCGTTGGTTGCGGTGCTATACTCTGTGTAGACACAGGAGAGCCAACGGAACTGATACCAAAACACGCACATGCACGCATGCACACACACACACACACACACACAATCCCAGTTCAGAAAAAAAAATCTTTGATATGTGATGCAAATCCCTATGAAAAGTAAAGTTCTGCAAGTCATAAAAACAGATTGCTATGTGATGATTGATCATGTTGTGTTGCATTGATTGTTTGCCAAAAACTGGATCGATTGAGTAAAAAGCAGCACATTGAATTGGTTGATTATCTGTGGGTTCTACGGATACCAATAATTCCAAGTTTGTTTTATGTTTTGCCAGTGACCTGAATGCAATTCTGGCAATAAAATGACAACTAACAATCACCCCATGTGACAGGAACCCAACTGTATGACTGGGTGATATGGACAAAATCATATCATATCACAATATTTCTGACCATATCAATATTGAGACAATAATGTCGTATTGTGACTACTGTATATCAATTTTCTTTTTAATTCTTCAAAACATTTCAAAAATGTCTAAAATACCAGATCTACAAGCTGACAACGCATCGCAAAGTGATACGTTGCAAGCTTGTAGCTTGTCTATTTTCGTTATTTTTGACAATTTTTGAAAGTATAAAATAAGGCTCAAGTGATTAAAATCTGGAAAAGACAACATTTGCCAGTTGCCATATCACGATATCCAAAATCTCAGGCAATATCTCATATTATCACAACAACGATATAATATCGATATATTGTCCAGCCCTCCCATCATGTGACAGTCAGGTTACAGTGAGCTGCAGTTCCCTCAATGTAAGAAAGCCATTTATCATGAAAATCAATCCTAAGATCCATGTGCAAATTATATTTTACGATGAAGGAGAACAACATCCTTTTTATCCTGTCTGGGGTTTGAATTATTCTGTCTACTGTACTTCTCACACTGGTCACCAGGGGGCATCACAGTATCATGACGAGAGTCAAAGGCAAGAGTAATAGCTAGCTAACTGTGTCCTGTTATGACGATCACAGACAGACACAGACACTTACAGTACACGCACACACGCACACGCACACGCACACACACACACACACACACACGCACACGCACACGCACACACCGAGTATGATTATTTCATCAGTTTTTCTCCAATTTTCTAACAGCAAGGGAATTCAAAGAGCTTGATATTAGCCTCCCTCTGGAATACTTCTCTCTCTATTATTGCCAGACAAACTCATAACAATGCCGGGGTGAGATTCTCAACAACAGAGAGAGCCTGTCAGGCAATATGAAAATCACAAAACGTTCCCAGGGTTACAGAAAGTAATGCTTTGGTCCTGCATGTTGAGAGTTAAGGATTCTGTTTCTATTCTCCTCTGGTTCTGCTGCAGAGGAGATACTTCACCACTTAAACCCCTGCATCCGTATTGTGGGGGAAGCTTTCGCAGAAAATAGCAGATCGACAAGCTCACAAAGCGTCGCCAGCAAAAGCTTTCCACACAATAACAGAAAAGACACTAGCATAGAGCCCTGAGGGACTCCGCTCAACTATATGGGGTTTAAAGGAGCAGTTCACCCAAAAAAGAATACTTATTTTCTATCATTTACACACCCCATGAAGCCTTGAATGTGTGTATCCGGTAGGACACTCAAAGAGACTCAAAGAGTCATCGAATTATTGGCTTAGGAATGCGACAAAAACCTAAAACTCTCCATGAATTCAAGGCTTCATGGGGTGTGTAATTGATAGAAAATAAGTATTTATTTTGGGTGAACTACTCCTTTAAGTGGTTAAATGTCCTGAAAGGTGGCCTAACATCTTTGTGAGAACAACTTGCAACTAATTCATGCCAAGATTTATCAAAAAGGTATGGAGCGGGACATGGAGGACATGGGTGATAAAATACACAGGACGAATGTTCCTCCTCTCCTCGCCCTGTCGCCATGCATGCGGTCAAACATACAAACAGTACTGTTGAGAACCTGATGGGTAACTATGGACATTTCTCTTGGAAAACGGAGAGAACTGTACGAAGTGCGTAAGTGCATTTGTCTACATCTATAAGGACTTCCACCCAAGCCTTCCTAAATTATAGTCTTATTCATTCCCCCCAACTGCTGTGATACGATGAATGAACGTTGGCACATAACTCGCGTGTTTGTTTTCAAGTCAATGAAAATGGCACAGGGAGAGCTGTTTGAAATGTAGGCGTTAGCCACTTAAACCCTATACTTATAGTTGACCGGTATCCCCCCAGGGGTCTATGCTAGGACCCCTAATACAGGCTCTATATGCACAGGAGCCACATTGGAAAGAAATTGGGCCTCTTCCTTACTTCCTTCACAGGTGTTACCAATTATTCCAATGAAGGCTCGGTTCCATTTGGTGTAGCACAGTGGTTCTCAAACCTTTTAATTTGAAGGACCCCCATAACTCTGAGAGTGTACAAATGGAACCAAATGGACCCTTACGTACATTCTCAGAGTTACACACCCACCCGGCCGTAAGGGGCCATTTGGAACCCCCTCAAGGAACCATGAGGGTACATGGTCCACACTTTAAGAACCACTGGTGTAGCATAGTGTGTCCAGTGAGCCAAAATGCACAATATCAGCACCCTGACTCTGTTTGAACAGAATGGAACAGAGCCTTCATAAGCATCATTGGTAACACCTGTGAAGGAAGTAAGAAGAGGCCCAATTTCTTTCCAATACGGCTGCTGTGTATAGAACCTATTGTTCTGCCGAAAATAGCGGATCGACAAGCTGTGAGCTTGTAGATCAGTGATTCTCGCCAAATGTTTGCCCCAGGGTAGGGACACTAGGGTTCAAGTGTTTCTTTGTTTTAATTGAGCAAGATGATGACCAATCCTAGAATACTTTCCACAAATCTAGACCGTTAGAATGTTTAACAACACTGTATGTATGTAGAACCTGATTGGGTAGAAAGCTGCATTTCTTTTAAAACTGCACAATACACACACAGTAAAATAACGCTGAGTGTGTAAAGAATTGACCCAAATGGAAACTTACAGGTCCAAAACGGACCTGTAAGTGTCCATTTGGGTCTACTTTTTAAACAGGGTTCAAACAGGGTTTAGGA
Source organism: Gymnoscopelus braueri (assembly GCF_963280865.1). Classification (NCBI taxonomy): domain Eukaryota; kingdom Metazoa; phylum Chordata; class Actinopteri; order Myctophiformes; family Myctophidae; genus Gymnoscopelus; species Gymnoscopelus braueri. The sequence continues at coordinate 12,610,976 of NC_137621.1, forward strand.
TTTTGCTGTGCAGTCCAGTGCTAATAGGTTTGCCTGAATGACCTAGTAACGGGTGATCAGTGCCATGTGCACATTGTTGAGGTATTTCAAGCCTTGGCACATTTCCAAGTTTTGAATGTCAATGATTTTGTAATCGTTAGCTCATGATTAACACTTACCAAAGTAGAACTGTGACAAAGAAAAATACGATTCACCTTCAAACTTTGAAAAATACACTAGAGTTGTTATCTCTCGACGAACCCAAACTAAAATACATTTTCTCTCATTTACTTTTTTCTCTATTTATTTGTTTTTTTTTAGCTCAAAGACGTGGTTGCTGGTAGGTTTTCACAGCTGCACTTTTTTTTAAATGGCACTTTGCAAATGCTGAGAAAATACAGATCACACCCTTCCAGGATATTCAATGAAAGCTAAAGGTTGGCATCACGATCATCAGCGAGCCAACGAACAGCCCAACCCACCGGGTCAATAAAACTGCTTCAGCATTGTGGCAATGGTAGAACTGGCTTTGACTACGCCCCCCCCTCCCACCCCCACACTACTATGTTTTCATTTCAAAACGGATTTTAAAACGAAAACGATCTCCGTTTCAAACACGAGCGTTTTTAGCAGAAAACAATCTCCGTCCGCACTACACGCCTGAAAACAGCATTTCACACTTAGACATTTGACAGCCATAAGACAGCGAACGTCCATGAAACAGTACTTGGAGTCACACAACGCTTGTACATTCAACGCATCCTACTTGACTGAAGGTGTTGCAGACGTGACACTGAGGAGATTAGACAATTGATCGGTAATGGAAGAGTAGAGAGTAGTAATAGTAGTAGTAGTAGTAGTAGTAATGGTCTAGAAAAAGGCTAGTGTAAGTTGTTGTTTGAAACGTGGGAGCGGTCGGTCGCCGTTTTCTCAAAGTCTAGTCTGAGCCTCGGGGATATAGATCTCGATACTGTCCGCTCGCTCCGATGAAGAGTTCTGCCTGAAGGAGGCGGCGCGCTTGGCGGCCATGAGTCGCCGTCGAGCCTCCTGTCTATGTCTGTCTGTGAGGTCCAGGGAACGCTCTCTCACGATGCTCTTCTGCCTCATCGACATCGTCTTCTTTGGTACGGGAGCTGGTGGCTTTAGGAATAAGACAGACAGACAAACAGAAGGACAGAAACAGAGAGAGAGAGAGAGTTTTATACAAATATTCTGTGACCAGTTGAAAAGGTAAGAAAAACGAAAATCGCTGGCAGTGGGCAAACACAGCCAGAAATAAGTCTGGCAGTGAATGAGTTAACATACTCTATACCGAAGGGTTAACATAATGTTTTATTCATTCAAATAAGTCCCGGATTGCACTTTGAAAATGAATTGACGTTAGCCAATGACACTTAATGCACAGTTCTACTCTATTTGGAGATGTTATGATCAACCGAGAGTTGTCATTTCTCTTTGTGCTATGGAAGTAAATGTGTCTTACGCTATGCTAATGTTTCCCTGCACTTCAGATTATAATTAGATCACAGTCTATCATTTTGATCCCTCAATGCCACCACAGCAGACTAATGAGGTGGTTCACTCAGCTCTGTATAGTCTGTACCAAAGAACACATCCCCCCACGTAACAAAGAGCAGAACAAAACTCAAAGGCCTCGTCTGAACAAGTCCGTGATTTGAAAGCTGAAAGTAGCTGTTATTGTTCTCCTGAAGGATTTAAGTAACTACAGCTGCATCTGAACTTTGGACAGCAGGAAGACAATGGAGCGTGACATTTCTTCATGCACAGAGGCCAGAATGATCTCAGCGGAGAACAGCCTCGACTCCATCAAGAAGATGTAAAGAGAATAGAAAACATATTCTAAATGTCTCATTGCTAGTACTCGATTTGTGAAGGCAAAAACACTTCTTATCCACTCAGGCCTTATATGCTTCTTTGCCGATCTACACTCTCACAACGTGTCGCATCACGACGCCTTGTGAGCGTGTAGAGTTGCTATTTTTGCTTTATTTTTTTTTTTTTTAGCAAATTCTTTTTTGATTTTTTTTTTTTTAACAAATTTGTCGATTTTGTCAAATTCTAATGACTCAGACATAACCATAAACAAACCCGATGCGGTTGTCCAGAACCACTGATCCAACCAATATGCCCATGTGGGCTTGCCGATATATGGGCATATACTGATGACATCAGGGATCTCCATATATGGGCATAAAAGGAACACAGGTAGACAGACAGATACAGGGATCTCCATATATGGGCACAAAAGGGACACAGACAGACAGGGTACGTCGTCAACTCTGCCAAGCCCTCGACACTATGACTCAGACATATCGGTGGGATCGGCGGTGCAACGTAGGTGTGAGGGCCACGTAGCGGCCTGAACTGTAGATGTGAGGGCCACGTAGCGGCCTGAACTGTAGATGTGAGGGCCACGTAGCGGCCTGAACTGTAGATGTGAGGGCCACGTAGCGGCCTGAACTGTACATGTGAGGACCACGTAGCGGCCTGAACTGTACATGTGAGGGCCACGTAGCGGCCTGAACTGTAGGTGTGAGGGCCACGTAACCTCTAATATTATTCTAAACCGAACGACGATAAAAATGTATGACCGCATCAAAACCAGAGGCATGGATTTCACCAACCCTGCAATGCTCATCGCATTTCAGATTGAATTCTTGACATTACTCACTCCATGTCAGTATACTGAACCATACATTTTCTCACAAGGCGGTTTTGACGTGAATGATGTGTCTGTCAACCCTGAACCTGGACTGTGTGATGTGTCAGCGACACGCGAACGTGTCCTACCGGATCCTAATGTAACTTGGCAACGCGCCCTTCTGTGCCCTTGAGTACATGTACTCACATGTACTCAACTTAAGTACACTTTTGAGGTATTTTTGGGCGGTGAAACCGCCCCTATAAGTGAGATTTGGAAAAATGTACAAATATCTTGGGCAGTGAAACCGGCCCTAAAAGTGAGGTTTGGAAATTTGTACAATTATCCTGCGCTGTGATTGGCCAATCACAATCTATTCAGGACTGTGATTGGCCAGTGTCACATGACACATGTGCATAGCCCTATATAAGCAACCATAACTTAAAAAAAACCAAACTATTGTTTTTTTTAAGTTATGGTTTTGTCCATCATAAAGTGTGTTTTACAAAAGATAAATGTATTTATCTTTTGTACATGATTGATCGACTCCATTCAGTATTGTGATTAGCTAGCAAGACACATGCTGACACTAAGTGGCTCTTTCAGATCAAAGCATATATATTGGTTGACTCCATTCAGTATTGTGGTTAGCTAGGAAGACACCGCCCACTTCACACAGGGTGTGATTTTTTTTACTTTACTGGAGTATTTCCAATATGCAGTACTTTAACTTCTACTCCACCACATCTCAGAGGCAAATATTGTACTTTTTAATCCAATATAATTATTTGAAAACTTTAGTTACTAGTTACTTGGTAGGTTTTGATTATTATTACAAAACATACATTAATCACTTCAGCCCTATACACTTTGGCTATATTGAAAATAGCAGATCTACAAGCTTTTTATACATTTTATGCATTTGAAAACTTGTAAAATGGGACATTCTGCATAATACTTTAACTTTTGGTACTAGATGCCGATACTTTTGTACTTTTACTCAAGTACATTTTCATCACCAGACTTTTACTTGTAACAGAGTGTTACTACATTGCAGTATTGATACTTTTACTTAAGTAAAAAATGTGCATCAGACACTGATGTAATAGGTTGATGCCCAACCAACCTTCTTCTCTGGGCTGTCCACAGGCCTCCAGTCGTTGTTCTTGATCCGCTGCAGCTGGTCAAACTTCGTGGTGACGTCCTCGATGGAGAGCTGCAACAGGTCCCAGAAGCCGGCCAGGTCCTGAGAGGTGGGCCGCGGCATAGCGCTGGGGTCCTGGGAGGGGGGAAGTCGCACTATTAACCCATTAAGACCTGAGGCCAATTCTACAAATGGCTCTGAATCAGTAGTTCTCACATTTTTCAAACACTCCTCAAGATGTTTCAAAAGTGTTCAGAAATAGCAGATACAAGCTCGCAGCGCGGCACGAAGTCACACACACACACACACACACACACACACACACACACACACACACACACACACACACACACACACACACACACACACACACACACACACACACACATAAACACTAAACATGCAAACATCATCATAGAGTTGGCTGTGTGGGCTCTCAGCTGAAATGAGCACTAATACAATCGCGATGGGAATCCATCCTTTCATACCAGCTGCAAGGGTGCATTGCAGTAATAAAGCAAGTCTAATTCATCACTAAGTCATAACCAAATAATTGAAAATAAAATCAAGGCATAAAGGACATTCAACTGTGGCCTGGTTCCAGACGAATCTGCCATTGCAAGAAAAGAAAATCCATGCAGTGATATTGTACGGCCAGGCGAGGCTAATTCAACTGTCAAAACCATCGCAATATATGCCGTTCCGTTAGTCAGAGGCACATGGTTATGGTTTACAGCTAGATCAGGCTCTGGTTCAAGCTAGGAACTGTACTTATACCACACGTACACACACACACACACACACACACACACACACACACACACACACACACACACACACACACACACACACACACACACACACACACACACACACACACACACACACACACACACACACACACACACACACACACACACACACACACACACACACACACAACTGATTTAACAGATTTATCTGCTGCATATATTGGATGGCTGGAGGCCAAAACAATATAACAGACTTGCGGGTCTGAATACCGAAACACCTGCGCTACTATGATAAGTGTCTGTAATCCCTGGTGTAACTAAGGTGTAATCCTTGATGTAACTAGGGTGTACTAGCTGCTGTAACTAAGGTCTAATCCTTGATGTAATGGTGTAATCCTTGATGTAACTATTGTGTATTGTATACACTGTGTAAGCAAACAGACAGATAATGCAGAATCTTTTCACCCATTGCTGTATTCAGAAGAACTTAAACTAAGTATTACTTTTAGTACAGACAGACAGACAGACAGACAGACAGACTTTTTATTAATCCTAAGGGAAATGCCAGCAGTCGGTAGATCTACTTATTAGTCTGCTGTGGTTCCTGTTAATTTTAAAGGTTAATTATAAAGGTTAGGTTGTCATATTAGCTACTCATCATTACGGTATAGTTAATAACTGCTATTTGAAAATTCAAAATAGCCCCTATAGAGCCTATACTGTTCATAAGATATTATAAACTTGTAAAATTATTACCAAATTCCAAAACACTTCTTAAGCTGTCTCTAAGGTTTAGTGACACTTTTATTGGTTTCATAATATAAAACAAATCCTTTTCCCAGAGACTCTTATAATATTGGAATGACATGAGTTTAATCAGAAACCTTCTTCCTTGACATAGGCCGGTTAACACAGATGGTTACAGCGTTTGTGCCAACAACAACAATAATAATACACATAATAATAATACATTTGAAAAGCTCTGTTCATAAGCTCTGACGTGTCTGTCTGTAAGCTGGCACTTACATAGGCCTATATATTTTACAATATCTAAAAGTCCATGTCCAACAGTTGTTGGAATTTGGTCTACTGTCACTATAAAGCAGCATGGGCCGGTTAGCTCAGTTGGTTAGAACGTGGTGCTAATAACGCCAAGGTTGCGGGTTCGACCCCCGTACTGGCCACAGTGGTTTAGACAAGAAGATTTCCACGTACTGTCAGCAGACGCCATTTCAACTAACAGAGAGAGCAGTGCCGTTTGGAAAAAAACGAAAGAAGCTTGTGGTGTGTCAGCATCAGTGTATTTAGGTTCATTCATGTCTTTGTTCTGTATTGTCAGTCATTTCCAGTATATCGACTGAAACGGTTCTGCTTTCAGGAGACCACCCGCAACATTTCACATGATTCTGATCAAAGGAAACCTAGCTGTGTATAATACACTGTTCTAAAAATCATGCAACATCCAGAATAAATCAGTGAAACAATTAAAATATTCAATTGTCAAAAATTAACAATATTTATCTGTGGAAAGGAGTCAGGCTAAATGTAATGCCTCAACTCCTACAAGTACAAAGTACATTTACTCAAGTCCTGTACTTAAGCACAATTTTGAGGTATTTTTACTTCTACTCCACCACATCTCAGAGGCAAATATTGTACTTGTAATCCACTACAATTATTTGAAAACTTTAAGTTACTAATTACTTTTGGATTTTGGATTTGGATTTTTATTTATTGATACTTTTACTTAAGTAAAACATTTTAGTACTTTTCCACCACTGCCAAAAGGTGAACAACATAGTAACAATATAAGGCGTAATTCCTGCCATAAGTCTTCCTCACAACACAGTACACACAGACCACGCTATACAGTAGTTCACAGCAACAGAGAAGGTCACAGGGATTTGTGACTGGTGTTTTTCTTTGCCCCGTTCTCACTCTTCTATTGATCTGAGCCACGTAGACAGTATTTCAAAAGAAGTTGGTTCAGAGTTATGAGAAATGGTGTTGCTGCTGTTGCAGCATGCGGCAGAAAACTACTCGATATGGGGATTACTGACGTGATGTAGCGCTTAACCTATTAAAACCGGGAACGCATCTGTGTCATTTTCAGATTTCTTCTGGGCTATTCAAAAATATCAGATCTACAAGCTCAGAGCTTGTAGATCTGCTTTTTTTTGAAAAATCGTGAAACTATATGTTTTAAAGCGAACATTTTCAACTCCGATCTGTGCTTCTGGGGGTCCCTGGAACAATTTTTTTTGAGATGGGGGTCCACGGCCAAATCCAAATCATTTGGGGGGTCACTGGTATGGAAAAGTTGGAGCACCAGTATGTTGATATAGCAACATACTGTCAGGATTTAGAAAACACTTTTAGATATGTATTTGGCCGCGGACCCCCATCTCAAAATGTTTTGTTCCAGGGACCCCCCAGAAGCAAAGATTTGAGTTACAAATGTTTGCTTTAAAAAAATATATATATATATTCAAAGATGCACACATTTGCACACATTTTCACGATTCTTCAAAAATAGCAGATCTACAAGCTCATAGCCTATGAGCTTGTAGATCTGCCAAAGACATCTAAAATGAGAGAGATGCGTTCCCGGTCGTAATGGGTTAAACTCCTGGCTCTCCGCTCCAAAGACGACGTTATGCAAGTTTGCTTTCATTTTTCAAGAGCTTTTATGAGACAGATTTGGCTTCACTTTGAGACGCATATGTGTCCACAAATAAGAAGCTTAAGGAGAAGTCTAATTGCGTTTTATCTCGTCTAGCACGCCTCTCTCTGCCTCCTGGATCGACGTGTCTAAAGCCAGACTCAAACAGTGTGCTTGGAGCTCTGCTGCGGGATTAAAAACCGACCACACACTGACACCGAAGCTTGTCTTAATTCATTAAGACCGGGAACGCATCTGTGTCATCTTAGATGTCTTTGACTATTCAAAAAAAATAGTTCATAGCGCGGCACAGAATGCTTGTGGATCTGCTATTTTTGAAAAATCGTGAAAATGTGTGCAAATCTTTGAATAAAGCAAACATTTTTAACTCCAATCTTTGCTTCTTGGGTGTCCCTTGAATGAAATATTTTGAGATGGGGGTCCTCGGCCAAGATACATATAATTTTGGGGGTCCTCGACATGAAAAAGTTTGAGAACCACTGATATAGAAACATACGTTTTTCAAAAAACTGTAGGATTTAGAAGACATTTGTAGAATCCCCAGCAGCAAAGATTTGAGTTACAAATGTTTGCTTTAAAAATATTCAAAGATATTCAAGATTTTTCAAAAATAGCAGATCTACAAGCTCGTAGCACGGCACTCGGTGCCACGCTATGAACTTGTAGATCTGCTATTTTTGAATAGCCAAAGAAATCTAAAAACGACACAGATTCTTTCCCGGTCTAAATGGATTAAACTCCCTGGATCCCCCAGGATGTGCTCACTCGAGGTTTTGAAGTCCTTAAGATGCTGACAGAGGGCAACATGAAACTGCTCCACTCTCTCCAGCCAATTCCTTGCAAACAACAGATACCGTAATAAGACACTGCAGCGATCTGCCTATAGCTTACATTGTCTTGTACATTACAAGACATATAAGCCATGACTTCAGCAAGTCCTGGGTCATTTGGATTAATGAGTTGGTCAATTCCAGGTCGGAGATTAGGTTTTTGTAGACGCTAGTGTATGTTAAATAAGCCAAATATGCCTTAATACATTATAATTGTTCTCTATAACTAAAATGTAAAATGAAAAACAACTTAAATATTTTATTTATTTTAGAAATCGTTTCACTCAATAGGGGCAATGCCTGTCACAAGTTGATGATGCCATTTTCCATATGTGGTCCAGCCCTATGGAATTTATGGAATGCATGTGGAAATAAAAAACAACTGAATACTTCCTAAGGTTAATATGAGCATAAAATCAATATTTTATATTATGTTTTTTTTGCACAATAAATTCCATAGGGCTAGACCACACATGGACTAATGACATCATCAACTTGCGACGGGCATCGCCCCTATTGAGTGAAAGATGAACTATTTCTAAAATAAATAAAATATTTAAGGTGTTTTTAATTTGACATTTTAGTTATAGAGGAAAATTAAGGCATATTTGGCTTATTAGCCAGGGATCCTTTTAAAGCCAGGCCAGCTCATGGGACCAATGCGTTCATTAAGAGAAAATACTATTTTCACCAAAGATAGATATTTGGTGTAGAGGGAAAAAAGAGTGGAGTCGACTCAGGTCAAATGTATTGGGTACAGAGGGTTTAAGTGGTTAGACCTGTTTCAATACTGTGGCCCGGCACAGCGTGGAGGCCATTCCGTGTTATCTATTTCTCATTTCAAAAAGTTCAGGCCACAACAAATGTGTTGGTTGATGGCTATTGATTGTAACGTCAGTCAGCAGTTCAAACTGCTGTTTTTTGATTGATTCTACATTGTAGTGTGTGTTAGGGACTGTGAAGAGAGAGACACAAACTGTGTTTCCCTCTGTATCGTATTTGCTTTCTGATGTAATCTGCACCGGTGCAGGCAGACCCAGTCACTCACACGCACAAGCACACGCACACACCCACACACACACACACACGCACAAACACAGACACCCACAAACAAAGCTGTGATCGATACAGCACTAAAGCTCTGATGTGTTGAGGTTCTCACCAGGTTTTGCTGACACAGCCAATAGAACTGCTGGAACTTCTGAGACATGAGGAGCTGAGCGCTGCCCACCGCACTCCGGATCCGGCCTAGAACTGAAAGGACACACGCACGCACGCACACACACACAGCGGCACACACGGCCCTCATTAATAATGTACATTTAGAGCTCATAGACACATCACGTGCGGTACACAACGTACGTAAGTAATCAATCACATACTGATGACCATGTTTTGCAAGAAATGAATATGCTGTTAAACGTCCGTTTCTTTTAAAGATTTCTATTCTATTCTATTGATTGCAACAGTTAATCAAACTAATCAATCATAATTTATTTTTAAATAGAAATAATTGATAATCAAAATTGTCAATGTAGTCCATTATAAAACATAATTTAGAAGTTTTTTTATTCTATTAATTGAAAAAGATTAATAGAACAATCGCTCAGAAAATTAGTTACTGTATAAATTCATGCACGGCACGGGAGTCATACATGCCTCAGCTGTAATCGGCTGTTAGTCTGCTACTACTACTACTACTACTACTACTACTATTCTCCAATCTCAGCTCTGCTGGTCATTACCAAATAAACCATGCTTTTCTACACTCCAATCAGAGCTCACGCTCTCAACAGGGAGGCTCCTTTAAATATGGCTTCTTCTTCATTCATTAGATCTCTGCTTCTCTCACTGCTTGCTACACTTCTGCTGCTGCTTTAGCTGCCTCCTCCACCCCTGCCTCCACCTTTTAGTTCAGAGTCTGGCATATAGGCTCCAAATACTATTGTGATTTTATGTTTGCTGACTCAAGTCAATCTGTCTGTACTGCTTAGGCACGCTCTCGTATACCTGTGGGTTTGCTTAGTGTTCCCTGATTTGGCTTAGCATGCTGCTTAGCAAAATGTAGGGAACATCCCAAGAGCTGAGCCATTAACGGCAAGTTTGACTGTATCCCATTTGCTGCATTAAATGTTTAATTCTACTTTGTGACATGAGTGTTCCTGACTGAAATAATCGACAGTAGCAGCTGTGTTGATTTTGTCGACTAAAACTATGACGATTTTTTTTTGTCGACTACCTTTTTTCACTGACAAAAACTAAAAAGAACTAAATAAAAACTAAGCTATGATGACTAAAACTAAGACAAAATGTTAAGAGAGGGATGAGTGGAGAAGAGATCCATGCAGTAGAACTAAGTCATTTTATGTTTGGTTGCGCTCTGAAAATGGCAGATTTTCAGCATGCAACCAAGTGTAAAATCAGCCTTTGCGACGCCATCAAGGCCCCGCCAAAATACATTTCAGTTGACTCAATCAACTGTAGATTTAGTCGACAATAATCTTATGATATTTAGTTGACTAAAACTAGACAAAAACTAAAACATTTCAGATGACTAAAATATGACTAAAACTAAATGGAATTGTATTCAAAAGACTATGACTAAAACTAAATCAAACTCAACACTGAGTAGCAGCCCTACTTCCAGAGACGTGCACAGATAGACTCTAGGTGGTGCTAGAGCACCTGCCCTTTGCCCTCTTGACCAGAAGTGCCCTTTTGAAAAAAATAAAAAATAAATAAAAAGTTATTATTATTATTTATTTTTTTACAGTATGTAGCCCATGGTGACATCGATCAATTCTGGATTAAAAACTTCTAATATATTAACAATTCCCCAAAATGTGCATTGCAATTTTCTTCTCACACTACTAGGGCAGCTGGCGGTTCCGCGCGCCGCGCAAGGTGCCCTTTTTTTTTTACTTGAGCACCTGCCCCTCAAAATGTCTGTGCACGCCACTGCCTACTTCCTACACAGAAAATAGTGTGTGCGCGTATAGCTTTTCCAGGAGTCACTTACTGTCCTCCGTCAGGTCGTTCTCCTCCGCCTCGGCCTCCATCTCCTTGCACCAGCCCTCTATCCGCTTGGTCTCCGTGTGGAGGAGCTGCATGAACCAGCCGCCGTCCCGCCGTGGCGAGGGCGACGCCCTGCCCGACTCGCCGCCCGACGACGACAACAACAACGCGGCGACGACGCTCTCCCTGGGCGAGGGCGGCTCCAGCTGCCAGGTGATGGTCTCGCCGCCGCCGACGGTCTGGTCCGCGCTGGGGCTGCTGGGGGGCTCGGCGGGCGTGTTGCGGTAGTCCTCGCGGTAGCTGAAGAGGCCCTGGGTGCGCACGGTGCGCACCGCCCCGTACTGCGTGGGCGTGCTGGGCTCCGAGACGTGGCGCTGCTGGAAGCCGCCGCCGAACTGCAGGCCCTTGTCCTCCATGGTGGGGAAGCCCTCCAGCTCCAGGTCGGCCTGCACCGACGCCGTCACGCTGTTGGAGCGCTTGAACCGGCCCTGCCTGAAGGGCACACAACATTAGAGCAGGGGTCTTCAACGTTTTTCAGGCCAAGGACCCCCTAGCTGAGAGAGAGATGAAGCAGGGACCCCCTAGCTGAGAGAGAGAGATGAAGCAGGGACCCCCCTCTATATTGTGTAAAGTTTTGTTTCAGATGAAACTTTTTTTGTTTACTTTGCTCTTTTTTCCCTCTACACCTACACCTCTTTGCCAAAAATAGCAGATCTACAAGCTCACAACGCCTCGCGCTGCGAGGCGTTGTGAGCTTGTAGATCGGCTATTTTTGGTTGGCTAAGGTTTTCCTCAGGAAAAGGGATGCTAGGGTTCAAGTGGTTAAGGTAAAAAATATAAATCATATCAAACAAAGATTTGGCGGACCCCCTGTAGTAACTCTGAGGACCCCCTAGGGGTCCCGGACCCCCTGTTGAAGACCCCTGCATTAGAGTTCTCAAATTATGCCCAAACCCGACCCTACCCGACCAGACGTTTTCGGGCCGGGCCCAAAATCTATGCTAATTAGTCGGACCGGGCCGAGCCTTGGGTTCTGTGAAGAAAAAAGAAAAAAAAAGAAAAGAAATCTATTACCCCCCAAAACAAAGAAATGTAAACTGCCTCTAGCGGCCTAGCGGTAAGGCCGACGGAAATGGCAGTGGATGTGTTGGATGTCATGCAACTCAAAGCAGGCCCGGCGACACAGGGGTGCCAGAGGGGGGCCTGCCACCCTCTGTTGCATGCACCCTCCTTTTCGGGTTTGTCGGGTTTTCGGGCCTAAAAATATAGTAATTGTTCAGGGCCGGGCAGAGCCTCGGGCCGGCCCAGTAGGGCCCAGTTAAGGCCGGGCCTTCATTTTCAGGCCCGTTGAGAACTCTAACACACATATATACCAGTGTTGCCAAGTTGACTTTGGGCTTGTTTTCTTTTGGTAAAGTTACATGTAAATATTTGTAGTTGTGGGTAGCGGGTGTGTTTCTAAAGTGTGGTTGCATATTTGGGCTTGCTTCCTAATATTGTTTAAACCAGTGGTTCATGTCAAGGACCCCCAATGAATATGTATTTGTCTGTGGGGCCCCCAACTGAAAATATTTTGCAACAGGGACCCCCACCGCCAATACAAGATTTGTGTTGTTAAAAGGTTTAATGAATATTCCAAATATTTCACTTTTCTTTTTCCATATATTTTTTAAAATAGCGGATGTAAAGTGGTAAAACATAGCCTGGTCGCTTCTTTTGGCCTTCTCCACTAATTGGGCTACTAGAGGGGACATTTGGCCTTCACAAGTAGCCTGCACAAACACACTCTCTCTTGCACGCACACACGCACGCACGCACGCACGCACGCACGCACGCACGCACGCACGCACACACACACACACACACACACACACACACACACACACACACACACACACACACACACACACACACACACACACACACACACACACACACACACACACACACACACACACACACACACACACACACACACACACACACACACACACACACACACACACACACACACACACACACACACACACACAGCAAGCAAGCAAGCAAGCAAGCAAGCAAGCAAGCAAGCAAACACCAGCCAATAAAAGCAAGAAAATTGAGTCTATTCATGAAAGTGGCAGCAAGGTCATACATTTCATGAGGATAAAGCTGCTGGGCCATTATCTCACCCCTTCTTGTCATCCTCCACTTGTGTTCCAACAGAATGATATTCCCTGGAGCTTTTACCTTCTGATTCTGAGTCTGTGGCTGCTTCCACCTAATGCAAAACAAAAGACACAAACACTCATTATGTCAGTGGTTCCCATACTGGGGGTCGGGGCCTCCAGGAGGGGTCCCCAAATTATTAGCTTAATGTGCAACATTGTTTTCTCACTCAACAGTAAACAAACCAACATACAGTATAAGTGTATACAGGGTATCTGCACATTTTTAAAGTTACAATTTAATGACTCTCAAGACCTTTTTAATGCCTAATTGGCCAAATTGTCAAATATTGCAAATATTGTGAAAATAGCCGATCTACAAGATCACAACGCCTCGCACTGCACAATACACAATAGGTATCTGTGGAACCGAGTCAAACTAAACTAAATGCCTACAATTCCAAGTGCTTGTCAGGGTGGGGGGGTCTGCAGTTCAAATATGATTATTTTAGGGGGTCCGCATTTCAAATATGATTATTTTGGGGGGGTCGCAGCCTGAAAAGTTTGGGAACCCTTGCATTATGTTCCATCCCCCCTCATGTGTTTGAGAGGTTATTGATTAGGGATAATACACCTTCTATGATTTATGGAGGCTGCACAGGCAACACAAACCATAGGTAACAATTGTCAAAACAAAAAAAGATCAAAGATCAAAGATCTTCAAGAAATGACAAACATTTTCTAAAATAGCACAAATAGCCGATCTACGAGCTCACTTACAATGCAATACATTGTGAGCTTGTGAGATCGGATATTGTCAGTATTTATCATACAACAAAGTATTTACTGCTTAAGTCAGGGGTTCTCAAAGTGGAGTCCAGGGACCCCCAGGGGGGTTGTAGAGGGTCCCCAGCTAAATTTGTTAATACAGCATCATAATTAACCACTTTATCCAATACGTTGGCTATTAAAAAATAGCAGATCTACAAGCTCACAGCGCGTCACTTTGTGACATCTGCATGGGATAATTAAAGATACTTCTAAAAATATATATATATCGTGGAAAAGTACATTTTCTTCTGTAATATAATTCAAAAAGTGAAACATTCTAGATTCATTGCGCATAAAGTGAAAAATGTAAAACCTTTTTTCGTTTTAATCTAGATGATTATGGCATACAGCTCATGCAAATCAAAAATCCATATCTCAAAATATTAGAATATTATACAAGGCCACTCAAAAGAAGGATTTATAATACGGAAATGTAAAGGTTTGCTTAGATAGGGGCCTTAAGCTCATCTGCGTGGTTGGTTCTGGTGACTCTCATCTTCCTCTTGACAATACAACACAGATTATCCATGGGGTTCAGGTCAGGCCAGTTTGCTGGTCAGTCGAGAACAGTAATACCATGGTCAGTACACCAGTTACTAGTAGTCTTGGCTCTGTGGGCAGGTGCCAAGTGCTTCTGGCAAAGGAAATTGTGTCCAGTGTGAAGTTTCCGCAGTCAGTGATGATTTGGGGTGCTATGGCATCTGCTGCTTTTCTGTATTTTCTGTATTATAATTACTTCTTTTGAGTGGTCTTGTGTAATATTCTAATATTTTGTGATATGGATTTTTGATTTTCATGAGCTGTATGCCATAAAAATCCAGATTAAAACAAAAAAATGTTTTGAATATTTCATTGTATGCGCAATGAATCTAGAATAAATGAAATGTTCACTTCTTTAATTATATTACAGAAGAAAATGAACTTTTACACAATATTATTATTTATTATTTTAAGGATCTGTAAACCTTCGATGCTACTTTAACAAACATTCCTCCAAACGGCCGTCTGTCGTCGTCAAGTGTTTCACTGGCATGCTGTAACCATGGCGACACAGAGGGAGAAACAGAGATAGGGCCAGTATGTGTTGGTGGCAGTTTTGGAAGAAGTACTCTCATTATTTACTTAAGTAAAAGTGTTAATGCCACAAGGTAGAAATAGTCTGTTACAAGTAAAAGTACGGTATTTAAAATTTACTTGAGTAAAAGTACATGAAATATGCTTAAAGTACCAAAAGTAAAAGTACTCGGTACGCAGGATGTCCCATTTCACAAGTTTTCAAATTGTATAGAAATCTTTTGAAAATAGCAGATCTACAAGCTCACAATGCGTTGCATCGCGACGTGTTGTGAGCTTGTAGATCGGCTATTTTCAAATAGCCGAAGGATATAAAGGTTGAAGTGGTTAATGTATGTTTTGTAATAAAGTAAAAGTAACTAGCAACTTAAGTTTGAAAACAATTGCAGTGGAGTAAAAGTATCAATATTTGGATCTGAGATGTAGTGGAGTAGAAGCAAAAGTATTGAGAATTGGAAGTACTCCAGTAAAGTAGAAATACCAAAAAATTGAGTACATACACTGAGTTACTTTACCCCACTGATTGGTGGATATTATGGTATGGCAGGAAAGTGATTGATGTTGATCCTGCTGTGTCCCTGCAAGGCTGTGATCATCAGTATAATGTATACACAGGCTGTTTATCAACCTTATTTACACAGTGGGATGTCACACCCCCAACGTGATGGCTGTGTGAATAAGGTGTGTGTACGTGTACGTGTGCGTGTGCATGTGCGCGTGTGTGTGTGAGTGTGTATGTGTGTGTGTGAGTGTGTATGTGTATGCAGCATTTGGCACCAGACAACTCGGTGCAAAGCAAACCACAGCCCACATAGTTTTAATTGGCTAAGTAAAGCTGTGTCCTCCCTTTGACTGGATGGAGAAGTAATGTGCAGGGTCCTAGGGGTTCCGGGGACCCCCTATAGGGCATTGGTTCTCAAAGTGGGGTCCGGGGACCCACAGGGGTCCTTTGGGGGGGTTCCCAGCAAAATGTGTTAATATGGCATCACAATCATTTTAACCACTTTAACCATTTATATGTTGGCTATTCAAAAATAGCAGATCTACAAGCTCACAGGGCGACACTTTGTGCCGCGCTGCGAGCTTGTACGTCTGCTATTTGAAAAAGTATTTGAAAAATAATAATTTAGAATTTTCTCTTCTGGGGGTCCCTGGCACAAAGTATTTTCAGATGGGGGTCCACGACCAAATACATATCAATTTGGGGGTCCTTGACATGAACAAGTTTGAGAACCACTGCCCTAGAGGTCCTTGAGGGGGTTCCAGGAGGTCCCCAGCTAAATGACATGATACTGGTTAGTGGTTAGGAACCAATTGGACCCTCACAGATCTGTAACTCTCTCAGTGTTATGGGGTCTCTGGGCCGATGCATACCAAGCCGGTGTTCTTTGAAATGAAAACGTCTGAGAACGACTGGTTTACATTACAGTATGTAGCTTAGTTAGCTATAGGCTATAGCCCACGACGTGTATAAATTGGAAACATTAAACAGCTCGTTGGGCGTTTATCACCTGTTGGGCACCTTGCTCGCACGGCCACGCCTCATGAGCCTCAAGGCCTCGCTGTCATGTCCTTGCCTGCCATGTTGTCATGAGATGAGAGGTGGATGTGTGCCTGGAGCAGCAACCTCTACAACACATCATGTCCTCCCTTATCTTTAATTTGTTTCTCTCTCTCTCTCTCTCTCTCTCTCTCTCTCTCTCTCTCTCTCTCTCTCTCTCTCTCTCTCTCTCTCTCTCTCTCTCTCTCTCTCTCTCTCTCTCCCCCCCCCCCCCCCCCCCCCCTCCCCGCCGTCACTCACTCCTCTCTCAGCCTCTGTCTTTTTGTCATTTCATTTTCCTTCACGTCTTCTGTCTTTTCTACCCGTTATATTTGTGAACAGGAGACAGAAGGAACGGTTTGATAACGAAGTTTATTCCTTGCCTAAAGGATTATCATTATTACAAATAAATCACTCCCTGTTGTGTTTGTGTGTGTATGTGTACGTGTGCATGCATGCGTGAGTGCGTGTGTGCGTGTTTGTATGCATGCTTTCGTGTGTGCGTGCGTGTGTGTGTGTGCGCGTGTGCTTCACACCTTGCTGTGTGATTAGCACAGTAATTTGGAAATCAATCCGGCAGCATTTAATTGTCTCTGCTGGGAGGACGTGATGAAAAGAGACAGCCCACCTCAAGAACATTTATTAATTAAACTCTTCTGTCTGTTCTGTCAACTCAACGTGATTCTCCAAACGAAGGGGAGGAGGGACGCAATATTATTCATTTGCCAGTTAGATATGTCTGTCATTAGCCGGGGGTTGTATATTGTCAGTGGAATATAACTGACAAACACACACCAGTGACTTCATATCTTTGGCCACGGTTTTGATTCTGCATGGAACGACTGTATAATTATTGACTGAGTGCAGCTGTTTAAACCAAGCCTGTTTAACCCATTTAGACAGAATCTGTGTCATTTTTAGATTTCTTTGGCTATTCAAAAATAGCAGATCTACAAGCTCGTAGCGCGGCACTGAGTGCTGACTGCCGCGCGACAAAAGATCTTGAACATTTGTGCAAATATTTGAATATACATATTTTTAAAGTGAACATTTTTAAATCCTAAATTCTAAATCCTAACAGTTTTTTTTAAACGTATATGTTGCTATAATATCAGTGGTTCTCAAACATTTTTCATGTCAAGGACCCCCAAAATGAATAAAAAAAATAAATAAAAAAATGATAATGATAATGGTATTTTTCCGTGGACCCCAATCTCAAAATATTTTGTTCCAGGGACCCCCCCAGAAGCAAAGATTTGAGTTGAATTATATATATATATTCAAAGATTTGCACACATTTTCATGATTTATTTATTTCAAAAATAGCAGATCTACAAGCTCATAGCGCAGCACTCGGTGCCGCGCTATGAGCTTGCATATCTGCTATTTTTGAATAGCCCATAATCTAAAAATTACACACAGATGCGTTCCCGGTCATAATGGGTTAAATTGTAAATTGCCTCAGACTAGGGGGCTATACGAGTCTATATTCAAATGTTTTTATTCACTTTTCATCAATCTATGTCAAGTAAAGCAATGCGATAACAAGGCAAGGCAATTATCAAACTCGATATCAAATGAAAACTACAGCAATAACAACAATAACCCACCCACCCTCCGCCCTGAGAGACTGGCAGACAACAAGACAGATAACAAAACAGGAAAAAAACTAAACACTGCAAGAATCAAACAAAACTGAACTAAAAGCAGATAATTGTGAGATGGGGCATGTGAAACATCATAACAACAGTCAGTACAAAACAGGCCTATATATAAGAGTCTAAAACAGTGTTTCACAAACAGGATAGTGACCCAAAACGGGTCACGAATAACTATCTGATGATCTGAGGTTGATCGGAGATTTCTTTTATTTATACAATACATATTTCTGAATGTAGCAACTTGCACCTATACATAAATGTACTTTTGAACGCCTTTTGAACGCCTTCAGGATCTTACAAAGTAAGTAAAAATATCGTCTCTGTCGGGTGGAAACCTCATATGTCCAAAACTGTTACTCAGCTCAAAGCTCAAAATGTGTCGCTTTGTGCCACGTAGCGAGCTTGCGGATCTGATACTTTTGATGCTTTTGTGTAACCCTGTAGTATGATCAATAGGGCGTTACTTTAGGAAAAAAACTAAAAGCTAGAATACGGAGATAAGAGGTTTCTGCCCGACAGCAACGATATGAAAAATGGCATAGGTGTGTCACCGTGACGCGCTTCTAGTAGGAGAACCTGTTAGTTCAGAGGAAGGTGACCTCCGCAGTGTTTGTTAAGAGTGTTGCTGCAACGTAAAGTTCCACCTCATGAAAACAAAATGAGTTCCTCCTCTGTGATGGATGAGGAGAAGAGATGGACGCTGGCTTTGTGTGCTGGTGTCGCACACCGGGAACAGCCGATCTACAAGCTCGCCACGCGTTGCAGCGCCACGCATTGTGCGCTTGTAGATTGGCAAGTTTTTTTGCTCGACGACACGATGTACAACCAAGTATAAATAAGGTGTAATGTCTACGATGACTCATGCATTTGTGCACACACACATACAGTGTACATGCACGCACGCGCACACACACACACACACACACAGTGACTATGTTGCCACTTGGCACATAGTGTTTCACAGCTGTGGAAAGTGTGAACATCAGCAAAAAGTATCTGTTGTCTCACACACACACACACACACACACACACACACACACACACACACACACACACACACACACACACACACACACACACACACACACACACACACACACACACACACACACACGTAGAGATGAATCTTGACCAGCGGCTTCATTTGAGGTCAAAAGCTTTGACCTCTTCTATCCTCATTAAAGGCGTCGTTAAAACAGCTTTTTTGTGAATAAATCAATTCCCTACTTGAAACACAGCCATGTGTCAAAGTTTAAGGCTACCAACGTGCTGCGGGTACAGTCTTTTAACATCAATGTGGACGTTAATTACAATGTCATTTCAATCTAAGACACTTACGTTAAAAGCTGTAGGATCGTTTATATTGCAACAAATGGTTATACTCTGGTCAGTGTTTGTGAGAACAACACACAAAGGTGGCTCAGGTTAGGTAAGGGGAGGTAAACAAATTTTCCTAGAGAGGAGGTGACATTCACAGCCGACATTTTCCCTTTTCTCCTTCGTACATATAGTGTTTTATATCTGTTGATGATATGTATTAAGGTCGTAACACACGGCAAGCGGTTCACGCGGGCGGTACCGCTCGGATCAGCGGTGATTGTGCCGCGGTCATTGTTGTTTTTTTCCTCCTGCGCGGTGCGGTGAAAAGAAAAGCTCATCACAATCCAGCTCTTGCCGCCCGCGCGCGCGTCACGGGGACGGGCCCGCCTGCCTCACCGCCCCTCAACTTCTCCGCGCGTCCCAAATAATCGCCCGCCTCTCATTGAAAATGAATTACATAGGCGCGTTGGCCGCTTGCTGTGTGAAAGGACCTTTATTGTGTTATTTTTATGCTATGTTGATGAATTGAATACTTTTAGCCTAAATGTCTGACTGTACTTCGTGCTGTTTTCATTTCTACCTAATAAAGTATTCAATCAATCAATCAACCTATACTGTACAACAGATTCTTAACGTGTGGGCCGGGGCAGCGAGGGTATTGCAAATAATTGGCAAAACACTAACATTTGAATTCTAATATAAAATCATTATTAAAGAAATAATGCAAAAAAAACAAAAACACTTCAAACCCTACATCCATGTTGTGGCGACGCGTTGGGAGCTTGTCGATCGGCTATTTTCAGCGAAAGCTTTCCCCACAATAACAGAAAATAGAAAAGACACTAGTATAGCGGGACTCCGGTCAACCATATGGGGTTTAAGGCCGTTCTGTGTGGAGTTTGCATGTTCTCCCCGTGTCCCCTAGGGTAGGTACCCTAACAAAAAAACATGCAGTAATCCTGGTCTCTATTCTGCCTCTCTAACGTGTTCCTTCTACGCGCTGCTACGTCCTACCACGGAAACTCCCCCTGTCAGGTGATAAGACGTAGTCTGCTGACTCCTCATGCATTGAAGGAGGCATGAGCTCAGTTCGGGGCTCTCCCCAGACTGGCAGAGGGAGAGTAGCGCCCAGGATTACAAACATTGGCGCTGGGTGAAAAATGGGTTACAAAATCGTGGGATAAAAACGAAAAGAAAAAAAGACCTTGTCCATCGGCTATTTTCAGCAAAAGCTTTCCCCACAATAACAGAAAACAGAAAAGACACTAGTATAGAGCCGTGAGGGACTCCGTCAATATGGGGTTTAAGTGGTTAAACCCTTGAAAAAACATGTTCTCATTGTGATACCAATACATATAGGAACTTAAAGTATACTACTGTACGTTATTTCCATTGATCCAAGCTGGAACACAATTGAACGATTGATCCTTATTAAAACAAACATGCTCTGAAAACACCACACGGCCCACACCGTCTGACCACTTAACACGGCGGCCATTCGGCTGCCGTGTTAAGTGGTCAGACGGGTGGGCCGGCCGTGATTGATCGCTCTCTAGATGATCCAAGTGGGCTCTGATCCAGAAAAAGGTTGGGAACCCCGCGCTGCATGCTGCTGCTGCTGTACAACATTCTTCTTTTCTCAAGAGAAACTGTCCGTGAGTGTTTTATGTGTCAACGTTAGCAAACACACTGACGCAGGCAAAGATGAATGGAGAAAGCAAGACCCTCCAACTCGTATTGATTTCCTGTTGTGTGTGTGATGTGGGCGCCCCGCCCCCTTTAGGAGACCAGAAGCACATGACGTTCACAGCACTTGAGAGCTTTTGCTTGCGCTCGCCAAAAAGGGGGGGGGGGTCTGGGGCGGGGGCGGGGGGATGAGGGGATGGGGTTGAGGAGAGAGGGGAGAGAGGCAACCACGCCCACTTAGGAGATTTGTGAACCATTTTTCGTAAGTTGTGATCGGTGAGTTTGGCTATCTTGATAAAATATTGATGCAGGTTAGTCAAACAACGCAACACAACACAACACAACACAACACAACACAACACAACACAACACAACACAACACACCTAATGACACATGCAAGTGTCTTGAAACCCTAGGCTTTTGTAAATGGTAAATTTATATAGCGCTTGCATCCAAAGCGCTAGATTGTGCATTAAATTCACCCACACATTCACGGCGGAGGAAACCATGCAAGGCACCAACCTGCTCATCGGTTAGGGGTAATTAGGCATCTTGCTCAAGGACACTAATTCTGGGGGAGCCCCGGGATCGAACTGGGAACCTTGCAGTTGCCATCCGGCCACTCTACCGGCCACTCCACCCCTGAGCCACTGCCGCGCTGTACAGTAGTTTGCTTTCCAGTTGAGGTTAAAAACTACAGCAGATTAAAAACATGGCAGGCTAGTATAAGGCAAGCAACTGTAGCTAATCAAATTAATTAACGGGCGTGTTTAGATTTAGTTTAACCCAGAGCGCCGTGGTTGTACCCATGACCGGGTGCAAGTATTGACAGCCTTATTACGCCTGTCATGTTTTTACAACAACGCTGTGGTTTCTAACCTGAACTGGAAAACAAACTATACAAAATCCGCCTATAGGGTTTCATTGGCTGTAAGAAAAGACTGGGCTCTGAGGACAATCCCCACTGAATGCCAGCTCATATGCCAGAGATTGTGAGCCGCCACCCCCACCCCGCATCATCCTATAAATATGAAACCATAGCACAAAACCAGGCATGATTCTATGAATAGATTGCACAGCATCCTATCCTATCCGTGAACAAATAATAACGGGAGGACATTGGGGTGACGGAGGGAATCTGCAGAGATAGACTGTGAGCTGTCAGCTTAAAGAAAGGGCAACAGATAACGGACAACTTCACATATTTACTTGTCCATACAGTATCTAGACAACAGTATCAGTTGCTTTTTAAATATAACGTGGCTCTTTAACCATGTTAATATCCCAGCCCAGGCTGTCCAAGAGGGCCAAACAAAATGTCTGTTAGTAGAATACCTGGTTTCTGTCAGTGGTGGAAAAAGTACTCAAATGTTTTACTTAAGTAAAAGTATCAATACTGCAATGTAGACATACTCAGTTACAAGTAAAAGTCTGGAATTCAAAATGTACTTAAAGTACCAAAGGTAATGCAGAATGTCCCATTTCAAGTGTATAAAAATCTTGTAGATGCTTGTAGATCTGCTATTTTCAAATGGCCAAAATGTATTAGGGCTGAAGCTGGTATGTTTTGTAATAATAATCAAAATCTACAAAGTAACTAGTAACTAAAGTTTTCAAATAAATGTAGTGGAGTAAGAAAATTGGAAATACTCAAGTAAAGAACAAATACCTAAACATTTTACTGAAGTACTGCACAGTAAATATGCTTAGTTACTTTCCACAACTGGTTTCTGGTACTCTTTTCATAATCCCTGTGCGTTACTACCTGCTGACCAATGTTTATTTTCTAACATTAGAAATAGTATAGATGTTGTTACTCCTAGCTGTATCTCTCTCTGTATCGGCCCTGTGTTTCATAACTGCTGTAATGCTATGACAACAGATTTTTTTCCCCCCTGCGGCCCGCTGTGGGATCGATAATAAAAGGTCTATCTATCTCAGAGTCCCAGAGGGCGTGCTTGAACTTGACCGACCACTTGAACAGCTGCACAATTCAAAAAGGAGATTACCCACACGAACCCTATATCGTCCCTATTCTGGGGCGAATATCTTGGTGAAAATAGCACATATGATGCGTAGCTTGCTATATTCAGGCAGTATACAATCGAGAGGTTGCACACACACACATGCACATTACTATGTGTGTGTATACAGTGTTATGCAAGACCCATACGTCATACACTGACGTGGCAATCAGCTGTCCAATTGGGCGGGTTATTTAAGCTCACCTAAATCTACGTTCCTTCCGCTGTATTGTGTCCCTGGTTTGTTGTTATGTATGCGGCTGTTTGCTCCCACCGCCACCCCAGCACCACCGGTGGGCTCTGCAATTAGTTATGTTCCCTATGGGGGGGGGTTGTTATTGTATATATGTCTTCCTGCTCTTAATGGTTAATGATGGTTGTCTAATTAGGCTGAGTAGGGAGAAAAATGTAGCAATGCCAAGATAACATATTATATTGTCACTTGCATTCACTTTCTATAAAAAAATATTGGTCATTCTATGCATGAGTTATCTGACTGAACTACAAGTTCACAACACGTAGCAACAAGACACGTTGATTGTAGCTTGCAGATTTACTATTTTTAGATATTTGGTGTGGATGTAAAAAAAAAGGAGGGGGTTTAGTACAGAACCCAGGGGGTCAGCTAAATATACGTATATTGTTTTAGTCAGGGGTCTTCAAAGTTTAGGTGAAAGAGAGATAAAGCAGCTAGGGACCCCCACAACATATTGGATTCATGTTAAATGTGTGTTTTCAGACATTTAAACCCTCAATACTTGACCTTTGGCTCTGTGCTTGGTCTGCTCTTTTTTCCCTCTACACCAAACCTCTGCAAACCTCTACAAGTTCACAACGCGTCGCAGACCCGTTGTGAACTTGTAGATCTGCTATATTCAGCAAATGTTCCCCCCAGAAAGGGGATGGTAGGGTTCAAGTGGTTAATGTAAAAATAGAAATAAAGTTCCTATCTCACAAAGATTTGGCGGCCCCCCTGAGGACCACCTAGGGGTCCCGGACCAGGTTTAAGTTCACACACACACACACACACACACACGTGTGCGCGCACGCGCACACACACACACACACACACACACACACACACACACACACACACACACACACACACACACACACACACACACTTAAAAAGGTATTTAACTTCAACCTCTGTTCAGGTGTGTGAAATGGGACGGACAGTGGACCAGGGGAGTGACTGAAAGACTTTATTAATTCAGAACCGTCCTGTGCATGTGAGACCGAATGAAAAGCGGAGACACAGAGATGGTAAAAAATAATGAGGGAGGAAGGTGAAGATAGAGAAAAGATTAATAGAAGTGAGCGAGAGGGGAATAGGTGATAAAAAGGAGTTGGGGTTGATGGAAGGTACTCTATGAAAGCGAGGGAGATACAGTGAATAACCCATTTAGACCAGGGAAAGAATCTGTGTCATTTTTAGATGTCTTTGGCTATTCAAAAATAGCAGATCTACAAGCTCGTAGCACGGCAAAGTTGTGAAAATTCGTGAAACATTTGTAACTCAAATCTTTGTTTCTGGGGGTTCTACAAATGCCTTCTAAATCCTGTTTTTTGAAAAACGTATATTTCTATATCAGTGGTCCTCAAACTTTTTTAAGTCAAGGACCCCCAAAATGATGTGCATTTGGCCGCCGAATCCTAAACTCAAAATGTTTTGTTCCAGGGACCCCCAGAAGCAAAGATTTGAGTTACAAATGTTCCCTTTAAAAATATATTCAAATATTTGCACAAATGTTCAAGATTTTTCAAGAATAGCAGATATACAAGCTGTGAGCTTGTATATCTGCTATTTTTGAATAGCCAAAGTATAAAATATGCATAAAGTGGTTACACATAATGCGTTCCCGGTTTGAATGGGATAAGATAGTGCACCTCGCATGCAGGGCTATAGAGGAGATACAGAAAGAAGGATTCTCTGAGTCCCAAATGGACGGAGGACTTTAATATTGTGCTTTTGATGAAACGCTGTGCGCATGGTATTGAGGTATTGAAGCATTGAGGACAGTGGCGAGGTATTAAGGTATTGAAGTATCAGCGGCGGCTGGGGGCACCCAGGGACACCGATGCCTTCTGGGGTCTTTGAATTGCAATGGGCCCTGCTGCCTTCACGCTGTAATGGGAGATCCACAATACTAGATCTGTTGCCAGTGTGGAGACAGAGAGGCAGACGAATACAATAAAGGTGCCCTCTCCTGACCATGGATGCCAGCAAAAAAAACGCAAATGCCCCCTCTCCATGCCCTACTCGAAAGCAGCATTGAAGAGGATTCCCACTTTCTTACAGTCCTGAACTGGAATGCAGCATTTTATGTTGAAAGAATTGCACATAATTATAGCTGATTTACAAGCTCGCAACGCGTCACAACGAGTCGCAGTGCGATGCGTTGTGAGCTATGTACCGCGCGCAACAAAGTATATACATCATTGAAACCTGGCCGGGCGCACACGGGCGAACGAGGAGAGCACACAAACACACACAGACAAGCAGACGAGTCACGAGTGATCCGTCTTAATTTGAGACAGTAGATAGGTATGTGTGGACAAAAAAGTATTATACTGTTCATTTCAAATTATTTGTCAAGCAGGGGCCTATCTCTCTCTCTCTCTCTCTCTCTCTCTCTCAGTCCAGTGTAATTTCACAATTTGCTGATTGAATTTTGATCGATCACAACATTTCTGACTGACAGGCACTTCTAGGCAATCATTATTAATCACTAATACTTAATAACAGCAACTGATAATTTTACTTTGATAACCAGTAATTCTAGGCTAATGGATTGTTAGGGCAGGCTGGGGGGTTGTTGTGGCTGTTCTTGCAAAGATTGTTTTTATCAAAGTGCCTCATGATCAGGGCAACAAGTTTTTTCTTTTCTTTCAGTATCCTAGATTCCTAGTGTTCATTTAAAATGAGGTATTCCTCTAAATCTGGGTACAAATGTAAAAGAAAACTTTGGCCGGTGCTCTTTTAGAACCAGCCCCTGCCCCTCCAATTCCCTCTGCACGTCCCTGGACTCATCTGTCATGGATACGTCATACGCCACAAGAAGTATGAGATCCACATGAAACCACGCCATTACTAGACCCACTGTTGTTATTGTTACAACTTACATACAGTACATATTAGTGCAAATGTGTTTTGGTTCCTCACACAGGTTTGCAGCATAATGACAGTAACAAAAACATTAAGAATAGCAGCAATCGTATGACGTGTCATTCGTTTTTTACATTGGTCTTAGCACACATTGCGGTGCTTAAGGCACACTAGGGAGAAAGTAATGGTATATACGTGTGGTGTCGACACAGTGAGAACACCTACTGTAGGTACGGAGGAATTAATGGTAGATGCAGAAGGAGAGGAAGGAAAGTACAGAGTGGAAACAAATCCAGCTCTGGACAAAAGAAGCTTGAGAATGACCCTGCTTCAACGGACATGAGAATCCCAACCTGCTGAAGAGCTCCCCTCTGGCTCTGAAGCACCACATGGGGTTCAATGGAAGACACTCGATGATCAAAAGCTGCTTTGGTCAGACGGGGCTAAAAAGAAACTGGCCCAACCACCTTCAAACGTGGAGAAGCAGACCTTACCACGCAGCACTGTCTTGTCTTACCCTCTACTACCCAACCCTGGCAGCTTGAGAGACCTCAATAGGCTAATAATGCAAAGAACTAGTGTAAAGAAATGGAAAACATGGCATATAAACCAACAAGCTTCGAAGACGCGCAAAGAAAAGATTGAAAGATTTCAAAGGCACGAACAGAGGTGAAGAGAGGCGAGTGTGAATGAGTGAATGAGTGAGTGAGTGAGTGAGTGAGTGAGTGAGTGAGTGAGTGAGTGAGTGAGTGAGTGAGGGATAGAGCTACCATTCAGTAAAACATGCTCTAGCATGAGTTGAATCTTAATTGATGGATTGCAGTGAGATGACTCACAGTTATTTTTAGCTGCAGAGACTTGAATGCTGCTCCTGTGTGGGTGTGTGTGTGTGTGTGTGTGTGTGTGTGTGTGTGGGTGGGTGTGGGTGTGGGTGTGTGTGTGTGTGTGTGTGTGTGTGTGTGTACATATTTTATGAAAATATGTACAATAATACACATGTGTGACTTTTGAATGTCTGCATGTTTAAATTACTATAGGGGGAGAATTCAGGCAAACCGGTTATCTACCACAGTGGTTCTCAAACATTTTCACGTCAAGGACCCCCCAAATGATATGTATTTGGCCGCGGACCCCCATCTCAAAATATTTTTTTCAGGGACCCCCAGAAGCAAAGGTTTGAGTTACAAATGTTCGCTTTAAATATATATATATATTCAAAGATTTGCACAAAATGTTCACGATTTTTCAAAAATAGCAGATCTACAAGCTCATAGCGCGGCACTCGGTGCCGCTCTATGAGCTTGTAGATCTGCTATTTTTGAATAGCCAAAGTATAATGGTTAAAGTGGTTAAAATGATTGTGAAGCTATATTAACAAATTATGTTGGGGACCCCCTGGTATCCCCCCCAAGGACCCCACTTTGAGAACCAATGATCTACCAGACAGCCTCTGTACCCACTAAGCACTGTTGTTTCATTTAATGTAAACATGCGCGTGCACACACACACACACACACACACACACACACACACACACACACACACACACACACACACACACACACACACACACACACACACACACACGCACACGGCGACACACTGACCTGTATCCCTATGGACGAGCGCGGGGTCTTCAGGTACTCCTCGGCCTTGGACATGAGCACGGCCTTGTCGCAGGTGGTCACCGCCGAGCCGTGGCTGTCGGTGGACGGGTGCCTCTTCCCGCCGCCGGACATGGCGCCGGCGGCCTCCATGGCGATGGTGACGGCCTTGGCGCTGTCCAGGCTGTCCGTGGAGTTGTAGAGGGCGCGGCCCAGGCTCAGGCCCAGGCCGTCCGAGGCCCCCCACATGCCGCCGATGCCGCCGCCGCCGCCGCCGCCCCGGGGGTGCCTGGCCTCGTGGTAGGCGTCCTGCGTGGACTCGGTGCTGCTCTGCGCCGTGACGGAGATGAGGGGCTTGGAGGTGGTGCGGGGCGGGACCGGCGGCGGCGGGTTCTTCTTGCTGTAGCTGGGCGTGTAGGTGACGGCTGGAAAACACCCAAGGAAAGGGGGGAGACAGAAGTCTAAAGCAGTGCTGTTCTACAACAAAAATGATATCGTCTCTGACGGGTGGAAACCTCATTATGTCCAAAACTGTTACTTTTCAAGATTCAAATTCAAAAGCATCAAAAGAAGCAGATCTGCAAGCTCAAAACGCGTCGCTTCGCGCCGCGTTTTGAGCTTGTGGATCGGCTACTTTTGATGCTTTTGTGTGACGCTTTAGTATGATCAAGTAGGGCGTTAATTTACAAAAAAAAATAGGTTTCTGCCCGACAGCAACAATATATTTCAAATATATATATTTTCATTAGAATTATTTAAAAAAAAGAACAAAAGAAAATATTCCAACATTTTGGCTTAAAGGGCAAGACCACTTTGGTAGAGGTTTGGGTTGTGTAGTTACCTTGCCATGATGTAACTCCAAAGGTGGGCAAGAAATAAAAAAATATTGCTCCATTGATAAGAAATTGTTAATTCAAAATATGCTCCTCATTGACTTACATTGTACGGTAAAACAGCTCTCAAAGTCACTCTTTTAGCACATAAACGAACGCAAACAAAGTTGATTCAGACAATATAGAACATCACCAAACCCAGTACTGTTTTTTTTTTTTTATAAAAATGTCAACTTCCTGTTGATTTTGCCATTTTTAATAAGTAGAAAACCTGGACTGGATCTGCGGATCCGGATCCAGATCTTCAGATAGTAAAATCAACAGGAAGTTGACATTTTTATTAAAAAAACAAACAGTACTGGGTTTGGTGATGCTCTATATTGCCTGAATCAGCTATGTTTGGGTTCATTTATGTGCTAAAAGAGTGACTTTGAGAGCTGTTTTACCGTACAATGTAAGTCAATGAGGAGCATATTTTGAATTATCAATTTCTAATCAATGGAGCAATTATTTTTTATTTCTTGCCCACCTTTGGGCCTCTACCAAAGTGGTCTTACCCTTTAAGTGATTAATTCATAATGTAATTTTGTAAGTTTGGGTCATGGGGAGACATCACATTTCTCTTTTGGGTATGCTGGAGCTGACACCATTTGGGAACCCCTGATCTAAAGCAAGGGTTCTCAAAGCCTGTAACCCCCCAGAATAATCATATTTGAACTGGGAACCCCACCCTGACAAGCAGTTGGAATTGTAGGCAGTACATTAAGTTTGACTCGGTTTCACAGATACATTTTGTGAAAATAGCCGAACTACAAGATCACAGCGAGGCATTGTGAGCTTGTAGATCGGCTATTTTCACAATGTTTGCCTCTTTCTTACGTAATATTTGACAATTTGACCAATTTCGTATTAAAAGGGTCTTAAAAGTCATTAAATTGTAACTTTATAAATGTGCAGATACCCTGCATACGGTTTGTTTACCGTTGAGTGAGAAAACCATGTTGCACATTAAGCTAATCATGTGGGGACCCCCCGAAAATAATTTGGGGACCTCCCTTGGAGTCCCGACCCCCAGTTTGGGAACCACTGCTCAAAAGCAATGTCTGGCCAATAAGATGTCACTGTATCCGCATGCAGTGGATCTTCTTCAGGTCAGTTTCAAACTGATCTGAAGAAGAAGATCCCTTCAAATCCCAGTCATTCCGATCAAATACCCGGGTATAGAAACCCGTTAATTTCTCTCAACACATACTTCTGAAACCAGCCGGCTACAACAGAAAAAATAATCCAAAACATAGATGCACATTCAGCACATGGTTTCCTGTTAACTATTCTGCAAGATTCTACAGAAATTAATGGAACGCTGCATGCTCTGTACCAGGGGTCTTCAACAGGGGGTCCGGGACCCCTAGGGGGTCCTCAGAGCTACTACAGGGGGGCCACCAAATCTTTGTGTGATATGATTATTATTATTTTTTTACATTAACCACTTGAACCCTAGCATCCCTTTTTTGTTGTATTTTTGGCAAAGAGGTATAGGTGTAGAGGGAGACAGGAGCAGACCAAGTAAAAAAAAAAAGGTTAATCTGAAACACAATTTATTACAATACAGAGGGGGTCCCTGCTTCATCTCTCTCTCAGCTAGGGGGTCGTTGGCCTGAAAAACATTGAAGACCCCTGCTCTATAGACGAATCCACAGAACGGCAATCATAACTGCGGTGTCAAGTGGCTGCCGCTCCGCACCGCGACACCGCAGTTATGATTGCCTATAGGCAGCGCATCTGTGGATTCGTCTACACCGACTAGTTGAGCTGCACAGGGATTGTGAACCTTTCGTAATGAGGCATGTCACTCTCTCTCTCTCTCTCTCTCAATACTCTGCTGTATACCATCATCAAACCACAACAAGGAGACCATGAAACCTCACGTGTTAGATCTCTAAGTCAATATCTGACATATGGTGAAAATTGGTGGTCAAAGGTCCGGGTCGAGAAGGTCGGTTATTGATTAAAACATTGTTGTTCGTACATGAACATCTGAATTATTCATGGATGAGATTGATTGCATTTGAAGGGCTTGTCTCGAGGCATTTCAACACCACTGTGTTAAGGTTAGACGTAAGTATAATGACGTCAAATTGACATCTCAGTTTGGCATTTCACTGCTCAACTATTATGCACACGCACACCTCAAGGTGGCCCATGTTTGGGCGATGCTGGGCTGTGCAGTTCATGCAGGAGTTCAGAACACAAAGCCACTCTTTTCTTCTTTTAGGCATGGCAGAGCATTGAGCTCTCTCACACACACGCACGCACACGCACACGCACACGCACGCACACACACACACACACACACACACACACACACACACGCACACGCACACGCACACACACCTTGTAAGTCTTGTTAGGTGTGACAAAGCCTGCTTTTATTTTTTTTAAGTTCATTACTACTAATGAACTAAGAATGTATTAATCCCATAACTGACTAATTCAACCTAATCTGCATTGGTGGGTTTATGTTTGTTGTTGCGTTTGTTGATGCTCATCTTAGTCAGAGTTTTGCCTGAGCACAAAAATGGACAAAAAAAAGATTTGTCCTCAAAGGCCCTGGTCATGTGGCGCCTGGGTACCCCCCCCCCCTCTCCCCCAGCAGAATCTCTCTTTTGTTTGGGATCAAAATCACGACAAGGCAGAGGAGGGCTGAAAGAGCTGCACGCACGTTGAAAGGTCATGCACTGTTTCCCCCCAAGTAGGCATATGAATGAGTATTCATAACAGAAGAATAACACCAAAGCCTGCATTAAAGTCGACTGATACAACACCCGAAAACACATGTTGAAGTGAAGTAGGGAAACTGAACTGCAGTCAAGTGCACTCATGAGTCACTCCGGCATCGCGTTTGAGGAGTGCTGCTGGTAGAATGTTTACAGCTTTTACCTTCTTATTCTGTCCAAATGAGGGGGTGGGGGGGGGGGGGGGGGTTTTCGAAGGACGGGTCCCTGAGTGCCTTCTTGGTTTTGACGTGCCTGCGCTTTCAAACAATGCTCGGAGATAAAAGCACTGCATGCGTATACAGCCTGAGACGACTGAAAACAGCTCTTCCAGTCTGAAGAGCATGTTACCGATCAAAGCTGAGGGGCCCTGCGGCTGCTTTAGAAACATTGATTCTCAACCTTTATTCATTTCAAGGACACCATTTTTTATGTCTGGTTTACCCCAAATATACAATATAAAATCCTCAGTGTTAATTTAACTCTGAGAGTGTACAAATGGAAACCAAATGGACCTGTAACCATTTTGTACACTCTCAGAGTTCACTTGGACCCCCTGGTGGTCCCCCAGTGGTGTAAATTAACTAAGTACATTTACTCAAGTACTGTACTTCAGTACAATTTTGAGGTATTCTTTACTTTACTGGAGCATTTCCAATTTTAAGTACTAGTTACTTTGTAGATTTGACAAAGCATACATTACCCAATTCAACCCTGTATACATTTCGACCATTTAAAAATAGCAGATCTACAAGCTCACAATGCGTAGCGATGATTTTCAAAAAGATTTTTATGCGTTTTATACATTAGAAAACATTCTGCATAATGAGTATACTTTCTACTTTTGGTAATTTAAGTACATTTTGATACCAATAGTTTTGTACTTTTACTCAAGTACATTTTGAATTCCGGACTTCTACTTCTAAGTAACAGAGTGTATATACATTGCAGTATCAACCTGACAGAATTTGAGTACTTTTTCCACCACTGTGGTCCCCAAACCTGACGTTGATTACCAGTACTTTAGAAACTCCTGGGAAGAGGTGATTGGGGGCATGGACTCATTCTTCATAGGGTACGCTGCTGGGAGTTAATATTTCGCTTAGTGTTCTAGCTGACAGAAAGCTACCTCCACGCACAGCAATTAAGGTCTAAAATATGAGAGTGAAATACTGACTATTGTGAGTTCTAATGCACTGCCACCTCCTCCACACTCACTCCCCAAAGGCTTGGTAATAACAATATTCTTTCCTAATTGCACAGAAACCTGAGAGAGAGGCCATTATAATGTTAAAAGTAATGCTGTTTCTCCACGTGTCACTCCGGTTTGGCCCGGGCATCCCAACAACGGGTTGGAACGTGGACGCGTTGAACTATGGGCAATTATATTGTTACATCGGCTCCCATTCCATCTACCTCTTCCTAATTCTCTCTGTGTGTGGATTGGGTGACTAGAGACGGGGGTGTGGCGGCTAGTTGGAGCCTCCTCAGCTGCACCTCTTCAGCAATCTAGTTGCCTCTATATAAGCGCTGCCTTGTTCTCCAGTTCTTGTCAGATCCTAAACGTTTTGTGCTTTTTCTGAAACCAGAACCTGTTGGATTCCTATCCTGTTTTCGTGGCTTCCCTGGACCTCGCCTGCTCTGCCAGCCTAAGCCTAGGCCTCAAGTTTTGGCCTATTCTTTGTTTGACCATTTTTTTGCCTGCTTTTGCCGTGTTGCTTTTGTTTGCTCTCTGAGCTGGCAATAAATCTATATTCTTTGAACTTATCCTTGCCTCCGTGTCTGAGTCAGCACTTGGGTTCACCTATAGACTTTAACCTTAACATATATCTGCGAGCGGGAAGCTTGCAGTGGTGTAAAATAACTTAGTACATGTACTCAAGTACTGTACTTATGTACAATTTTGAGGTATTGTTTAACTTTCTTCAGTAATTTCTGCTGTCTTTAACTAGGAGAAACATCGTTTTTTTTTTTCTCTAACGCTGCTTGCAGATGAAAAACAATTCCGGACTTCTACTTGTTGTAACAGAGTACATATACATTGCAGTATCAACCTGACAGAATTTGAGTACTTTTTCCACCACTGTGCCCCCCAAACCTGACGTTGATTAAAATTTCATAGGTAATACAAAAAAACAACAAAATGTATAGAGAAGATTTCCACATTTCTGACCAAAAAGGTATAGGCTGAAGCCATAGCTTATATTACGTCAACCCTTTTAGAAAACAAAGAAAAAATTTAAGTCAAAATGGAGAGAAAAAAACCCAAGAAAAAGAAGCAAGGTACAAGAACAAGACACTTTTGATGTACAGGAGCACAACTGTGTTCGGATAGAAGACGCTCGACAAAGCCGCGGTGGATTCGAACCCCCCGCAAAACACCAGAGAGCCGTGGTTGGTTTTTATTATTTGTTTTGATGGACCTATATTCAAGGTGCTATATTCAAGGTGACTATAATATTAACCTCTTTAAAAATGAAGTACATACTCCTACCCAAAATTTCCTAAACACCTTATATTCAAGCTACTTTTATCCAGTGATCCACAAACCAACCAGAGTAACTGACAAGTCTGCTACATTGATAGATAACATCTTAACAAATGAAGTGAATAAAGTCCTCCAGGCAGGTATTGTGTGCACAGACATTTCAGATCATTTCCCCATCTTTCAATTTACCCTCCTTGACAAAATTAATAATCAGTGTGATGACAATTTTAACTACCGGAAATATAATGAAAAAAATATATCAACATTTAAAAATGTACTTGAAACTATATCTTGGGAAAATGTCTACACACAAACCGATGCAAATGGTGCATACAAAGCCTTTATTCAATCTTTTAATCATGTCTTTAACAAATGTTTTCCTCTAACAACTGTGAAAAATGCTCAAAAGCAGGAGCGCTGCAAACCTTGGTTTACCAGCGGATTGCAAAAGTCCTCAAGGAAGAAAAACAGACTCTATAAAATGTATATAACTAACCCAACCCCAGAGAACCAAGCCAAATACAAATTATACAGAAATAAATTTAATCACCTCCTCCGAGCAGTAAAAAAAAAGCATTACAGTGATAAGTTCAAGGCATCCTCCAGTAATATTAAAGAAAC
Organism: Gymnoscopelus braueri; assembly: GCF_963280865.1. Taxonomy (NCBI): domain Eukaryota; kingdom Metazoa; phylum Chordata; class Actinopteri; order Myctophiformes; family Myctophidae; genus Gymnoscopelus; species Gymnoscopelus braueri. The sequence goes on from NC_137621.1 coordinate 12,645,754, forward strand.
ATGGACAATCATCAACCAATTACTCAACCGAAGGAAAGCTAGATCCAAGTTCCCACATCAGTTCACTGATGGTGGGAAAACCATCACAGACCCCCATGAAATAGCTCAAAAGTTTAATAATTTCTTCATAAATGTCGGTCCCTCTCTCAGTAAAAAAATTGTAAGTACAGATGGAAGTCCCCTGGACTATATTGATGGTTGTTACCCTGTATTTAATAACTTTGAATGCCCTGCCCCACAGGAGATACTTGACATCATAGACAAGCTAAAAACAACAGCAGCTGGTCATGACGAAATTAGAACTTCACTCATTAAGGAGGTAAAAACAACTATCATAAATCCACTAACTTACATATGTACAATCTCACTGTCAACTGGAGTGGTACCAAATGACCTAAAGATAGCTAAAGTCATCCCTATTTACAAATCAGAGGATCCAAACTACTTTACTAATTATCGCCCTATATCAATACTACCATCCTTTTCAAAAATTCTAGAAAAGCTTGTTTACAAAAGAATACTCCAGCATATAAACTCAAATAATATACTTTATAATCATCAATATGGCTTTCGTAAAAACCACTCAGCGTACATGGCCTTACTTGACCTCACTGAAAAAATTACAGATGCACTAGATAACAAAGAATATGCACTAGGACTTTTCCTGGACCTTTCGAAAGCTTTTGATACTGTCAATTATAACATATTGCTTGCTAAAATGTCCAGATATGGGTTTCGTGGTACTGTTTACAACTGGCTAGAAAATTATATTACAAATAGACAACAATATGTCGCAGTGAAAAATACGGAATCACCTAGAGCAAGACTATCATGTGGAGTGGCGCAAGGTTCAATTCTTGGCCCACTGTTATTTTTAATTTACATAAATGATTTACCTGCAGCAACAAATACCTTATTTCCAATCTTATTTGCCGACGACACAAGCGTCATCCTTTCCCACAAAAATTTCAATACACTTATCAACGAAGCGAATCAAGGTCTGCAAATACTTTCCAAATGGTTCCAACTTAATAAACTGTCATTAAACATTAAAAAAACTAAATTTATAATATTTCCTGGTAGGAAGAAATTCAACCCTGAGGAAGCTAAGCTTAGTATTGATGGTAGTGAAATAAGCAGAGTAGCCTCCACCCCATTTTTGGGAATAATTATAGATGAAAAATACAGCTGGAAAGAACACATCGACCAGGTAACAAAAAAGGTCTCAAAATCAGTGGGGATTATTAGAAAAATCAGCCCATTCTTAAACAGAGCCTGTCTAAAAACCCTTTACTACAGCCTAATATATCCTTACCTAACCTACTGTAATATTGTATGGGCTAGTACCTATCCTTCTTGTCTCCATAAATTATTTATACTACAAAAAAGGTTTGTCAGATTAGCCACAAATTCTAATCCACGGGAGCCCTCCTCACCCCTTTTTTCAACACTCAATATACTAACAATCTTTAATATAAATATACTCCAAACATGTCTATTCGTATATAAAACTAAACACCAATACACCCACCTCCCAGATCATTTCAAATTGTATTTCCAGCCAAATTCTAGCTTTCACCCATATCCCACTAGGCAAGCAAACCAACTGCACGTCCCGCTGTATACCACCAATAGGGGGCAGTTCACCATCAAGTACAAAGGGGTTTCACTATGGAATGCCCATTTCAGTTTGGTGGCCACCACATCCTCCCTACCTACCTACAAAAGAAGCCTAATAAGTAAGTTAAATACCCAAATGGAAAACTAGACCAGCTTCCAAATCATTTCATCCTGATATTCACATAAATATGTAACAGAATAATTGTTTTGCTTTGTTCAATACTTTTTGCTTTTGTTTTTTTTGTTCTGTCTCGTCTGCTCAGTCTTGTACTTTTATTTTTTATCAGATGTCCTATACCCTTTATCATAGGTATATGTATATACTTTTTATATTTTGTTTTTGTTTTTGTTTTTTTCTGTTTGTCTTTGTTTTTAATATTAAATAACTCTTATTATATGTAATGTAAACGGTGAGGTTCTCACATAAGCCCCCCAGGGTTTCTTACCTCACCGGCACAACAACTATCACATAATGTTTCCCTCGGAAATAACTAACATGTCCTGTAAATGTATACAAAAATGTTGTGCAAATAAATCAAATCAAATCAAATCAAACCCTGATGAAGGCAGCTCTTGCAAAAACGTTGGGGGGAAAAGAACGGCATTAAAAACACAGTGAAACCTGACAGTGTGTGACTCTCTGATTCATTTGATGTTTACACACGCCAGTGGTTGGAACCCCTCCAGCTCTGGGTCTGTGCCACTCGGTACATAAACGTGTTTGTCTGTTTGTTTTTGCCAGCGGGCTTTGGGAGAGAGAGGTGAGAGCCATTTAAATAATTCATGATGACAAAAGGACCCGATTGGCTTCATTCTGAATCCGTGACAATCTTTGTCCCCTATATATACCTCCCCAAACCAGACCCTTAACCCATTCAAATCTGTGTAACCACTTCAACCATTATTTTATATTTTGGCTATTCAAAAATAGCAAATATACAAGCTTATAGCGCGGCACTCAGTGGTTCACAAACCTTTTCATACCAAGGACCCCCAAAATTATATGTATTTGGCCACGGACCCCCATATGTTGTTCCAGGGACCCCCTGAATTAGATTTTTCTAAGATCAGATCGATCTACAAGATCAATCTACAAGCTCGTAGCGCGGCACTCGGTGCCGTGCTATGAGCTTGTGGATCTGCTATTTTTGAATATCCAAAGTATAAAATGTAGTTGGTATAGTATAACTGGTTAAAATGATTGTGAAGCTACATTAACTGATACAGCTGGGGACCCCCTGGTATCCCCCCCAAGGACCCATGGGGGTCCCCGGACCCCACTTTGAGAACCAATGGTTTAAATGGTTAAGGTGACCATGAACTGTATACAATGCGTTGGGTCTCAGATGAAATGTCCACATCGCATCATAAACGTGGCAGAGATGTTTCATGGCTCTGGCAAAGAATCCCTGTCGCCGTTTCATTTCACAGAGAATCAATCACAATGTGTTAGTCTATGTGCAGACAGTTTCGTGAAAAATGATATTTTCAGCTCTCTTTGGAGGATTGCCAGCCGATGTTGTCCTCTTCTGTCAAGTCTGTCCAAATTTTCACTCCTATCTTTTATTCTGCTTTAGTTCTCTGGAGGTAAAACATTTGACCCTGCTGGCGTATATGTCGGTTGACGTACTGTAGGTCGTAGTTTTATCGCACAGTGTGACAGCACAGCGCTGACAGGTAGAAGCAATTCAACTCACAAAGTGGGGTACGGGGACCCCCAGGGGTCCTTGGAGGGGGGGTATAGCATCACAAACAAGCATCACAATATAGCATCACAATCATTATAACCACTTTATCCATATTTTATACTTTGGCTATTCAAAAATAGCAGATGTGCAATTTATTTTTAAATTGGCACAAAAGACTTTCAGATGGGGATCCGCGGCCAAATAAATAATATAAATTTGAGGTGTCCTTGGCACGAAAAATGTTTGAGAAACACTGTATTAGATGGCCACCCAGGATTCGAATAGGGTCTCCCCCGTGGGGGGGGTAAGGGCATTTATAGCGATCCCCCAAGCATAGAGTTATATATTAGATTAAATTAGACTAGATTAGATTAGATTTATATCTAGAGGGCGGACTGCCCCGCCCCCAGCTATTCATTTCAATTAAAGTTGCTCACTGCACGTTTGAAGCACCTGGAAGAATATTCTTCTTCTGCATTTGGGCACTAAAATGTGTTGCCCAAATGCGGAAGTCTTGAGCACCGAGCAGGCGCACTAGGGTTTCAAACAGTAGAAGCATGCGCAGTGGCATTAAAATGCGGAAGTATTGCATTCTCAGGTTTGACCACCAGGCGACGGCCGCTTCACTGTCCTTACCGTGGCTCTGGGAGCTTGTCCCCAAGACTTGTCTGCATTTGACCCTTCCTATTAGGAGCAGTGTGCTCCCACTGGGGGGCGCACAGGGACCAATGCTCAGGGACACCGTCATCCATATTAAAGCCTGGAGGAGCCCAGCACAGGGACCAATGCTCAGGGACACGGTCCTCCACACTAAAGCCTGGAGGAGCCCGGGATTAAACCGGGGAACCTTCCGATTCCCATGGCCGCTCTATACCTCCTGAGCCAGTGCCTGCCGCCACTAAAAACAGGAAGCCGAGCATCTACCGTTCATCCAAAGGGGATGAACATGGCCATGGGGATATAGGTTTTATGAGCTGTCAGGGCTACTCCATTATATTCAGCCTGTTTATGACCTGGGGCAGGTCTACTCCATTAGTGGTTCTTTGGTTCCTTGTTTTTTAATTTCAAGGACTCCCAGTCTGATATGCATTGGGCTACAGACCCCCATAACTCTGATATGCATTAGGCTACAGACCCCCATAACTCTGATATGCATTAGGATATGGACCCCCATAACTCTGATATGAATTAGGCTATGGACCCCCATAACTCTGATATGAATTAGGCTATGGACCCCGATAACTCTGAGAGTTATAGAGAGTGAGAATTTGTACTTGTATGGAGTAGTACAGCCATTAAAGGAATCATTCACCCAAGAAATGACTTTATTTCTATCATTTTGGACTTTATGGACAGATTTTTGAGTGGCGCCAGCCACTCCTACACTTGACCGCGTGTGTGGGTCCGTCCGTCCGTCCGTTTGAGCACTGCCTCAACAGCTGCAGCTGATTGCAACACAAGGATGCAACCAGTTACACTAATTCATAGGCACCACTCTCTTCACACTGGGTGTGATTTTTTTATACTGTTTTGCTGTTGTTATACGTGTCGTACGAGTCTCTGATTAATTGCATTCATCAAGTTTATTTTCTTAATCTTTGGATTCTTGATTCACCGTTAAGGAATGTTTTACAAACTAAAATTCTCAGTGAATCAAAGACACCGGGTAGGTAAACGATAGAAATAAAGTCATTTCTTAGATATTCCTTTAAACTTGGAGCGTGCAGTAGATATTCAGGAGGTGGGGTGGGGGGTCCACCAAGACTGACAGAGATATCAGGGCTTTTCAAATGGGAAGTGACTGGACGGGGGAGTCCAGTTAACTAGCCAGTCACTTCACGTTTGAAAAGCCTTTATATCCCACCACCATGGAGGTCGTGGGTTCGAAACCACCGTGGTGCATCCGGCTTTGTCGAGCACGAACACAATTTGGCCCGTTCTTTGGGGGAGGGAAGCCGGACGGGGAGGGTGATATCGGTCATTGCATGTATATACTCTATATACATCTGTCAGCGGGGAGTGTTGGGCGGGAGGAGTAGGACGAAGGCTCTACGTCCTCCTGGTGGGGGCTCCTCACTGGCAGGTGAGTCAGTAGGATACGACAGCAGTGACAACACAGGAATGTGTGTGGGGAGGAATTAATTGGCCTAACGACTAAATTGGGGAGAAAAAGGGGTAAAAAATCACACCCAGTGTGAAGAGAGTGGTGCCTATGAATTAGTGTAACTGGTTGCATCCTTGTGTTGCAATCAGCTGCAGCTGTTGAGGCCGTGCTCTAACGGACGGACGGACGGACGGACGGACCCACACACGCGGTCAAGTGTAGGAGTGGCTGGCACCACTCAAAAATAATTGGCTACTCTAAATTTAAAAAAAAAGACTAAAGAAAAAAAATAAAAGCCTTTTTCCCCCTCTTTACTACACCAAATCTCTCTCATCAACAAACTTTGCAGATTGGTTATTTTCGGACATATGTCCGCCCCCCCCTCAGAATAGGGATGTTAGGATTCATGTGGTAAAAAATACACACTGTGGTAGACAGAGCAAACATTGAGAAATGAGTAGAGCTTTACCCAGGCTGAGTGGTACATCTCTCTGACCAGATGAACCACCCAGTCACCCTTAGCCAGTCAACCAATCACTCACTTCAACTGTCCTTTCACAAAATAGACTCCTCAGACAGGATGGAGAGAGAAGGGCTGAATGAGAGAGTGTGAAGGAGTCAAAGGGTGAGAGATAGAGGGAAAATAAGAGAGAACAGATGAGTTTGGGGGGGAGACGGGAGACGAGAGAGGCGAGTGAAAGACAGATTTAAAGAGGTATGTGATATATGTATGATTGTTATATGACTTGTTATATGTTACATGTATGCTTTGACACATTTTATCATGCCAATAAAGTTTTTTATTGAGAGAGGGGGGGGCAAAGAGGGAGAGTGATAGAGAGACCGACAGACAGACAGAGAGGGGGGGGGGGAGAGAGAGAGAGAGAGAGAGAGAGAGAGAGAGAGAGAGAGAGAGAGAGAGAGAGAGAGAGAGAGAGAGAGAGAGAGATGACCCATTCAGGCCAGGGGCATGATTCAGCAGCACACCAGAATAGAGCAGTTATCAAGCAGCCCAGTCAGAACTGCAGCTCCCCCGGTGGCTGCAGGCGTGTTACTGCAGCGTTTACATTTCATCTGAAGTGAAGTGCAATCTGCTTTTATTGTTACGTGTCAGGGACTGTAAGCATTCTAACTCCTATATATTTACACTGCATTCCTGACTGTACTGTACTGCACAATACTCTACTCATTCAGTAGTCAGTACGATGTACTGTATTTGTTCATTAATATACTGTCCATCTCAAATACAAAAAAATTAAGTATATTAACATTACTCACTCACTCACTTGCTCAATCACTCACTTGTTTGTTTGCTCATTCATTCAGTCAGTCAGTCAGTCACTTACTTGTTGGCTCATTCACTCACTCACTCATCACTCCCTCACTTGCTCACTCGATTGCTCATTCAGTCACTCGCTTGTTTGCCCGTCCACTCACTCACTCACTCACTCACTCACTCACTCATTCACTTGTTCGCTCATTCATTCACTCACTCACTGGCTATTAAAACAAACACATTAGTTTGAACATACTGCACTAGTTTATACATGTTTAAATGTTTACTTTGCATGGAAGCCAGTGTGTGTGCATCTCCATGACAACCAGATGCACTGCAGAGGTTTATGCAGCAGCTACCTACCAACAGCACTGTCTCTGTTTAGTGCATCCTCTATGGATGCGCGCACACACACACACACACACACACACACACACACACACACACACACACACACACACACACACACACACACACACACACACACACACACACACACACACACACACACACACACACACACACACACACACAGCTACTGCTGCTGCTGCAGAGAAACACAATCTTATGTAACGTCTCTGGTTATACGTCTCTGGGTCGCTATTGTTTGCTGAGCAAGACATCAGCAAGAGTCTGTGTGAAAGATCGGATTTAACAATGTGTGTGTGTGTGTGTGTGTGTGTGTGTGTGTGTGTGTGTGTGTGTGTGTGTGTGTGTGTGTGTGTGTGTGTGTGTGTGTGTGTGTGTGTGTGTGTGTGTGTGTGTGACACACACACACACACACACAGGACAGACCCGAAAGGATCCATTTGGAGCCCTGGGTGGTCCCAGTTGAAAAGCGGTGATACAAACGGCCTGGAGGGATGGCGTTATAGGGATGGAGAGGGAGAGGGAGAGAGAGAAAAGGACTAGAGCATAGATAGGGTGTTCCCCACCAGAACAACTAAACGTCAGACAGACAGACAGACAGACAGACAGACAGACAGACAGACAGACAGACAGACAGAGAGAGAGACAGACAGAGAGACAGACAGACAGACAGACAGACAGACAGACAGACAACGGATAGCAGAAGGCAGACTTGGTTGCCTCCAGTGGTGGGAAAAGTACTCAAATGTTTTACATAAGTAAAAGTATACTGCAATGTAGAATACTGCAAAGTAAAAGTCCGGAATTCAAAATGTAATTGAGTAAAAGTACAAAGGTATTGGTATCAAAATGTACTTAAAGTACCAAACGTAAAAGTACTACAATGTTTGAAAATAGCAGATCTACAAGCTCACAACGCGTTGCGATGAGACGGGTTGCGAGCTTGTAGATCGGCAATTGTAAAATAGCCTTGGTATAAAATAGGGCTAAAGGGGTTAATGTATGTTTTATAATGTAATAATTTATATCTGCAAAGTAACTAAAGTTTTCAAATAATTGTAGTGAAGTAAAAGTACAATATTTGCCTCCGAGATGGAGTAGAAGTAAAAGTATAGACAAGAGTAAAGAGAGTAAAGTAAAAGTACCTCAAAATTGTACTTAAGTACAGTACTTGAGTAATTGTACTTGTTACTTTACACCACTGGTTGCATCATTACTCAAAACAACAACTCCCGGTCAGAGTACTGAACCGTGTTCTGATGGATCACTGAGAAGCAAACACTGAACACATCCACACTAGCGAGTCCAACTCCTCTTGCTTTACTGTATTGTTGTTGCTGTCGGGCAGAGATCTTGTGTCTACATATTTCATTTTTTATGAGTTTTTCATAAATGAATGCCCTATTTTATGTGTGTGTGTGACGCGGAAAGAAAAATAAAAACACTAGAAAAAGTGTTCCTCGGAGCACAGGTTTCCACCAGGTCAGGTAGGTTATTGGGGTCAGCAATGTTCGGAATTTGCCAATAAGGATGGAATATGAAAAATTGGACAGATCCGTCTTGATCACTTGACTATAGAGAGATAATGTGAACCAATTTGCGTGATGTATGGACACAATTTGTAGGAGTAATATTAAAAAAAATGATTTGCAAAAATCTGCCTCCTGGTGGCGCTATAACAGGACAATGTGAAAAAGGTTGCATTTCTTCCTGGGTCTAGTCAGGTAAGTGCATGCAAAGTTTCATGGCAATCGGACGCTGCGTTTATGCCTTGAGGCATTTTATTCAAAACGAGCCACTCCTGCAAACTTTAGATGCCAATCTTAATCCATCAGGATGGAATATGAAAAAATCTGACAGATCCGTGTTGATCACAGAACCATAGAGATAATGTGTACCGATTTGTGTGATGTTTGGACAACATTTTATAATATCTTGCAAAAATTGCACCTATAATTACATGCCCAAAATAGGGAGGCCAGGTTAAAGGTAGGGTAAGTGATATTTTATTGTTATTGTGAATAAGTATTAAATACCTCTATTTTCTGATAGTATTCAATGTCATTGATATAGACACAGAGTGTTTGTTAAGTAAAAGGAGTCTCCCTGTCTCTTCAGCTCTTTGGTATGCTTTTTGAGGTCAGGATACCAATTTCATCCAATCAGGAGAGAGAACTCACACAGGTTACAGAATAAACAAGTGAAATTGGAAGTGATGAGACAAAGAAATGAGCGGACCAAATTGGAACTGGAACAGTATGAAATTGAAGCGGTTAATGAGCACTTTCTACCACTGTTACCGAACAAAGACTCTAATAGCAATGATTACTATCAGAATACTTTAACCTCTTAACAAAAACGTTTAAATATCACCTACATTTATGTCTGTGAATGGGTTTTATAAATATTTACTAAATGAAAATAGCTATGACTAAATAACTGCATTAGGTAGGATTTTTCCCCCATTTCCTGAAAAGTAACGGTTTTGTGGACATATGGGTTTCTTTCTGCCCGACAACAACGACAATGTCAAAGATGTTCCTGTGCTTTGCTTAGTCCAAAGCTGTTGGATCCTAATCCCTGCAGCCTCAGATGTTGCTGTGTCCGTTTCATGAGTGTCATCACCCTGACGGGTGCTATCTTTAACCCGTTAAGACCGGGAAAGAATCTGTGTAATTTTTAGATTTCTTTGGCTATTCAAAAAAAAGCAGATATACAAGCTCATAGTGCGGCACTCAAGCTTATATAAATATATAAAATGTGTGCAAATCTTTGAATATATATATTTTAAAGCGAACATTTGTAACTCAAATCTTTGCTTCGTGGGGGTCCTTGGAACAAAACAGTTTGAGACGGGGGTCCGCGGCCAAATGCATATCTAAAAATGTTTTCTAAATCCTAACAGTATGTTGCTATATCAGTGGTGCTCCAACTTTTTCATGTCAAGGACCCCCAAAATGATATGTATTTGGCCGCGGACCCCCATCTCAAAGTATTTTGTTCCAGGGACCCCCAGAAGCAAAGATTGGAGTTAAAAATTTTCACTTAAAAATATGTATATTCAAAGATTTGCACAAATTGTCAAGATTTTTCAAAAATAGCAGATATACAAGCTCATAGCGCGGCACTCTGTGCCGCGCTATGAGCTTGTATATCTGCTATTTTTGAATAGCCAAAGAAATAAAAAAATGACAAAGATGCGGTCCCGGTCTTAATGGGTTAAATAACGCTCGTCTGCCAGCCAGAGATGAGAGGAAGCGGTGAGCGGACAGACAGGAAATGACCTCCTCCTCCTCCTCCTCTCCCGGGGGGGCGGGGCGGTGTGTGAAATCCCCCGCGGCGCACAAAAGACAGCATCTGCATTGCGCCTGGCGTGCCATGATGTGGACGCCATGGCCTTATACCCTTATATGGTTGACTGGAGTCCCTCCAGGGCTCTATGCTAGTGTCTATTCCGTTTTCTGTTATTGTGTGGGTGGGGGAAAGCTTTCGCAGGAAAATAGCCGATCTGCTATTTTCCTGCGAAAGCTTTCCCCCACAATAGCTACGGACGCCGGGGTTGCCAAGTGGTTAACGCCAGCCCCATGACGCGTGCACGGCGGCACTTGACAAAGTGTCCTGTCCACCAGATGGATCACCGAAAAAGCACAAGGCGAGCTATAAATAGCAGCATCCAGAGGGGTTGCGCGTGCAGCGTGCGTGTGTGTGCGCGTGCCTGTGCACGTGCGCGTGCCTGCCTGCCTGTGCGATGCTGTGGACTTGGGCCAGGCTTTGAGGAGAGGGGAGCAGAGAGGACAAATCACTTGTAAATGTCTCAAGCACATTGATGCCTGACAAAGCTCATTGGTTGAGCTCCCGCGCTCTCTCACACAAACGGGCACAAACGCACGCACACACGCACGCACACACGCACACACACACACAGACACACACACGCTAGCTAGAGGAAGAAAGACCCATTTCGCATTCTACTGCCGTTTTCCAATCTACCTGCTAGATAAGGCCTTGCGCTTAACGAATCAATAACGGCGACGACGCGGTGACGGCTCAAGGAGAGAGCGGTGACAGCGGACCAAACAGTGTGAATACTGAAAGACACACCGAGAAGCAAAGCAAAGCTCTCATTGTGTGCGTTGGAGGATTATCAATGCACCGTGGAGCCGCCGGTTGTTTTTTCTCCAAATAAACTCTTAATTGTGAGTCAGTGTGGCGCGCCGCGTATATATGCTGTCTGGCAATTTAGTTAAGTAGTCATGAATCAGCCTTTCAGCAACTAAAGCCTGATGAAATCTGCACTTTTCATCCCGGGCGGGCGGGCGAGTGTAACTAATCCTGCACAGACAGAACACAAAGTCAATTTTCAGGGGAATTCCCAATTTTTATGTCGTGCCGTCACTGTTGGGTGGACACCTTGTACTGCCTGTCCATAAGCGTTACTTTGGAATGGAAAAATGAACCTGTGTTCCAATGTTGTTATTATTTAGTCACAACAAGCTCTGGTTTTGATTCCTCCCCCACACACGCATTTCTGCGTGTTGTCACTGCTGTTGTTTTCTGCTGACTCACCTGCCAGTGAGGAGCCCCCCACCAGGAGGGCTCAATACTCCTCCCGCCCAACACTCCTCGCAGGTGCCACCCCAACCCGTAGGAATACGTATGTGCAATGACAATTATCACCCTCCCTGCCCGGACCGGCTTCCCTCCCCTGAACACGGGCCAATTGTGTTGGTATAGACCAGTGGTTTTCAACCCTTTTCATATCAAGGTTCATTATTTATTCTGCATTTGAGCCACGGATCAGAGATTTAGCCTCTCGGAACCCAAAATGTAGAATATTTTGTCATCGTTGTATAACATTTTGTCCACAAATCCATGCTGTATTGATGTTGGTACCATAGGAGAGATAACAGGCAAAGACTTCTTGTAAATTAAGTAATGCAGATGTTTAACAATAATTTAACTCTTGAGAGCGAAAATGAAACGGATCCATTTGGTTTCATTTTACGCTCTCAAGAGTTAAAGATCTATAAGGGTCCATTTGGTTACCAACTCTCCATCATTTAGCTGGGGACCACCTGGAACCACCGGTGGTCCCCGGACCACTAGTTGAGAACCACTGGTCTAGACGCTCGACAAAGTCGAATGCACCGCAGTGTATTCAAACCCACAACCTCCGAGGTGGTGGGCAGGCACTTTACCACTGTGCCACAACAGACCACTGTCTATGGGTTGCCATGGGAAACCACTTTCCCATGTGGACATTCAGAGAAGGAGAAGGCAAAGCTTTGAATGCCCCGGGTCGTAATATGTTTATCATATATCCTTATTTATTCACAAAGACAACAATGAAATAGCCTTTGTTAAATGCATAAACCGTAGTGTCCATGGTTAACATGTTGAGTTCCTTGTGTGAGTTGAGTTCCATGGTGATTGTTCGGTGCACGGTGGCACTTTTATACTGATTGGTCAGCTATACCAGGGGTACTCAACCTGTCGGTCGGGACCCCCAGGGGGTCCCCAAAGAATAGTGAAGTGACAATTTAAGGACTTTTAAGACCTTTTTAAAATCCTAAAAAAAAAGAAAGAAAATAAATAAGACCATTACTGCGTCAAACGTACTGTAAGCAACAAACTATACTATAAAACATGATGAAAATGGACATCATTATCTGTCAGAGAGCTTGTCCAAACATTTATCACTAAAGCCTAATTTATAAATAACATATTTTTAACTAACTAAAAGTCAGTTTTTTGTTTTAATCATGAAATTCTGTTACTTTGAGCAACACAGTCACACAATAAAGTATAAATCAGGTTTATGGATTGGCAGTGGACAGCTTAAAGAAAACTCCACAAGCTGTAATGTTAAAAAACAAATGCACATCTAAAACTCTGCGAACACAAGATGAGTAAGAAAAGCAATATTTTATCCGCAGAAAGAAGTTCACCTAAAGTAATCATCAGCAGGTATAGTTTATTACGCTATCCCAGGTTTATGTCATCACAACTGGGTGCAGAAGAAGAAAACAGAACGCTCTTTGAGGAGGATTATGTTATGTTGTCGTCTCCGCCAGGCCTTCGGCTAGCCTGGTAGAACATCCCGGTCGCTGAATTCACATTTAATTTGATTTCAGTAGAAATCGATCGATTTAGTTTCTACTGAAATCAAATTAAATGTGAATTCCGCGACCTGGATGGTCTACCAGGCTAGCCGAAGGCGTGGCCGAGACTTATGTTTTGCACCCTGACTGTCTGTCCGTCCGTTGGCCCCATAGACGTGAACCTATGCACACAAACTTCCTGAATGCCAGAGCATCAGATCGGCCTGTTATACCGCCACCAGGAAGCCGATTTTTGCAAAACACATTTTTTATATTACTCCTACAGATTTTGTCAAAACATCACACAAATCGGTACACATTATCTCTATGGTCATGTGGTCAAGACGAATCTGTTCGATTTTTCATATTCCATCCTTATTGGCTAAGATTGGCTTCCAAAGTTTGCAGGAGTGGTCCGTTTTGAACAAAATGCCCTGCGCATGTTTCACATAGTGCCACCAGCAGGCCGATTTTTGCATACATACATACAAACAACATATTTTTTTATATTACTCCTACAGATATTGTCCAAACATCACACAAATTGGTACACAGTATCTCTATGGTCACGTGATCAAGACGGATCTGTCCGATTTTTCATATTCCATCCTGATTTGCAAATTGCTGGCCCACAATAACCTATACCTGACTTGACGGAGACCTGTGCTCCGAGGAGCACTTCCACAGCATGATCCAGTCCTTCATGTAGGCTTATATGACAACAACATGACAGGGCTGTAGTAGCTTTGTGTTCATCTCTGGATGTCTCTCTAATGAAACGTTTTAACACTGCATGAAGACACTTAAAAGTTTTGTATTTTATGGAAGACAAATGAACAACCGTACTTTTGAAAAAGCTGATTCAGCCAATTCAGCAAACTTTCACAAACTGCTCAGTACAGTTTCAAACGCAAACACCACAAGAAAAATAAATAATTGGCAGTTCAGATACGTTTTTCATAGATCTTTTTTTTGTTCAAGTGCACTTTATTAGAGCACAGAGTTAAATTGGTGAGTTCTTACAAAGCCCCCATGAGTGGAGAAGCACAGATATTTCTTGTAATTTGCCCGGCGTTTTCTTTTTTTTATTGTTCATGGGCTGGCTGCAGAATGATCATTGTGTGTATTGGGTTGTCTGGAGAATCTTTTCCTGACACTAAACAAAATGAATACATGAAGGGAACAGAAATATAGACGCATCAATCATAAACATGCACCTTATAGTTTTTTTTTACCAGTCAATCACAGTCTTAGAAAATGTCTCACAATGATCTTCGTTTGAGCAAATTAGAACACACTTCAATATGTCATATATACCTCTTGTTTGTTTTACATTCTCAGTCTTTGATTCCTGAGCATGAAGATTGTACATTATTACAGTAAAAGATACAACACCACTTCATCAGCACCTTCTGTCCTCATAGATTGTTTGAGACAAAATTAGGTAATGATGGGCAGAATAAATATTTTTACAAAGCTAACCGAATCCTGGCTGTGTGTCTGTGTGTGCGAGCGTACGTGTGTGTGTGTGTGTGTGTGTGTGTGTGTGTGTGTGTGTGTGTGTTAGGGATGGGACGATAATCGTCATCATCGTTTATCGTGATAAAAAACCCGCTCACAATATACCGTATCGTGGAGAATTTATCATGAAATTGTCCTCTGTCATATACTAGGATGAAATCGTTTTTGTTGAGCTGCAAATTCAGTGCCTCTTAAACTCTATACTTGATGAAACGTCGCCAAAAATAGCAGATCTACAAGCTCACAACGCGTTGCAACGCAACACGTTGTGAGCTTGTAGATTGGCTATTTTTGGCAAATGTTCCTCCCAGAATAGGGATGCTGGGTGTTCAAGTGATTAACAAAAGTGCCATTAAAAGTTCTAAGCATATTTTGATTATCGCGATAATATCGTTAATCGTAATTATTTTTTGCCGCAATAATCGTGACATGTAATTTTAATTTCGTCCCATCCCTAGTGTGTGTGTGTGCGTGTGTGTGTGTGTGTGTGTGTGTGTGTACACATGTAGACTACATTATGCGCTTAAAGGACCATACCGCTGTCAATACATGTCATTGTCTATTCACAGCTTTGGCCATATATTGTACATAAATATTGGACTATTTTCCATCAATGGCTTTATTTTCAAATTGGGTGGGCGTTGTGCAGAAAACAAAAAGTGGCAGAGCCAATCAGCGTCTGTGCTCAGGGCCCTGTGATTTACCAGGCTAGAATAATTGAGTCAAATCATGGAAATTTTAATGTTGGTCATAAATTAATCTTTAGGACTATTTTCAGCCAGACATTTCAAATCATCACACATTTAACCACATGAACCCTATAGCATCCCTATTCTGGCCATGTCATAATAGGCAAACATTTGGCAAAAATTGCTGTACAAACATGTCACAAAGCGACAAGTTGTGAGCTTGTAGATCGGCTATTTTCAGCTACTAAGGGGTTTGGTGTAGAGGGAGAAAATGAACGGACCAAGGATAGACCCCCGGGGGCCACCGATCAACAAAGTATATAGGGTTTAGGTGGTTAAGATGCAAAAATCTAAAGGTAAATTGTCAAAAGACAAAAAGTGGCCGCACACACCGTTATAACCAACGTTTCGGCACAAATGCCTTCGTCAGGGTATATGATCATATCATATACCCTGAAGAAGGCAGGGTATATGATATGATGATAGCAGGGTATATGATATGATCATATGCCTTCTTCAGGGTATATGATCATATCATATACCCTGAAGAAGGCAGGGTATATGATATGATGATAGCAGGGTATATGATATGATCATATGCCTTCTTCAGGGTATATGATCATATCATATACCCTGAAGAAGGCATTTGTGCCGAAACGTTGGTTACTTGTTACTCTGCGTCCTATAATAAATTTGCACTTTGGTTATAACGGTGTGTGCGGCCACTTTTTGTCTTTTGACAATTTACCTTTAGATTTTTCTGCCGTGAGCCAGCACCACTATAAGGATCTGGTGTGCGTAGCATCTTTTTGCACAGTAAGATGCAAAGATAACATAACTTAACCCATTCAGACCTGAGGCTGATTCTACAAATCGTCTCTGTCGGGTGGAAACCTCAGTCATCCAAAACTGTTACTTTTCAGGATTCAAATTCAACAGTAGCAATAGTAGCAGATCTACAAGCTCAAAGCGCGTCGCTTCGCGTCGCGTTTTGAGCTTGTAGATCTGCTACATTAGGTAATTTTGTGTGACGCTGTAGCATGATCAAGTAAGGCGTCAAATTACCTTTGGCACATTTCAAGTCTGTGCAAGTTGTTGTGTTCATCATACTGTACTGAATTTAACGGAATTAAAAAAATCTTAACCTACGGTATACAGTATATGCTCTGGAAAATAGTCAACAAGGAATGTCAAGTATAAAAGGCTAAACATGCCAGACGGCCGGTATGATCCTTTAAATGTGTTTGATACAAATCACATCCCTGTTTCTCAACAAAGTATTGTACAGTTTTCTCCGCTCCATCTTAGATTGTGCAAACATCATAATAATAAACCTTCATTCCCTGTTTCTTAATGAGCTGCAACGTCCAATCCACCTAATAGCAGCACACTTCATAAAACAGCACATGATTGGGATTTATAGTTATATGATAACTGTCAAGATTTAACGTCACTCTATGCTGAAGTGACATTAAACAGAAGCTTTCCAATTTAATTATTAGGAAAGAAAACCAAACGTTTCCATGGTCACAGAAGAAGAGATTGTCACGACCTCAAAAACAACAGGCTGTCTTCTCAGCAAGTCGAACCGCAGAGCTCCAGAAGAGTCCTGGAAATGTTTTTTGTTTTGTTTTGTGTGGTAAATAAATAAATACCACTGTGTCAAACTCACTGATGGAACAAGTACATTAATTATTACCAGTGTTTGCTGTCTTTGAGAGAGGAACTGTTCACGTGAACAGGACAGAGATATGTTCACGCCAGTGTTGTTGACACGTGCTTCATGGATGTTGCTTTCCTTTCATCAATTGTTCTTGAACAATGATAACATTTAAAACTATGGTGAGTTCACCACCGCAGTTATTTATCACATTCGTACATTAATGGTACATTCCATGAAGTACTGTACAATCTGTGTTGCTACCAGTGAAGTCTTTCTTTCCCCTGACAGATTATTGCAAGCTTGCGTATAATAAAGTCCTTGCATTGGGTTGCCAATGGCAAAATCACCTTCACATCTGCAGGGTGCTCTCCTTCATACACGCTGCTAGAAAACACCAGCCATTAAAGACATTTTAGAGCTACATTTTTTGTCTGCTGACAATGAGGTAAGCGTTCACAGGGTAAGGGACATGTAGGTTATCTCTGCACTGTTGTACTCGTATCTCCCACTCCATAGCTCCACACTGGCACTCCTACGGATGGGTCTCAGTTCCCGGCTCCTTCGGTGCCACCTGTACCACAGAAAACCGTGATCCCACGAAGAAGAGCCCTCTGAGCTGCCTGGGGCAACACTACCCATGAGACCTCCTTCGTCGTCAGAACCTCCCATTACAAGCGGACCTTCTGCCGCGTCATCCAGCTCCATGGGTGCTAGGTCCAGTAATGGGATGTCTTCCGGATCAGGCGGCGATGGATCTAAATGTAAAGGGTGTGGATCAGGGTAGGCCAGAGGATCCGGGTCAGTGGGGCCAAAGTCCGCATCCAGCGAACTGCCTGGGTCAGGTGACACTGGACTGGGAGGGGATATTGTGACTATGACCTGTGGCATCGGGTCTTGACAGAAATCGGTTTCTACTCCCTGAGACATATGAGCTATGTGATACTCTAAAGACGGATCCACCCATTCTTCGGACTGCGAGGAATCCGTTGGGCACACAGTGGCAGGGTCCAAGGTGGGTAGGGGAGAATCTTGATCATCTGATTGGTAGAGCGGTGGATCTAAATCTGAAGGATTGGAAGGAGAGTCACAGCTCAAGGTCATTGGGTCTGGTTCTGGGTCCATGAACACTGAGTCCAGATCATCTTGGTCAAGAGATGTCAGCATAACTAAGTCAAAGTGGACTAGATCAGCATGGAATATAGGGGCTGTATCTAGTGGTTCTGGAACGGGCGGCCACTCGGGCTCTTGGGACAATGATTCAGTGGAGTCGGTAGTGTGTGGTTGAGGATCCACTGAGACGGGAGTAAAAGTTGAGTCCGAGGCTCTGGGCTCTGGAAGGGGGCTAATAGGATCTGCAGGTGAGTCCATCTCAGTTGGACTTGCAGGAGAGTCTGTGTCAAAGTATTCTGACACCACAATAGATGGGCATTGGCTCTCTGATTCTGAAATTAATGACCAAACAGTACCGAGGTCAGGAGCAGATGTATCACTCGGGGAGATAGCGATCAGGTCTTGGTTAACTGGCTCAGGTGAACACGCTATGGACGAGTCTGATGATTTTGGGGGTGAATCTACAAAGTCCACTGGGTCCTGAACCCCTGATTCTGGATTTGAGATTGGATCTGGCCTTTCCACAGTGACGACTTCCTGAGACTCTGAATCTGATGTGATGCCATCATCATGATCCTCTGGGGGAGACACGGTAAGTACAGGAACTGGATATGGCATATGAACCTTAGCTCTGTCAAGCGGTTCTGAGTCTTGGGGTTTCACATCAAACAGGCAAGATGACGCAGAATCTGAAGGGTCTTCATTAGCTTCATCCGCAGATGTTAGTTCTGGAGAAAATAAGCTGTGTGATTTCCTTGGCTCCGGGTCTGGAGAACTCTCAGCGGGTGGCGTTGTGAAATCAGTAGCCAGTGGCTGGGAGGTGACCACATCTGGTGAACTGCCCTCGACGTGTTCAAGCCGTTCTGGGGAGGACACAACAGGCGAATCTACAGTCTTGGGATGTGGTTGCATGGATTTAACAGAGCCTGGAAGTATTGGATCTAAAGAAATTGGTATGGCACTTTCCACGTACATCGACCGTGGAGAGGCCAGAATGCTGGGGTCCATGGAGAGCTGTTTGGGCAGACGCCTCCGGGCCCCCATGTCCTTCCTCTGTTCACCCCCCTCTTCTGGACAGTTCACAGCTGCGTCGGCCGTGCTCTGACGGACCAGGACTTTGCTCCTGGCTTGAGTTCCCACGGACACTTTAGACACCTGGGGTTTCCTTTCTCTGGTAGACCCCGAGCCTTTAGCAGCCCCCGAGGCTCCGAGCCCTGCACCCCTCGCCCCAGACCCTTCCCCAGCTCCGCCTGCCATGCCCCCACCTTGTGGAGACCAGGTGTTATAATGCTGTGTGAAGGTGTTAAAGTTACTGTTAAAGGCCCGCAGCTCTGTGCAGAGGTCCCTCCTGAGTTCAGCCAACTCTCGACGCATGGCCGAGACCTCTTCCTTCCACTGCATGCTGATGGCCGCCGCCAAGGTGGCGGACTCTTTGATACTGGCCTGGATGGCTTTGGGCGAGGGTCGCTCTGGGTCATGGACACTAGGCCTTGGGGACCTGAAGAGGCTCGGCGAGACCGGAGGCCCGGACACGGGTTTGGCCGGGGCGCCCAAACTATCTTGTTGGTAAGGTCTGTCTCGTCTGATGGGACAGCCTAGATCGTCGTGGGCCAATGGGGCCGTGTCCGAATCCTCCCCAGCACTGGCCCGGTCAGGTAAACAAGAGTCTTCCTGCACATAATTTCTGTCTGGAAGACAAATGTAAATATGTGTCTGTAATATGGCCACAGGTGTGAGGAGCTGGAGAGAATGTGCTTTTCAAGTAACATCAAGTCATGCACTGCATTATGAGTCAAAATAAGACCACGGAAGACATAAACAAAAACATTTAACGATAACCTCCCACCCTCCCATTTTGTCGTATTCAACCCCCTATAAACGTATTTTTTTTTTTAATATAATAATGTGGTTAAGAGTAATAATGTGGTTTATAATCACATAAACCAATTGCAGTGTTTGTTGGAAACCAACAGCACACTGAATCAAAGTGTTCCCATTTTGACTCATTCCTGATCATAGTTTACACTGCCTTCTCAAACTTAATTTGTAGCATGCATTCTTCACATCTTTTCAATGCACAAAGCCCAAACCGCTGGCTCCCAGGAACACGTCACAGAGATGGACACTGTTACATGTGAACGAGGCATGAGAAAAGTCCTCATGTGCATGCTCTCCTTCTGGCAGGAACACAATGTGTACTTTGTGCAATGAAAAGAGGCAAATATGAGCAAAGCTTCCAAACCTCTCCCTGTAAGTCAGGAAGTATAGTATGAACCCTATTGAAAATGTGAGGTCCAATTTGACCCGTCATTGAAAATGGTGGTCAATATCTAGCCCCGGTGTTCTGAAACATATATTTTTTGAGTTTATTGAGAAAGCAGTGTAAGCATGTTAACCACATGAACCCTAGCATCCCTATTCTGGGCTACAATTAGCGAAATGAGCCGATCTACCAGCTCAAACGTCAACATGACACAAACGTGATGATTTGTTAGCTTGTAGATCGGCTATTTTTGGCAGATAAATTTGGTGTTGAGGGAATAAAGGAGGGGACCAGGAATAGACCCATGGGGACCCTGGTCCACAGAGTATATGGGGTTTAAGTGGTTAAAGGTATGATTTATCTGTCACAAGCACATCTCCAGATGATCACACCTCTGAGCCCTCCCTGTCAAACACACGGCTCTAGTTTCTGCATGAGTCTAATGTGGACATCAGTGCAATCCCATGGCGACTTGATTTCCAGACAACTTGTTCTTCATCTCTTCCCACATTCTTCATCTGTAATCCTCTGTGGATCCAGCAGTCATTCTGGGCATGAGTTGAAACCACCAGCTGGCTTACATTTTGTACCACGGGCTCGTCGCCAGCAAACATGCGCCAGCCCAGACGTTTTGGATTCACTGCGCTGTGCGTGGCTAACAAATGTGACCCTTTTGTTTCCGTTAAAGGTACAGTAATAACGTCTACCGTATGCCTAGACACAACAGTACGCACCACTTCAGCGTGACCTCACATTTGTACACATGACCTCAAGACCTTTGCAATGAGACAAAATAATCTCTTTGGAAGTGAAGGTTACATGAGAGAAAACTGTGATATCGAGTATATGGTGCGTTAAGAAGATGACAGACTTAACGTTTTGACAATTTCTCCACGCTTATGTTCAGCTTTTTCAGAGAAACTGCGAGTGCGCGTTCAAAACTGCCCAAGAGTGAAACAACGAATATATCCACATTGTTGAACAGAAAACACTTGCTCCCTTTTTTATAATTGGATGTTAATTCCACACAATGGTCCCTTCATGTTTTTTCAATAGGGTTCATAGCTTTACTCTCTGACGCATCCAATGAATGAGCAGATGACATACTGTATCCAACATACAGTAGGATGAATTGGCACAACTGACACACTGCAGCTATACAGTAATCAAACGTCTATCAAAGAGAATGGGCACATATACAAGAGAGAGGCTCATGCAAAGACACTGTATGAAGCTGCTTCACTGGTGCAGTCTCACAGGTGACGTCTTATTGCCTAAACACAGTGGTTCCCAAACTTTTCCATGCCACGGACCCCCAAATAGCTATAGCATCTGGCTAATGGGAAATGGCTTTAAAAAACTAAAGTAAACTAAAAAGAATAGAATAGAAAATAGCCGATCTACAAGCTCACAACGCGTTGCTCGCTGCGATGCATTGTGAGCTTGTAATTTGGCTATTTTAGCTATCTTCAAAGATTTTGGACAATGTTGCCAACACCTTATGAATTGAATTTGAATTGAATAAAACAAAAACTAAAAAAAAGTATATATTATTTATGTTTTTAGTTTTTTTTTAGTTTTTAGTGATTTATAATTTTTTCTTTCATTTCATCACCTTTACAATTGCCCCACCCACACAATCAGCTTGGGCACCGGGCAGTGGTGGAAAGTAACTAAGTACATTTACTTAAGTACTGTACTTAAGTACAATTTTGAGGTATTTGTACTTTACTTGAGTATTTCCAATTTCCAATACTTTTACTTCTACTCCACTACATCTCAGAGGCAAATATTGTACTTTTACTCCACTACAATTATTTGAAAACTTTAGTTACTAGTTACTTTTCAGATATAAATTATGATATAATGAAACATACATTAACAACTTTAAACCTATTTTAAACCTATGCTATTTGAAAATAGCAGATCTACAAGCTCACAACGCGTCGCATCGCGACGCGTTGTGAGCTTGTAGATCGGCTATTTTCAAATATTTAGTACTTTTACTTTTGGTACTTTAAGTACATTTTGATGCCAATACTTTTGTACTTTTACTCAAGTATTTTTTTTATTCTGGACTTTTACTTGTAACAAAGTATTTTTATATTGCAGTATTGGTACTTTTACTTAAGTAAAGAATTTGAGTACTTTTTCCACCACTGGCACCGGGCTTCAGTTAACAGCATTACTGGCATATGCTGTACATGAAATATGACAGCCACGCTGTATAAACACAGACGCTCACCGCTTACCTGTGGTGGAGCGGATGGAGGTGAGGGTGGAGGCCATGGGGGGGATGCAGTCGTCGTCCTGGGAGTAGCCCGCCTGGATGGCTCTCAGGTAGCTGTGGCTCCGGGTCCTGAAGCAGCCGGGCAGGTCCAGGGCCTCCATGGCCTGGGACTCCACCTCGCTGAACACCGACTCGCAGACCGACTCGAACTGGCCGTTCATCTCCGTCTCGCTGACCTGGGAAGGAGAGGGACAATTTACAATGTAGACCAGGGTCCTTAACCCATTAAGACCTGGAACTGTGTCATTTTTTGATTTGAGCTAAAACGCATTATTTTACACTTTGGGCTATTCAAAAATAGCAGATATACAAGCTCATAGCGCGGCACCGAGTGCCGCGCTACGAGCTTGTAGATCTGCTATTTTTGAAAAATCGTGAAAATGTGTGCAAATCTTTGAATATATATATTTTTAAAGCAAACATTTGTAACTCAAATCTTTGCTCCTGGGGGGTCCCTGGAACAAAATATTTTGATGGGGGTCCGCGGCCAAATACATATAATTTGGGGGGTCCTTGACATGAAAAAGTTTGAGAACCACTGATTTAGAAACATACGTTTTTCAGAAAACTGTTGGGATTTAGGAGACATGTAGAATCGGCTTCAGGTCTCAATGGGTTAAACGTTTTCAGGCCAAGGACCCCTTAGCTGAGAGAGAGATGAAGCAGGGACCCCCTCTATATTGTATAAAATTGTGTTGCAGATTAAACTCTTTTTTCAAACTTGGCCTGCTCTTTTTTTCCCTCTACACCAAACCTCTTTGCCAAAAATATCGACAAGCTCGCGCTGCGAGGTGTTGTGAGCTTGTAGATCTGCGATTTTTGGCTAAACTTCTCCTCAGAAAAGAGATACTAGGGTTCAAGTGGTTCAAGTGGCCCCCCAACTCTGAGTACCCCCTAGGGGTCCCGGACCCCCTGTTGAAGACCCCTGATTTAGACATTTATGACATGGTCTTCAGGTCTTATAAGAGCAGTGGTTCTCAAACATTTTCACATAAAGGACCTCCAAATTGATATCTATTTGGTTGCGGACCCCGGTCTGAAAATATTTGCAAATGCAACGTTTTCAATTTTTCAAAATTTTTCAAAATGTTTCGAAAATAGCAGATCTACAAAATAGGTTTAAAGCTGATTTATATAACTGCAGTTATAGTGTAGAGTTCTCAACGGGCCGGGGAAATTAAATCCCGAGCCGGCCCGGCCCAAATGAATTGAAGCCCCACCCCTACCCGAGCCCTATAGCATAGCATACATTAATCAGCCTGAGCTCGACCCGGGAATTGTTTTTTAATTAATTAATGCCAGAAATGGCTGTGCATCAGCAGAGGCTCAAAGCACTACGGGATGAGAGAGAGAAGAAAGAGAAAGAAAGAGGATCACATAATAATGAGGTTCATCTTCTTGGGAATATCATTCAATCTATAACATTACTGGCAGTCGGCAAAGAACAAATCACACACAAATCACCATACGTTTTTCGGAAAACGGTTAGGATTTAGAAAGGCATTATTAAGGGATTTAGAATCGGCCTCAGGTCTAAATGGGTTAAAGTGGTTAAACATTTTCCTGAGGACCCCCTGGGACCCCCTCCAGGACCCCTGGGGGTTCCCGGTCCCCCTTTGAGAACCAGGGCTCTAGAGCGACTTACAGAGTGCAAGGTCAGAGGGGGAGACATGAGCATTGTCAAACCAACAGGGTATGTGATCCACTTAACCACACAGACCCTATGGCATAATAGGCAAACAAACATTCAACAAAAAAATTGCAGATCTACAAGGTCATAGGTTTGCGACACGTTGTGAGCTTGTAGATCAGCTATTTTGGTGTAGAGGGGAAAAAAGGAGGTGGCCAAGTACATTGTTAATAACAACCAGGATATAATTTCCAGATGGATGATTTTTCGGGGGAAAAAATAAAAAAGTATTTCTATACAGTATATATTTCACAGTGATGAGGAGTCAAAGGTATTATGAAACAAAGTGTGTTTTTTTTACAGAGCTTACAGATGTGTGATTGTTTTGTTTTAGTTTTTTTTTAATGAACATCGCCTGGCATTTGTTTTGTGGTGCTTGGCTGATTTAGTTTAGGGGCTGTAAAGCATTGTAAATCATAAAATGAGATATTGATTTGGATCAAATCAGGACCACGTTGTCCAGCCATAAGAACTATATGAGCATTCTGAAGAAGGGCTTGGCCTGATAAATTGTTTCGCCAATCTTGACAAGAGCTATTATTTTCTAACGATTGTTAACCCATTAAGACTGGGGAAAGCATCTGAGTCATTTTAAGATTCCTTTGGCTATTCAAAAAATTGCAGATATACAAGCTCATAGCGCGATGAGCTTGTAGATCTGTTATTTTTTTTAAATCGTGAAAATGTGTCAACATTTTTTAAAGCGAACATTTGTAACTAAAATCTTTGCTTGTGGGGTCCCTGGAACAAAACATCTTCAGATGGGGGTCCGCGGCCAAATACATATCTAATTTTTTTTCTCTAAATCCTAACGTATGTTGCTATGTCAGTGGTGCTCAAACTTTTTCATGTCAAGGACCTCCCAAAATGATATGTATTTGGCCGCGGACCCCCATCTGAAAACATTTTGTTCCTGGGACCCCCCCCCCAGAAGCAAAGATACGATTAAACATTTTCGCTTTAAAAATATTATATAATATATTCGATTTATCAAAAATAGCAGATCTACAAGCTTGTAGAGCTGCTATTTTTTGAATATCCCATAGAAATCTGATGCGTTCCCGGATTGAAGGGGTTAAAAAATTCCTCAGACGTGCATCTTTGTGATTCAGGGAACATAGGGCTGTGCTCTCGGTTAGAAGTAGGTTGATGGTTATCGCCTCCTTTCCCATTCCACAATGTCGAGGAACCACAGATAGCAATCTTGTTCTATTGCTAGATGTTTTTATCTTCTAATGGCCTCGTGGTGAGGTTAAAGCTGCAGACAGCCTGGGAATTAGTACGAATGAGGTCAAACTCTTAACCATTTCAACTCTATATATATATCGTCTCTGTCGGTCGGGTGGAAACCTCATACAGTGTATGTCCAAAACTGGTGCTTTTCAGGATTCAAATTCAAAGCACGAAACGCGTCGCTTCGCGCAGCGTTACGCACAGCGTTTCGCACAGCGTTTCGAGCTTTGCGGATTCTGCTACTTTTGATGCTTTTGTGTGACGCTGTAGTATGATCAAGTAGGGCGTCAATTTACGAAAAAACACAAAAAGTTAAAATATGGAGATAAGAGGTTTTTGCCCAACAGCAACGATAATGTACTTAGTTGACTGGAATCCCCCAGGAGTCTATACAGTCTATACAAGGCCCCCTCCTCATCTACACTAAACATCTTTGACAAAAATAGCCGATTTACAAGTTCACATTGTGTCATCATGACTTCGTCATCACATTTACAGAACCCTGCATCTTGTTATTATTATTATTATTATTTGTATTACTATAGCTCAAATCATGGTCAATACAGCATTGTGTGCTTTGCATAAGTGTTGGGAGTGTGATTTTAAACTTAAAGCTGCACTATGTAACTTTGCTCTTCTACCGTGGGTCTGAACCTGGTTTCCTGGTGTTGACATTTTTACCATTGAGCTGATAGAGCCTTGCCTGCCTTCTCAGGGGATACATTTAATCTTGACCATCAGGTCAACATTTGTGTGAGGTCCTATAGTATCTAGGTGAGACAATTATTTCTTCTTCAATTATATAATCTTTGAACACGTATATATTTTTTTAAAGCGGAAATGTGTAACTCAAATCTTTGCTTCTGGGGGTCCCTGACTCCCTGGAACAAAATATATATATAATATATATTGAGATAAGGAAATATTTTTCATGATTTTTCTAAATTAGCAGATCTACAAGCTCATAGCGCGACACTCTGTGCCCCGTTATGAGCTTGTATATCTGCAAATCAGAATAAATCTATTGATATTATCTGATTTGAAATCATCTCGTTTTCATAAACCTGGTTGCGTATTTCTCTCTCAAAATCTGTCAACAAACACTGAGCTGGAGACACAGTATATATATAAACTCACCTGGCTCACTTGGCTCACGCAGCTGGCCTGGCTGAGCGTGCTGACGGCCCGCATGTAGCTCTGGTTTCTGGAGCGGAACTTGGGAGAGTTGTAGTTACCGGAGGGGTCCAGGACGATGCTGGGATGATGATGATGATGATGATGCTGCATGTCTCTGGCGGTCTGCAAGTGGTAGCTCTGACTGAACGGACAGAGAAGACCACAGTCACTGTGATGTACAAAGCTTAAAGAGGATTATTATTAGCCCACCGATTATTTTTACCCTTTTCTGCACGTCGTATCTAAAAAGTGAAGGTAGCTCTCCCTGCTCTCAGATGTTTGATTTTTTTTTGCGGTCAAGAAAATGTAAGCGACGGGTTGAAACAAGCGTTTAAATCGCTTTTTCAGTCAGACTACGAAGGGGAACCTCATCTCGGAGCTACACAGTATATAGTGGTGGAGGGAAAGATTTCCGATGTGAGCTAAAAGAGGATTGTATCAACGTCAACATAATAAGCACCACACCTTGACAAGGTGGTTAAGTCAAGGTGCATAATAGCAGATACCACATTGCGCCTTTAATTAACATATGGACACTCCCCCATGTGTGAAATATCCTGCCAAGTCTTGTAAAATATCCTGGCAAGTCTTATTACTTAAGTGTTTGCGCTCAGCGCATCTTGCATAATAGGGATTGTGCATAAGATCACCTAATTGTGCGTTATCACCTAATTATCACCAACGACGTGGATTTAAGACGTGCATAATAGGGCCGTCTGATTGATTGATTGATTGATTGATTGATTGATTGATTGATTGATTGATTGATTGATGTAGTTTATTTAGAAAGACATGAGAATAGTACATGATAGTACATAACAGTACATGGAAGTACAAATTCACAATACAAGGTCTACTAAACTGGAAACCCTCATTAAGCATTACGCTTGTTTAAGATGAGAACCCCATGCACACAAATCATGATGAAATATAAGAGGCAGGCAGATATACACACTACTATACAGAATGTCATACAATCAGCTTTCAGGTTACTGGTATGACGAGAGAAAAAAAATATATATATATATATACAAAAGAGGAAAATGAAGGAGGGGGGGGGGGGGTAGGGAGGGGTAGGTTAAGACTTAGACAGGGGCCATTTTCGAATTGCAGCCTCCTGAAGGTGTATCTTTAGGGCAGTTTTGAAAGTGAGTAGGGTTTTACACTCCTTTACTCCTTTTGGTAGGGCATTCCACATTTTTGATGAATAGCATGAGAACGAGTTCATACCCTTAGTTGAGCCAAATCTGGGTTGAACATGATCAGTGGAGCTGCCTCTGGTGTTATGATCATGGACTTCATTAACATTTTTGAAGTATTTTGATAAATACAGGGGGATCCCAATGTTGTGGTGTATCTTGAAGACCAGGCCCATAGCAAGTTCTAGTCTAGTAAGATATTACTATTTACATGCTTTCTGTCTCTAACCCAATGAAGTGTTCCTGTGAGCTGTGAGTGGCATTAATCTAAATGTTGTTTAGGCAACGCTAATCGACATTTAAAAGACAGTAGGTGTTAAACCCCGAGGGAAGGCAGTGACCAATGAAATCGCAGGAAAAAAACAAAAAAAATGATCTTAAGTCCGTTTGTGTGGCAGGACGGCTAAGCGCCGTCATGTGAGTGTTAAGCAGGTCAATTAGACATAATTCAAGTGGTAAACAAGTCATTTGATTATGGCTATAACACAGGTGCAGCAAAACATAACAAAAACAATTAAGTGCTATTAACGTCAGAAGCTGCTGAACTTGCACGGTGGAGACTGATTATGACATTGTCTCCGAGGAGGGCTGTGCTTTCCTCTCCCCACTCTTCACTGAAATCGTTGCTCGACAGTGTTGAACAGCATCCCTGAAAACGGCTAATTCGATTTGCCATTGTGCTGAAGCATCCAATCAATGCTTGGAAATGAGGGAATTGCAAATAAGGAGCCTAGTTAGCGAGCAAAGCACTTCTGAGAGAGAGATCCCGGGGTCGTTCGTCCGGGTCAATTCGATTGAGAAAGAATATACAGCTCGCGGAAAGTAGAGAGAAATGTGGAACAGATAGGAAAACAGAAATAGATAAAAAGCTGAGAAGATTATATGGAGTGACACACGCTATATACGGCTACAAAAGAGAGTTCACCTTTTGCCAGATCTAATTCTACTGTCAGACAAGGACGAGTGACTTTTTTCCCATATTTTTTATTGAGCCTAAAGCTGGTATTTGTCTGCATGGAAAAAGGTCAGCTTTATTAAAAGTCCCCCGATCCATCTTTGCCATTGTCATAGCGAGGCATTGTGTATTTGCGGAGCAATATCAAGCCTTCTGAAAGTGCTCCCAGAGCTACCATCCATGAGAGAGACACCGCAGGGGGGAAATGATGAAGATAATAATTCCATCGTAAAAAACATCGATACGTTTCTTATCGGGTCACAGCGTCTCAGAAGCACCACCAATAATAATAATAACACAATAGTCCTTCAAGCTTTATGACCACCAGGAATGCGTGGGATTGTGTGTCGTTGCTATGAGGTTAGCGGTACGTTAACCCTTTAAGACCGGGGGACGCATCTGTGTAACCACTTTATCCATATTTTATACTTTTGGCTATTAAAAAATAGCAGATATACAAGCTCATAGCGCGGCACCGAGTGCCGCGCTATGAGCTTGTAGATCTGCAATTTTTTTTTAAATCGTGTTTTTTTTGTGCAAATCTTTGAATATATATCTATAAAGCAATTGTTTTTTACTCAAATCTTTGCTTCTGGGGGTCCCTGGATTTATTTATTTTTGAGATGGGGGTCCGCAGCCAAATACATATCGTTGTGGGGCTCCTTGACACTGACATTAATATTATAGCAACATAACCCAGCAAGCACAGTCAGGACCCGGACCAATCAGTGACGTCTCGATTGGGGCCAGATCAAGTCAAACCAAGACAAGTCAGATCTGGCCCAGAATATCACCTGATTTCAACCAAAATTAATCCTGACTATCCTGACCACAAAAACGGACGTCCTGGACGAATCAGAGAGAGCCCGATTGAGGCCAGATCAAGTCATATGATAACTAGTCAGATCTGGCCCAGAATATAACCTAATTTCAACTAACATAAATCCTACTGACAGAATATGTTTCCACTGAAAACTCACAAATAACGTAGTTTTCAACCCTGGTCTGTTGTTATTGAAAATCGGTTATTTGCCAGCCTTACAATATCAACTAATTTGCTTTGTTTGATTTACAAGCTGTTGTAATTGCAAGATTTTGCGGAGGCATAAAAAGCTTTCTGAAATCGCGCAACACACCACTGCATAATATCTGAATAAAATGTGATGCACCGAACATGTGCGCGATGCTATAATAATTAATAAAATAGCTAAACCAACTTATATAGTTAATGGTTTAACTTTGGTATAGGAGGACAGGAGTATTACAACTTGCGGACCGTGCGATCCGGGAGGAAAACCATCCTCTCCACGTTAAATCCTCCATTCGGCAGTTAGTCACTTATTATTTTTAAGGGGAAATAAATACAAAATGAAATGGTAGCGACAGAATAGGCTGAACAATGTTTAGATTCACTTATCAGAGTGAAGTTTATGGGGGGAAATTTGTGTGAGTCTATTTTCACCTGCTGATCAGTGATCAGTCTGTCACAAATGTAGCCAGACGCACATATGCATGCGTTCGCGCGCGCACGTACTACACCGAGCTCGTTCTCTCTCTCTCCAACATGTGCACCCAAGCAGTAAGCACCCCTCTTAATAATAATATTATTAATAATAGGCTATTCATTTTAGTATTAATGCAATTTCTACAGAGGTTTTCTAGATACCCAAACAAAAAGACTATCTTACCAAAATAAAAAGCTAAGCAAAAGAAATGTGTAATTGTTACAATTGAAATTTAAAAGGGGGGTTTACATTAGTCAAGACATACAGACATGAACGTTATATGGTTAAATTAATGTGGATAGGACAAGTTTGGTGGGGGGTTTGGGGGTCCTCCACATAACGTTTTAACAAAGCAGGCTAGATGCAATTTCCTTTATTCTGGTGCACTTAACAGGGTGTTTGATTGCCCAAAAATAGAAAAACAATCCGGAGCCAAGAAGGAGACAGGGTTTAGGAGGAGTCTCCTGATAAAACCAGGAGTGTTGGCAGTTATGAATACGGTGTCCTGATGACGTCCTGGAAATTACGTCAAAATCATCCCCATATCGGCTGTGATATGGCCTTGTCGTGAACGTCGTTTGATCCGGCGCTGCACTGTTAACTGTCCACACAGTGGCTGCTGCACTCTGCAGGGTTCAAAACGATTTTCTGATGATGTCTTGCACCGCCGATCTACCTGATATGCCCATATGGAAAACCCTGATGTCCTTTTGTGCTCATATATGGAGCTGACTACTTTTAATATAGAATAGGCGTGTATATATATATATATATATATATATATATATATATATATATATATATATATAATTGACAGTTGGGTTGGGTGGATTACCAAAGGATTTGGCAACTCAATTTCAATGCAACTCTCTACCAGACCCATATAGAGAGTCACGTTTTGATCTCGTCGCAAAGCGGGCTGCTATGGGCTGTAGTTCCAAACATTGGAACTTCCTCATTGAGATAGACCGAGCATTTTCGCATTCCATTCTTAGGTGGGAGTCTATGCCAGTGTCGTCACTCTCATACTACATCACGCTGCTCGCTACCAGCCTTTAAAAGCTGCCAGCACGATAAGTGACACTCCTGCTGTCTAATCATTGATGATTACACTGTCACTGACTAAAACAAAGCCACGGACGCAACTTGGGACACGGAGAAGAACTACTATACAGTAAGTGTTATACATTTTTTCCTAACTTAAATTTACATTGTAATTAGCCTTAGATCAAGACTCCCGTAGATTTTTTTTTTTATCGATTTTGACATGTTCTATCTCTACGAGTCTTAGCTACCCCCCCCCCCCCCCCCCCCCCCCCGGCTTGCCCTGGAATGTCAGCTCCAAAGCCCGTACTTCTCCAAAAGTGTACACATGCAAAATATAAGGTGCTTACCCGCTTGCCCCACATGTTAACTCGGTGTCCGGCGTGTTTGTGCAATGTATTGGTCCATATTTTTCAATAAGGAAGTGTTTTAATCCCGTGGCCGATTCTGTCGGAAGTTCTCAATTAGCGGTAGTGACGGGGCGCATCTGGTGAAAACCGGAATTACACTCAATGTAAACAGGAAGTAAACAAAGGAGGGAAATGGCGTTCGGCCATAGACGGGATTAAAACGCTTCTATATTGAAAGATATGGACTAATATATTGCACAAACATGCCGGACACTTAATTAACATTTGGGGCACGCGGGTAAGCACCTTATATTTTGCATTTATGCATGTTTGGAGACGGGGCAGTGTGTGGTGTAGCCTACTCAGTGGTGTAAAGTAGCCATGGTTCACATGACGCTGGTATGACAGTCATGTTTCAGGGCTATGGTGTAAAGTAACTAAGTACATTAACTCAAGTGCTGTACTTAAGTACAAATTTGAGCTACTTTTACTTTACTGGACTATATTTCCAATAGTCTATACTTTTACTTCTACTCCACTACATCCGAGAGGCAAATATTGTACTTTTACTCCACTATTATTTGAGAAACTAGTTACTTTGCAGATATAAATGAATTAATTACCTTAAAAATAAAATATTACTATTTTAAAGATCTACAAGCTCACAACGCGATGCATTGTGAGCTTGTAGATCTGCTATTTAAAAACATTTTAGTACTTTTACTTTCGGTACTTTAAGTACATTTTGCTACAAAACTTTTGTACTTTTATTCAAGTATTTTTTTAACCCCCCCCTCTCCCCCCTTCTTCTGACCAGCCTGGATATTCTTCCTGAGCTGGGTTTTTTTTCTTGCTATCGAGGGGACACTGCTGTCAAGTCTACAAACTGGGGACACTGCTGTCAAGTCTACAGACTAGGGACACTGCTGTCAAGTCTACAGACTGGGGACACTGCTGTCAAGTCTACAGACTGGGGACACTGCTGTCAAGTCTACAGACTGGGGACACTGCTGTCAAGTCTACAGACTGGGGACACTGCTGTCAAGTTGACTGGGGACACTGAGAACTACAATATACAGTAAGTATAATATATTTTTCCTTACTTAAATTTACGTTGTCATCATGCACACTTTCTTTAATTGTCAGCCATAGATTTCTGTAATGCAACCCCCCCTCTCCCCCCTTCTTCTGACCAGCCTGGATATTCTTCCTGAGCTGGGTTTTTTTTCTTGCTATCGAGGGGACACTGCTGTCAAGTCTACAGACTGGGGACACTGCTGTCAAGTCTACAAACTGGGGACACTGCTGTCAAGTCTACAGACTGGGGACACTGCTGTCAAGTCTACAGACTGGGGACACTGCTGTCAAGTCTACAGACTGGGGACACTGCTGTCAAGTTGACTGGGGACACTGAGAACTACAATATACAGTAAGTATAATATATTTTTCCTTACTTAAATTTACGTTGTCATCATGCACACTTTCTTTAATTGTCAGCCATAGATTTCTGTAATGCAACCCCCCCTCTCCCCGCTTCTTCTGACCAGCCTGGCTATTCTTCCTGAGGTGGTTTTGCTGTGGGTTTTGTTCTTGCTATCGAGTCTACAGACTGGGGACACTGCTGTCAAGTCTACAGACTGGGGACACTGCTGTCAAGTTGACTGGGGACACTGAGAACTACAATATACAGTAAGTATTATATATGTTTCCTTACTTAAATTTACGTTGTCATCATGCACACTTTCTTTAATTGTCAGCCATAGATTTCTGTAATGCAACCCCCCCCCTCTCCCCCCTTCTTCTGACCAGCCTGGATATTCTTCCTGAGGTGGTTTTGCTGTGTTTTTTTTTTCTTTCTGTCGAGTCTACAGACTGGGGACACTGCTGTCAAGTCTACAGACTGGGGGGACACTGAGAACTACAATATACAGTAAGTATTATATATTTTTCCTTACTTAAAGGGTAAGACTACTTTAGTAGAGGTTTGGGTTGTGTAGTTACCTTGCCATGATGTAACTCCAAAGGTGGGAAAGAAATAAAAAATAATTGCTCCATTGATTAGAAATTTATAATTCAAAATATGCTCCTCATTGACTTACATTGTACGGTGAAACAGCTCTCAAGTCACTCTTTTAGCACATAAATGAACCCAAACATAGCTGATTCAGACAATATAGAGCATCACCAAATCCAGTACTGTTTTTTTGTTTTTTTTTAATGTCAACTTCCTGTTGATTTTACTATTTGAAGATCTGGATCCGGATCCGCCGATCCAGTCCGGGTTTTCTACTTATTAAAAATGGCAAAATCAACAGGAAGTTGACATTTTTATTTAAAAAAAAAAACAGTACTGGGTTTGGTGATGTTCTATATTGTCTGAATCAACTTTGTTTGCGTTCGTTTTTGTGCTAAAAAGACTGACTTTAAGAGCAGTTTTACCGTACAATGTAAGTCAATGAGGAGCATATTTTGAATTATCAATTTCTAATCAATGGAGCAATTATTTTTTATTTCTTGCCCACCTTTGGAGTTACATCATGGCAAGGTAACTACACAACCCAAACCTCTACCAAAGTGGTCTTGCCCTTTAAATTTACGTTGTCATCATGCACACTTTCTTTAATTGTCAGCCATAGATTTCTGTAATGCAGCCCCCCCTCTCCCCCCTTCTTCTGACCAGCCTGGATATTCTTCCTGAGGTAGTTCTGCTGTGGGGTTTTTTCTGTCAAGTCTACAGACTGGGGACATTGCTGTCAAGTCTACAGACTGGGGACACTGAGAACTACAATATACAGTAAGTATTATATATTTTTCCTTACTTAAATTTACGTTGTCATCATGCACACGTTCTCAAGACAGTCCCTCTTGCACACTTTCTTTGTCAGCCATAGATTTCTGTAATGCAACCCCCCTTTTGACCAGCCTGGCTGTGACTTGTTTCTGAGGTGGTTTTGCTGACAAGTCTACAGACCAGGTGGTAGGTGTAGCCCACTTAGTACAGAGTAGCTTGCTACTTAACATGGCTCACTGGTGAGCAGTGCATGGGGAATCTACCTCAAAACCATCTGCCGCTGAGCCTTTTTTTTCACTGTATGTGTGGCCCACCTCATTGATGTATACGCAGAGACGCTTGATCTCGCAAACCCTTTCCACAACAACACTGTTGATGAAGATGGGTGCTTGCTCTCTCCTCAACCTCCTGTAGACCACAATCAGCTCCTTGGTCTCGTTGACATTGAGAGTGAGATTGTTTGACACTATAGTGATGTCAGATTGACAACTGGCAACAGGCTGACTCGTTGACAGCGCAAATCCCTCAGGGGGCTCCTGTATTGAGGTTCAGGGAGTCTGATATGATATTGCCCATTATGACCACCTGGCGGCGGTTCGTCAGAAAGTCTATTATCAGTTGCACATGCTCGTCCATCTTGAGGTCTCTGAGTTTAGTGTAGCGCCTGGCTAGGGTTGAATTCTGAGCTGTAGTACACAGACAACATGTGTATGTATTTGGCTTTCTGACATCCAGGTGAGAGGGAGAGGGAGGTGTGAAGTGCCATGGCAATTAAGTTGTAAGTGGATTAGTTTTGACAGTTCAAATTGCCAAGGGTCCAGCAAGACGGCATGTCTCACTGGCCTCTCAAAGCATTGCATGCTGAGTACTAGGGTGAGGGAGACAGGTCCCAGTCATGCAAGTGCTTGTTGGGGGTGGACATTTTGAAACCTGCGGGAACCATGGCCTGGGAGAGGTTGAAGTCTCCACCCGCTGGTCCGCACATGCTTTTAGGATGCAGCCGAGGATCCCATCTGGGCCCTGTAGGCTATGACATTTTCTTTCTTTTTTTTTTCTTTTCCCCCCTCTCTTGCAGGTTTCAAGAAACAATTAATTGACTGGTAAGTTGCAATGGCACAAAATTATGCCTGTGAGTGGAAGCGCTCAAACAGGAGGCTTACTGCCTTTATTGAAGCGGCTGACAACACAGACATTATAGACAGTGACACCTCACTAGAGGGTGATGTACCACCAGAAGAAATTACACCAGCTGCGATGAGTGACAGTGATGAGGAGTGTGAGGAGTGTGAACGTGTTTTTTTAAGTGACTCTGAACCAGAACTTTGTTATGATGATGATGATGATGTTGTTGCTACAGAAGTGGAGGCAGAAACGCTTCACAAAGAGCTGGCAAAGTGGGCCACAGAAACGAGGCAAACGGACCATGCAGTCAATAAACTCCTTAATATTCTTCGGAAGCATGGGCACAACCTTCCCAAAGACAAACGCACACTTCTTGCTACCCCTCGGAAAGTACAAGTGAAGGAACTGTGTAATGGCCAGTATATATATTATGGAATACAACAAGGTGTTGAACGCTACATGTCTGTATGTCCTGCATTCTCAGGAGACATTGAAATGGCATTCAATATTGATGGGACTCCGCTATTTAAGTCCAACAGGACACAGTTGTGGCCAATACTGGGACAGTTCCACAAGTCTAAACCGTTTCTTATTGCGCTTTATTGTGGTAAAGGAAAGCCAAATCCTGTTGAGGACTATGTTTTAGACTTTGTGGCAGAGCTCAAACAGCTCCAGAACAGTGGAATTACACACGAGGGGAAAGTGCACACATTCAGGGTGAGGGCTTTTCTCTGTGACGCACCTGCCAGGGCCTTCCTGAAAAAAATCAAGGGCCACAATGCTGTCCATGGATGTGAGCGCTGTATTGAAACTGCAACTAGATCAGGTAACTTGCAGTCATTCCTGTCGATGGATGTCTTTGAGCCGAGGACTGATACTATGTTCAGCCAACTCCTTTATCCCAACCACCAACATGGGCCATCACCTCTATTTGGTGCTGGCATTCTGTGTGTCAAGCACTTTGCTTTGGACTACATGCACCTTATATGCCTTGGGGTTATGAAGCGCATGATACATTTTTTGTTGTCTGGCCCCAATAGCTGTAGATTAAGACCACGAATAAGAGATCAATTGTCAGAAAGACTACTCATGCTGCAGGGTGCAATGCCTGCAGAGTTTGCAAGACAACCCCGCTCGCTGAAAGACTTGGACCGGTGGAAGGCAACGGAATTGAGACAATTCCTTCTCTACACTGGGTCAATTGTGCTCAAAGACTTGGTTGAAGAGCCCTACTACGACCATTTCTTAAGTCTGTCAGTTGCCACTTCCATTCTCCTGGAGTCAGATGCTGCAAAAAGACAGGCCTATCTCCCTTATGCCAAGGAGCTCATGCAACATTTTGTAACAAACAGTTCGGCGCTGTACAGTGATGAGTTTCCAGTGTACAATGTGCATTGTTTAAAACATATTGCAGATGATGTAGAACATTTTGCCTGTTCATTAAATGACATCTCCTGCTTCCCCTTTGAGAACCACCTCCAGTCCGTGAAAAAGATGGTCAGGAAAAGTCTGAACCCTATAGCACAGATCACCAAGAGAGTGACTGAAAGGCAGCTTGTGAACAGTGACATATTGCGGCCCAAACATAAATGTCACTTTGTGTCAGCCAAACTGCCAAATTCCTGTTTCCTGCTGAGGAATGGTGACTTTGCCTTTGTGAAAGACAGTAGACCAGAAGGCACGGTCGCAGTTGCTCTAATTGCACAGGACGACGCTGTGGACTTGTTTGAAAAACCCTGCAGCTCAAAGCTCATCGACATTGTATATGTAGAACACAGACTGATGACTGGAGCGGCTAGACGGTTGCTACAAAAAAAAGAACTGTATAGAAAGTGTGTTTGTTTGCCTCATTTAGAAGGCTATGCTGTGTTCCCGCTTCTCCACGACATGGAGTGATAGAACACGTTTTCCTGCGCCTCATCCAGAATGACTGACTGTTAATTTTATTTTGTATATATGCTAGTTGAATTTCGAGAACATGCTGTTTAGACAGATGGTAGTGTTTACATAGTATTGTAAGTTCATTTGTAGCAGGATTATTCCAATACTGGGTCAACTCAATGAAGAGATGTAAGTTCCCATTAGGAGTCTACAAATAACCTTTATTTTTGAGAATGAAAAACGAGGAGGGGGTAAAAAAAAGAGAAATGGGTAAAAAATACTGCACTCTCTAACACGGTATCACCAAGCCATCATAGGGCCTAAACTAAAGGTTGCCTCATCCAGCACATCACCAGAGGGCACGAGGTTCAGATCAAGTCAAATCAAAATGTGAATGTGCACAAGTAACCATAACTTTGTATTTACACTAACGTCAACAATGTTATTGGGTGTACAAGGGCTGCAACTATCAATTCATACTAAGTGCATTTCATTTTATTGTTCTAACTGGAGCCCTATTGTACTTTGTTCAGGAAAAATGACAGCTTTGCCAGCCGCACCCAAAAAGCACCAGGTGGTGGCGCCTGAAAGCAAAGGTAAGCATTTAAATCTTCTGTTCTGCCAGGACTAAGAATTTATAAGTAAGAAGTCAAATTATATTGTTTAAGTCTGACATCACTGCCGCTAGAGGCTGCCATTCCCCTGGGTCACAGAATAAATTATTTTTATTGGAAAATCCCAGTCATCTTGGACATCTTGTGTCCTAAGAACTGTTATAAAATATAAAGAAATTAGCCTGGCGACTTAACTGAAATGACGCATGTTGGTGCCATATTTTATCTTATTTTTTTTCCAAACACAGACGTTATCAAATGTAACTCGATATCATGAACAGTTGCATACCTGACAGAATCACCATCCTGATGTTTCTTTTGGAACACAGTTCTTGTATGACACAATCTAAGATTTCCCTGGATTTTCAATAGAAAGAATACTGACCCAGGGGTAGCGGGAGTGACGTCAGGACTTTGGGGGGAGTTGGAGTTGGTTATTGTGAAAAAGTGATTCCTGTTTGATGTGGAACAAAATTGTCTTTACAGAAACGATGGATACAGAAAGGGTTGAGCCGTCCGGTGCCATTACAGGAAATGAAAAGCAGAACAAAGGTAAAATCTCTGATTGCATTGTTGTAAAACTATTTACATTTAAATGTAAGTGAGTTAATTCTAAACTCATTTATATCTTGCAGTGCTCGAGCGATCTGCCAACCTGGAGGACTCCCCACTGGTTCAACAGAACGGTAACCTTTAGCCAGTACATGGATGAATTTGGAATAAAGTACTGTAGAAGTTATTCCAATTTCATGGATTACTAAATGTTTTGATTGGAGCCAAAAAGGTGATTCCTGTTTGATGTGGCACAAATTGTCTTTACCTTCGTTCTTTTGCAAAGTTTCCTACCTTTATGTAGGTCAGCCTTTTGTGCATCTGGTGTGTCTGTAAACTACAGTTTGTTACTCTGATTGCATTGTCGTAAAACTATTTACATTTAAGTGTGTTAAGTTATTTCTAAACTCATTTATATCTTGCAGTGCTGGAGCACTCTGCCAATGACCTGGATGACTCTCCACTGGTTCAACAGACTGGTAACCTTTAGCCAGTATATGGATGAATTTGGACTTAAGTACTGTAGACTTATTCCGATTGCATGGATATTTGAAGGTTACTAAATGTGATGGTTGGAGCCAAAAAGTGATTCCTGTTTGATGTTGTACAAATTGTCTTTACAGAAACACCAGATGCACCAATGCTTAGGCGAGGGAGGAGGGCTGTAGGCCTACTGAAGAAAAACCAAGGTAAACTGTCAGTTTGGATCTGATTACATTTAAAAATTTGTGAGCGTAAATTGCATTGTTCGAAGAATAAAAATGAACACTGAATCTAATTTACACAAATGGTGTCTTTACAGATGCACCAAAGCCTAGGCCGGTAAGAAAGGCGGCTCTAAAAAACAAAGGTAAAGATTGTCATAAAAACCTTTATTTAACAAAGTATGAGTACAGTACGTTGTTTTTAATCCAGGAATAAAACAAATTATTTTTTTAAGTGCTGGAGAAATCCTGTGGCAAACTGGCGCACTCTCCACTGGTTCAACAGACTGGTAAACTTTAGCCAGTATATGGATGAATTTGGAATAATGTACTGTAGATGTTGTTCAGATTGCATGGATATTTGAAGGTTACTACATGTGGTGTTGGAGGCGGAAAGTGATTCCCGTTTGTGGCACAAATTGTCTTTACAGAAACACCAGATGCACCAAAGCCTGGGCGAGGGAGGAAGGCTGTCGGCGTGGTACTAAAGAAAAACCAAGGTAAATTGTCAGTTTGGCTCTGATTTCATTTTCATAAAACTATTTACATGAGTGTAAATTGCATTATTGTTAATGAAAGAATAAAAATTAACCCTGATTCTAATGATGTGACACAAATTGTGTCTTTACAGATGCACCAAAGCCTAGGCCTATAAGGAAGGCAGTCAATAAAAAGAATCACTGTAAGTTTGTCATTTTGGTACTCTGATTAAATTGTGGAAAAACTATTTACATTTAAACGTGAGTTTTAATCTGGTCCTCTCTCATTTATATTTTGAAGTGCCGGAGAGCTCCACTGATGAGCAAATGGACTCCCAGTCCCTACTGGTTCATCAGAATGGTAACCTGGAGGAATTTGGAATAATGTACTGTAGAAGTTATTCCCATTTCATGGATATTGAATGTGATTCCTGTTTGTGGCACATTGTCTTTACAGAAACATCAGATTCACCAAGGTGTGGGAGGAAGGCTGTAGTAAATAAAAAACAAGGTAAACTGTGAATTTGGCTCTGACTACATTTTCATAAAACTATTTACATTTAAAAGTTATGAGTGTAAATTGCATTATTGTTAATGAAAGAATAAAAATGAACCCTGAATCTACTGATGTGACACAAATTGTCTTTACAGAAGCTCCAAAGCCTGAGGCAATTAAGCAAATGTTTCCAAGCGCCAAACCCAATCCAGGTACTTTTCTTTTTGTTGACACATTGCACTATTGACACTGAAGGGTTGTGAGACATTTGAAATGGAGGATTCAAGGATGACATATTTTTACATTTCTTAATGAAGCACGGGACTACATGTCCCAAGAAAGTAGCGACGTGGAGGGTATCGCTTCTAATTCCATTGCACAGACGAACCCTGCATTGGAAAAAATAAACAAGATTAGAGGTAAGCCTTTACATGCAGTTGTGCGGCTTCATTCTTAATCACATTGTCTGTTGTGGAAAGTTTCTAAATTTGTTC
Organism: Gymnoscopelus braueri; assembly: GCF_963280865.1. Classification (NCBI taxonomy): domain Eukaryota; kingdom Metazoa; phylum Chordata; class Actinopteri; order Myctophiformes; family Myctophidae; genus Gymnoscopelus; species Gymnoscopelus braueri. Next base: position 12,686,733 of record NC_137621.1, read on the forward strand.
ATTGTCCTACACCCCCCCCCCCCCAATGGAATGAAGTACTGTCCTTTCCGATGTCGGAAGAAAGTAAGTATGACCATGCATAGATTACCGTAAATTTCGGACTATAAGCCGCGACTTTTTTCCCATTTTTCGACCCTGCGGCTTATATAACGGTGCGGCTTATCTATGGATTTTTACAGCTAACGGCCACTAGGGGACCTCCTAAATCTATGGATTTTACACCCGCGGCTTATAGTCCAGTGCGGCTTATATATGTTCCAAACATTCAATTTAGCTGCTGCGGCTTATAGTCAGGTGCGGCTTATAGTGCGAAAATTACGGTAAATGATTGTTGTAATCAAAGATTAAGTAAACTGCTTCAATAGCACAATCTCTTCACATGTTGTCCTCTTTTGTTATGCAACTCAGTTCAGTGATGTGAATAAATGTAGAAGCAACTGACTATTGTTGTAATGGTGATTTTATATTTTCAGAATTTCAACGGAAAGTGCTAAACAAGCTCTTGGACTTGGAGGACCAGCTGAAAGAGCTTCAGGGACAACGAAAAGACTCCTTTGCTCTTAAGAGGATGGACTCTATTAGTGAATTTATTCTAATGGAGGACAAACTTTCTGAAGAGCCAGGGCTCCAGGAAAGGCTGGTATGACTGTCTTGATCTTTAGATATATTTGCCAAGCCACAAGAATTGTCTATAGTCAACAATGTATGTGCCACAATTGATAACTCAACAGCTATTCAACAAATATCCACAGATAGCTCATCTGTCAAGACTCGGGGGGAGGTCCTTGAGGGACTGTGTGACGAGTGTGTTGGATCGGTGTGTACTGTACAAAGGATGATGCGTAATTATGAAAAATAGTGCAAAATGACAGCTTGACCACAGTTTTGCAGTTCTTGTGGTCGTCCTTCTGTATTGTGTTTCATATTGCTTCTGTTTTAACCATTTCAGATTATTCACAAACAGTTTAATGGCAGGAATGAATATGAGGGGGACGGGAATGAAGATGGCCTTTGGGCCCACGGCTATCTTCTCTGCCGTTATAGGTAATTACAATGGTTACGATGGAATTTTATTTTTGTTTAAGCAATGTTTTGCATTTCTGACTTGTTTTCATTATTTTCTTTTTCAGAGTCAGTCAACCGTTGTAATGGAACAGCGACTGTGAGCGACACCACAGCAATAATTGCTGACTATCTTAAACATGCCCCTGGGAGGTCTGGTGGTGGGGGGTACAATCGACAGAGTGCGGCCAACAACGCCGCATACGATACCCCGTCCAGTTAGTACTAGTGTACACGCACGACAGACACGTTAAATAGACTAATTAAAAGGCCTGTATTTTTTGTTTGTACATGTTAAAAGGACAGAATTTTCATTTGTGCATGTTAAGGCACGACAGACACGTTAAAAGTGACTAATTAAAAGGCCTGTATTTAGGTTTGTACCATGTTAAAAGGACTGAATTTTCATTTGTGCATGTTAAGGCACGACAGACACGTTAAAAGTGACTAATTAAAAGGCCTATATTTAGGTTTGTACATGTTAAAAGGACTGCATTTTCATTGGTGCATGTTAAGGCACGACAGACACGTTAAAAGCAGTTTTTTTTGCTTTGTATAGGTGTACAGACACGTTAAAAGGAGTGTTAAAAGTATTGCATGTTTGTAAAGGCAAATACAAGGAATAAATCTTGAATAAAACTCCTGTTGCACTGCAGATTGACTGAATCATTGATATGTAGGTGAGCTTTGTAACAGAAGTTGTCTATTGGTCTTGGTTCAGATTTGGTGCCTTATACTTTATTAAGTTTCAAAATGCTAAGGTTGACGGTGAACTTCTTCCACCTCAGTCTCTCTCTGATTTTGAAGTGAAAGGAAAGCAAGTCCTGGTGAAGACGTCCAAATCATCCCCACATGGGCCTTGATCTGGCCCAGTCGTGGACGTCACTGAAAGACGTCATGATGACGTCCTATGACGTCCTTTGACGTTAAGGACTAGGCCAGATCACAGCCCATATGGGGATGATTTGGACGTCATTTTCAGGACGTCATCTGAGCGGCTTTTTCATCACCCATACTGGCTGTAACAGCGTCTGTTTAAGGTTGTCACAAAGCAGTCCTGGCAATGACATCCAAATCATCCCCACATGGGCCTTGATCTGGCCCAGTCGTGGACGTCACTGAAAGACGTCATGATGACGTCCTATGACGTCCTTTGACGTTAAGGACTAGGCCAGATCACAGCCCATATGGGGATGATTTGGACGTCATTTCCAGGACGTCATCTGAGCGGCTTTTTCATCACCCATACTGCGTCTGTTTGAGGTCACCACAAAGCCGTCCTGGCGATGACGTCCAAATCATCCCCACATGGGCCTTAATCTGGCTTGGTCGTGGACGTCACTGAAAGAACGTCACATTCAGGACTCGGCCAGATCACAGCCAATATGGTGATTTGGACGTGTTGAGCGTCATCTAAACTGATTTTTCATCACCCACACTGGCCATAGGCTAATAAGCAGCTGTTTGAGGTAACTACAAAGCCGTCCTGGCGACTATGTCCAAATCATCCTCTCTGGGCTTTGATCTTGCCAAGTTGTGGACGTCACTGAAAGACGTCATGATAACGTTGTGATGACGTCCGTCAATGACATTCAGGACTATGCCAGATCACAGCCCATATGGGGAGGATCTTGACGTCATCACCAGGACCTCATATGGACAGCTTTTTAGTGACCTAGATAATGATGGCTAGAGGAAGTCCATTTCCCAGCATGCACTGCCATTTCCCAGCATGCACTGGGGTGCCAAGGACTGTTTTTGTTCTTATTTGTGTTATTATTTGAATATGGAAATGGGTATTGGGGTTATGTTATGGGTCATTGTGTTAAGTGTTTTGTTGTGGTGGTGTTTGGTGATTTACGTTTTATGTAATTTGTTAATAAAACCATTAGTGTAAATGTCTGTCCATTTGGTCACTCCCTCTTACCTTTTCCCATAGTTACTTATAGTGTGTGTTGGCATGGGCATGTTGTTGGTTGATCCAATAGAGAGTTGTTATAGCTCTTTACAGTCAACCAGACCCCAGGCCTTTATAATACATTGCTCTTTGATACTTGCAGGTTGATGTGCCACACTATGCTGCATGCAATCAAATCAATAGCTACTGTCTTATGTAAATTACCTCTTGTTTAAACAGCACTAAATAGGAGACACAAAGCCAATTAACGTTGTGGTGACGTCTTTCAGTGACGTTCAGGATTAGGCCAGATCACAGCCGATATGGGGATGATTATGACGTCATTTCCAGGACGTCATCTAAGCGACTTTTTAATCACCCAAACTGGCCGTCTGTTTTAGGTCACTAAAAAGTTGTCCATACGATGTCCCGGCGATGACGTCCAAATCACCCCCACATGGGCCGTGATCTGGCCTACTCGTAAACGTCACTGAAAGACGTCATGATGACGTTGTGATGACGTCCTTCGGTGACGTTCAGGACTAGGCCAGATTACAGCCCATATGGGGATGATTTTGACGCCATTTCCAGGACGTCATCTGAACGGCTTTTTCGTCACCCACACTGGCCGTAAAAGCGTCTGTTTGAGGTCACCACAAAGCCGCCCATAAGATGTCCCGGCGATGACGTCCAAATCCTCCCCATATGGGCCGTGATCTGGCCTACTCGTAAACGTCACTGAAAGACGTCATGATGACGTTGTGATGACGTCCTTCGGTGACGTTCAGGACTAGGCCAGATTACAGCCCATATGGGGATGATTTTGACGCCATTTCCAGGACGTCATCTGAACGGCTTTTTCGTCACCCACACTGGCCGTAAAAGCGTCTGTTTGAGGTCACCACAAAGCCGCCCATAAGATGTCCCGGCGATGACGTCCAAATCATCCCCATATGGGCCGTGATCTGGCCTAGTCGTAAACGTCACTCAAAGATGTCATGATGACGTTGTGATGACGTCCTTTGGTGACGTTCAGGACAAGGCCAGGCCAGATCACAGCCCATATGGGGATGATTATGACGTCATTACCAGGACGTCATCTGAGCGGCTTTTACGTCACCCACACTGGCCGTAAAAGCGTCTGTTTGAGGTCACTACAAAGCCGTCCTGGCGATGACGTCCGAATCATCCCCACATGGGCCTTGATCTGGCCTAGAGTGAACATCACTGAAAGACGTCATGATGACGTGTTGAGCGGGACGCCATCTAAACGGCTTTTTCATCATCCACACTGGCCGTGGGCCAATATGCGGCTGTTTGAGGTCACCACAAAGCCGTCCATAAGATGTCCTGGTGATGACGTCCAAATCGTCCCCATATGGGCCTCGATCTGGCCTAGTCGTGGAAGTCACTGCAAGACATCATGATGACGTTGTGATGACGTCCTTTGGTGACGTTCAGGACTTGGCCAGATCACAGCCCATATGGGGATGATTTTGACGTCATTTCCAGGACGTCATCTGTGCGGCATTTTCATCATCAACACTGGCCGTAAAAGTGTCTGTTCGAGGTCACCACAAAGCCGTCCATAAGATGTCCTGGCGATGACGTCCGAATCATCCCCACATGGGCCTTGATCTGGCCTAGTCGTGAACGTCACTGAAAGACGTCATGATGATGTTTTCATTACGTCCTTCGGTGACGTTCAGGACTTGGCCAGATCACAGCCCATATGGGGATGATTTTAACGTCATTTCCAGGACGTCATCGAAACACATTTTTCATCACCCAAAATTGCTGTCCAAATGTCCATATGATGTCCCGGTGATGACGTCCTGTAAATGACGTAAAGATCATCCCCATATGGGCTGTGATTTGGCCTAGTCCTGAACGTCACCGGGGGTGATGACCGGGCGTCATCATAACGTCATCATGACGTCATTGTGCTTGCTGGGAAGTGTTTCAGAAAACTGTTTTAAACTAAACTGATTTAGAAGACATTTGTAGAATCCCCAGAAGCAATAACATTTTAGCTAGAAATGCTCGCTTTAAGTATATATATATTCAAAGATTTGCACAACATTTTTCACGATTTTTCAAAAATAGCAGATCTACAAGCTCATAGCGCGGCACTCGGTGCCGCGCTATGAGCTTGTAGATCTGCTATTTTTGAATAGCCCAACGAAATCTAAAAATGACACACAGATGCGTTCTCAGGTCTTAAAGAGTTAAGCAAGATGGTACAGTGTGTTTGCTGTGCCTAATTGTGCTTGTGGCAGTGTGAAGGGGACGGGGGGGGGGGGACGGGGGGTCGCCCCAGGTGAACCTCTCATTCTGCCAGTGTGAAGGGGACGGGGGCGGGGGGGGGTCGCCCCAGGTGAACCTCTCATTGACTGCTGTTGACTGTTTGCTCTGTGAGTCATAGCTGTCAGACGAGCAGAGAGCCAGCTGGCCGATATAGGCAGTGGTGGAAAGTAACTGAGTACATGTACTCAAGTACTGTACTTATTATATATTTTTTTACTTTACTGGAATATTTCCAATTTTCAATACTCAGAGGCAAATATTGTACTTTTACTCCACTGCAATTATTTGAAAACTTCAATTACTAGTTACTTTGTAGATTTTGATTATTATTACAAAACATACACCACTTCATGCCTATATACTTTGGCTATTTTCAAATGATTTTTAAAAAGTTGTGCAATGTGACATTCTGCATAATGAGTAATTTTACTTTTGGTACTTTTAAGTATATTTTGTTGCAGTATTTGTTCTACATTGCAGTATTGATACTTCTACTTAAGTAACACATGTGAGTACTTCTTCCACCACTGCTGCTGATAGGAGGCCAGACCACTGCAGGGTGGCAGCGAATGAGAGAGAGCGAGGGGGAGGAGGGGGGTTCGGGGGGGAGAGCGAGCTTGCATTCACCTTAAGTCTGCAGCGAAATTGGTGATGTAGTTACGCATGTCACTGTTGATGTTATCCAAACGGTAAGCGCTGTGGGCAAAAAGAACAAAGGGACAGTTAACTGCTGGGTCCACAAAAGTGGCGAGTTTGGATGGAGGTGTGGAGGGTGTTTGAGGGGGTCTGGTGGTCTGCATGGTGGTTTGTGGGGTAAATGTTTGCGCGGGCGATTTCACCAATATGCTGCAAACATTAGGGTGACACCAGATGACAGGCTGTCGTGGAATTCTGGATCAATCGGTGAATTGATGAGACAATATTGTTGGTGGCGATGGTTAATGCTTTAATGTACATGATGTCATGGGGAGAAGTACCACAGCACTCGGTCGGTGGTAAGGTAATTCTGCCAACGAGCACAGGGATCAGACCAATAGTTAGATTAGACCAATAGTAGATCAATAAATACTAAACTGCTACAAGGACAAGCTGAACGGTGACAAGACAGGCTGTAACCAAAACAATAGCTATCAGGCCTAGTTGAGACATCTAGGCTCTTATGTATTATATAAGTACTATAAGTGATGGTAAAATATAAAGGTTATATATAAACAACCATAATAACAATATAGCATAATGTATAATTCTTCTGCACAGCTGATGCCCTCTCATAATGATAATAATAATGTTGTGCTGAAATGTTACAGGTTTGATTGATTGAATACTTTATTAGCAGTTTGCTAAAAAAAAGGACACGAAAGTACAGTTCAATACAAGGTCTGCTAAGAGGATTTTAAACCCAAGAAAGCCTATGGCTTGTTTCCATTGGGGTCCTTTGTACCCAATTCATCGAATCATTTAATGACCGACAAATATACAATACTATGCAAAACATCATATAATTGCAGTCACCTGTACAGTAAGTGCAGCCACCTGTAAGTGCTCTTTTAGAACGGTTTTGAAGGAGAGTAGGGATTTACACTCCTTTACGACTGTAGGTAGGGCATTCCACATTTTTGTGGCATAGCAGAAGAACAAATTTAACCCCTTGCTTGAGCCAAATCTGGGTTGAACGTGATTAGTGGAGCTCCCTCTGCTGTTGTGATTGTGGACTTATTAACGTTTTTGAAGTAGTTTGACAGGTACATGGGTGTCTTTGTGGTGTAGTGTATCTTGTAGACCAGGCCTTTTGCAAGTTGCTGTACTCTGTCCTCTACCCTGAGCCATCCGACCCTAGCTAAATGAGCAGGGGTTAGATGAGTTGTAGATGTAAGGCCAAGCAGTCGCCTGACCAGTTTGTTTTGGGATGTCTGGAGCCTTTGTGGTGCTATGGTACCATGAGGTGCATGCATAGTCGATCGGTTGATTTTGCTGAGAGAGAGAGTTGTCTGGTCATGATGATGTCCAATAAATCAAACTCACACAGACATAGATAGAAGGAACGTAATGCCAGGTGCATTATGAGTTTGGATGGATAATTGTGTTGAATTGTGAATATGAATGTGCTGTAAGAATAGCAATAATGTGACAATATGTTATCAGTGGCAATCCCAAAATGAAACAACTAGCACTTTCAAACAAGATTTGCACTTAAACACAATCTGTTCCAAAGACAAATTAGACACATGACTCCTCTAATGTCTTTCTAGAACAATGAAACGTACTCAACTTTTTTTTAGCTAAGAGCTTCTGATGAAAGGACAGCAGTTAAGACACAGAGGCCCCTTTTCTTTTTCTTTTTTTTTAAAATTTTTATCCCGCGATTTTTGTAACCCATTTTTTTCACCCGGTGCCAATTTCCTAAGTGATCCTGGGCGCTACACCAGCCCTACACCAGCCCTACACCAGCACTACACCAGTCCCCCACAACATAGGGAGGCCAAGGCCGAGCTCATGCTTCCTTCAATGCATGAGAGCCAACTGACCTTCTTGTCACCTGACAGGGGAGAGTTTCCCTGGTAGGACGTAGCGCGTGGAAGGAACACGTTATTCCAACCAGTTCCCTTCCCCTCCATCAGGCGCCCCGGCTGTCATGGGGAAGGCGTTATAGCGACCAGGATTACTACATGTTTTTGTGAGGGTAGGAGACACGGGGAGAACATGCAAACTCCACACAGAAAGGCCCTTTCGCCAACCCCACCTAGTAGGGTATGGGCGCTGATGACGCGGAGGAGAAGACACGCCCCCAGCGCCCACAGCGTCCCCAGCGGGAATCGAACCCAGGACCTTCTAGCTGTGAGGCGACAGCACTACCGACTGCGCCACCGTGCCCCTTTTCCATCAAAATACCTTTGGTTCTTCTAGAACTGTCTCCTTTCTAAATCCTTGGAACCTTGGTGCTTTCATGGAACCAGCCGCGAACCGGCAACCCCATTGCCCCAGGTTCGATTCCAATGGCAGTTGCAGTTCTTTTTCTTTCATTTTCGCTTGATTTTGACACTGTTTATATCACATCTTCCAACCTGCAGAATAGTGACACGCCCACTTTGGTTCCAGTTCAGAAACACATTTTAGGGTTCTAAACCAATTAATTTTCAGTGGAAACACTGAACATTAGGTGGGAAAAACAGATTGGTTGAGTTCAGGAACAGGAGTGTGCTGAACAGTGTGCTGTGGAAAGCGTCATCATTTCATCACCTTCACCTATTATAATGTCTCAGACTGTTGCTATCGCTCTTCTATTGAACATTAAAGTACAGAAAGATGGAAATCTCATATCGGCCCATTATTCCGTCTACCGTTGCTGCCGGTGAAGGTGCTTCTCTGTAGTTAAACAAAAGGCTTTGACTGTGGCCAAGCGCTCTGTGGATTTGTGTATAGTTTAAATATTATGAAAAAATATGCTGATAGTTCTGAAGAGATGAGGCAGAGGCACCAAACGTACCATTTGAAGGTACAGGAACAGAAAAGAACAGAACAGAACAGAACAGAACAGAACAGAACAGAACAGAACAGAACAGAACAGAACAGAACAGAACAGATACGTAGGAGAAGTGCAATGCTGAAGTGTGGGAGGAAAAGCTCTTACAGGGAGCAGAAATTGTAAATACATTACTGGAGGTTTTTGAAAATAGGGCAAATAAAGGGACATTACGGCCTGGACCGCTGGCGTAGCGAGCAAACGGTAGAAGCGTGCGCAGTAGCGTTTTAAACGTGGACATATTGACCGTTCTACCGTGGTTCTGGGGGCTTGGAGGAATCAGTCAGGGACCTGGAAGCAGTGTTGATTTTGACAGCAAATTTTGATTTAGTTTTAGTCATAGTCTTTTGAATAAAATTCCATTTAGAATTTAGTCATATTTTAGTCATTGAAATGTTTTAGTTTTTGTCTAGTTTTAGTCGACTAAATATCATAAGGTTATAGTCGACTAAATCTACAGTTGATTTAGTCGACTAAAATGTATTTTGGCGGTGCCTTGATGGTGTCGTAATGGCTGATTTTACACTTGGTTTCATGCTGAAAATAGCCATCTACAAGCTCACAACGCGGCGCGCTGCGACGCGCTGTGAGCTTGTAGATCTGCTATTTTCAGAGCGCAACACCCGAGCGCAACCAAACATAAAATGACATGTCTTTTAGTTCTACTGGATCTCTTCTCCACTAGTCCCTCACTAACATTTTAGTCTAGTTTTTATTTGTTGACGAAATTGTCAATATATTTAGTCTAGTTTTAGTCATCATAGCTTAGTTTTTATTTAGTTTTTATTTAGTTTTCGTCAGTGAAAAAAGGTAGTTGACGAACATTTTTCGTCATAGTTTTTGTCAACGAAAAAAACACTGATGTGGACATATTCACTGTTCTACCGCGGTTCTGGGGGCTTGGAGGAATCAGTCAGGGACCTGGAAGTCAGTAGATTCACAGAAACTTCTGTGAAGATATTTGGTGTAGAGCCCAGTCTTAGAGCCCAGGGGGGAGACTCTGGTCAACCAAGTGTAGAGGGTTGAAGTGGCTAATAAGTGTCAGACAATGTCATGAGTAAGAAAGCATTACAGAGAGAAATGTAAACCACAAAATGTATTGGTGTATATACAATATCTATATACGATATCATAATAACTGACTTAACATTGCAAATCAATGCGATATGCCCAGTGAACAAAAGTGTTGGGGGCAGGAGGAGGAGGAGGGGGGGGGATTGGTTGATGCGTTACACGTCAGCAAATCAATGCACTGGAATCCTGCACCGACCTTGAGATCCGAGAGAGACTCTTCTTACAAAATGTAGCCTGAATGATTAATTACTTTGTGGCAAATCAGGAGTTATTGAATGCGTTTGCCTGCATTATAATTTTGATTAATTGCAACTACTCCTAGAGGCTAATTGTGTTGGGAGGGGGGAGGGGGGAGGCATAAATGAATTTGAGTTATTTTAGCTCCCAAAATAGCCCGGATTGATTGGCTAGTGGCACTCACAGCCTGGACTGCACCCCTAGGAGACATCATAGACTTTGAGGCACAACTTAGTTTGGCAGACAGATGGCAGTCGTTGATACAGTGCGTGTGTGTGCACACGAGTGTAGCGCGCACGTGTGTGTGTGTGTGTGTGTGTGTGTGTGTGTGTGTGTGTGTGTGTGTGTGTGTGTGTGTGTGTGTGTGTGTGTGTGTGTGTGTGTGTGTGTGCGCTTGTATCAGTGATTGATTTCACGTACGCATCTCGCTGAGGGACTAATGCTTGACTTCATGTCACTCTGCGCCCATCATCATGAATACATTAATTTGACATCTTCGGCGGCTGTAAATGCCTGATTGATACTTTCCTCACCACGTCACGCGCCGCAAATTAATAGCAGATCTACAAGCTCACAACACATCTTGGTGGTGTGACGCGTTGTAGACCTGTGAGCTTGTAGATCGGCTATTTTCGATGCCTGACACTGGCACTCGACTGAGTATAAGTCAGGCTTTGTGCAAGTGTCGTGGCAGGAACACTGACATGTCACTGTGGAGTTGTAACAGAGGGGTGGCTCTGAAATTATAATTAATGAAAAGTTCAAAATAAAAATCAACATCCCAGCGCCTCTGTGCACAGTTCAGCTGAAAGGTCCTCTGACTGTGATGAATTCTTTATGGATTATGAGAAGAAAGAGGAAATGGGATGACCCGGTCATCTGGGAGAGAGAGAGAGAGAGAGAGAGAGGGAGGGGGAGAGGGAGGGGAGAGAGAGAGAGAGAGAGAGAGAGAGAGAGAGAGAGAGAGAGGGAGGGAGAGGGAGAGAGAGAAAAAGAGAGAGAGAGAGATGCAGACAGGTCTGTTTTTCTCCTTAACATTATTAACCCCCTCACTTCCAAAAGATCCATTCTGGTTCGGTCTCAACGAGCACCATGAGAGCCTTCATGCCTGGTACCACTCGTACCCGGACACTGTGACACTGTGACCATCTCATACCGGCCCTCAAAGTCCTCAAAGAAAACGAAATGACCCCCCCAAAATCTACATCTTATTATGTGAATGCTTTTTAGTGAAAGTAATTTAACTCGACTCCAATTAATTCATTAGTAATGAATACGTATGTACCATTTGAATACATACCTGCATTCCATCTGTATGTACTCAAATGTTTATAATGTAACAGTGAAACTGCCATGGATCCATATTTATAACATAATGCAATGGGCCCTATTTTGCGCGGCGTCTTATGCCTTATGACTAATCTTATTAGGCTTTGTTTAATATATATATAGCGAAAATAGCCATTCTACAGTGACACGTTGTGAGCCTGTAGATCAGCTATTTTTTGTTTTTCAAAATAAAAAATTGCTAATAAGATTGGTCATAAGGCATAAGATGCCGCGCAAAATAGGGAATGATTGATAATGTGAGTGATGCAGTGTTGATTTCGTCGACTAAAACTGTGACGAAAAATGTTCACCGAGTACTTTTTTCACTGAAGAAAACTGAATAAAAACAAAGCTATGATGACTGAAACTATGACTAAATATATTGACAATTTCGTCAACAAATAATAACTAGCCTAAAATGTTAGTGAGGGACGAGTGGAGAAGAGATCCAGTATAGAAATCCACTAAAAGACAAGTCATTTTATGTTTGGTTGCGCTCGGGTGTTCAAAACGCATCGTGCTGCGACGTGTTGTGAGCTTGTAGATCGGCTATTTTCAGCACGCAACCAAGTGTAAAATCAGCCATTACGACGCCATCAAGGCACCGCCAAAATAAATTTTAGTCGACTAAATCAACTGTAGATTTAGTCAACTATAATCTTATGATATTTAGTCGACTAAAACTAGACAACAAAAAAATCTGATGACTAAAATATGACTAAAACTAAATGGAATTTGATTGAAAAGACTATGACTAAAACTGAATCATAATTTGCTGTCAAAATCAACACTAGAGTGATACAGTACAGCTGGAAAAAAAAACAGTCCAATCTATGGCCCTTCACTCACTTTATCAAAGTCAGTATGCCCCTCCCCCCAGAGGAGCAGAAGCACCCATGAGGAACATCCTGCTGTTTAGAACAAATCCCTCAACAAGCTCCCCATAATACTCCACTGAGGCCACACACACACACACACACACACACACACACACACACACACACACACACACACACACACACACACACACACACACACACACACACACACACACACACACACACACACACACACACACACACACACACACAGTGATCCATACTGGTCAATAGCGTTCCCTTTCAGCTGGGAACCAGCATGGCTCTCAGCCTAACCACTGGTAGAGCCCATTATTATTATCATACAATAACAGAGACTGATGGGCCCCGTCCACCACTGCATCCTCATGAATCACTGCCCCGTTTACAGGTCATTCATAAAAATGGACAGTGGAGAGAGAAGAGAGCAGCACGATCGATGTCCCCCACCCCAAAAAAAAAGAAGTGGTGTATAGTAAGTAAGTACAGCTGTATTTCCAATTTTCAATACTTTTACTTCTACTCCACTACATCTCAGAGGCAAACGTTTTACTCCACTGCAATTATTTGAAAACTTTTACAAGTTACTTTGTAGATTCTGATTCTGATTACAAAACATACAGTAACCACTTCAGCCCTGTATATACTTTGGCTATTTGAAAATAGCAGATCTACAATTGTAGATCTGCTATTTTCATTTTTTTATATACATTTCATACATTTGAAACCTGTGAAATGGGACATTCTGCTGTACTTTTTGGTACTTTACGTATATTTTGATGCCAATACTTTCGTACTTTTACTGAAGTAAATGTTTAATACCGAACTTGTACTTGAAAGACTATATATACTTTTACTTAAGTGGAATGTGAGTATACTTCTTCCATCACTGTAGAAATCTATATCTCCTCCCCACAAACCCTCACTGAGTCATATAATCTACCCGAGCAATTTGGACCGAGACAAGAGAGGAACCTGTTGAATCTTCTCTTCTCGTGGTGGGAATGAATACAAAACGCATCATTTGGCAGGTCAACTTATTGATCTGCTTCATTATGCTGGCCACAGGACGTATTCTCTATGGGAGGAAGAGTTGGGGGTTTGTTGTGGGTTTATCGACACACAGGCATCCAGTTTAAGAACGACGAGGACCCATGTGTGAAACTGAAAACCAAGCTTCGGTGGTGGAAAAAGTACGCAGATATTTTACTTCAAGGTAAAAGTAGCAATACCATAATATAAAAATACTCTGTTACAAGTAAAAGGCCTGTGTTCAAAATGTTACTCGAGTAAAAGTACAAAAGTATTGGCTTCAAAATATACTTAAAGTACCAAAAGTAAAAGTACTAAAACGTTAGAAAATAGCAGATCTACAAGCTCACAATGCGTCGCGATGCAACGCGTTGTGCTTGTAGATCGGCTATTTTCAAATAGCCTATGTGTAAAATAGGGCTAAAGTGGTTCATGTATGTTTTATAATGTAATAATTTATATCTGCAAAGTAACTAGTAACAATAGTTTTCAAATAATTGTAGTGGACTAAAAGTACAATATTTGCCTCTGAGATGTAGTGGAGTAGAAGTATTGAAAATTGGAAAGACTCCAGTAAAGTAAAAATAATTGTACTTTTACAGTACAGTACTTAAGTAAATGTACTTGGTTACTTTACACCACTGCCAAGCTTCGGCGTCAGAAGTAGAAGGGTATCTGGCGAATAGAATTATGCTGATGCGGATATTATTATTACTATTATTATCATGCCTTCCCTACCTGGCTACCGCCTTCACCACCACAACTACACAAAGACAGGTCCCATAATGTAGATACCGCCACAAATACTGATCCTTAATAGTGTGTGCATGTGTGTGTGTGTGTGTGTGTGTGTGTGTGTGTGTGTGTGTGTGTGTGTGTGTGTGTGTGTGTGTGTGTGTGTGTGTGTGTGTGTGTGTGTGTGTGTGTGTGTGTGTGTGTGTGTGTGTGTGTGTTTCTACAAGTGTTGCCTGCTGTGGATTCAGTGTTTCCAGGAGAAAGCCAGCGAGTGACAGAACAGTAATTTAACAACCTGTGCTGAATCACAATGAGCTGCCAATGTCATGAGGGCTGACGGAGAGAGAGAGAGAGAGAGAGGAGAGAGAGAGAGAGAGAGAGAGAGAGAGAGAGAGAGAGAGAGAGAGAGAGAGAGAATAATTGAGATAGAATTGGGCATAGCACTGCAGTAGAACCCACAATTACAAAATGCCATTATACGTTCATGTGAGGGCGATCAGTGTTCTACACGAGGCTCAAGGTCATCTCAACATGAGGTTCAAACGCTCCATTTGAAATAAATCTCAGTCACTATTTTAATAAACAAAATTGTGTTGTCTCATATACATTCTTGTCTGCAATGTCTTTGCGATGCCTTTGTGATGTACTTACGATGTCTATGCGATATCTTTGTGATGCCTTTGGGACGTCTTTGTGATGTCTTTGTGATGTACTCACGAAGTCTACACAATATCCTAGTGATGCCTTTCATGATGTCTTTGTATTAACTTTGCACTTTCACTTAGTAGTGGCGTAATATTTGACCAGGAGTATCTATAGTACATATTGACTCCAATACTGGGGGTTGAGTACTTTGTCCATCACTGCATAAATCACATCACAACTTTCATCTTTTTTTTCTCGCACCATTTTTGTAACCCATTTTTTCACCAATTGCCTATGTAATCCTAAGCGCTACTCTCCCTCTGCCAGCCTGGGGAGAGCACCGTACTGAGCTCATGCTTCCTTCAACGCATGAGGAGTGAGCAGGCCGCCTCTTATCACCTGACAGGGGGGAGTTTCCCCGGTAGGACGTAGCGAGTGGAAGGAACACGTTATTCCAACCAGTTCCTTTCCCCTCCATCAGGCGCCCCGGCTGACCAGGGGGAGGCAGTGTAGAGACCAGGATTACTGCATGTTTTTTTTGTGAGGGTATCTACCCTAGGGGACACGGGGAGAACATGCAAACTCCACACAGAAAGACCCTTTCGCCAACCCCACACAACTTTCCCTTCATACAGCATTCTAAATCTGCCACGTTCATGAGCCTTTTGTCACCCTCAACATGCCCAGGCATAAAGGCCACACACTTGTTGAAGCAAATTCATTTCCAGAAGGAACGTACAATATGACACCAAGCTGGGAGGATTTTTCTATTACTTTTTTTCAATCAAAAACAACTGAAAGTATGGGAACATTCACTCTGTCTATCAAAAAAATATGTTTTCACAATGTTCAACCGGGTCTCTTCTGTATTAGAGCCAAAGGCACATAATAGACCTTCACACTGAGCTCCAGTCCTACTTGGTAAATGTCTGCTGAAAGATTGACACAGCAGAATACGGGCAGACACATTGGGTTTTGACAGAACAGGTCTGGGGAGATTTAAAAACATATTAATAGAATGGGTTTCTGAATCCTCCACTGTAATAATTACTGTTTTCACATTCGGTTGGGAACAAAGGAGAACAGGCCCCTTTGAGGAGGACTTAAAGTGCCAGCCCACAATGCCGTCCGCTCAACAATGACTTCGGTTGAGGAAGGGTCTGTCAAACACAAGCACTGTGGCTTTTGAGTTTGATGTACCGTAATAATTAAATTAATCGCTGAAGAATAAAACCCTAAATGACATTTATGGAATAGATGAAATATGGAATAGATGATGAAAGAGTCTTTTTTCTAGAGTTGACTTATAGTAACTTGTTGTACAGGTCATGTCAACATGTTTATGGTGGCGTCTCGTGTCTGTTTAATTGTCCTCTAAGACATTAACATAAAAAAGTGAGGTATATAAAACAGCTACTGTATATCTGATTCAATAATAACTTGGTTATTACTGAAGCAACTGTATGGTGTCCATCTAGCTTGTTACATCTCTTGCATTTAGTCAATTCTAATGGTAACAGGACCTGTTGCTGGACGGTGTCTTAAGCCAGCTTAATATCATGGATTTGGCATTTTCTAATGTTACGTGTTGACAGGGGGGGAGGGGGCATCCCAGTTCTTATCTATTGATTAATAAAAACGAAAAGATTTTTCTATTGATACATTTATTAATCTAGGTATTTATTGAGTTCTCATTCGGATTTGTTATTTGCATACAAGTTGCATTACCTTAAATATATGGTGTACGGAAATCAAAGCCTGATGTCATGGATGGAGCTCTCTCTCTCTCTCTGATCTGCCCTGCCGGATATGTTAACGAGTATAGTTCTTCATCTGAAAATCGATCAAACTAAAATAACAAGGACTGTCTATCTATCACCCTGACATGTGCGTGAAGGATATTACACGTAAGCAAGCTGTGACACTTACGTTATTTGTTACATTGTTTGTTTTGCTTACTTTGTGACTGTCTGCTAGTTTAATTGTTTTATTGGCATAAGTAGGCTACTTTGCAGATGGAGTACCGTTTTTATTCAGGGTTCATATGTTTATAGGATGATGTATTTGCACTGTATTAGCCATACTGGTGACAGTACTGGTGACAGTAGTATAGTGTTGTATGTGGCCAATGTGTTGATCTTTGAGCCCAGCCCACCTGCTATTTACAGATATAACTGCCACATTACCTGTAGCCTATGCTCGACTCAGTTCCTTTAATATGCAATATTAGACTTGGCATGATTAACACAGTGTTAATCATACCAAGTCTAGGCAAAACGACATTAAGGATATTAAGGGCCTAATGTTACAAGTTATGCAATTCCTTTAGTTGGTAGCTAATAATTTGCCAAATCATGACGGGTCTTGTGGTCTTGTGGCTGACCAGTTTTAAGTGAAATAAAAACCTATTTACTACTGCGACGTTAAAGTTGTGGCAGACGGGCAGGCAGCCGGATTATGCTCAAATATGGACATGCTGCGGGAGACCGTATTATATCTATATATGAGTACCGAAACCTAAGCACACCTATTTCACCCATGCAATAACCCCGGCACTGCCGGGCAAGCTTGTACACAATATGCATAAACAATTTGTGGAGGTACTTCCTTGACCTACTGGCACAATAAACTGGTTGATTGGTCAAGCAGTTTGTGAGATCAGCCCTGGACAGACAAACACACACATACAGACACCAAGGGGCAAAGAAAAAGAGATTAGAGATTATGTTTTCGCCCCTGTGTGTCCCTTGGGTGTCCTCTCTAGCTTTCGACCTTGATGAGTTAATGATTATTAAAATATCAATTAGTAACAACTTTAGCAACAAATTGATGTGATTCTAGCCTCTTCCCTTGATGGCACTGTGTTGGCACTGTGTTGGCACTGGCTTGGTTGCTATGGGGATCAAATATTGGGGAGACCAACAGGTGTCGGCTTCATGGATTGGCTAAACAAGTGTGACGTTTGGGCACGTTTGGGCCAACAATATAAGTGCTAATGCGCACAATAGCACTGTATTATTTTAGCGAGACAGGTTTAAGTATTCAGTTGGATAAACGGTGTAAGAATGTTGTGCGGAGCAGTCTGTCAGAGAGGAGGACCAGACACAGCCTATCATGCTGCTGTAGCATTCAGGCATAGGGTGTACTGCTTTGGAGCGTACTTCTGTGAGGAGACCCACACGTACAACAAAATCGATCAAATTCATGTGCATGTCTTCAACACTGTGTCTTTGCGCTGGCTGCAGTTGCCCCCAGTCCAGACTACTGGAAGAGAGTCTCTCCCTGACGTTCCCTCCATGTGCTACGGCCACACAGCTGTGCTGATAGAAGACACCATCTACATATGGGGGGGCCGCGTTGGTGGTCTGCTACACTCCAACACGCTTTATGCTTTTGACGTCGACACCCATAGATGGTCTAAGCCCACCATTGCTGGGACTGTTCCTCAGGCGAGGTCTTTCCACTCAGCCTGTGTCTTGGGGAAGGTCATGTATATCTATGGAGGATACGACCGGATGACTAGAAACACAAATGACATCTACAAGTTAGCCACCGCCACAATGGTCTGGTCTTTGATTAAAACCAGAGGCACTCCGGAATCCGCAAGGCACTCTGCCACCATCATCGGGACAAAGATGTTTGTAGTTGGTGGCGAACAGGCGGACACACACATCAGAGTGTTTGACACAGAGAACAACTGTTGGCTGAGCACAATGTCTGCACAGCGTTTTCCAGAAAGTCGCTGGTGCACTTCAGCTTTTACCTACAAAGGAGAGCTGTACATATTGGGCAGCACCAACGCAACCTGCC
Organism: Gymnoscopelus braueri; assembly: GCF_963280865.1. Lineage (NCBI taxonomy): Eukaryota > Metazoa > Chordata > Actinopteri > Myctophiformes > Myctophidae > Gymnoscopelus > Gymnoscopelus braueri. The sequence continues at coordinate 12,705,238 of NC_137621.1, forward strand.
ACCTAAGCTTCAATGACCTGTGGAAGTTCAATCCAGAGACCTCCTCCTGGAGGAAGGTTGTGCCCGAGGGAAGATACCCAACAGGTTGGATGTCTAGGATGTGCATGGTGGGAGATCAAATCATCCTCCTCGGACGATATGGCAAACGCAACCTCCATGCCCATTGCCTGTACATCTTAGACTTACGTCCTAGTCTGAAGACTTTATGCAAGATAGCGGTTATTCAGTACAGACTGGGGAAGTCTGGACTCCCACATAACATCAGGTGGGAACTGACAGCCATGACTGCAAACAGCAACAAATAATGAAGACCCCAATCTACACTGTAGAACTGTGTTAAATTAACTCAGAATCAAACCCTCACAGGTCCATTTGGTTCCATTTGTACACTCTCTGAGTTACACTCCCGTAAGTCAGCGGTTCTCAAACATGTCAAGGACCCCCAAAATGATATGTTTTTGGCCGCGGACCCATCTCAAAATATTTTGTTCCAGGGACCCCCAGAAGCAAAGATTTGCACAAAGTTCACAATTTTTCAGAAAATAGCAGATCTACAAGCTCATAGCGCGGCACTCGGTGCCGCGCTATGAGCTTGTATATCTGCTATTTTTGAATAGCCAAAGTATAAAAGGCTGAAGTGGTTAAAGTTATTGTGATGCAATATTGACACATTTTGCTGGGGACCCCCTGGAACCCCCCCAAGGACCCCTGGGGGCCCCCGGACCCCTGGGGGCCCCCGGACCCCAATTTGAGAACCAATGCCATAAGTGTCCATTATGGTTCCACTTCCTAACTGTCAGTCATTTAGTCATTTACCAATCAGAGCCCAGTATGCAAATATGGGGCGGTTTTATCACAAAAGGCATTTTTTTCATATGGTTCCACAGAGATTCCAGACTAATATCTACACAGTTGATATTAGTTTGGCCATGCCAAGCTACTGTTGTCCCACCATATTTGGGCAAGACTGACATCATCAATATGACGTCATCGTCAACATGATGTCATTGACCCACAGGGAAGCCACACCATTATCTGACCCCACCTTGTTTTCTTCCTTTTCCTTTTTTTCCCCCCTTAATTTTTTGCCGCTCTGTTATGTGGTGGTATTTGCAACCAGTAGATATATCAGAATTGACGGTTGCTTGATAATAAAGGCTTTTCCGTTGTGTCCAAGCAAATACACAACTGTGACACTGCTCCCTGTCATCACAGTTTGTACATGACAGGGAATAAGTGTAACTGCTGCCCAAAATTCAAAGGCTATGTGAAACAGAACGAAACCAATCGGTGTCTGTCCGGCTTATGGGATCCACACTACTAGCCTAGCCTGGCTCCAGCCCCTGAATCTGAGTGTCAGGCTACTACTATCCAATTGCAGCGGGCTTCTTTTCTTTCTTTTTTTAGCCATCACACAGGCCTACATTTTGTGTAGAATTCACAATGTTTTCATCTTCATCTCATAATCTTGTTCCCACAGCGAGAACAGAAGCTACTGGTGAAAGTTGGTGACAGCATATATGGATATTATCGAGGTAAAGAACCCTGAGCAATGCAAAGTGAAAATCCTAGGTGTCAATTTATCCATTTGTAACTCTGAGGGACAAATGTAACCAAAACCCCTATATTTGGTTAAATTTGGTTTACTCTCCTCAGAGTTAAGCTCAGCAGAGAGCATATCTCTGCCGCATGGGTGGCCTACCCAGGGCTGTGTAAGTTGTGGATTGCAGCCGTCAGGACTTGAGGAAGCTGCAGGGGGTCAATGTTTAGTTGACATACATGTACGGTTCAGCTTTTCACGTCTGTGATAACCACTATGGGCAGGAGTGAAAGCGATTGTGGAGATGTGCTCTACAGAGGCATTTTTATACGAAGACCGCTTCAGCCGACTCAGCGCTGTGCGAGTTACTCAAGTAAAAGTATCAATACAGCCATGTAGAAATACTTTGTTACAAGTAAAAGGAATTCAACATTTACTTGAGTAAAAGCACAAAAGTATTGGTAACTAAATGTACTTAAAGTACCAAAAGTAGAAAGTACTCATTATACAGAATGTCCTATTTCACAAGTTTTCAAATGTATACAAATTAACGTATAAAAATCTTTTGAAAATAGTAGATCTACAAACAGTTTGATGCTGAGCGGTAAATGTATGCCCAGCGGTTTGCAAGATTAGCTCTGGACTCATTCACGCACTCCACACACTGGCGCGCACGCACGCGTGCGCACGCACACACACACACACGCACGCATGCACACACAAAGATACAAACGATACAAAATACAAATAAAAAAAACTACATTACTTGTAGTTAATTACTATTAGTTAATTAGTGATTTTATCTATATACAGAGGGCACCGTTTTCTGTGCTGTACCCTGCACAAGTGCTATAAGCAACATCAAGACAAAGCATTAAAAGAGAACACCTACTGTAGGAAAAAAACAAGGGAAAAACATAAATTAATGAACAAGATGGAGAAAGGGAAATGTATCCAAAAGGACTGGTTTTATCTGCTGCATTGTTTAGTTTTTTCAAGCTCTGAGCATATGTGCGTGTGCGTGCTTGTATTACTATACTTGTGAGGGCCAAACGTCCCCACAAGTACAGCAGAATGACTAGAAACACAAATGACATCTACAAGTTAGCCACCGCCACAATGGTCTGGTCTTTGATTAAAACCAGAGGCACTCCGGAATCCGCAAGGCACTCTGCCACCATCATCGGGACAAAGATGTTTGTAGTTGGTGGCGAACAGGCGGACACACACATCAGAGTGTTTGACACAGAGAACAACTGTTGGCTGAGCACAATGTCTGCACAGCGTTTTCCAGAAAGTCGCTGGTGCACTTCAGCTTTTACCTACAAAGGAGAGCTGTACATATTGGGCAGCACCAACGCAACCTGCCACCTAAGCTTCAATGACCTGTGGAAGTTCAATCCAGAGACCTCCTCCTGGAGGAAGGTTGTGCCCGAGGGAAGATACCCAACAGGTTGGATGTCTAGGATGTGCATGGTGGGAGATCAAATCATCCTCCTCGGACGATATGGCAAACGCAACCTCCATGCCCATTGCCTGTACATCTTAGACTTACGTCCTAGTCTGAAGACTTTATGCAAGATAGCGGTTATTCAGTACAGACTGGGGAAGTCTGGACTCCCACATAACATCAGGTGGGAACTGACAGCCATGACTGCAAACAGCAACAAATAATGAAGACCCCAATCTACACTGTAGAACTGTGTTAAATTAACTCAGAATCAAACCCTCACAGGTCCATTTGGTTCCATTTGTACACTCTCTGAGTTACACTCCCGTAAGTCAGCGGTTCTCAAACATGTCAAGGACCCCCAAAATGATATGTTTTTGGCCGCGGACCCATCTCAAAATATTTTGTTCCAGGGACCCCCAGAAGCAAAGATTTGCACAAAGTTCACAATTTTTCAGAAAATAGCAGATCTACAAGCTCATAGCGCGGCACTCGGTGCCGCGCTATGAGCTTGTATATCTGCTATTTTTGAATAGCCAAAGTATAAAAGGCTGAAGTGGTTAAAGTTATTGTGATGCAATATTGACAGTTTTCAAATGTATACAAATTAACGTATAAAAATCTTTTGAAAATAGTAGATCTACAAACAGTTTGATGCTGAGCGGTAAATGTATGCCCAGCGGTTTGCAAGATTAGCTCTGGACTCATTCACGCACTCCACACACTGGCGCGCACGCACGCGTGCGCACGCACACACACACACGCACGCATGCACACACAAAGATACAAACGATACAAAATACAAATAAAAAAAACTACATTACTTGTAGTTAATTACTATTAGTTAATTAGTGATTTTATCTATATACAGAGGGCACCGTTTTCTGTGCTGTACCCTGCACAAGTGCTATAAGCAACATCAAGACAAAGCATTAAAAGAGAACACCTACTGTAGGAAAAAAACAAGGGAAAAACATAAATTAATGAACAAGATGGAGAAAGGGAAATGTATCCAAAAGGACTGGTTTTATCTGCTGCATTGTTTAGTTTTTTCAAGCTCTGAGCATATGTGCGTGTGCGTGCTTGTATTACTATACTTGTGAGGGCCAAACGTCCCCACAAGTACAGCAGAATTTTAGAAATAGTCATTATGAGGAGAGTTTTCCTGGTCCTCACAAGATAAATCTATTATTATTATTATTTTAGAGTTAGTTTTACAATTATGAAAATATTAGGATTAGGCTTTTAGAGAAGGTGCTTTTAGGGTTAGGGGTTGGAGTTATTCCTGATTTATATTTAAAGGTTTCATGACATCAAATTTCAAGGTTTAGATTTTCTGACCTCAATTACACCCAAAAAAGACAGAACTTTAAACATTCAGTGGATTTTCTGTGGTCTGGGGTTTTCTGAATACTTGGGCTCAGAAAAGTGCTGTGATTGGCCCGTGGACTTTGATGTCAGAGTCCATTAATCCTGCCCCCTCTCCTCCCTGCCCGTCCCCTCTCCTTCTCATTTGGGGGGGGGGGGGGCAGAGGCAATGATTGACAGGCAAAATCCCTCAACAGCGACACCCGCAGTCAAATTTGTTTTCATTGCAGCTGAAAAGGCCTCAGAACACAGAGAGAAAAAAAACTGCCATGGCTCACTGGAGTGGATTTTTTTCAGTTAAAACCTTTTAATACACGTTTGAAGGACCATGATGATCTTTAAGACTTTTAAGGTTTTGTAAACCAGCATGCCATGAAACCTTTAATAGATATGTCATAATATGCCAATGTCCTGCACCGTAAATCTCTGATCTACAAGCTACAAGCTTGTGTGAGTGTGCGTGTGCATGTCTTACGTACCTCTGGGAGTCCAGGAGGTCTCTGGGTCTGATGACAGCCTTCATCATCATGGCGTCCGGTCGGACGGACTTCTGCGGCGATGTCTTGGGGCTGGAGTCGGACTCGCCACTCTCCTCGTCGCCCATGGCTTTGACGTAGCTGCTGCTCCTCATCCGCCGACAGGGGATCTCGTCGTCCTTCCCTCCCCCCGGGTAACCCCCCCACTCGTCCTGCTGGGGCACCTGTGTGGTGGGCCATTTTTAGGGGGGGAAGGGACATGAATGGACTGGTTAATAGAATGTATACTCTTATTATATCTCTACGTGTTTATAGGTCAGTGGCTTTTTTAAGATATTTTTTGAAAAATCTTGATGATTTGTGCAAATCTTTGAAAATATATATTTTTAAGCGAACGTTTGTAAAATATTTGTTCCAGGGACCCCCAGAAGCAAAGATTTGAAGTTAAAAAATTGTTTCAAAATAATGTATTCGTAGATTTGCAAAGATGCACTTAATGGATTAACCCAAAAACATACTTCAAACATACTTTAAAAATCCAGACATGTTTGGTGGCTCTCATCCACTGTGACACCAGAAATGAATAATGACTGGGAGAAATGGGACAGGGCCTCAGTTTCACCAATTTATTTTGGACATCAAACTAGCTTCTGAACTTTTTTTTTACAATCAATGTACGAATCAATGCAAAAAAGATTGTATTAGATTTTTTATAAATCAATTAGTCTGAGCCATTTAAGCCCGATTTTATACTTTATCGCACCAACAGTGTCTCGTAAAAAATAGCTAAAATAGCACATCTACAAGCTCACAATGCATTGCAATGTGACGCGTTGGGAGCTTATAGATCTGCTATTTTCACTATTTAAATAATTTTCCACCAAAAATTGATTATTTTCATAATAGTTTTATAATTTTATTCAAACTGTTGCACCTTAACATCAAACAAAACATGCAAATGTTTCTCGTCGGCCTTCATCAGATCAGGGCAGACTGTTCTGATGGAGTCAGTGAATGCCTCCATACATCATTGGAAGTTTATTTTTTGGAAGGATCTTGACTCAGGCATGGTTGTAAAACCAGGCTAGACTGTCAGTCCCATTTATTAGCAGATACTGATAGAGGCATACAATCTGAGGCAGATAGAGTAGGACCATGGCAGATATATTTTCACTGCATCTGACCTCAAAAACAAGTCAAGTACTTTTATGCACCCCATTTTCTCCTGCTGGTTATACCCTATAACGTCCCTATTCTGTGGCGCACAATTGTGCATTCAGTGAAAATAGCAGATCTACAGCTGTGAGCTTGTAGATCTGCTATTCTTTTGCGAAAAAGATTTGCTGTAGAGTGAAATACTAGCAGAGCTACTATAGAGCCAGGGAGACCCTGGTCAACAAAGTATTGTTTGATATAATACTTGATTTTTAATGTTTTAAATTCAGTTTTGCCCCAAATGCCATAAATTGTCTGATTGCTGTGAAACTTTTCATGCACACTCCTAGGACAGGCCAAGGATTTTTTTTCCTAATTGGCCTCATGGTAGCTCTCTAACAGGTTGCTTCATGTTTGCTGTGAGCTTGTAGATCTGCTATTTTTGAAAAATCTTGCAAATATTTGTATATATATTTCTTAAAGCGAACATTTGTTAATATTTTGTTCCAGGGACCTCCAGAAGCAAAGATTTGAGTTAGAAATTTTGTTTCAAAAATATATGTAAAGCTTTGCACAAATGTTCAAGCACTCGGTGCTCACTATGAGCTTGTAGATCTGCTATTTTTGTATAGCCAAAGTATAAAATAATGGTTATATATTTATTAAATGTATGCCCTACTTTGTTGTACAACAGTATCACACAAAAGCTTTGTCCATCAAATTGTCCATCAATACAAGCTCACAATGCGTCACTTGTAGATCGGCTGTTTCTCAGGTCCTCTATTACATTTCCTGAAAAGTGATGCTTTCAGACACGTAAGTTCCACCCGATCAGCAATGATAGTTGCTGTCGGGCAGAAACCTCTTTTCTCCATATTCTAATATTCTGTTTTTTTTGTAATTTAATGCCCTACTTGATCATACTACAGCGTCACACAAAAGCATCAAAAGTAGAAGATCCACACGCTCAAAACGTGAGGCGCGAAGCAACGCACTTTGAGCTTGTAGATCTGCTATTTTTGCAATTTTAATTGTAATCCTGAAAAGTAACAGTTTTGGACATATATGAGGTTTCCACCCGACAGAGACAACATATACCGTACATATTCAGTAAAAAACAACACATTTGTCTTCATCACCAAAATGGAAAACAACACATTCGTTTTCATCACACAGATAGTATGCATGTACAGCATTCGCACAAAGATTACCCACAGTGCATCTCATTTCATCAAGAATTATGATCTCGGTACCATTATTCTTTTATGTTCGCATTATGTGTAGAGAGCATGTACAATTATGAATGCTAAGTATAAGTGCCGCTATTGGTAATAGAAAAATCTATGATTTGATGTGGTTGTGTAACCAATTAAAATGAACTGGATAAAACTTCATCCTCTCTTGTACAACAGTTCATAGACTCATTTCAATATCACAACCTCATTACACACAACCCCCCCTCTCTCTCTCTCCTGTCCTCTCTCTCTCCCTCTCTCTCTGCCCCCCCCCCCTCTCGCTCTCTCTCATCTTGCTTTAGTTAAACAGTACAACAGAGTTCAATTACCGTGACTACTGCAGCAACAGCTGAGTCAGTATTAACGTTCCAGAAATAAACACACACGCATGCCATGCACGCACACGCACACGCACACACACACACACACACACGCACACGCACACACACACAGAGGTGTGAAATTCTGAGATACATCCCTACAGTAGCCTGGGGCTTAGTGTGTGTGTGTGTGTGTGTGTGTGTGTGTGTGTGTGTGTGTGTGTGTGTGTGTGTGTGTGTGTGTGTGTGTGTGTGTGTGTGTGTGTGTGTGTGTGTGTGTGTGTGTGGGGGTGTGTGTGTGTGTGTGTGTGTGTGTGTGTGTGTGTGTGTGGGGGGGTGTGTGTGTGTGTGTGTGGGTGTGTGTGTGGGTGTGTGTGTGTGTGTTGCACATGCTCAGGGCTCTCTCTACCTGAAAGCCCTCCTTTCTTTCTCTCTTTTCTCACCGTCCCCCCCCCCCCCCATTCTTTTTGTCATGTGTGATTTGCTGTGGTGCGGTGCCTTAGGGCTGCATGCTGGCTGTCAGCAGATATACGTACAGTGTGTAATATACAGTATGTAGACATGCATCTTTATGGGCTCTGATGTGAACCCATAAAAGATGACATTGTCATTGATCATTAAATCCTATGCAGAGGTCGAGGTGGTGGCACCCATGCTCTATCTATCTGTCACTGTAATATCCCTGGCCTGCAGAACCGGCTCGCCAAACTCCTAGCTTTTCATCTATGTATACATTGGCTTAAGCCAAGACTTCCTGTGATACCAATAAATAAGAACTTAAAGTATACTAAGTTAGCTCCATTGATCCAAGGTGGAACACAATTGGACTGATTGATCAATAAAAGAAACATGCTCTGAAAATGCACAGGGCACACCCATCTGACCACTTCACAAATAGCAGATACTACGAACTTGTAGATCTGCTATTTTTTGGAAAAATCGTGAATATGCAAATCTTTGAATATATATATTTTTTAAGCGAACATTTGTAACTCAAATCTTTGCTTCTGGGGGTCCCTGGCACAACATATGTTACAAATGATCTACAAGCTTATGAGCTATGAGCTTGTATATCTGCTATCTTTGAATAGCCAAAGACATCTAAAATGACAGCAATGCGTTCCTGGATTGAATGGGTTAAAAGGATTTTTAGTCTGTACGAATATTGACATTTCGAGCAACAAAAGAGACTTCAAATCTATGAGGAAGATTCTTGTTGCAGTTGAACAAAACACTATTCTTTCAGAGTTACAGGAAGGAATTTGCACAACGTAGCTTGTTTTATCTGCTGTAGCCTGCGTGTTGGAATTACTGAACATCAAATCATTTTTTTTGTCTGTCATTTTACTCCAATTATAAATCGGAGAAAGAAAATGACTGCCTGCCAAAGAAAAAAGACAGCACTCAAGATCAGACAGTCAGCTGCAGCAGAAGTTAACGTTAGCTAGTAGCTAAACAATTTTGGAATTAAGGCAGCATCACAGCGGGGTTCTCTCCAGCACGGGTTTAAAAACCCACAGTTCTGTGCTGAGCCCAAACACCCTGGAAACATTTATAAGCAATTTAGGGGCTGTTGTTCATCTTGGAGGAAGCGGTTCAATGCCCAGCCAAGTCACACCATAAGACTATAATAATGGTACATAATGCCTCCCTGCTTCGCACTCGGCATCACGGTTTGGAGGTCCCTGGGACAGCATCATGTCCAGGTGGGTGTACTTGTATTGTTACTGTCAGGCAGAAACCTCTTATCTCCATATACTAACTTTTGGTGTTTTTGGGAGGTGAAACCGCCCCTATATGTGAGGTTTGGATATTTGCACACCAAATCCTGCGCTGTGATTGGCCACAAATGTACCCCCCTAACCCTGCACCGTGATTGGCCAATCACAGTCTATTCAGGACTGTGATTGGCTAGGGAAACATGACACATGTGCATAGCCCTATAAATAGGACCATAACTTTAAAAAAAACATATATGTTTTTTTTAAAGTTATGGTTTCTTCCATCACTTCTTCCATCACTGTGATGACCACTGTGACCACACCGCCCACTTCACACTGGGTGTGATTTTATTGTGAATGAATGGCCTACTTGATCATTCTACAGCGTCACACAAAAGCATCAAAAGTAGCAGATCCGTAAGCTCACAACGCGGTGCGAAGCGACGCGTTTTGAACTTGTCTACTTGTACTACGTTTGCTATTTATTTATTTTTTATCCTGAAAAGTTTTTTTGAAAACAGTTTTGGACATACAGTATGAGGTTTTCAGCCGACAGAGACAACATCAAGCTGCCTCACACTAAGTAAACAGGCTCCTGACCGATGGGCCAACCGGCTCACTAACATGAGTAAAAGTAAAAATGTGTTGAATGCATTGACAAGCCTCCTATACCTCTTTTCTGTTCTGTTCTGCTTCAAAACAAACATTGCGGACCATAATCCACTGTTAATGTATTGGTGTTGTAGCACAAACATTTTGTATTGTGATTGCTTTAAACTTTCAAAGGGAGTGTTACTTTTTTGAACAAATGTGTGAAAGAATTAGTCATGTACAGTACAATGAATTTGGTGCTGATCGCTCCAGCGGTTTGCAAGATTAGCTCTGCACAAACACACGCGCACACACACACACACACACACACACACACACACACACACACACACACACACACACACACACACACACACACACACACACACACACACACACACACACACACACACACACACACACACACACACACGCCTTAACTACGCGTATATGGATATTATTCTAGACGGATATTTTCGCCTTCCGTTTAAAAAAAGACAAAGAAAAAAATCTGTTCACACAACCCTAGTATAAAACAATATCGAGGAACATAATTGTTTTCAAAATATCCACATTAGTGTGGACAGTGCCTTAGACTCTTCTAGTCTAGTTAATTGTTTTTGCATTGAACTCAGGAGATATGGTTGGCAGTGACTGGGCTGTATTTTAAATTGATTTATGCCACAATGATTGGCAGCGACAGACCGTATGTCAGTAGATAAATGTTCAGAAATGTCAAAACATCACGCATTAGCAGATACCGTAGCCATCATCCACATGCCACAGCTGAGCCATCACTGTGACAGTAGTAATAAGATCTTTGATGGAAAATGTCACATATTGAAAAATATTAAATACGGTTCCATTATAAATAAGGGAAACCATGATCATCTCAAGCTTTGACCCAGGTGAATCTATCTAAATTATAGTGAGACTATTCAATTTAAGAAAAACAATCAATCCTGTAAAGTGTTTCACATCATGTTCCAATCGTCCCGATTCTGATCCATTCTTTGTTGTCCACCATGGAGGATATTTTTTTCTCCAGAGGTACGCGACACATTCATTTTCATCGCGCAATGTGTCGGTTAGCGCGTCGGTTGAAAGTGGTGGAAAGTAATTAAGTACATTTACTTTAATAGTGAACTTTAATTAAGTAAAATGTTGAGGTATTTGTACTTTACTGGAGTATTTCCAATTTTCAATACTTTTACTTACTACTCCACTACATCTCAGAGGCCAATATTACTTTTACTCGAAAACTTTAGTTACTAGTTACTTTTTTGTTTTTGATCATTACAAAATATATATTAACCACTTCAACATTTTGGCCATTTGAAAATAGCCGATTTAAATAGCCGATCTACAATGCGTCGCGATGCAACGCATTGTGAACACGCGCGCGCGCACGCACGCACGCACGCACGCACACACACACACACACACACACACACACACACACACACACACACACACACACACACACACACACACACACACACACACACACACACACACACACACACACACACACACACACACACACACACACACAGGGTTGAGGAAGGGAAGGCATGCAGGGCAGGGTGGCAGAGTTAGCCTGGGGAATCCAGACGAATCTGCCATTGCAAAAAAAATTGCCCTTGGCAGATTAGGTCTGGCCCCTCTCAATAGAGATTTGATTTCCCAAAAATCAACAACGAGTAGTGCGATCGGCAGAGCGGATAATGGGAATCGAGCTCCCAGCGCTCCAGGAACTGTACAAAAAGCGGTGCGTGGTCAAAGCCAAGCGCATCATCAAGGACAAGCACCACCCAAGTCACAGACTGTTCAACCCCCTACAACGACCGCGACCGGGCAAGGGGCTCTACCGCAGTATCAAGAGTTCCACCACCAGGTTTTGGTGTAGTTTCAATCCAGCTGCTGTCAGAATGCTGAATGGGGCATAAGCCTGGATGAGTTCAGCAGCCTGACAGCAGGCGGCGCAGACTTTTCTGGCTCTTCCTGAACACACCTGTGGATTATACCAGGGACAATGACTTGGACTTTAGCCCCCCCTCGGACACACCTGTGGACTACACCAGGTACAAATTACTTTTTGTTGCACTCCCTCATGGAGCTACATGCGGATTATACTAGGGTCAGTCCACTCTAGGTGGACACGCACTGACCTTTTGCACCTTAATCCCTTGTATAACGCACTGACTTTTTTTGGGTCTTTTTATTGTGCTCCTTTTCCTCTAAGCACCTTAACGTCCATTGTCTATCATGCACAGTATAAGTATAACATGCACAGTATACAATACATTGCTGCTATGCTCAGGCACCTTAGTTTAGTTTTTTTATTATCTCAGGTAATTTGTAAATATGTAGATAACTTGTCTGGCCTTCTGTTGCTCTCTTGTTTTGATCTCCTTCCCACCTGCCCCCCACCCTCTTCTTCTCCCCCCCCCTCTTCTTTCTATGGAAACTAACGTTGCGATGGGAACGATGTACAAAAAAGAATTTCACCCACTTTTTTACCTTGTAAACCTGTGATGTGACAATAAAACTGATTCTGATTCTGATTTCTCTCCCTCCAAAGTGGTGAGGGACCAATCAGAGCCCAGTATGCTAATATGGGGCGCGTTTATCACCAGAGGCATTTTTTGAATTTGCCCCTCGGAAATGCAGGTTCCACACAGAGATTCCAGACTAATATCTACGCTGTGACATTAGTCTGGCCATGCCAGGCTATGGCAGAGTGGCATTGTGGCAGCAGGGTGGTTCAGGTGGCATGGGGGTCATGTGGCTCTGAGTGGTAGCAGTGAATGAGGGCTGGCACACTGAGAGTGGGGAGTCAGTTATTTGATGTTTTGTGATTTTCAGAAGCTTGTTTCTATGGCTGAGGGTGAGCATGGTGAAATAGTACAGGAGGTGAGGTTCATAATGCTACAGGAGCACAAGGAGCAGAAGGTGGTTTTGACTTTCTATTCTAGTTTTAGTTATTTTGTGTGTGTGTGTGTGTGTGTGTGTGTGTGTGTGTGTGTGTGTGTGTGTGTGTGTGTGTGTGTGTGTGTGTGTGTGTGTGTGTGTGTGTGTGTGTGTGTGTGTGTGTGTGTGTGTGTGCGCGCGCGTATACGTGCTTGTGTGTGTGTGTGTGTGTGTGTGTGTGTGTGTGTGTGTGTGTGTGTGTGTGTACGTGCTTGTATGTGTGTGTTCCTGTGTGTACAGCTATGCACAAGGAGTAATATTGTGACCCTGTTGAGTTACTATTTTGCCAACCACTTCTTTATGTGTGTGTGTGTGTGTGTGTGTGTGTGTGTGTGTGTGTGTGTGTGTGTGTGTGTGTGTGTGTGTGTGTGTGCGTGTGCGTGCGTGCGTGCGTGCGTGCGTGCGTGCGTGCGTGCGTGCGTGCGTGCGTGCGTGTCAATAGATGCTAATTTACTCATTTACTTTGAAGCACTAGATTGGCTACTTATGTGCCTCTTTACCTTGTTGTTTGTTGACTAGGGTTCATGCTTACTCTGCTTATTCCAATCCTGCACTTGTATGCTAAATGCGTAAAGTGTAATTGTGTAATTGTGCGCAAAGAAAGCGCGACACCCTCCCACCATTATGTACGGATGAAGGGATGTTGCTTTGTGCTATATATGTGTGTGTGTGTATGTGTGTGTGTGTGTGTGTGTGTGTGTGTGTGTGCGTGTGTGTGTGTGTGTGTAGCTACATGTGCCAGGCAGTAGGTGTTAATAAGTAAGTAATATAGGCCCCACGCCTTGGGGATTTATTTGTCACAGCATATTTGCACATACGTGAAATTTGTCTGCATTTTACCCATCCTATAACAACTAGGAGCAGTGAGCAGCCAAATGTGGCGCTCGGGTAGCAATTAGGGTTAAAAGTCTTGCTCAGGGACACACATCGACACATTACTGTTATGGCCTGGAATCGTACCTGGGACAACCAGGAGTCTGGCTCCCCAGGCGGGCTCACTAACCACTCAGCTATGGCCACCCCTTAGGTGTTATCAGAAGGTGTTGTCTCTATAAGAGTTACAGTTACTTTTTGTCATGTCATCTCACACCTATTATTATTTGGTGTGCGCACACACACACACACACACACACACACACACACACACACACACACACACACACACACACACACACACACACACACACACACACACACACACACACACACACACACACACACACACACACACACACACACACACACACACACACACACACACACAAATAAGGGTCCTTGACACTTATTTGTGGCAAGGCAAGACCAAATTGATATGTATTTGGCCGCGGACCCCCGTCTGAAAATGTTTTGTGACAGGGACCCCCAGAAGACAAGATTTGTGTAAAAAACGTAATAATAATGATTCAAAATCTTCCAAATATTTTCAAGATAAAAACAAAACAAAAAAATAGCAGATGCACAAGCTCGCAACACGGCACGAAGTGACGCGTTGTGACGCGTTGTGATCTTGTACATCTGCTATTTTTGAAAGGCCAAAGTATAAATGGATAAAGTGGTTAAAATGATTGGGATGCTGTATTAACACAATTTGCTGGGGACCCCCCAGGGTGGCAAGACAATGGCTAACTGCTTGGTATGGAAGGTGACGATGAGTAGAAAGATCTACTCACAACCACAAGCCAAGGCTCTTACAGAGGGTGGTTAAAACAGTACGGCACATCACCAGGACTGAGCTGCCAGACTGGGAACCTTTAGAACCAGACGGTAGCAGAGTGAAGACTCTTGTCATGGTATAGCTTTCCCAATCACCATCAACAAAGGTCAGGGCCAAGAGAATGGATGAGTTGTTGGCACCTTGCCTCAGCTCTACATTGCCTTCTCCAGGGGAAAGAGAACCAGCAGCATGCCATGAACGTTTTTATTATGGAATAACTGACTACACTGTTTAAAAGGAGCTGCTTTTGTTGTCTGTAAGTGATTCATTCAAACACATAATTGCAATTAGTTTGTTTTGATAAAATCCCATTCAGTTCTTGTTGTCCTAGTCTAGTCTTCTTTGTCTTGTCCTATGTTTTTTTTCCCTCTTGACTCTTTCTTTTCTCTTTCTTCGGACTGTGCCCCGGGCCAGTGTGATAACTGGATGGGGGCGCATTACAAATCACGAAACTATGAACTATGATCAAACTAGCGATCAAACTATCAATAATTATGGAAACGCCCAGACAAAACCTGTACATAAAATCCATAACAAACGTTTAATATAATTTTAAATACAGAGAGGCCTTTCTATCGATTGTTCAAGAGTGGACATGGAGGCCATGCCCATTGCTAGACTGCGACTGTATGTCTTGTTGGTAAGTGGAAAGCTCTTATGATTTTACATTAGTAACCATTACACACGTTTCCCATCATACAGCATTCTTACAACACAGGCATGATTAAATGCAGGGTTATCTGTCATGCATCTCTAATGTGTAAATTTTCTATGACTACAGTTAGTTGTTGAAAAGTGGACTTGATGATTGGTCACAACAACAGTAGTAAATACAAGGTAGACTGTTTGCACTGTAACACGGACAAGTGTTACAGTGCAAACAGTCTACCCTGTATTTACTACTGTACTGTACATTCTACAACATTAAATGTTGAAATGAGGATATGAAAAAAAAGATGAATGTTTTGAATGTTATATCAGGAGACACAAACAATGATTTGTTCCATGGATAAGGGAGCTGTATGGTTTAGATAGAACCATGGACAGAGCTCACCCGTCCAGCACTACTCAGCACCAAGGACAGTTCCACTCTGCTCCAACCTAGCATTGCAACCCACAGTTTACTGTATTATTCTGACTATAAAAAAGCCCCTTCCTCTGCAAATAGATTGTATTATTTCACACACGCGCACACGTGCACACGCACACGTGCACACGCACACGCACACACACACACACACACACACACACACACACACACACACACACACACACACGTATACCCCTATACCCCTTTGAGTCAAAATGTTAAACAAATTACGACACTTAAAAGCATGAAAGCTGGCCTATTAAATGTCCCAACCCATGACTTATTTTTGTGCAAAGTTTGGAGACAATGGGCGAACTATCAAAGCGTAAGATAAGATGTACTATATTGTGGCGGTCGGGGGGGAAACCTTGTATGAACAAAACCGTTACTTTTCAGTAAATGGAAAAAGAACCATGTGTTCCACCGGATCCAATGCAGTTATTTAGTCAAAACACAAGCTCTAGTTAACACGTTGTGAGCTTAGGGCATTCATTTATGAAGACAAACTAATTATAAATGTATTGATATGTTATATATCAATATAGTATATACTATCCACTATCAGGTGGGACACACACATGGCATTCACAACCACATGCACACACACACACATGCACTCAGGATGATAAGAACCATTCATCTCCTCTCAGACACACACGTGCAGAGCGTACGGAATGGAGTCGACGGGTTAATTAAGTCTTGGAGGGTTTGATATTTTTAGACGTGTAATTAATGAACACCACACCAGAGGACAGGCTCAAGCTGTGCCGAGATCCCTTTCATTTGGATTCCGCTGATAAACTAGCTATAGACTCTCCAATCTGCATGCATGTCTCCCTCTGCGTGTGCGTGTGTGTGTGTGTGTGTGCGTGTGTGTGTCAAGAATAGTAGAATATAAGAAATTGACATTGTGAGGACCATTTTAGGAATTGGAATTAGAGTTAAAGCTTGTAGATCAGCAATTGTTCGGCTTTAGGCTTATGGTTACAAATGGCAAAATGTATAAAAAATTGCATTCGTAAAAAAATGCTGTCCTAAAATGTTGATGTCCTCACAAGTATAGTAACACAAAACCGTGTGTGTGTGTGTGTGTGGGGGGGGGGGGGGGGGGGGGGGGCGTGCGCACGAGCGTGTGTGTGTGTGTGTGTGTGTGTGTGTGTGTGTGTGTGTGTGTGTGTGTGTGTGTGTGTGTGTGTCCAGATAACACAGAATTGTTCCAGGCCAAAGCTTTGAAGTTAGCAGTTAACCACATGTACACGCTAGCCTTTACACCCCCAGCTTCCGTCCGTATACTCTGGGGAAAACCTTCACGGAAAATAGCAGCTTACAACGCTCTACGCGTTGTAAGGTTGTAGATCAGCTATTTCCAGCTAAGCTGTTTAATGGAGGGCGAAAGTAAGAAGGTCGGAGGGGCTCATTGTCGGTATCAACGAGAATGCGTTGAGCGTTGAGCTTTTAGATTACTATTATCGCCTAAAAGATTCTGTGTAAATGGAAAAAAAGGAGCAGAACAAGTACAGAGCCCTGGGGGATCCCGCCGCTCAAACGTACATGGCTCCATCCTCACGTTCGAGACACAGGAGAGTTTGTCTGCATGAATCACATTCATGTGAATTTAACGTAGAAGGATTCAAAGACTACACTGCAACTAACCACAAAGCAGTGTTGCCATGTCTGCTTACTATAAGCGACTTTGGGCTTGTTTTTCTATAAAGTCGCTTGTAAATATTGGTGGTTGAGTTTTTTTGGGCTTGTTTCTAAAGTGTAGTTAGTTGCTTATTTGGGCTTGTTTCCTAATGTTGTTAAACCAGTGAACCTTAAACATTTTCATGCCGAGGACCCCCAAATCAATATGTAATTGTTCACGGACGTATCCCCTCATCTGAAAACATTTTGTGCCAGGGACCCCCGTACCAGATTTATGTTGTTTTCGCGGCACATTGTGAGCTTGTAGATCGGCTATTTTCAAAAAGCCAAAATAGGTTTAAAGTGCTCATGTGGCCTATAGTTGCTTCTTTTGGGCTTGTTTTCATAGACCTGGTTGCTTATTTCTATCACAAAATCCGTCAAAACTGACACAAAGCTCTTCTCCACAGCGGAACGTTAGAAAAGGCGGTGCCTCCATATCGGGCATTTCTATTGACATCATCTCAGGTCCATTTCAGCTCCGACACTAAACAACACACTGGTGTAAAAAATGGCCGGTATCCACACACCGCTTCAGCTCCGCATCGCTTTGAATATGAGCTTGTAGGAGTTTCAGCCTTTTACTTAATGGTGCCCTGCCAGGAACACAAGCCCTCCAGATTGTGTCAGGCAGCAGCGCTGAAGGAAAGCCGGCGGGCCGAGAGGCTGCAGTGCATTTCATTGATTAACTCTGCAGAGCGGTCTACCACCAACACACATAAGTCACTGCCATTAACTAAGGAGAGACAAACACACAGAGCCGGAGTGAGCCAGAGAGAGAGAGAGAGAGAGAGAGAGAGAGAGAGAGAGAGAGAGAGAGACAGACAGAGAGAGAGCCAGAGAGAGAGAGAGAGAGAGAGAGAGCCAGAGAGAGAGAGAGAGTGAGCCAGAGAGAGAGAGAGAGAGAGACAGAGCCGGAGTGAGCCAGAGAGAGAGAGACAAAGCGAGAGAGTGAAGAAGAGGCGAGGGAGGGAGGGAGGAGGAAAGTGAGACAGATACAGAGGAGAGGAGAGAAAGGAGAAAAGAGGAAGTGATGGAGAGGAGGTGGGGGGGGGTTGAGAGACTCCTGAAGGCTCAATCATTGTAATCCCACCCACCTGACTCTATAGCCAATCATCTCCTCCCACATGATTGGATGGAGAGTGCTGTGTGTGTGTTTTGAAACAGGTCTGTCTGTCTGTTTGTCTGTCAGTCTGTCTGTTTGTCTCTCACACACGCACGCACGCACGCGCACACACACACAAGCACACACTGTATACTTTTTTTGCTGACATACATGTCTTTGTTTATGTAAATCTGTGCTGTATGCTATAGGGCACAGGTCTTCAAAGTGAGGGCCTCCAGAGGAAGCCAGGGGCAATTCAAAAAAGAAAGAAAAAACATATATATATAATATAGAAATAGTAAGGCATGGGCAAGGCCAGGCAATTGTATTTGTATAGCACATTCAACGACAAGGCAATTCCCCACAAAGAGTCTCCTTTGTGTCTCCTATACCGGAACCGCTGCCTACCGGTTCGCTGGTCATCAAATTATTGGCTTAGGAATGCGACAAAAACTAAAGAATATCCATGAATTCTCCATGGGGTGACTAATTGATAGAATAAAAACATTTTTTGGGGGTGAACTATCCCTTTAAGTGCACATGCCGGGAGGCCAGTAAGGAGCTAGTTACAGTAGTCAAGTTTTTACCAGCTTGCAAAGCATGCTGGTCTATGAAGAGACTGACCTACTAGTCATACATGTGTTCGACATGTGTTTGACATATTCGCGACAGTTTTCAATCATTGGCTGTCCTTTAAGCCAATGGGGATACTTTCCCATACTCTGAACGGGCGGTGTCGTCCTCCCAAGCTATGGTACTAGATACGCCTCTCGCCTCTATGCCTACTATACACGCCTGCCGTCGGTTCAAATCACCGTGACACAGAGTAATACATAGGACAAAATTTAAGTAAAGTACTTGAGTAAATGTACTTTGTTACTTTACACCTCTGCATACGAGCTGCGTAGCGTCCGTTCTGGCCTAACAGTGTTGCCAGATTCTGCGAGACAAATCAGCAAGCTGGTATACATGACTGAGTCATGTCTTGTTATATGAATGATGTCTGGATAAGGAGCTGGACTGACTCCTGGGTGAGGAAGGGTCTGATCCTTCGAATGTTATAGAGTGTAAACCTACAGGATCGAGTGACCACTGCAATGTATGCCTTGAATGAGAGCGGACTCTCCAGGAGAACACCATGGGTCTCCACAAAAACCTTCTATACCGGAGTTGCAACTGTACAAAAATAGCAGTTCTACAAGCTCACAACACGCTTGTAGATCTGCAATTTTTTGGTGAAGGTTCCCCCTCAGGATAGGGATGCTGGGGTTCGCTCTACTCACACGCGTGACGCACATGTACAGTACATCATATACGGTACATACTGACAAGCATGTATGCACGCACGCACGATTGTATGCACACAAACACATACACATACACACGTGTGCGTGCACGCTCAGACACGCACGCACGCTTGCATGCACACAAACACGCACACATCCACACGTGTGCGTGCGCGCTCAGACACGCACGCACGCTCAGACACGTACGCACGCTCAGACAGGCCTGCACCGACACACACACACACACACACACACACACACACATACACACACACATACACACACACACACACACACACACACACACACACACACACACACACACACACACACACACACACGCACACCTGCAATCACGGACGGACGGATAGACACATAAAGTGTTCCTCAGAGGTATTCTTCAATGCTTTCTTCAAGGCAGAGTGTGTGTGTGTGTGTGTGTGTGTGTGTGTGTGTGTGTGTGTGTGTGTGTGTGTGTGTGTGTGTGTGTGTGTGTGTGTGTGTGTGTGTGTGCGTGCGTGTGTGTGTGTAGGTGAAGGGATTTACTGTTTTGTGTAAATGTCACCGTACGTGCATGCGTGCGCGTGTTAAGTAAGCCCCCAGAACCGCTGAGGATTATTGAAGCCATGGGATCTGGTATTGCAAGACTTCCGCATTTATAATTCTACTGTGCATGCTTCTATAGTCTGAAACGCTAGCGCGCTCTGCTCTAATATATTGGCTCCATGCAACGTTGGAGCCAGTCCCGGAAGAAGAGTGTTACTTCCGGGTGCTTCATAACTGGTGGTGAGAAACTTCCATTGAAACGAATGGGTGGGGGAGGGCCGTCCGTTCTCTAGATATAATTTATAACAATGGTTCTCAACCACATTATTTTTGGGGGTCCCCAGATGACAATGAAGTGACAATTTAAGGACTTTTAAGACCTTTAATTTTTTTTATAAATAAATAGACGATCTATAAGCTCTCAGTCTATTTTGACAATATTTACCTGTGGAACCGAGTCAAACCAAATATAATGCCTTAACTCCGACAATTCCAAGTGCTTATCACGGTGGGGGGTCCCCAGTTCAAATATGCTTATTTTGGGGCGGTGGTCGTAGCCTGAAAAGGTTGAGAACCACTGCTCTAGATATATTATAACTCTGTGGTGTTAATGTGGGTCATCATGGTTGTCAGTCAGTCCTATACTCTTCTATAAAGCAGTGTGTCATCTTTCTCAAGGATAAGCACACCTGTTCCAGGTGTGAAACAGAGTTCTGGGTTCCAGAATCTCGTATGTCTCGTATAACAAAGTAGAAAAATAGCTGTTTGAAGGGATTAAAACTACTTTTCTTTTGCATTATACAGTTTTTTGTTTTTTGTGGTGCCTGACAGAAACAAAATGACACACAGCTTTCTGCCAGATCACCGGGCTTCTTCTGATCTCCTACACTCACATCTTTGTGGTCAGTGGAGATACTTCACGGACAGTGGCGGTAAGAACAGCAATAACACTGACACCTCTTTAGAGCCTCTGGGGAAGGAGATCAGAAAGAACAGGGGGGGTGCCCCACTGGCTCACTTGGCAGAGCGTGTGCCGTTAAGGCTCAGTCCTTGCACAGCCGGTACAGGTTCAAGGCTCTTTGCTGCATGTCCTTTCCCCATCTCTCTCTCATTGATTCCTGTCTCTCTCTCGCTGTAACTGTATCTGAATAAAGCATGAAAATGCCCAAAATAAAAATAAATACAAGAATGTATACAACAGCTTAAGACAAAACCACGTTGAGCCCCACTCCCGAGCATAAAGCTTGCAAGTGTCCAATCGATCAAGACCAAAACGGCCGAGTTGAGGGTGATGATTAATACCAGCGCGGATTGAGAGATTGTAATCCTCTCTGAGACATGAGACTAACTTCTACAGAGATGGACCTGGAGACCAAACCACCCACGCAGAACAGTTCTGTGTCTTCATATGGACGCGATGGTGCAGAGACCAACACATCCAGGGGAAATAACTGGTATAATCCATGGGAAATCTATTGTTCTCATGCGTTTCGTGTTTGGCCGAAATGGAGTAACTTTTACCCTAATCTCTCAAGAACAGATTCTGCACTGCGTTGGAATCTGTCGGGGAGGTTCGTCATAACGTGTGCGCATTGGCTACAAGTGGGCGTGCCTTCAGATCAGGAAGCAGGCCGCGCTTTACCCAATCAAATGTAGTGGGCGGGATTCACATGTCCGTCGATCTTTCCCCCTCGAAACAAACCCAAACTAATTTAACAATAGCGTCCGCGGAGCAGACAAAACCACGGAAAGATATTCACATTTTAACTTACTCTTTCATCATAGAAACAAGTGGGCTTATAACCAAAACGATCCATGTTCTCTGGGAGAAGTGGTGTTAGTGTTCCGTGTAGAAATATTGTTAGTGGGAATGAAAACATAGTGGCACCCACCGGAAGTGAAAGCTGAAGGCAGACCTAAACCCCGGTTTCCTTTGCGCACGTGTGCTACGTCGACTTCCTCCCAGAGCCAACAGACATAGAACAAACAGCAGAGGTCGCTGTTTTTCATTTTCAGTTGGATCTGGGTTCCCAGATTGCTTTTACCCTTATGCCATCCCTTCTACCATACCGAGGGAATTAAACAACACTTCTACTCAACTTCACCTTTATTGTCACGTCACAGGTTTACAGGTGTAAAGAACCAAGTGAAGGGATTTTTCGTTCAAGCTCCCACCTCAGTAGTATCGTATGCATGCAGGGTGGGTTATGGACCAGGCCAAAGGTGCCAGTGCCCTTGACTACCAGGGCCCCTGGCGGTAAATATGTATTAAATAATAAATAAGTAAGTAGGTTAACACTGAAATATGTGGGCCCCTCAACCCCCCCCCCCCCCCCCCACACACACACATATTCACTATTGCATATCCTCCACTGCAGCTAAGGTTTTATTTGCTGCTGAAGTTACTTTTACAGATTTTTTTTTATTTTATTTTTAATTTTATCTTATTTTTCTTGTTATTTGTTCTTCCACATTAAATTGTGGACATGCCGCACCAACAATTTTGGCTGCTTGTATGAGGGAATGAAAATTAAACCTTTTTCATATTCTCCCTTGATTCTCTAGATTCACAGCACACTTCAGTTCACTTCAATTTAGCTTCTTTTCCACAAGGCCTAATGAGTCTGTCTGTGTCGTGCCGCTCTGTTCTCTTCCTCTCTCCCTGTCTCTGTCTCCCTGTCTCTCCATGTCTGTCTGGTCTGGCCTGTCTGTCATTCTCTCTCTCTCTGTCTCTCCATCTGTCTCCTTGTCTCTCTGTTTCTCTGTCTCCCTGCCAGTCTGTCTCTCTGTTTCTCTGTCTCCCTGTCAGTCTGTCTCTCTGTCTCCCTGCCAGTCTGTCTCTCTGTCTCCCTGTCTGTGTCTCTATACAGCCTGGTTCCACCACATTTGTCGACTAAAGACCTTGTTTGAACTTGCTCTGCCTGCGGTTAATTGAACCGGGGTCCTACCCTCCTGACACATCTCATTAGAGAGCAGAGAATGAGGTCCAGGTTGACCTTTTAACTAAACAGTAAACACACTGCTGCCTCACTGTCGCAAGTCGCAGTCTGTGTGCATGGCAGACAATGGCGTAAAACAGGGGTCTTCAACGTTTTTCAGACCAAGGACCCCTTAGCTGAGAGACAGATGAAGCAGGGACCCCTACTACATACGGTATTGTATAAAATTGTGTTGCAGATTAAACTTTTTCATAGATTCATAGATAGCTTCGTAGACTTGTTAGACAGCACTATCAATGTGTAGTGTTGTGTTGTATTCATGTTAATGTGTATTTTCAGACAGTTAACCCCTTTAGACCTTCTAAATCCTAACCAAAGTTTTCAGAAAAACTTATATTTTTTATTCAAAGTAGGTAATGCACAAAGTGACTGTGATGTCATAGCATTTAGTGGGTGGTGCACAGTACTAATCTGTGATGTCATAGCATTTAGTGGGAGGTGCACAGCATGACTGTGATGTCATAGCATTTAGTAGGTGGTGCAGTGTGAATCTGTGATGTCATAGCATTTAGTAGGTGGTGCAGTGTGAATCTGTGATGTCATAGCATTTAGTGGGTGGTGCTGAGGTCATAGCATTTAGTGGGTGGTGCTGAGGTCATAGCATTCAGTGGGTGGGTGGTGCTGATGTCATAGCATTTAGTGGGTGGTGCTGAGTTCATAGCATTCAGTGGGTGGTGCACAGTGAGCGCTCTTATTTTCTGCAGCTCTCTGCACTTCTCTTTGTTTTTTAATAAGCAGCCTCTCCTTCTAAAGCCTTCACCTTTGGCAAAACAACATGACAATTAATTGGCTTATTGGCTTATTAAATCCCACCGCAATGCCCTATCAGCAGAACTATCAGACTAGTCCTCCCTTTGTGCTGATGTTTGGGGTGACCGGGGGCTAGTATTTGGGGTGGAAGGGGGTTGATGTTTGGGCTGTGGTGGAAGAAGTACTCAGATGTGTTACTTATGTAAAATAATCAATACCACAATATAGAAATACTCTGTTACAAGTAAAAGTGTGGCATCAAAATGTACTTAAAGTAAAAGTACTCGTTATGTAGAATGTCCCATTTCACAATGTATAGTATGTATCTGTATCACAATGTATCTGGTTGTGAGCTTGCAGATCTGTCATTTTCAAACAGCCAAAGTATAGGGCTGAAGTGGTTAATGTACAGTATGTTTTGGTGGTGTTTAGGGTGGATGGTGATGGTGTTTAGGGTGGATGGTGATGGTGTTTAGGGTGGATGGTGGTGGTGTTTAGGGTGGAAGGACTGTGATGTGTCAGCAAACAACAGTTATTGTGTTGTGAAGAATTTGGCTGGGCTTGGTGGAGAGACACCTCTTTAATGCAGTAATGCAGCAGAGAGAGAGAGAGAGAGAGAGCGAGCGAGCGAGCGAGCGAGAGAGAAAAGAGCAGGAAACTGCTCACATGCACGGATGCAACGTTGGCATACAAACACCTACACACACATTGATGGAGTGTGTTTGTCCATGTGAGGTGGTCAGTGTGTAGATTAATAATTTGCCTGTAATGATATCCAGCATGATGTCATGCATGTGTGTGTGTGTGTGTGTGTGTGTGTGTGTGTGTGTGTGTGTGTGTGTGTGTGTGTGTGTGTGTGTGTGTGTGTGTGTGTGTGTGTGTGTGTGTGCGCGTGCGTGCGTGCGTGCGTGCGTGCGTGCGTGCGTGCGTGCGTGCGTGCGTGCGTGCGTGCGTGCGTGCGTGCGTGCGTGCGTGCGTGCGTGTGTGGGCAGAGCATTTAGGCTTAATTGTACAATCAATCACTTAACCAGACAGAGGTCTCATATATAACATCAGTCAACTGAGAGAAGCAGTAGCATTCATGACTTCAACTGTCTCCATATACAGTATGTCCATCTATCTATCTATCTATCTATCTATCTATCTAATAGATACCATAGTGTTTAGATAGATAGATAGATAGATAGTATCTATCTATCTATCTATCTAAACACTATGGTCTGTCTCTCTCTTCCTCTCCCTCTGTCTTACCTCTAAGGTCTGTCTCTCTCTCTCCCTCTGTCTTACCTCTATGGTCTGTCTCTCTCTCCCTCTGTCTTACCTCTATGGTCTGTCTCTCTCTCCCTCTGTCTTACCTCTATGGCCTGTCTCTCTCTTCCTCTGTCTTACCTCTATGGCCTGTCTCTCTCTCCCTCTGTCTTACCTCTATGGCCTGTCTCTCTCTTCCTCTGTCTTACCTCTATGGTCTGTCTCTCTCTCTCTCTCTCTCCCTGTCTTACCTCTATGGTCTGTCTCTCTCTCTCTCTCCCTGTCTTACCTCTATGGTCTGTCTCTCTCTCTCTCTCCCTGTCTTACCTCTATGGTCTGTCTCTCTCTCCCTCTGTCTTACCTCTATGGTCTGTCTCTCTCTCTCTGTCTTACCTCTATGGTCTGTCTCTCTCTCTCTGTCTTACCTCTATGGTCTGTCTCTCTCCCTCTGTCTTACCTCTATGGTCTGTCTCTCTCCCTCTGTCTTACCTCTATGGTCTGTCTCTCTCTCCCTCTGTCTTACCTCTATGGTCTGTCTCTCTCTCTCTCTCCCTGTCTTACCTCTATGGTCTGTCTCTCTCCCTCTGTCTTACCTCTATGGTCTGTCTCTCTCCCTCTGTCTTACCTCTATGGTCTGTCTCTCTCTCCCTCTGTCTTACCTCTATGGTCTGTCTCTCTCTCTCTCCCTGTCTTACCTCTATGGTCTGTCTGTCTCTCTCTCTCTCCCTGTCTTACCTCTATGGTCTGTCTCTCTCTCCCTCTGTCTTACCTCTATGGTCTGTCTCTCTCTCCCTCTGTCTTACCTCTATGGCCTGTCTCTCACTCCCTCTGTCTTACCTCTATCTATGGTCTGTCTCTCTCTCCCTCTGTCTTACCTCTATGGTCTGTCTCTCTCTCTCTCCCTGTCTTACCTCTATGGTCTGTCTCTCTCTCCCTCTGTCTTACCTCTATGGTCTGTCTCTCTCTCCCTGTCTTACCTCTATGGTCTGTCTCTCTCTCTCTCTCCCTGTCTTACCTCTATGGTCTGTCTCTCTCTCTCTCCCTGTCTTACCTCTATGGTCTGTCTGTCTCTCTCTCTCTCCCTGTCTTACCTCTATGGTCTGTCTCTCTCTCCCTCTGTCTTACCTCTATGGTCTGTCTCTCTCTCCCTCTGTCTTACCTCTATGGTCTGTCTCTCTCTCCCTCTGTCTTACCTCTATGGCCTGTCTCTCTCTCTCTCCCTGTCTTACCTCTATGGTCTGTCTGTCTCTCTCTCTCTCCCTGTCTTACCTCTATGGTCTGTCTCTCTCTCCCTCTGTCTTACCTCTATGGTCTGTCTCTCTCTCCCTCTGTCTTACCTCTATGGTCTGTCTCTCTCTCCCTGTCTTACCTCTATGGTCTGTCTCTCTCTCCCTCTGTCTTACCTCTATGGTCTGTCTCTCTCTCCCTGTCTTACCTCTATGGTCTGTCTCTCTCTCTCTCTCTCTCCCTGTCTTACCTCTATGGCCTGTCTCTCTCTCTTTCTTTCTGTCTTACCTCTATGGTCTGTCTCTCTCTCTCTCTCTCCCTGTCTTACCTCTATGGCCTGTCTCTCTCTCCCTGTCTTACCTCTATGGTCTGTCTCTCTCTCATTCTTTCTGTCTTACCTCTATGGCCTGTCTCTCTCTCTCTCCCTGTCTTACAGTACCTCTATGTCTCTCTCTCAGAGAGGGCATCGGTTCCCTCAGGGAGGATGCGTCACCCTCCATCGATGGGATTGATAATGTTAGGCTAAATATAGCCCTGCAGGGGGCTATTTTTAGAACTGTGTATGACGCTGTGGCTCGGACGCTACTGCCACTGAATGACCAAACGAAAAGAGTGTCTGCGTGTGTGTGTGTGTGTGTGTGTGTGTGTGTGTGTGTGTGTGTGTGTGTGTGTGTGTGTGTGTGTGTGTGTCAGTGGTGTAAAGTAATGAAGTACATTTACTCAACTAACTTTAGTTACTATTAATTTTCAGATATAAATGATGATATTATGAAACATATATTAACCACTTTAGCCCTATTTTATACACAGGCTATTTGAAAATAGCCGATCTACAAGCTCACAACGCGCCGCAATGTGACACGTTGTAAGCTTGTAGATCTGCTTATTTCAAATATTTTTGTACTTTTACTTTTGATACTTTAAGCACATTTTGATGCCAATGCTTTTGTACTTTTATTCAAGTACATTTTGAATTCTGGACTTTTACTTGTAACAGAGTATTTCTATATTGCAGTGTTGATACTTTTACTTAAGTAAAATATCTGAGTACTTTTTCCACTGTGCGTGCGTGTGTGTGTGCGTGCGTGTGTTTGTGCGTGCAACACGTGCGGGGAGGTGGGGTTGCACTGAAGTCTGCTGTTGTCGCTGTGAGAGCTTGGTGCACTTACTGGGATTGGAAAACATTATGCGAGGTTGAGAGGAGCCAGCATTGCCGGTCTGGTTCATAATTATCATCACTTATGGTTATAAATGTGCTACTCAGAAATACTCTCTACTTTCTGCTGACGTCGGTTTTGATGGCATATAGTTACTTTCTAGTCTGAGTGATGTTCTGGCTGGTTGTTTACGACACCAATGTCTCAGAGGCCCCTTTCCTTTTATATTCCTTTAGCTTTATTTTAGCTGCGGGGCGGTAACTTGTTGCCATGCCATCAGGTTTCAGGTTGTATACATTATGGAGTGCTGTTACATGTTTTCACATCGTTGGATTTGTCATTTGGGATATCAGCAGCCACTAGTTTTTCTTTTTTTCCCCATCCCACACTATAAGGAATGGTATAGCCTTAAGGCTTATATAAGCATGCATTACTGTGTATAAGAACGCTCACACGTTCCTTACGACCGAAAAGTGCTGATTCACTCTGAATTGATCCTAGTGATACTATGGGGTTTCCCACAGAGCCACTCATGGGCTTGTGCGGATTAACAATAATCCCACCGAGCTCGTTCCTTCCAAAGCACACACCGGAACATCCAGGACAGACACACACCAGAGCCGACCACTGACTCTTTAACTGAGGCAGACACCAGTTCAACCAGTGTTAATTGCGTCGACTGAAACTATGAAGAAAAAAAGTTTGCCGGCTACCTTTTTTCACTGACGAAAACTAAAACAAAACAACATAAAAATTAAGTTATGATGACTAAAACTATGACTAAATGTATTGATAATTTCGTCAACAAATAAAAACTACGGTAGATGAAAATGTTAGGGAGGGACTAGTGGAGAAGAGATCCAGTACATTACATTACAGTCATTTAGCAGACGCTTTTATCCAAAGCGACTTACAATAAGTGCATTCAACATAGGGAGGGAACGAAACTACTAACGAAACTACTAATCACCAGAAGCATTAAGTGCATTCTCTTCTAAAGCAACCAAGAGTATACCTAGCGCTAAAGTAAAGGTGCAATATATCAGCTACCTACTTTCATAAACAGATGAGACAAAATCAGTAGAACTAAGACAAGTCATTTTATGCTTGGTTGCGCGTATAGGTGTCACACTCCGAAAATAGCCGATCTACAAGCTCACGGCTAGAGCTTGTAGATCGGCCATTTTCAGTAGCCTATCCAGTCCACAAATCAGGCATTACGACGCCATTAAGGCCTGGCAAAATGTCGACTAAATGAACTGTAGATTTAGACGACTAAAACTAGATTAAAAGTAAAAATTTTCAGATGACTAAAATATGACCCAAAACCCAAACATAAATGTATTCAAAAGACTATGACTAAAACTACACTACTACTGCTCTTACAATGTTAGCTACAATGCTAGTTTAAAGGCTGGTATTGATGTAAATGTGTCAAAGCTTGGGAGCCTTTAGGCTATCAAAGATCGAAGCCATCCCAACCAACAGACTGTTTCAGATGAAGAGGGAAGTGGCTTCGTAGGCACATAGCCAATGGCAGTAGACTGCTAAATGGACAATCAGGTTTATGAACGAACAACAACCTCCCCCCAACTCCCTGTGGTAAAAGCAATGCCAAGGTCACTTTGCAGCTTTTACGTACACACAAGAGATACTTGTAAATAGATGTTTGCCACATTAGGACTAAAAACCTTGTGCAAGGCACCTTCAAGCTCCTTATCTGCGCTTGGACCATACAAACTCTTATGCTACTATTCTATGATTATAAGTTTTAACTATGTAGCACTCTGAGATCCACTGTGAATGAAAAGTGCAATGCAGATAATAAATATTATTAGTAGTAGTATTATTACTAGTATCATTATCATTCTTTTTTTTCCTTTTATATATTTATTATTACTACTAAAACAATTTCTGAGGAATCAGAACAACATTTATTTATTCTTATATACTGTATGATGTCAGAAACCTTGAACCTTGAATAAATTAGTTAAGATACAAAATAAGAAAGACAGATACAACCACAATAAATGATACTTCAATTATCACCATACATGTAACTTAACTTACTCTCAACAGTGAGCATGTATATTTTCCGCGGTTCTCAAAGTGGGGTCCAGGGACTCCCGGGGGTTCCAGGGGGTCCCAAGCTAAATGATTGATAGTTCTGAACCAAATGGACCCTTACAGATCTGTAACTCTGACAGTGTACCAATGGAACCAAGTGGTACACTGTCAAGAGGCATGGGGGTCCATGGCCTAATGCAGTGGCTCTTAAAGTGGATGTCAGGGATTCTCTGGGTTCCTTTAGGGGGGGGCTAAATTGACCCTTACAAGTATGCAACTCTGACAGTATACAAATGGACCCTAACGGGTCCATTTGGTTCCATTTGTACACTATCAAGAGTTAAGGGGAGACCTTGAAACCTAGAAGTTTGAGAAACACTGGCCTGATGCATACCAAACCTAGCCTAATATCACTGCGTAGATATTAGTCTGGAATCTCTGTGTGGAACCGGCATTTCCGAGGGGCAAATACAAAAAATGTCTCTGATGACCCGCCCCATATTTGCATACTGGGCCCTGATTGGTCCCTCACAACTTCGGAGGGAGAGAAATCCAGTCTCCATTGAGAGGGGCCAGACCTAATCTGCCGAGGGCAATTTTGTTTTGCAATGGCAGATTTGTCTGGAACCAGGCTATACCAAACCGGGGGTGCTTGAAATTAAAACGTTTGAGAACCACGGTCTCAGAGACACTGGGAGAAACGGCGGGCAAACTCACCTGTAGGTAGTGGCAGGGCCTGAGGTTGGGCTTGAGGTCTTGGGGCGTCATGGGCTTCTCCAGGTTGAGCGAGGACTTCCTGTAGGCCTCCTTGGCCTGGCTGACCGTCAGCGTGGACCAGGAGCTCCTCTTCATGAACTTGCCCTCGGGCGCCGCCGCCATGCCCTCGCACGCCGAGCACTTGACGTCGTTGTTGCTCTTGGAGGTCTTGAGCGACAGGTCGCCCGCCAGGTGGTGCCCGTGCACCCCGGAGTCCGGGTAGCAGTGGCCCATGTGGTCGGCGGGGTGCCGGGACATGATGCTGGGCGTCCGGTACGTGCTGTCGCTGTCAGAATCAGAATCAGAATCAGGTTTATTGTCACATCACAGGTTTACAAGGTAAAAAAGTGGGTGAAATTCGCTTTCGCACATCGTTCCCATCGCAACGTTATTTCCATAGAAAGATGAGGGGGAGGAAGAAGGGGGGGGGGGCAAGTGGGAAGGGAGATCAAACCAGAGAACACCAAAAAAGCCAACAAGTTATCGATATATTTTCACTAGTACCTGAGATAAATAAATATGACGACGGTGCCTGAACATAGCAGCAATGTATACTGTGCAGGATATACTTATGGACGTTGATTAAGGTGCTTACAGAAAAAGAAAAAGAAAAGCACAATAAAGACAAAAAAAGTCAGTGCGTTATACATGGGATTAAGGTGCAAAATGTCGGTGCGTGTCGACCACATAATCCACATAAGGTGGACGGACCCTGCATGGTATAATCCGCAAGTAGTTCCATGAGGGAGAGCAAAAAAAGAAAGTCACTTGTACCTGTCCAGGTTGTCGTCGGAGCTCCACCAGCCCGCCGAGCGCCGCTTTTCCCCGCTGCCGCCGCTGGTGCTGCTGTCGGCGCGGCGCTCTTTGCTCTTGCTGCGCTTGCTGTGTTTGTGGTGCCCGTGGTGGTGGTTGTGGTGGTTGTTGTGGTGGTTGTGGTGGTTGTTGTTGTGCGAGCCGCCGTCCCCCCGGTGCGAGTCCCCCCCCCCCTTGGTGCCGTTCATCTTGGACGAGCCCTCCAGCGAGTGGGACTTGGTGAAGAGCTTCTGCACCGAGTGGACCAGGTGGCGGATGCGCCCGGGGCTCTCGTTGCGCTGCTCCGTGGTGGTGGTGGTGGTGGTGGTGGAGGTGCGCTGGTACTGCAGCGTGTGGAAGCCGTCGCGGTGCAGCGGCATCTGCTTCTCGAACTGGTCCAGGAGGTTGGCCGGGATCCGGTTCATCTTGCCGCTGCCGCCGCCGCCGCCGCCGCCATGGGGGCCCGAGCCACCTCCACCGCCACCACCTCCACCGCCACCACCACCACCACCACCACCGCCGCCGCCGCCGTCGTCTCGGGGTTCCCTGCCGCCGGACGCGGGTCCTCCTCCTCCGCCGTCCTGCCGCGAGCTGCTGCCGTAGTGCATGCGCGGGAACGTGCTGCTGGAGACGGAGTGGTCGGTGGCCGACATGGAGACGGGCATCATCATGCACTCGGAGTGGATGGAGCTCCGCGGGGAGCAGCGGTGGTGGCCGTCCAGCGGGCAGCTCTCCGTGGGGCTCAGGAGGTAGGAGGGAGGCCTGTGGTCCCCCCCGTGGTGGTGGTGGTGCTGGAGGTGGTGGTCCAGGGAGTGCTCGCAGTCGGCCAGGCCGCAGGTGTGGGCGGCGGTGGGGGAGGTGAGCTGGAGCTGGGCGGGGCGCCCGCCAGAGAGACCCTTCATGTTCCCGGCTGGAGAGGAGACGCTGTCCTCATCGAAGTGCTGAGAGGGAGACCATGAATACTGCTGGTCTGTCCGCCGGGAGAGAGAGAGAGACAAGAAGGACAGACACAGACAGAGATAAAGATCAAGATAAAGAAACAAGACAGGGTCTAATAACAGGGGGGCTTAGATAGCAGGTTACTGGGTGTACAACTTGTGAACAAAGCAGCCATGAGATGCCAATGTGTTAACGTGAGCTTGAGGGGAGCTGTGATTGACATTATAGCAGTGTCAGATGAGCAGTGGTGAGAGAAGTACTCAGATATTTGACTTAAGTAAAAGTAATAATACCACAATATGAAAATACTCTGTTACAAGTAAAAGGCCTGTGTTCAAAATGTTACTTGAGTAAAAGTACAAAAGTATTGGCATCAAAATATACTTAAAGTACCATAAGTAAAAGTACTAAAATTTGAAAAAAATAATAGATCTACAAGCTCACAACACGTCGCGTTGTGAGAAATAGCAGATATACAAGTTCATAGCGCTGCACCAAGTGCCGCGCGCGCTATGAGCTCGTAGATCTGCTATTTTCGATAAATCGTGAACATTTTGTGCAAATCTTTTAAAATATATATATATATATATTTTAAAGCGAACATTTTTAACTGAAATCTTTGGGGGTCCCTGGAACAAAATATTTTGAGATGGGGGTTCGCGGCCAAATATATATCATTTTGGGGGTCCTTGACATGAAAAAGTTAGTGGCATAACGGCATAATGCTACTGAGTCACAGAAAGTCAATTACCGTTGCCCCATGCGTGCATTGTCATACAATCTTCTAGCAAAAGGCACAAACGACTGACAAGCTCCCTCCAGCCTCATCTTGGTCTATGTAATGGGGGCAATATGCAGGGGACAGATGACAGCAGGTTTCCTCTCAAAGTGGTCTTTATTCCTGTACAGCACCAGAAACCTACATTCACCTGCTCGCCATGCCTGTGTAATTAAATCACTAGTAGTTGTCACACCCACACACAAACTACAGCAAAAAAAAACACAACAACCTGTCATGTCAGAGGCCGGGTGTGTGTGTGTGGGCATAGCTGATTCATCCTGTCAGCGCACAGCAGGTGTTGTCAAAACCAGCTGAGAGCCTAATAATTAGTCAATTAACTCGGGCCAGGTGGTGACTGCTTAAATCAGCCATCACCCACTACCTTTGAGGGGACTGTGACTGGTGGAGCAGCAGCCTCAGCTAAGTTTTACAGTTAGTTAGATTGTTCCAGTTTTGTTGGTACGAAACTACACAAATTACAAAAGCACACACACACACACACACACACACACACACACACAGACAATATGTACGTACATTATGTAAATATATGCAGACCAACCCTGTCCTAAAAAACTAACATTTGAAAAGCATTTCCCATCAGGGCTGGCTGGTGACTCAGTGACGTGTCTCCTCCATGTGTCTGGTCATTATCCACATAATGATTGTGTACATCTGTCACAGCCGCCCAGGGCCACAACACCACCTCCCCAAAGCACCACAGAATAAATAAGAAAAGCCAGCTGGTAAATTGCACAGACAAAATCCCGGCCCTCCTCTCAATTTTCCGTCCATCCAAACCATGTCTGTGTGTGTGCGGATTTTTTTTCCATCCAGGGAGAGAGAGAGACAGAGAGAGAGAGAGAGACGGAGACAGAGAGAGAGAGAGAGCAAGATAGAAAGAGCGAGAAGAAGAGAGGAGAAAATGAGGGAAGGAGACAGAGAGAGAAAGGGAGGCGACAGGTAGGGGCCCGCGTTGCCATTTATCCAATGCAAAGTGAAATAATAGCCTATCACTCTGAGGCGCTGGTGTCATCCGTCAAAGCCCCGAGGAGACGCTTTGAGGCGCACGGCTGGACAGCCTGCGTCCTTGGGAGGCGTTCACGGAATGTGCCCTCCTTCTCCTCCACCACTACACCCACCCCTCCCTCCATCCATCCCTCCATCCATCCCTCGCTCACTCTCTCCCTCCCTGGCTCCTGCAGCCCACGTACGCACAGATTAACCCATTAAAACCGGCCAAGCATCAGCAGTGTCATTTTAGATTTGAGCTAAAAAAGCATTAGTTTATACTTTGGCTATTAAAAAAATTGCAGATCTACAAGCTCGGAGTGCGTCACTTCGTGCCGCATTACGAGCGTGTAGATCTGCTATTTTTAAAAAATTGGGCAAATCTTTGATAATATATTTTCTTTTAAAGTGAACATTTTTAACTCAAATCTTTGATTCTGGGGGTCCGTGGAACAAAATGTATTGAGATGGGGGTCGGCGGCCAAATACATGGGGGACGTTTGAGCACCACTGCTATAGAAACAAGAGTTTTTCAGAAAACTGTTTAGAAAACTGTTAGGATTTAGAAGACATTTGCAAAATCGGCCTCAGGTATTAAGGGTTTAAAACCCAATTCTGTGCGATGGGTCACCAAGGGCAGAGCAGACACCCCATCCTTCCACTGTGATGTATTTAACTTCATCAGAGGATGGCTTTTTACTTTATCTCGCTATACAGCCCACTGCTTCCATTGTCATTTTGCGACCACCCTCCCCCTGGAATGACATCAGGATTCAGGGGATGAAGTTGATATTGCATAATATTACGTTACTTGGATTATGAGTGAGTTCTTCTGCTGTGATGAATGACACTGTTAACTGGCCCTACTGATGGATGCCTTGATATGAATGAATGCATGCAGTGGTGGAAAGTAAGTAAGTACATTTACTCAAGTACTCTACTTAAAGGGATATTTCACTTTCAAACATGTTAGGGGTCATTTTAACATCTACTCATGCTTTTGTGAACACACCAGACAGTTTTGAAGTTGCTTGATTCATTCAGTATTTAGATATTTGATATTCATTTCATCAGACACGTCCCCTTCCTATACAAACTAGTAACTTAAAACTCAATTTTAACCATATTAGATCCATTGAAAACACATGGCCTTGATTCTGGTGACTGATATTGTCCTTATAATACGTGAGGGCCATGTTTTGTAAATTATTTTTGTATTTTATTTTATTTTTTTATTTTCCACAGAGACCAAAAAAAAGTACTAAAATAGCAATGTACACGCGACATGATGCGACGCATTGTGAGCTTGTAGATAAAAGTACAAAATATGGCTTAAGTGGTTGATAATTACAGTCCAATAGCACAATCTACAGTGGGCTATATGATTTTGAAATGGACATTCTACATGTGAGTATTTTTACTTTTGCTACTATAAGTATATTTTGACGCCAATACTTTTGTACTTTGACTTAAGTACTTCTTCCACCACTGAATGCATGTTGTGATAAAATACAATAATATTTCAGTCCCCAACTTCAGACGGTCTTGCAAAAAAATCCTGCATTCATTTCTTTTTGTGCCGTGGAAATTAATGGCCCCAGTAATGTCCCTCGTTATTTCATGTAATTACACAGTGAGTGCATCATAAAGCCGGGAAGGAAAACAAAAGGTTTTTGACACAAAGCTGAATAACCGTGTCTGTCTGGGTCATAGTTCGTATTTCATTCTTATCTTCACCTTGCCTTGTTGTGCAGCAAGTGTAAAAGAATGAAAAACCCACAACAAACAAACAAAAAGTACCTAAATCTCTCCCGGCTGCCAACTACACGCCTCATAAACCCGCCGCACTTTCACTCCAAATGTAACCTCATAAAGTGAAGGAGAGCTTTTATGAGCTACAGTACCATGGAAGGAGAGAGAGAGAGAGAGAGAGAGAGAGAGAGAGAGAGAGAGAGAGAGAGAACAAACAAGCAAAGCAGGGTGATTGTGTTGAATTAAAACGGTGTGAATTCTGTGTGTGCCGTGAACTATAGCAGTACTCGTGTTAATGATCCATGTTTCAAGTCTTTTTCATTTAGCCTAAATCAACACAGCCTCCAGTGTTTTAAACCTAATTCATGCTCCATAATAATACGTCTGTGTCACCTGCCGAAAATAACTCATCCGGTATGCAGTGCACTAAGTATCCGACCTCCTACCGGCATTCCCTGTTCCTTTTTGTGTCCCAGGTAACTACTTAAACCTAACTACTTAAATTGACCGAGGCCCCCCAAGGCTTTATACTTGGTCCGCACATTTTTCCCCCCTTCGTCGAAAATAGCCGCCCTATCTACAAGCTCACAAAGCGGCGACGCGTTGTGAGCATTGTAGATCACCTATTTTCGCTGAATGTTCGCCACAGAATAAGGACGCTAGGGTTTATGTAGTTAACTGCCTGGGCTTATCTCAAACTAAGGCTACGCTCTGGTTCTTTCTGTTCACCATGCAGTCTTCCATTAAGCAGCCCCAATAGCAGCCTGATGTCAAATTAATCTAATCTATAAGCAGTGCTTGTGGTCGGGGAAAAAAATAAAAGCCACATTCCCAGGGGGGAATTCTATTGTGTAAAAGTATGCATGTCACACCAAGAGAGAGAACAGGAACAGAGACGAGAATAGCTTATGGATTCTGCAGATTGCAAACAAACACAGTGACTGTGCTAACACCAGGGGAGCTGTGATTGGCTGCTCTTCATTAGGTGCTATTGTTCGACGTGACGGTACATTTACGTCTGAAGTTATGCCACCGATGGCCTTTCTCTGACGATTGACTATTATGCCTTCAAGGATCTCAGAGAAGTGCTCTGAATAAATTACCCATGGGCAGGGTCATGACATTTTCCTGGCTTAAAAGACACACAGATGACATCAGTGATGGAAGAAGCACTCGGGAACCCCTATTTGTAACTATACCTTTCAGGACGGAAACCCCTTTTGAGGTTCCTGTTCCTGCTATGTACAGTACATACTGTAGCAACATACATTTGTTGTAATTTTTGAAGAAATATTTGACGTTTTTCAGAAAACTTCAGAAAGGTCAGGATTTAGAAGGTGTTTTTAGAATCGGCCTCAGGTCTAAATGGGTTAAGTAAAAGTATCAATACCCTATTGTAGAAATAGTCTGTTACAGTACAAGTACAAGCTCGGTATTCAACATTTTTACTTGAGTAAAAGTGCAAAAGTATTGGCATCAAAATACACTTAAAGTACCAAAAGTAAAAGTACTCATTATGCAGAAGGTCCCATTTCACAAGTTTTCAAATGTATAAAAATCCTATAAAAATAGCAGATCTCGATCGGATGGGCTATTTTCAAATTGCCAAAGTAAATCTATAGGTGAGAAGTGGTTTTGTAATAATCAAAATCTACAGTAACTAAAGTTTTCAAATAATTGAGTAAAAGCACAATATTAGCCCTTGAGATGTAGTGGAGTAGAAGTACAATCATTGAAAATTGGAAGTACTCCAGTAACGTAAAAATACCTCAAAACTGTAGGCTACTTAAGTACAGTACTTGAGTAAATGCACTTAGTTACTTTCCACCACTGCACAGATGACATACTCACTTTCCGTCTCCCCCCTCCCCTCTCTCTCCCTCTCTCTCTCTCTGTTGCATTCCCTCTCTCCCTTCCCTTCCCCTTCTGCCAATATAGACCTCTGGTTGGGGTGAAGGGAAAGTTTAATAAACCAACGTGTTCCCACATCTCGTTGTGTCAAATGGGTTATGGGTTGGGGCAGGGTTTGACCATGCGTCACACATTTGACACAGGGACTCCCCTGCGTCGGTCACAGGGCTCCCCTGCTGTGCCACATGTTGACGAGGACAGATGATTTATGATTCCAAGCCTCTCTCTATATATAATATGCAACTGGAATGGCGCCGAGGTCAGGAGAAGTGGACATCACACCGCAAGGCTGAAGCCTCGCTCGGAGGCGGATACTATAGCGCAGGGTTTCTCAAAGCGGGTGCCGTGGAGGTGGAGGGTGCCATGACCAAGGGCCATGACCAAAGATCCCCTGGACCAAGTCTTCAGCCTTTTTCAGCCTACAGTACACCAAGTCTCATCACCAAAAATAGCAGATCTACAAGTTCACAACGCGCCACGTTGTGACACGTTGTGACACGTTGTGACACGTTGTGACGCGTTGTGAGATTGTAGATCGGCTATTTTTGGTGAACGTTCCCCCCAGAATAGGGACGCTGGGGTTTAAGTGGTTAAAGGCCAAACTATAAAAGTTATTTTCAATCTGTCGAAGAAACAGATATTCTGAATAAGTTTTCCTTGTGACATTGTATCTTCTGGGGGGGGGGGGAGAATTACATAATATAACATAAATGTAAGGTGCTGTAAAGTACATGTAATTCAGGGGTGCCGTGGATGAAAACATTATTTACAGGGGTGCCCTGAGCCAAAAAAATATTGAGAACCACTGCTTATAGCGGACTCGTCAACCTATTACCGGTTGGGAGTGAGAACGGCACTTCTGCATTCCAGTGGATGGGACAACGTTGAAAAGTGAAAAGGGGGAATGCTGTCACGTCAATCGGGTGATGCGACGGGGTGATTTTTTTGACCCAACTTGTCACTTATGTTGTGACCTGAGAGTGAGAATACGTTTGAATTATGCAGATGTACTGTTAATACATTCAAAAGGTGACTCCACCAAACACACAGCCTACAGAATATTTATGCTGGCTGGATTGAAGCATCGGGTGAAAGAGCATATGTCTGACACGTGCTCTCTAATGAAGGAGACAATAAGAACCTGTCACGTGTGTGGACAGGTATTGAATACGGCTCCTTTCAACACCCGGCATCACATTAAACCTGCTTCCCTGGCAGTTACTGTAGCTCGCCACCGGCAGCAGGCTTGGTCGGATAGACCATTGGTTCTCAAAGTGGGGTCCTTGGGGGGAGGGGGGGGGGATTACCAGGGGGTCCCCATCATTTTAACCCCTTTATACATATTTTATACTTTGGCTATTCAAAAATAGCAGATATACAAGCTCATAGCAGTGCCGCGCTATGAGCTTGTAGATCTGCTATTTAAAAAAAATCGTGAACATTTTTTTTTTTAAAGCGAACATTTGTAACTCAAATCTTTGCTTCTGGGGGGTCCCTGGAACAAAATAGTATGAGATGGGGGTCCGTGGCCAAATACACATCCCTTTTGGTGGTCCTTGACATGAAAAGGTCGTTTGAGAACCACTGGGAGAGACTGCAAGGATGGCGGTGGGTGTTAAAGGAGTAGTTTGATGACTGAGTCATCGGTAAATAGGAGACTCTCCAATGAGACTCCGCCAGTCAGAAAAAGAAAAAAAAAATCCTTGAATTCAAAGCTTCATGGGGTGTGTGTAATTGATAGAAAATAAGTACTTTTTTCGGGTGAACTACTCCTTTAAGTTAAGGTTGAACAGAACGCAAGTCTGACGACTCTGCATTATTTGAACAAACGCTCTTGACTGATGTTGCTGCTGCTGTTGCTGCAGATAAATCACATTAAAAAAACATAATCTAACGGCTCTTTCTGACTATACAAGAAGTAGTAAGTGAACCGTGCTGTGTGCTGTGAAAAAAGCATTTCACGGATTCTGGATTTGTTTCCATACACTGCAGCAGCTCGCTTTCAGATAAGGCTCTCAGAAACTCATTCTGGGCCCTGCTCAGGAGGTGTTACTAAAACCTGCATTCTGGGAACCCAGAACCCAGAACGCATATACATTTTCCCTCTAAATTAGCATGCCTGAGGAAGGTCTATACCAGTGGTTTTCAACCTTTTTCATGCCAAGGACCCCTAAATTGATATACATTTGACCGCGGACCCCCCCATTGTGAAAATGTTTTGTGCCAGGGACCCCCAGAAGCAAAGATATCAGTTAATTTTCGCTTTAAAAAACATACATTTTCAAAGATACGCACACTTTTTCAAGGTTTTTCAAAAATAGCAGATATACAAGCTCATAGCGCGGCACTCGGTGCCGCGCTATGAGCTTGTATATCTGCTATTTTTTAATAGCCAAAGCTAAGTGGCTAAAAATAATTGTGACGCTATGTTAAAGGGATACTTCACTTCCGGGCCGCCGACACATTTAAAAAAAATATTAAAAATAAATGAAAAAAGTTATGGAAAATTCATGGCCCCCTCACGCATTAGAGTGTCCTACTAATGTGTGAGGGGGCCATGAATTTTCCATAACTTTTTTCATTTATTTTTAATATTTTTTTTAAATGTGTCCCCGGCCCGAAAGTGAAGTATCCCTTTAACTAATTTATCTGGGGACCCCCTGGTACTCCCTCAAGGACCACTGGTGGTCCCCGGACCACTGGTTGAAAACCACTGGTCTATACTATACACCAGTGGTTCTCAGCCTGTGGGCCGGGACCCCCATGGGGGGGAATGTAATAACTGCTCACAACTGCGAGGCGTTGTGAGCTTGTAGATCAGCTATTTTCACAATTTCTTTCCTACTTTTTTATGGTGTATACCTTCAGTTGTGGTTCTGATTATAATGGAAACATTAACAAAAACCATCACAGAACTTCACAGCTTCTGTAAAGTTTCATGGTTACAGGAGGTTCTGGGTTCCCCTTTCTAGTGGAAAAGAGCCATACGCTGCAGGTCAGACAGCAGTTCCAACACGTGGACCTATAAGCCGCTATAGCTTGCTGAACACACATGAACGGTGTTTCTACCGGAAAAGCCAATTAACTCTTCTGATATAAACCAATCACATTGGACTTAACCCATTAAGACCGGGGAAGGCATCTGTGTCATTTTTGGGCGGTGTAGCCACCCCTATAAGTGGGGTTGGGACACCTCATTAGTACACCCTTCGCTGTACTGTGATTGGCTCATAATTCGTTTACCCCTAGCATTAGTACACCCCTAGCATTAGTACACCCCTAGCTGTTATACAAGCTCAGCAGATATACAGCATATAGCAGATATACTCACAGTGCGGCATAGCTGAGTGCCACGCTATGAGCTTGTAGATCTGCTATTTTTAGAAAAATGTGTAAATCAAAGTGTATCACATATTGTGCAAATCTTTTAATAATATGTATATATTTTTTTAAGCGAGGCTGTAGTATGAACAAGTAGGGCGTTCGTTTACCAAAATATAACAAAAAAGAGATAAGGGGCTTCTGCCCGACAGCAACTATATTATATCATCACTGTGAGGTGGAAACCTTATATGTCCAACACTGTTACTTTTCAGGAAATGGAATAAGAAAAAAAAAAGAACCTGTGTTCCAATGGATCCCTTTGTAGTTATTATTTAGTCATAAGTGCTTGTTAATACTTTTCACCGGTTAAATATTCATAAGACCCAGAAACAGACTTATAGCCACTTTCAACCTGGTGCCTCCATTTTGGTCATTAGTCCAATAAATAAATACAAAATTCAAGTTGTGAGCTTGTAGATCTGCTATTTTTTGCTACTTTTGCGTGACACTGTCATACGACAAAGTATAAAATTGTGAATTCATTTATGCAAAAAATATGAAAAGATGAAGTAGGTATGGAGATACAAGTTATTTATTTATTTTCTGTCCTGACAGCGACTATATGACACTGCGGTGGAGAGGAAAGGCAAGAGGAAGAGGCTCATTTATTAAGCGTTGGTGTTTTGTTCTCCTGCCCTGCCTGCATGCGCGGGTATGAATAAAGGTCGTTTTGCTTCTCTTAACACATTAGCATTTAAATAGCGTTATAAATGCACTGAGTATCACTGACAATACCCACTCCTCTACTGGCTCGCATCGCAACCCTAATTAGAGTTGAAAACAAAAGTCAAAAGATAATAAAACATCAGGGATGGACCGGTGAGATCAAAAGGCAAGCGACCTTCACCGTTGGCAGCAGTGTGCTACATAGCATTGTTTCCCAAACACTGGGACGGGACTCATTTGTGAGTCGCAGACATGTTTTTATGGGTCACGAGTTAACTCATTGACCACCAATGACGTTTTTTGACGCCTGTTGTGTGTTTTTAGTCTTTACACTAGATGGCGCTCTTCGCTAAGACATGAGACATGTAATTCTCAGTCACACACAAATCCAGGAGATCACGTGATCGCAAGATCTCCTCCACCATACACTTCCTGGTTAGGGTATTTGGCTTTAAACATTCTACACACTAAACAAAAAAACTATGGTTCTTTGGCTTGTAATCTTAAAGCTGTGACACACATTTAAGACAGTGTACCACCAAAAGAGGTTTCCTTAAAGGTATATAGCACCTTTGTAAAATGGTGCTATATAGAACCATTAGAGGTGCCTAAACTAACCTGAACAACCAGTAGAGAACCTCTAAAGAACCATACCGTGGCTGAACAGGTTCTTTGAACCAGCGGTGCTACAGCACTTCAATGAATTATTTTGTGTGTACCAAATTCCCATCAAACATGAGGTCAGTCGTATATATTGGCACATTCAGCAAAATCCATTGAGCAAACTGTATGGACACTAACAAATCATCAATGGGAAGAAATGATATATCATATAAAGCGGGTTATGGCTCATTAAAGGCAGTAAACAGAGACAAACACGGCCTGTTGTTACTGATCAAAGCAGCGAGCATCCCTGTCCAACGTCAACATCCCTGCTTTTCAGAGCAAAACAAATCAATATTATCTTGCTTATCCATCTCCCAAAGGTTAAATGCACTCTCCCCAGACTCCTGGCCTTTCTTTAGAGAATCAAAGGGAGGGAAATTGTGTCCTTAACCCCTGGGGGCAAATAAGCAAACGGCCTGGGCTATTAGATTTGAGACAGAGCCAGCCAGGGGATGCAGAGAGGAGTTGGCATGTCCAAAACAGAAGAATCAACAGGCCTCGCCATAACCACAAGGAGGATTTTAAACGCAAAAAAGGACTATGGCTTGTTTCCATTGGGGTCCTTTGTACTCAATTCATCTAAACATTTAATAACAAGACACATAAACACTACTATGCAAAGACATCATATAAACGGGTAGTAGGCTTTGACGGGGGGTAGGCTTACAGGGGCCAGTTCTGAATTGCAGCTGGTAAGTGCTCTTTCAGAGCGGTTTTGAAGGCGAGTAAGGATTCACATGTTTTTATAACTGTTGGTGGGACATTGGTAGGGCATTCCACATTTTGGTGGCATAGCAGTAGAACGAATTTAATCCCCTTTTAGAGCCAGATATCCTGCTTACTCATCCATGCAGGGGGGTACAGCACCGAGCCTTTTTCCACGCATACGATGTGCAACGGATCTCACACCGCTGTAGCACGGGCGCAAACATCACCACGGTCACTCAAGTACTGTTCTTAAGTAAAATTTTTAGGTATTTTTACTTTCTTCAGTATTTCCAATTCTTCTACTTCTACTCCACTACATCTCAGAGGCAAATATTGTACTTTTTTTACTCCTCTACAATTATTTGAAAACTTTAGTTACTAGTTACTTTGTAGATTTTTATTATTATTACAAAACATACATTAACCACTTTCAGCCCTATATATTTCGGCTATTTGACAATAGCTTGTAGATCTGCTATTTTGAAAAGAACTTGAAATGTGATTTTTTTATAATGAGTGCTGCTTTTACTTTTGGTACTTAAAGTCTATTTTGATGCCAATAGCTTTGGCTGAAGTAAATTTAGAATT
Organism: Gymnoscopelus braueri; assembly: GCF_963280865.1. Lineage (NCBI taxonomy): Eukaryota > Metazoa > Chordata > Actinopteri > Myctophiformes > Myctophidae > Gymnoscopelus > Gymnoscopelus braueri. Next base: position 12,748,896 of record NC_137621.1, read on the forward strand.
CCAGACTTTTATTTATTTCTATATTGCAGTATTGCTAATCTTAATCTTCTCAATTGCTAATTGCACTGGGCTCCGGTCACGGACGCATCCGGGCCTCACCCGCTGCCGTCTGTGGAGGAGGGGTGACACTTAACATGCCAGCGTAAAGTGTTCCTGTCACATTGACTGATGTATGCTAACAGATGCGTGGCAGGAAGAAGAGCAGTATGCTTATTTTTGCGACACATGGTGCTGAGTCAGCGTTTCCTGTAGATCATGTAGGCTGGGCAATATAGAGCACGAAGTCTGACGTAATTTACGTGTTCCACCTGGGTCATGTTTTTTTTCACCCATTCTGAATTGTCTTTTCCTGGTTTTATTCAAATAAGCCCTATTTTATACTTTACCCTAGCCTGGTAAACCCTCCCTCCGGAAATCTCATTTCTATTTGATTCCAGGAGTGAGTCTGGCCTTATCGCCCATTCTGCAATATTGGCTGTGGGCTGGAGTTGGGCGGGAGTAATACCGTTGACTGACAACCCCTTCAGCCAATGATAATTTTTCCCCTTCAGCCAATCAGCAGTTCACCAGTCTAATGTGACGCAACAGGACTTTTGAGACGGCGAATGCCCAAAATGGGTTGCCTTATTCGGATACATGGGTGTCACTGCCTGCCCCTACCGGTTCTCTAAAATTTTTTTTTTAAATAGGCTTTGTCATGATTAATTGACCACATGTATGAAGTTAAACAACTAAATTCTATCCAAACGATATCTTATAAGTAAATTCCGTGCCTCAAAATAGAAGTTAGAGAGCTTTTAGAAGTAAAAAAATAGAGATTTTAGCGCACAAGAAAAAGATGGCTGCCGTTCGTGTTTTGGGCTCACTCGAACTCGCCACCTGATTGGCCAACGTAAGCTGTCAATCACAGAACAATGAGCGACGACGCTGATAGGCTCGGCCGTTTGGCACAGGTTTGGCATACACAGCCAATATTGCAGAATGGGCGATAAGGCCAGAATCACTCCTGGAATCAAATAGAAATGAGATTTCCGGAGGGAGGGTTTACCAGGCTAACTTTACCCCCCCCCCCCAAAAAAAAAAGGTTAAATAACCGATCTACAAACTCACTATGTGAAAATTGCCCCAGCCTACCCTCAAAAAGATCGACATTGAGGTATCCGGCCAAAAATTGTGATATTTGCTTTTGTCTATATCATCCCTACATAGATCAGACACGCACACACACACGCACACGCACACGCACACACACACACACACACACACACACCCCCACAGACACACACACACACACACACACACACACACACACACACACACACACACACCCCCGAAGGGACCGACATCCAGTGTGAACAGCATAAAGGCATTAAATCACGGTGTGAATTGGCTCTGCGGGGACAGTCTCATGAATGTGAAACACAGCCATGTTTCACACTAATAGTCAGAACAGACTATAGTGGCTCATGAAATACCAAGTGGCATATTGAACCCTCCCTATGATGAACCTTGTCAATAGTGTGAATATGACGACATACTGTACATAACAACAGTGTTCACCTATTAGTCGACGACTCGACGTGATAAACTGCTGTGTTCACACTGACAGATACAAAAGACATAGACAATACAAAGCTACACAGCATATTTGTAGCTTTGTATCTTTGTAGCTGAAGTTGGAAACAGCTCAACTTTGTTGTTGCTTTGTAGCTGTTGTAGCTTTTGTAGCAGCTACAAACGTGGGATGTATCTTTGTACCTTCATGTCGCTGGCTTCCATTGAATAAGAATGGTGGCCTGTGTCTTTGTAGCTGCCGGTGTGAACACAGCATTTCGGCACCGTGGCTTTGCTTTTATTTTGGAAGCATTCAGACTTTAGAGGTTCTCTACTGGTTGTTCAGGTTAGTTTAGGCACCTCTAATGGTTCTATACAGCACCATTTTACAAAGGTGCAATATCCCTTTAAGTAATTAACAGAATCTAATTGGTGCAAAAACACACAAGTAGGCTATAGTAGCGATGTGACGCGTTGTTCTCAGGATTGTAGATCGGCTATTTTAGCTATTTAAATACAAAAATATGAACGAAAAAAGCAAAATGATTATCCCCCGCCCCCCCCAAAAATCCATTATTTGGATTCAAATTGATTATCGATTATTTTTGTTACACCACTACAAATTTGTGTCTAGTGTGCATGTGTGCATGCGTCCGTGTGTGCGTGTGGGTACATGCATGCTTGAGTCCGACTGTTCTGCATTTGTGTATCTCCCACTGATGTGTGTGCAACTGTCCATTCAGTCTGACTGTCCATTCAGCATCAACCTATTCCTGTTTCACTGATCAGTGTTGGTGCATGCATATGTGGGCGTGCACACACACGCGCACACACACACACACACACACACACACACACACACACACACACACACACACACACACACACACACACACACACACACACACACACACACACACACACACACACACACACACACACACACACACACACACACACACACACACCACACACACACACACACACACACACGCTCTGCAGTGCAGTCTGGATAGGATACACTGCAGCCACCCACCTACCGCAGCAATCAAAGTCGACACCCTACGCTACTGCTCCCCCCTCTCCCAGGAGGGTGCGAGTCTCCCTGCTGCCACTGGGGGCAGTATTAGTGGAAAGCGGATAAGCCTGTCTTGGCTGAAGGACAATTAGGCTACTGTATGTTATCAGAGATACATCAGAGAGGGGTGGGGGGTGATGAAAGTAGGAGAATATCGTTGCTGTCGGGCAGAAACCTCTCATCTCCATATTCTAATGTTTTGTGGGTTTTTTCGTGAATTAACGCCCTACTTGATCATACTACAGCGTCACACAAAAGCGTCAAAAGTAGCAGATCCGCAAACTCAAAACAGGGCGCGACGCGATTTGAGCTTGTAGATCTGCTACTTTTGCTACTTTTGAATTTGAATCCTGAAAAGTAACAGTTTTTGACATATGAGGTTTCCACCCGACAGAGACGAGATGAAATGATAGTGAGCAGATCATTAGCCAAGCATAACCCCTATATATTGAACCCTAGCATTTGTATTCTGGGCATGTAATAATGCTGCTGCAAAAAAAAAAGCTGATCCATAAGCTGTGAGCTCATAGATCGTCTATATTTTCTGCAAAGATATTGAATGCATGAGGGGGGGGGGGGGGAATAGAGAGGGCCTAGTATAGAGCCCTGGGGGACTCCGGTCAACTAAGTATTTAGGGTTTAAGTGGTTAACAAGAAATTGCCGTATTCCAACGACCTCGCTCTGCACCGTAAGCCCTAATCCCTTAAAGAAAAATGATTAGTAGGATATATAAGTGAGCCGTCCCCACTAAAGTAAGGTGGCAGCAGTCTTCTCCTTCTCCGACATTCAAATTAGCCCTGTGGGAAGTGGAAAGCTGCAGGGCAGCCATGTTTTTTTTTCTTTTTTGCTACGGAGAGATAACGGCGGCCAGATAAGCGTCAGGGCCCGGCGAATGTCTGAATACTTATCAGTGGTGCAGAGAATTGGTCCGCTAACGATATGAAATGTGCTATCATCAGTGCTTTGCTCACCACCTCTCAAAGTGGAGGGGGGGGGGGGGGTGCAGGAACAATGGCCGGTGACTGAAAGACATTTTTGCTGAAGTGTTGGGTTCAGCGCTCCCGTGTCATCTCAGACTGACACGCCATTGTTTCCGGACGTTTCTGACTGAATGTTTTTTTTCCTGCTTTCTAGGATCGAATGTAGCCAGGGTTAGATTTGTGGGGAGAGGGCTGGTGGTTCTTAAACTATAAACTATATGATAATTTTGATAATCATATAGTGATATTACTGAACATACATAAATATCAGACAGTCTACATTTCCCAAAAGGAAATGCATGTGTTTCATTCAATCTGACCAGAAGGCAGCGATGAAACATATCCCCACACTGACCATAAACATGGCCATAAAAAACAGAAGGGGGGGGGGGGGATACAGTATCAAAAGCAGAGGCACTGCAACTGAAGCATGAAACCCAAACACCAAATGTTGAAACATGTCGGACAGCGGTCACGTTTTCACCTGTCCCGTGCTAACAGTCACAAGACGGTGTTAAGACGATGTTAATACAGCATTTTAACCACTTCATCCATGTATATGTTGGCTATTAGAAAATAGCAGATGTACAAGCTCACAGTGCGCGTCACGTTGCAAAATAAAAAATAAAAAATCAATATCTTGAAAGTGAAAAAAACATTTTTTAACATTTTTGAAAAATCTTGTAAGTGTTTGAAAAATGTTGGAAAATGACACGCGCTAAAAGTCACAAGGCGGCCTTTTCTTTCGAGGATACGTTATGTTTTTCAATTACAGCTGAGAGTTGAGAGAGATGCCCCCCCTGCGCGCAAACTCTGGCCAAGAAGAGCAGGGAATTTCACAGGTTTGCACGGCGGAAACATAAATCCATGCTACAGCTACAGTACTCATGCAGCTATGAATAAATCATGCTCAATAGGAAATTCTGCCACAGGAAAAGCCTTGTGTGTACAGTATGTTGGCGTACAGTGTGTGTGTGTGTGTGTGCGCGTGTGTGTGTGCGCGTGTGCATGTGTGCATGTGTGCGTGTGCATGTATGTGTGTTGGGAGTAAAAGTCTTATCTTATGTAACGGCCAGGACTGCATTCTGAAGGCAGCTTGTTAGAAGGAAGCCTTTAGAACCCTTCCTGGTTGCCCTAGCAACCATGATCTTAAGTCTTTTGGTTTCTCTCCATGTCCTCACGGTGCTCCGGGGAGATTGCCACACAATTGGGAACTTCCCACACCGGTGTGTGTCATCATCATGAGCACAAATAATATCCCCACATGACAGACATGGAATGCAGAAAATGTTTTTTAAAAAGGTTGTTTTAACCTCTTAAACCCTAGACTTACAGTAGTATACTGGACCTGAGTTGATTCTGTACTTGGACTGCTTTTTATTTCCCCCAGAATAATGGAATCTGGGGTTCAAGTGGTTAAGTGATGGCTTGGGCATACTGTACGTTATTTAGTTGTCCTAATGACGTCTATTTCTCATTCACCGATATTCACGGTAGGCGATATGGACAAAATTAAATATCACAATGTTTTTGACCAAAATTTGCCTTCATATCAATATTGTGACGATAATAACGCGTTGCATCGCGACATGTTGTGAGCTTGTAAATTGGCTATTTTCACTTTTGGTGAAAAATTAAAAAAGTATAAAATAAGTCTTAAGTGGTTAAAACCAAGAAAAGACAACACTTATGCCAGTTCACGATATCCAAAATATTCCAGGGGGTCCCCAGCAAAAGTAGTTACATAACAGCACAATCACCATTTTCTGCATTTATATGCTGGATATTAAAAAATAGCAGTTCTACAAGCTCCCAGCGCGTCACTTCGTGGCGCGCTGCGAGCTTGTACATCTGCTATTTTTTGAAAATATTTGAAAAAAATAAAAAATCACACCCTGTGTGAAGTGGGCGGTGTCTTGCTAGCTAATCACAATACTGAATGGAGTCAACCAATCATGTACAAAAAATAAATACATTTATTGAAACACTCTTTATGATGGACGAAACCATAACTTGAAAAAAACCAATTTATGGTTTTTTTCAAGTTATGGTTTCTTATATAGAGCTATGCACATGTGTCATGTGACACTGGCCAATCACAGTCCTGAATAGACTGTGATTGGCCAATCACAGCGCAGGATAATTGTACAAATTTCCAAACCTCACTTATAGGGGCGGTTTCACAGCGCAGGATAATTGTACATTTTTCCAAACCTCACTTATAGGGGCGGTTTCACCGCCCAACAAACCTCACTTATAGGGGCGGTTTCACCGCCCAAAAATCTTGAATGAACACGAAAACGTTTGAGAAGCACTGATCTAGCTCACAAACGCTCACAACGCCTCCGCGACGCATTGTGTGACTCATTTCACTCCCTCAAGGACCTCTGGGGGTCCCCGGACCCCACTGTGAAAACAGACACAGATCTAGATTCCTCCTAGACAAGGAGGTGTCACAGAGCTGTCAGCCACACTGACACGTTTCCATCAAGGTGACGTTCTAAGGAGAGACTGCTGTCTCCTTCTGCAAAAAGCCACAGGCAGGGGAGGAGACCACCACTCAAAGTTATCTCCTCCTTATTCTGATTTCCCTCTGGGGCCTGGCAGCGCCCACAGCAACCCAGAGAAGTGTGTGTGTGTGTGTGTGTGTGTGTGTGTGTGTGTGTGTGTGTGTGTGTGTGTGTGTGTGTGTGTGTGTGTGTGTGTGTGTGTGTTGTGTCAATACCACAACGTAGAAATACTCTGTTACAAAGATTCCAGTATTCAAAACATACTTTGGTAAAAAGTATTGGCTTCAAAATATACTTAAAGTAGCAAAAGTAAAAGTACTCATTAGGCAGAAGGTCCCATTTCACAAGTTTTCAGATCTACAAGCTCACAAAGCGCATTGTGAGCTTGTAGATATGCTGTTTTCAAATGGCTGAAATATATATAGGGCTGAAGTGGTTAATGTATGTTTCGTGATAATAATCAAAATCTACGTAAGTAGATAACTAGTAAAGTAACTAGTAACTAAAGTACAATATTTTCCTCTGAGATGTATAGTGGTGGAGAAGTAAAAGTATTGACAATTTTAAATACTGAAGAAAGTAAAAAATACCTCAAACTTGTACTCAGTACTTGAGTACATGTACTTAATTACCTTACACCACTGGTGTGTGTGTGTGTACTGTACTTGTATTACTATATACTTATACACAGCTATTAGTAGAATTTGATAAATGTTGTGAGGACAATTTCCCACGGTCCTCATCCAAGATAAATGGCTGTTTTCACGGTTGAAAAATATTTTGAGCTTGACGAATACACCATCCAAAAAATGCCTCGCAAACTATTAATTTGGCGATGCCTCGTTCATACAGGTTGTTATTATTGTGATTTGATTTCTCTGTGAATGTACTCATGACACAAACGGCAGTTTAAATTGATTCAAATCATTCTCACAAAATAAAACGCTCCCGGTGTGTGAAGAGCTTTAGGCTTACCAGAAATTACTAGGAATTACCAATTAGCAAGAAGAAAAAGTGACACTAGAGCACGCACACACGCACACGCGCATACACACACACACACACACACGCACACACACACACACACACACACACACACACGCACACACACAAAATACTTCTCACGCCCCCTTTCTCAAGGATGGTGAAAGGTTGCGAGTGGCTCTGGGGAGTTGAGGTGCACGTGTGCACATCTGACAGTAAAATGTAATTAGCTTAAGTGGCGTTTCCCTGGTGTTTTACCGGGCTGTGTTTTTCGAGGCATTGGAATGAAAGGAGTGCTTATTGACCCACAGGTCTGCATGCTCTCCACACGCAAAGCACGAAGACCATTTAGAAGACCAACTCCACACATAGGCTATAGTAGGAGCGACTTCCACACAGCTGTATTGATAACGTTGTGGAGCAATGTGACACTTAAATGGCTGCCAACAACTGCCACAGTTCTACTGTGAAAACATTTCGCTGTTGTCGGGCAGAAACCGCCCATATCCATATTCAAAATTGCTGTTTTTTCTTTTTTTGTTGTTGAAAGTAGCAGATCTACAATTTTTGTCGAGCTTGTCGATCTGCTACTTTTGCTGCTTTTGAATTTGAATCCTGAAAAGTAACAGTTTTGGACATATGAGGTTTTTAACTTGTTGACTATCTTAATAGCGCCCACATTGTCTCTTAATGACAAGATTTATTTGAATGTTAAGAGTGAATGCTCCAAACTTATATAACATATTATCGTCGTTGTCGGGTGGAAACCTTGTACGTCCAAAACACAATACTTTTCAGGAAATGAGAAAAAAATGTGTTCCAATGGATCCAATGTATTATTTAACTCTTTCACTGCCAAGAGTATTTTCATAAAGTACTCCCCCAGTGCCAGCGATTTGCGTGTTTTTTAATTTTTTAATTCTTACATTTTTCATTCAAATAAATTGTCTGATTGCGGTTTTAAACACATACGACAGTTCTACCAGCAGAGAGCAGCAAATAGACACATTGATCAACTCGCTGACTCGCTCGCCCCCCCCCCAAACAGGCCCAAACAGTGCATACGTCATAAACCGGATGTGACGTGGTCGCAGATTCTCCGATCGGCCAAAAATACGATGATTATAGAAGTGGAGCTCTCCGTTAGTTTTTTATACCGTGTGAAAAAACTTGTGTTTCCCTATTCTGGCCGAAAATGACCGCGGAAAAAAAATGAGAACCGGAAACGGAATCTGCGTCATGAAACCGGAACCCAATGAGTCTGAAGGAATCAGAAAGTGAAAGTGATCATGAAAAATAAACAGAATAGCGCGACCACAGTAAAAAGTAAAAACTCGGGATTTCTCGTTCTGGCAGGGAGGGTATTCAGAGAAAACTCGGGATAACTCGGGGCTTGGCACTGAGAGAGTTAATTGTGCTATTGGTCACAAGCACTTGTTAATTCTTGTCATTGGTTAAATATTTATAAGAAAAACACTTTCAATTTTCTGTCCTAAAAATAGCATATCTACAAGCTCACATGGTAGATTCATGGCTATTTTCACTACTTCTGCCACACTGTCATATTACGAAGTACCCGGCATTCATTAGAGAAAAAGGTTTCTGCCCGACGGCAACAATATCCAGGTGAAAAAAAAAATAAAAAGCTAAGCCAAAGAGCACTCAAGGCATCATGGAAGCCTACTACTGTATGTTATGACTTATGGGATGATTATAATGAGAGCTGCTGGGGTCTATTCTTCTTGCCGGGATTGATTAGCTTTCTCTGGCCAGGAGAGAACCGATAGGGCGCCCTCGAAAAGAGCTAACTCATGCTGGAAATGTACTCCACGCTGACGGAAAGAACCCAAACTAATCAAAACCCACCGATCAATAGGGGACCAAAGTGCTGTCCAGAAATGACCTTCACAATTCAAGAAAGAGGCAATTATACTGAGATAACCGTGCCTCGTGTTTACGATAACAAGCCATATGCAAATTGAACTTTCGCTGGTCTACGAATACAATCTTCTAAACACTTTGTGCTTCTCTGTCCACATTTATCTTTGGATCCTATACCGTATGAAACTACGCTGCTTTGTGTTATGTTGAGAGCGATGCTTTGGGGAATGTATAAGGAGTAAAGACTTTGACATTTTGCGAAGCATCTTACAATATTTCCAGCAGTCCGTCACATGGGAGTCCCCCGACTGTACAAATGATCCCATGGCCTTGGCTTGTCTGACAGACAAGCCACACTTAAAGCCACAAACAACCAAGAAGACCTCATCTCAGACGTTTCAAAGTGAGAGGAATAATTTTCCTTAAAAAATGTGCGCAGGGTGGATTCCAGTGGGGGATCGTCTGGCTCTCATTCAAACCACATGATGCTGGTAATAATTCAATGGAGCGAGCCGGTTGATTTTGTTTCCCCGGCACAAGACAAGCAGCTGTAATCGGATGAGGGGGAGAGATGGAAAACATGGACATGGAATGCTGGGACTTTCCCCAGCATTGTGGATTGGATTCAGGAGAGATACAAATTCTTAACACGATGCAGGGACACCATAATGTATGTCGCCTACACAGTGTATATGTATTTACTGTATTACTATCATGTATCATGTGTGGCAGATGCAATGTGTAGGTGCAGCATCTAAATGAGCTATTATCTGTAACCACATGGAACGTGAAGATAGCTTTTTTCGTGGGTGTGTATTTAACACACACACACACACACACGCACACGCACACGCGCACACACACACACACACACACACACACACACACACACACACACACACACACACACACACGCCTGAGTTGCACAGTGGCCGTAAAACAGCATGAAATGGGCAGCAATAAATGATCAGTCAATGCACCGATCACATCGCAGCAGGAGGGTATTTAAGGATCAAGCCAGATCATCTTCAGATATACTCATATTGCACGAAATGACATCATACGTCAATTTGTTGCAATGAGCGAGTTGCCAAAAATACAATCTGTAAAGCAAGCCCACGGGTTTGGAGCTGAGTCCCGACGTGGATGTTAAGTTAAGAGTGTTGGAACAAACTGAGGGGAGAATGAGGAGTCAGTGATTGCAGGCAAGTGACTTGAAACAGTAAATATCACGGTAACAAAAAAATAACACTGTACCTAAACGTACAGAGATGGAAAGCCTGCAATGTGCTCAGCTTATAGTTTATGGAGTGTACTCCATAGTCGCAGACCAAAAAGAGCAGATCTACAAGCTTACACCAGCCTTGCGTGATGGAGTATATGCTTTAGGAAACTATGATATAGGACATGGGTCTTTAACAGGAGGTCCGGGACCCCTAGGGGTCCTCGGAGTTGCTACAGGGGGTCCGACAAATCTTTGTTTGATACAGACTTTTTTTTTTTTACATTAACCACTTGAACCGTACAGTAGCATCCCTATTCTGGAGGGAACATTAGCCTAACACAGGCGATCTACAAGCTCACAACGTGTTGCAGCTTGTAGATCGCCTATTTTCGGCAAAGAGATTTGATGTAGAGGGAAAAAAAGAGCAAAAAGTACAGAGCCAAAGGTCAAGTTGACTAAGTATTGAGGGTTTAAGTGGTTAAATGTCTGAAAATACACCGCTGACAGTACTGTCAAACAAGTCAATGAAGCTATCTATGAAATCTATAAAAAAGCTCAATCTGCAACAAATTTCATACAATAGGCCTATGTAGTGAGGGGGTCCCTGCTTCATCGCTCTCTCTTCAGGCACGCGTGAAGGCACGTGTTTCAGTCTCTGCTATTACTACAAAATGTTTCACTTCACTTAAAAATTAGGATTTTTATGAAGGAGAGATTGCCTAACAAGCATTACTTTTATGATCAGTTTTAACTTACAGTCAGGGAAAAAAATTATATGATGCTTTGGCTGCTTTGGTAGCCCCACCCTTCCTATTAATAAACCATCTGAAATCGAACTTTAGCGGATACAAAAGTAGAACAAATGAAACTAAATGTAGGCTACACAATTGCTCTCTCTCTCTCTCTTTCTCTTCCTCTCCCTCTCACGTGCGCATGCGCACACACACACACACACGCGCGCACACACACACACACACACACACACACACACACACACACAAACACACACACACACTCTCTCTCTCTCTTTATCGGACAGTGCATGCTGTCCAGAGGCAATACGCAACCCAAACCGATGACAATAATTGTTTTGGGATTGCTTCCGATTATGAGAAGGGAGGGGGCTGGCGGGTGGGGAAGATGGGGGTTATAATTGACTTGACTTCATTGAAAATATTACGCTCGGCTGTAATCTTTTACTGTGTGCTCTTTTTTTTTTCCCCGGTTCTATTTTTAGGGGCAAATGCAAGTGAAATACTACTGTAGCACTGCAGAGCCCCGGTCTCCTAATATTTCTGCATCCCCTCACATCAGGAGGAGCTCTCTCTTAGCAACGCACTGGAAAATGGGGAAAATCAAGGTATAGATATATTTTAGGAATTGCTTTGTATGCCGCACTTCTTTCAATTTAGCAAAAATGGTGAGGATCCCCTGATATAAAATTATGGTATCAAAAACAATGGAGAGGTTACACTATGTTTTAAGAGGTACTCTTGCTGATTGCTGATTGCTGATGAGACTGGTCACCAATTACAAGGTTTTTAAAAGAGGAATGGAAAAGAGTCATTTGTAAGGGAGTGACTAATATATAAGAACGTGTACAGTCCAACTGCATTTTGGGAGTATACACGACTACTACTATTTATTGCAAATATTGAAACTATTGTTGGTTGCTGGCTTGTTGTTGATTCTTCTGTCTGTGTTTTTCTTTTCTTTTCTTTGTGTGCATGTTGTCCTAAGTGTCCTAAGTGCATTTTGTCAAAAATCGATACAAATATTGAAAGAAAGGAAAATGGGGAGAAATAGATGTGTGTACCTGGATGTCATGTTTATATCACTGGGGATGGGAGCTGGAACCGATAAACGATAAACACCTGTGACAAATCAAATAAAGATTGAAATCCTCCCACTTAACCCATTAAGACCTGGAACGCATCTGTGTCACTTTAGATTTCTTTGGCTATTCAAAAATAGCAGATATACAAGCTCATAGCGCGGCACCGAGTGCCGCGCTATGAGCTCGTAGATCTGCTATATTTGAAAAATCTTGAAAACATTTTTTTTTTTTTTTTACTATTTTTAACAATCGCCTCAGGTCTTAGTGGGTTGCCACATGTTTTTCATCCTGTGGGAAAGGGACTTGAGACCCCAGAACAGACTGCTAGAGCCGGACCGACATATCGATTTGGCCGATATATCGTTCTCTGTCGGGTGGAAACGTCATTTATCAAGCTCAAAATGTTTAGAGCTTGTAGATCTGCTGCTTTTGATGTTTTTGTGGGACACTGTAATATGATCGGTGAAGGCAATTATCCATCCATCCATCCATGCCAACAGTGACTCAGGAGATAGATCACGCATCCCAGTTCGATCCCTGGCTCCTCCCTAGTGTCCTTGAGCAAGACACTGAACCCCTTATAACGTTTCCCGTTGAGCAGGTTAATTTCTTGCATGGTTGCCTCCACTCTGTGTGTGCGTGTGTGTGCGTGAGCACATGTGAGCTTGTGTGTGCATATGGGTGAATGTGAAGTGCTTTGGATAAAGGCGCTATACCGTATATTAATCCATTAAGACCAGGAAACGGGAAAGCATCCGTGTCATTTTAGATTTCTTCGGCTATTTTAAAAAAAAATCTTGAAAACGTGTGCAAACCCTTGAATGTATATTTTTTAGCAAAAAACTTTAATTCTGGGGGGTCCCTGGAACAACATATTTTGAAATGGGGGTCCGTGGCCAAATACATATCATTTTGGGGGCCCTTGACATGAAAAAGTTTCAGAAACACTGATATTATCGCAACCTAAGTTAAAAATAAATAAATAATAGGATTTAGAAGACATTTGTAGAATCCCCAGAAGCAGAGATTTGAGTTGTTTGCTTTAAAAAATACATAATTCAAAGATTTGCACAAATGTTCACGATCTTTCTAAAAAATAGCACTCGGTGCCGGGCTATGAGCTTGTAGATCTGCTACTTTTGAATAGCCAAAGAAAATGACACGGATACGTTCCCGGTCTTAATGGGCTAAATGCAGAGCATTCACCATACTGTACTGTATGTATCCAACCATTCATAAAATATGTCATTGATTTCCTCCAAGCTGCATGGGGGTTGGGTTGGAAACGAAGGCAGCATAAGAACATGACAGCCAGGATGTCAGTCCTAACCTGGGGCTATAGAAACAGTGCACAGGGAAATGTCACTCAATGTGTCACCGTCAAGAAACATTCTCACGGATGGAAGTGGTCAAACAGACTCTTGACTTTTTCACGGACGTGATCAGAGTTCCATCTTTTGAACTGTCCCTCAGGGGTCTATATATACCAACCAGGCCAACTCATGTTTTCACCTCTATACCACATCCTTTTGCTGAAAATGGGGCATCTAGAAGATTGAGTGAGCTTGTAGATTGGCTATTGTTGCAGAATGTTCGCCGCCAACAGAATACACACGCACGCACACGCGCACGCACGGATTGGATTGTGTTGGATTATATATAATGTTCAACTTACTTAATTGTTTTTTTAATTTTAGCTGACACCTTCATTATAAGCCCTACAATGTATCCTTTCTCACCTGCACTTCTATTGCTGTGTTTTTTAATTGTTACTTGTATGTACTGTTTTTATCGTGCGAATAAACAAAACGAAACAAAAACCGAGACCTAGTTTAATCTGAGCAGATATTGAAGTTGGATTCTGATCGCTGCAAATGCTTGGTCTGTATAGTTCTTAAAGGAACACTTCGCCTTTTTTAAACCGTATCTTCGTATACTTGGTCCTCACTATTGCTCATTATAATATGGTACAGTACCATTTCTATCCACTCGCTTTGTGTCTCCGTCGAGGTGGGTTGTACATAGTTCTGAAATGTGGCTACCGATGACATCATCCGTGGGGGTTTCCAATAATGGAAACTACAGCCTTTCTCTTCCTGAATGCTGAGATAGAATCTTTTTTGAAAAAAAAAACAAAGAAAGAAAAAAGAAGAAAAGAAAAGAAGAGAAAGGTGTTTGAAATCCTGTTTCTGATGATGTCACCGTTAGGCACAGTGTGTAGTAGTAGACAGTGTGTACTACAGTCCTATAGTGAGCGTTTGTGAGGCTGTACGTTAGTGTTGCTTAATGTTTCATCATCGCCCAAAAAATCCACACTAAATCTGGTCGCTGTCGGGCAGAAACCTCTTATCCCCATATTCTAACTTTGTGTGTGTTTTTTCGTGAATGAATGCCCTACTTGATCATACTACAGCGTCACACTAAAGCAGTGGTTCTCAAACTTTTACATGTCAAGGACCCCCAAAATGATATGTTTTTGGCTCATCTCAAAATATGTTGTTCCAGGGACCCCCAGAAGCAAAGATTTGAGTTACAAATATTCGCTTTAAAAAAAATTATATATTCAAAGGTTTGCACAAAGTTCACGGTTTTTCAAAAAATAGCAGATCTACAAGCTCATAGCGCGGCACTCGGTGCCGCGCTATGAGCTTGTATATCTGCTATTTTTGAATAGCCAGAGTATAAAAGGTTGAAGTGGTTAAAGTTATTGTGATGCTATATTGACACATTTTGCTGGGGACCCCCTGGAACCCCCCCCAAGGACCCCTGGGGGTCCCCGGACCCCACTTTGAGAACAAATGCACTAAAGCATCAAAAGTAGCCGATCCAAAAGCTCGAAACACGAGCTTGTAGATCTGCTATTTTTGATACTTTTGAATTTGAATCCTAAAAAGTAACAGTTTTGGACATAGAGTGTATGAGGTTCCCACCCAACAGAGACGATCTGAAAAAACAACAGCAGACATCTTGGGCCACTGCTGCTGGCATGGTGACAGTACTGGAAAAAACGGTGTAGAACGTGGTGTCCAGTTCTGCCTCAGATAAACATCTTGGATGCTGGCATCATGGCGATAGCACTGAAAACGGTGTTGAAAAGTTGGTGCTGAAACCAGTGACAGTGGCAGTTAGTGTCCAACGGTTCCCTCGAGGGAAACGACCACTGTGTTGCATCACACTGCTTCTGGGGGGAGGGGGGGTTGTCCCTGGAACAACATATTTTGAGATGGGTTCCGCGGCCAAATACATATCATTTTGGGGGCCATTGACATGGAAAAGTTTGAGAACCACTGATTATAGCAACTTAAGATTTTTCAAAAAACGCTTAGGATTTAGAAGACATTTGTATTTTTTATTTGAGTACCCAGAAGAAAAGATTTGAGTTACAAATGTTTCCTTTAAAACATACATATTCAAAGATTTGTGTGTCCGGGTAGCTCAGTCGGTAGAGCTCTCGCCTTCAGACCACAAGGTCATGGGTTCGATCCCGGGCACCGCCAACTCAGCGCATGAGTAGCACGGCTTGGGTGCGGTAAGTCGAGAGGTAAGTACTGGGAGCTGAGGATAGGTGTGGCGCTCCACCTCAGCAATCCATCTCCCAGGGGTCTAGCGCATAGTAACGGGGACAGACTCCCGTGTGTTACTCGGCTGATACCGACAATAAGCCATCTCCCGACCTACTTACTTATTCAAAGATTTGCTGAAATGTTCACTTTAAAAAAAATATAGCAGATATGAGCTTGTAGATCTGCTATTTTTGAATAGCCAAAGAAATCTAAAATGACACAGATGCGTTCCCGGCCTTAAAGGAGAATACCGGACAAATTAAGTGTTGTCTTTGATGTCTCGTTACTCACCTATTGACGTGAAAAGTGGCGTTCTTTTTTTCCATCAATTCCCCTGTCGTCATTTTTTAAACCCCCTCCGTTGTCATAATGGGAGCGCGTGGGTTAGGGAGATTCGTCTATTATAACCGATGCAAAGTTGTTTTTTTCTCTACTGCTAGTCATTGTGGAGTCTCATGATAGTCACGCGCTCCCATTATGACAACGGAGGGGGTTTAAAAAATGACGACAGGGGAATCTATGGAAAAAAAGAACGCCACTTTTCACGTCAATAGGTGAGTAACGAGACATCAAAGACAACACTTAATTTGTCCGGTATTCTCCTTTAATGTCCTGTGCTCTCTTCACTAGGCCAAATATTACATAATTGTCATAATCATTTCCATGTTGAAAAATGTTAAAAATGTTTAAAAAAAATAGCAACAGGGTTTGAAGCTTGTAGATCTGCTATTTCCGCTATTAATCTTTTTTTTAAAGTATAAAATTATTAAATAAGTTATTTGTCATATATCTGCCCTGTGCAACTTTTGTTTGCGAAGCCTAAAAAGCCAAAAAATTATGTATTTTTGTATTCATAATGTTCCAATGTTCGATGACAGAAACACATTTAAATCGTTAATCCCAATTATTTGAGGGACAATTAATCGTCAAGCTAAATTACATAATGGTGATAGCCTTATACTCTCCACACACTTTGATCTTCTCCAGGGGGACATGGAGGGGAGCTTGAATGAGGTTGGCAGCATTAGTGCTAGTCTGGACCAGAACAGACCAAACTAAACCAGACCAGACCAGACCAGACCAGACCAGAGAGATGAGGCAAAGCAGCGAGATATGTGCTTATCGTTGCTCTCCATATTCTAACTTTTTGTGTTTTTTCCATAAATTAATGCCCTACTTTTTGAGCTTGTAGATCTGCTACTTATGATATATGTTTTAATTTGAATCCTGAAAAGTAAGTTTTGGATATATGAGGTTTCATCAGAGACGATATGATGGATTAACATTGTTGTTAATTAACAGGGAATATGGAACAACTCCGCAATGCCGTTTCCCTCAATGGTCAATTTCATACAAGTTAATACCTAATTATGTTTCACATGTCATACATTAATGCTGCTTGGACGTGAGTAATGAGATGTGGGATTTAATTGGCACTGCCCCCCCGCCCCCTCCCCCGCCCCTCTCTCTTGTCTATCAGGAGCTCCGCTAACACCATGAGTTCTGTCAATCCAATAAGGGCAACGGATAATAACTCATTAAAGTCGAGTTATTAGCCATGTGCATCCTCTCTCAGTGTGCAACCTCTGCTGTACTGAGCCGCTTACTTACTGTGGTATTATACAACCTTCTCATTGATCACAATGCACAATGGATCATAAGGCCTGAATCTGAAACATTGATCAGTGGTGGGAAAAGTACTCAACTGTTTTACTTAAGTAAAAGTATCAATACTGCAATGTAGAAGTACTCCGTTACAAGTAAAAGTCCGCAAAATTTACTTGAGTAAAAGTACAAACGTATTGGTACCAAAATGTACTTAAAGTACCAAAAGTAAAAGTACTAAAATGTTTGAAAATAGCAGATCTACAAGCTCACAACGCGTTGCGATGCGACGCATTGTGAGCTTGTAGATCGGCTATTTTCAAATAGCCTATGTATAAAATAGGGCTAAAGTGGTTAATGTGTGTTTTATAATATAATAATGTATATCTGCAAAGTAACCAGTAACTAAAATTGTCAAAAAAAAATGTGTGGAGTAAAAGTACAATATTTGCCTCTGAGATGTAGTGGAGTAGAAGTAAAAGTACTGAAAATTGGAAATATTCCAGTAAAGTAAAAGTACCACAAAATTACTGTAAAAGTACAGTACTTGAGTAAATGTACTTAGTTACTTTACACCACTGCTGTAGGATTATACAACCTTCTCATTGATCACAATGCACAATGGACCATAAGGCCTGAATCTGAAACATTGATTATGGATAATGGATCATGGTTACAGTTACAGGCCAGGGGCGAGGGAGAGTGGAACATAGAGAGCATAGAGGTACATGGTACTTAAGGACATAAAAGGCTCTAAGTGGATTTGAAGAATAATGGAAGCAGTCGACGTTAGATTGATTACACGTTCTTTGTGTAGTCACCTACTCTAACTGCCTGGTGCCTGGGAGGCTGGAGTCGATGGCAAAGGTCAGTCCAACCTCCACCGGAGGAGTACAGAGCTTCAAAGAGTGAAGTGACAACAAACCACCTTC
Source organism: Gymnoscopelus braueri (assembly GCF_963280865.1). Classification (NCBI taxonomy): domain Eukaryota; kingdom Metazoa; phylum Chordata; class Actinopteri; order Myctophiformes; family Myctophidae; genus Gymnoscopelus; species Gymnoscopelus braueri. The sequence goes on from NC_137621.1 coordinate 12,767,046, forward strand.
AGCTCAACACAGGCACGACCAACAGGCTGGTACTGACAGAGAAAGAAGAGGCCTCCCAACTCTGATCACCATCCATGGGGAGGAGGTGGAGATGGTAGACAGTAGACACCTCCACAAGTTCCAGGTAGTACACTGTACACACAGCCATGAACAACAATCTGCACTGGACAAGACAACCTTGGAGGCAGGGTCTCTACGGGAAGGGTCAGAGCAAGCTGTTCTCCCTGAAGATCCTCCAGGCTGCTGCAGATGTTTTACTGGTCTTTGGGGGGGGGTTACATCATCTCAAGGGCCCCAAACGGAACAGGCTGGTGATGAACGCTAGTTAAACTGTACAATGTGGAGGTGGTTGCAGAGGGGAGGATGAGATGTACACTAATAAGTAGCCATAATCAGATGCCTGTTTAGGTAAATGTTTAACCGGTTGGTTATAACTTTAGTTTAGCTTGTATATTACTCATTAAATTCACTGACTGTACACATGTACTGTGTAGCTGGCTGACACTGTACATATATCAGCCTCACATCATAACTAGGGATGTTCAATATATATATTATTTTTTTACCGATATCCGATATTTCGATATTGTCCAACTCTTAACTTCTGATTCCAATATCAACCGATACCGTTATATGCCGGCTTTTTCACCAAAAGTCAACTAATTGTCAGGTAAAAAAAACATCACATATCTAATAAAATAAAATAGCTATAATATCAATTTAATATCTAATAAATCTAATAAAATACAGTGATATTGTTAGGTTTTCAATGAAGTGATTCCTGGGACTCACTGGTGGTCATTTGAATGAGTCCCACTAATCTTAGATTAGATGTTGGCCTATTTGGCAGTACAGAAGCATAATTGCCTTGATGCATATAACATTAACGAGCGTGAACGATTAAGGATTACTGTGATTATGGTAAGCTCACATTTTATATCACACACACCATACAGTAAGAACTTTCACTAGCCGCCCCGCGTGGCTGCTAGGACACCTGAATTTCCCACAGGGATTAATAAAGGTCTGTCTGTCTGTCTGTCTGTCTGTTGTTGATTTTCCACACTTCCTTTACAGCAAATGAATGAATATCCCAACATACTGTAGAGGGCAAGTTAAATCAAATGTTTTAAAGAAATATGAATATGCATGTCCCATGCATATTCATATGGGATGCTGGGATGCTTTAACGAGAAGCCTCAGTCAAAGAAATGTGAAATTTCACCCACAACTTTAGTGTTAGAATTTCTGTGCTCTCCAACAACAACAGATGGATGTTCAAGTTTTGATCTGTGACAGTGGTTCTCAAAGTGGGTCCTTGGGGGGTTCCCAGTAACCGTCGCACTCATCTTCACGTACCATTTTATCCATTTATATGTTGGCCATTCAAAAATAGCAGATGTACAAGCTCAGAGCTGAACCACTGTGATGTGTCGGATACCCGTGGTGGACTGTCCTAACACACCCATGATGCACCTCACCTCCCCCGAGGCCGTTTAGACCAGTCCATTCAGAGGGAGGTATTAATCTGGCTTCTCTGTTATCCACTTTGTCTCCTGAGGTTTACGCAAGTGATTCCATCGATCATGACACTCTGGAGGCCCACAGCGAGAGAGCCAGAACCCCCCCCGCCCTCACTCACTTCTCCGTCAGTCAGAGCAAGCCAATGAGGTGCCACTCTCACACAGCAACATGCCAAGACCGCCATGTATATCAGCACGCACGCACACGCACATGCACACACAGTGATGAAATGCATAAGCCTAATTAGAATACTACAATCCATCTGTGTTGTCTAGATGAAGTGTAACAATTTGCAAACTTGTGTCATAATAACTGAATGTTTTACACAAGTTTGAAATCTGCATTATAAGCAACACAATACAGAAATACATTACAATAGCCACAATCCCTCAGCACTCTGCTCCGCTGTTTAGAATGCTCATTTGTTAATTGCATGCGCTTCTTTCTCTCAAGTTTTTATGGCTTGTTGCGCATATTGCATATTGCGTTTTGCATATTGCATTCCTTGGCCCCCGTAATGCTGCTAGCAACTATATGTATTATTATTATTATTATTATTATTAATAAAGGCATTTCACAAGTGGGGCCACAGACAGAGGCTATGTATGGGGTCCTTGGCATTGACAAGTTTGGGAACACCCGCTCTAACTAACTTCCACCCAGCGCTGCGCCGTCACATCCGTAGAGACCCTCCGAGGCTGTCCTGGCTCTAGACAGAACCAAAAGAGTTCTGCGTGGATACACCAGCCACTCAGTCCGTTAAAAAGCTCTCAGTCTGTACTGTAGTTTATCTTGCTCTGTTGGACGTTTGCCATGGATGACGCAGGTTTGAATCCCAGTCAGACGTGCCCGGTCAGATAAGTGGCATACTAAGGTGGTGTGTGTGTGTGTGTGTGTGTGTGTGTGTGTGTGTGTGTGTGTGTGTGTGTGTGTGTGTGTGTGTGTGTGTGTGTGTGTGTGTGTGTGTGTGTGTGTGTGAGAGAGAGTGAGAAAGAGGGCCATTAACAGTGCGGTTCGGTTTGTCAGTTGCCGCTGGTTCTCCTCGTATTAAATTACCTGTGCAAAAGGCCCTACAACCGACAGTGATGGATTGTTTGTTTGTGCGACTCGACACTAAGTGGCGAGGGTTGCCAAGAGCGGTGATCTCCAACTAAATACACCGTCAAAATCCTCCGTGTTAATTTTAACTCCGGGAGTGTACAAATGTAACCAAATGGACCCGTAAGGGGCTCCTTGTGCGCTCTCGGAGTTAGAGATGGACACATTAACACTGGGGATTCTTACTGTGTAAGGGTTTTGTTTGGTTCAGTTCTTGTGAAAAAAGCACTTCAGCAGAGCTCAAAGGCAATGACCCTGTTGTCACATAACATAACACTACATTTACCCCTGTTAGAATCTTTTAGCATTCACAAAACACAAAACACGTACTGCATACACCGACCGCACACCTGTCCACCCTGGAAGGGAAGGGGGTCCCGGTCCCCCCCTTTTGTCATCTTTTATTAGAGATTACATAGAAAGATTAACCATGCCTAATTCCAAAATCAATATTAGGAAAGTTTCCAAAGACAATATTTAGAATTTGGAATGAAACGAATTTCTAATAACCTTTTCCGGATCAGGGCTCACTTGAAAACTCTTGTAAGTGTTTGCGTCCCACCCATCTGACCACTTAACACGGCAGCCATTCTATCGATTACTCACCCAATGGAGCCTTGAATTCAAGGAGATTATTTAGTTTTTGTCGCATTCCTAAGCGAATAACAATTTGATGACCAGTGGAGTCTCCGGTAGGAGACAATGAGTCTCCATTGACTCCGCCAGTCATCAAATTATTGACTTAGGAATGCGACAAAAAACTAAAAAATCTCCACGAATTCAAGGCTTCATGGGGTGTGTAATTGATAGAAAATAAATCACCTTTAAGTGGACAGATGGGTGGAACACGAACACTGGGGGCCCCGGCCCACAGGCTGGGATTCACTGTTTTTTACAAAAAAAATTATCCCGCGATTTTTGTAACCCATTTTTTTCACCCGGTGCCAATTTCCTAAGTGATCCTGGGCGCTACACCAGCCCTACACCAGCACTACACCAGCACTACACCAGTCCCCCACAGTAGGGAGGCCAGGGCCGAGCTCATGCTTCCTTCAGGCATGAGAGCCAACTGACCTTCTTGTCACCTGACAGGGGGGAGTTTCCCTGGTTGGACGTAGCGCGTGGAAGGAACACGTTATTCCAACCAGTTCCCTTCCCCTCCATCAGGCGCCCCGGCTGTCATGGGGGAGGCGGTATAGCGACCAGGATTACTACATGTTTTTGTGAGGGTATTAACTACCCTAGGAGACACGGGGAGAACATGCAAACTCTTCATTGTGATTCACTGTTCTAATACTTTTTAGATGCTTACTGTATAACTATAAATGAAATTGTTAGAAGGCTAAGGTGGATTTGAGTTTCCAGTGGCACGTATTAAGGGCTGTAAAAAACAAGCCTGACTAGACTTAATTGAATTTGTCATCCAAAGCTCGTGAATAAGAAACTCTTCTTCGCACGGCGAGCGAAGCTACGCCTGGCACTCACTTGGATCGGAGTGCACTCCTCACGTGAACAGACGCGTCAATTCATCTCTTGCCGCGACAATTGAACTCTTGACGCGGGCAGACGTTGTGCGTGAGACGAGCACCAGAGAGACAATCTCACGGGATCTTTGTCCGCTTGTTGCTGCGGCTGTCAGATTGCCCGTTCTTTCCTAGACCTGAACGCTTGTCTCTCTTTGAAAATTACTAGATGCGTCATGACGCTTCCTATTTGAAAAGCCCTACATAGTGCATGTAAGCACAGTATACAGTACAGTACAGTACAGTACAGTACAGTACAGTACAGTACAGTACAGTACAGTACAGTACAGTACAGTACAGTACAGTACAGTACAGTACAGTACAGCATTGGTTCTCAAAGTGGGGTCCCCATGCAAACTTAGTTGATATAGCGTCACAATCATTTTAACCACTTTAACCATATTTTATATTTTAGCTATTCAAAAATAGCAGATATACAAGCTCATAGCGTGTCATTTCGTGCCGTGCCATGAGCTTGTAAATCTACTATTTCTGACATTAAAAAAATATATATTTTGTATAATTTTGATTATTTTTTAAATGGCAAAACCTGTTACAGATGGGGGTCTGCGGCCAAATACATCAATTTGGGGGTCCTTGACAGGAAACGGTTTGAAAACCACTGCAGCACAGCACAGCACAGCACAGCACAGCACAGCACAGCACAGCACAGCACAGAGATGGAAGCCCACACAGATAGATTGGTTTATGCACGCATGGAGCCACATGGCCCCGAGCCTCCTGCCAGCATGCTGCTGCTGAACCCAAGGTGACTCCCACCAGAGCCGGGGTCAGGGATGAACGTTCCCCACGGAGGACCCAGGGGTGTGACCACCACGACCCCGGGATGGCAGAGTGATCTCCGGGTTACAGAGGCAGGAGTGCATGCTATTAATCCATTAAGACCGGGAAAGCATCTGTCATTTTAACCATCATTTTAGCTCATTACGCGGCACGTGCCACGCAACGAGCTTGTAGATCTGCTATTTTTGAAAAAGCATGAACATTTGTGCAAATCTTCAAAAACATATATGTTCAAAGCGAACATTTTTCAAAGCGAACATTTAATCTTTGCTTCTGAGGGTTCTACAAATGTCTTCTATATCCTAACAGTTAAACAAATCATGTTGCTATAAACAGTGGTTCTCAAACTGTTTCATGCCAAGGACCCCCAAAATTATGTGTTTGGCCGCAGACCCCATCTCAAAATATGTTGTTCCAGGGACCCCCAGAAGCAAAGATTTGAGTGAAAACATGTTTGCTTTAAAAAATATATATATTCAAAGATTTGCAAAAATGTTCACGATTTTTCAAGAATAGAAGATCTACAAGCACGGCACCAAGTGCCACGCTACAAGCTTGTAGATCTGCTATTTTTGAATAGCCAAAGCATAAAAATAATGGCTAACGTGGTTACACACAGATGCGTTCCCGGACTTAATGGGTTAACCCAGGGGTGATCACACACACATAGGCATGGCACACCGGAGGCCAGGGGTTAGGTTGTCACAGGAAATAACAGAAAGCAAACTGTAATTGAACACGCTCTGTGAAAAGCATTGTAGAGGCTTTATACACGCTCAATAGCGTGCGGTCAATTTCCTGGCCAAAACCAAATTTTAGGAGCACAATCCATTCCTTTCCAAGACATTGTTGTGGTAATAGAACTGAATGTATTTACTTCCGAGAGAGATTATAATAATTATTATTGGATCTTTAAATGTGATGTTTTGGTGCATCCAGGTCTTAATGAGGTAATAGCCTAAAAAGTAAAAACACTACACTATAGATGTCAGACCTTTTTCTACAGGCTGGCTTTATTGCTGTTGATGCTATTGAGGTTATTTTCTTTTTTACTGTTATAATTATTACTGTTGACTATAAACCCATTCAAATCGGGAAAGCATCTGTGTACAACCTCACAGTCAGAGCTTCTACATCTGCTATTTTTGAAAAACCTTGAAAGTGTTTGAAAAATGTTGAATAATTTTGAATTACGAAAATTGTTTATATAAGAAATCACTCTCCACTCTGGTTGACTCATCTTTCTAGCCACGCCCTGAGGAAGACCGATGTGGGTTGAAACCAGTCTGCATTTTTACTTTTTATTATTTGTTATTATGATATGCCCTAAACTAATATTTCAACCACATGCTTGGCTCGGCGTCACAAGACCAAGGCCTTCTCCTGTTTCTATAACGTACTCGAGTCATTTGACCTTGTGGCACAACTTCAGTCAAAAGGAGGAACAGTACAACAAAACTTGCCGGGGGCACGGCTCCAAAAGTTCAAAAGAGGAGATTGGTTGCCGTCCTAAACCGAAATAGAACTAGAAAAAGAGCTCCTCGGAGCACAGGTCTCCGCCAGGTCAGGTAGGTTATTCTGGGCCAGCAATGTTTTCTTTAAATTACCAGCTCAGTGGCCATGTGGTTAGAGTGTCTGCCCTGAGACTGGAGGGTCGGGGTTCAATCCCTGGCCGGGTCATACCAAAGACTCTGAAAGATGGGACCCATTGCCTCCCTGCTTGGCACTCAGCATCAAGGGTTGGATTGGTGGTAAATCCCTGCGAATACTAGCGTCATGTTCAGGGGGTGTACTTGTACATCAAGCTACCTCATGCTACAGAAACAGGAGATGGGCTCCTGCCCAATGGGCCACATGCCTCTGCAAAGCTTACTTACTTTAATGTTCGGAAACACACACACACACACACACACACACACTCACGGACGGATGGACAGGGTGCAAAACATAGTCTCGGCCTGGTGGAGACAATAAGTACCTGTTTGGACATAACATGCAGTGCTGGCATCATTCTCCCTTTAGCACCTTAATTTACCTGGAGTTTACTAAATTACAACCGTGAGCAGCACCCAGTAGGCTACTTTTTCTTGGAGACTCATCATTACTACACTTTGTCATCAGTCTGTCTCCAGATGGGCTCTGTGAGGCTTTTTGAAACACAAACGAGCCGATAAAACGCTCACATAAAGACTCACACATACAGTAACACTGTCTTCTTCAAGACAAACAACTCAGCCTCAACTGATGATGCAAACAGTAGTGGAGGGGGTGGGGGGCAGTGGTGGCAAAAGTACTCAAATGTTTTACTTAAGTAAAAGTATCAATAATGCAATGCAGAAGTACTCTGTTACAAGTAAAAGTACGGAATTCAAAATGTATTTGTAAAAGTACAAAAGTATTGGTATCAAAATGTACTTAAAGTACCAAAAGTAGAAAGTAAAATGTCAAAATTGTACTTAAGTACAGTACTTGAGTAAATGTACTTAGTTACTTTACACCACTGGTCGGTCTGCTGTTGTATAATATCGGATGCAGTAAAAAAACAAAAAAAGGCCATCCCTCCAGGCGCTTCCTACTGTACTGCCAAAAACTTCCTGCATGCGTTCTTTATCAGGGATTGACACTAACACCTGCCCGCCTGCCCGGGGCAGGTAAATAAAATGGTAGGGCAGGTGAAGTTTGCTATCTGGTTGCCCCACGGGCAGGTGCACATTTTGTATCTCCAGCTCTTTTTATTAAACAGAAAATGCCTTTTCGAGTCAGGATACCAATTCTATCGAATCAGGACAGAGAACTCAGACAGGATACAGATTAAACAAGTAAAATTGGAAGTGATGACACAAAGAAATTAGCATGTAAAATTGGAACTGGAACATTATAAAAATGAAGCTGATAAATGGGTACTCTCTCCTGATTGGCTGAAATGGTGTCACCTAACTGGAAATTTATTTTCTGTCTATCAAAGAGCTGGAGAGACAGAGAGACCCCTGTTACTGAAGAAACACTCTAGCAATGAGTACTATCAGAATATAGAGCTTTAACCCATAACAAAACCCTTTTTGTTTTAAAATATCACTTACCCTACCTTCAACCCATAGTCATATTCATAGCTATTTAGATATTTGGCATACATATTGAGGTATGACATTTTTTATCGTGCAGCCCCATAATTCGCAAGTAGAAAGTACAAAAATAAGTGTTTAATTGAATGGTAATTCAAATTTAACCTATCATTTTATAAAGGACGATTTACTTTTCGGGCAAGTGGTCAAGACCTGTGGGCAAGTAGAAAATGACCTGTACTTGCCCGACGGGCAAGTGCCTCCGAGACCTTAGTGTCAACCCCTGTTTATCTATGCTGTTTTAATTCTCTGGGCGAGTGTCTCCCCTTGAACACTGGGTTGGGTGGGGGGGTGGGTCGGGCCGGTGGGCCGTGGGGGGATCGTAAGCAGTTCTATTTATAGCGGTGGAAATGTGTCTGCGGCACCGACGCAGCCTTCTGAGGCGTGCTGTCATGAATGGTAATGAGCGGCAGCGCTGAAAGGCTTTTGTTTGAAGTGTAATTAATAATGGACAGTGTATTTAACACTGGACGGGACAAGAATTCAGAGCATTTGATAAGAGCCGCTCGGTTTCTTGCACATGGAAGGAGGGGGGGTTACGCCTAATTTCTAATTTATACTTCGTAGCATGACAGTGTTAACTTGTAAATCAATTACTGACTGCGAGGGACAATGTCGTGCAATGGATTTTGATTTGATTTGATTTGATTTGATTTATTAGACGTCATGAAAGAGAAACACATGCTACATGTTTATCAGAGAAATGTCAAGGATACAAACACAACAAAGGCGTGAGACTTATTTCCATTGTGGTCCTTTGGTCTGAGACAAACAATGCATAATAACGAATAACAGGCAGTACAACAATACATAAAACTCTCTAGAGCATACATGGTCAACATGTGGCCCCCACCTTCACTTAATGCGGCCCGCAGGTTAATATCGGATTATTGATTTCAGCTGTTACAATTCCAAACATGCAAACATGACTCGCTTTAATTACTTCAGTCTATGTTAGTAGCTTAAAGGGGTAGTTCACCCCCAAAATAACTTTTTTTCTATTGATTACTGACCATCTGGAGCCTTGAATTCATAGATATTTTTTCGTTTTTGTCACATTCCTAAGCCAATAATTTGATTATAATAAATGTGTCCCCATTGATTCCGGTAGGAGACACAAATGCATTTGTGTCTCCTACCGGAATCAATGGGGCTAAATTTATTATAATCAAATAATAAAGGAAGGAATGCGACAAAAACAAAAAAATATCCGTGAATTCAAGGCTCCATGGGGTGAGTAATCAATAGAAAAAAAGTTTTTTGGGGGGTGAACTACCCCTTTAACTCTTTCACTGCCAAGAGTATTTTCATAAAGTACTCCCCCAGTGCCAGCGATTTGCGTGTTTTTTAATTTTTTAATTTTTTAATTTTTCATTCAAATAAATTCTCTGATTGGGGTTTTAAACACTTACGACAGTTCTACCAGTAGAGAGCAGCAAATCGACACATTGATCGCCTCGTTGACTCGCTCGCCCCCTCCCAAACAGGCTTACGACTTTTTCGACAATCGCTGATCGGGCTAAATTACGATGTGATACACGACTACGATGACTGTTAGTCACCCAGACCAAAGAGAATAGAAGTAGACCTCTCCGTTCGTTTTTTATACTGTGTGAAAAAACGTGACTTTCCCTATTCTGGCCAAAAATGACCGCGGGAAAAAAAAGAGAACCGGAAACGGAATCTGCGTCATGAAACCGGAACCCAATGAGTCTGAAGGAGTCAGAAAGCGAAAGTGATCATGAAAAATAAACAGAATAGCGCGACCACAGTAAAAAGTAAAAACTCGGGATTTCTCGTTCTGGCAGGGAGGGTATTCAGAGAAAACTCGGGATAACTCGGGGCTTGGCACTGAGAGAGTTAATGACTAGTATTAAAATTCTGCTTATGTCCAATGCATTTGTATTTAAGTTCATAAAGGTAACATTATAGTATAACTAAATGCATTTGAAAAAAAAAAAAAAATGCAATTCAAAAACAGCAAAAACTATTTCTGGATTCCAATTCTAAAATAGCAGATCTACAAGCTCAAAACGCGTCGCAATGCGACGTGTTTTGAGCTTGTAGATCGGCTATTTTTGCTACTTTTGTGTGACATACTGTAGAATGGCGAAAAAAGTTAAAATACGGAGAGACAGTATATGCAATGTGGCCCTCTGGAGTGAGTGTGGAAATATAGTGGCCCTATCCATCATCAAAGTTGCCCACCGCTGCTCTAGAGCTAAGGCATAAATAAAAAAGGATCTCATTAAACAACACGTAATGTTCAAATGAGGCATTTCAGGAGCTGGGCCGTTGTCTGAGTTTTTAGTTTTCAGTAGTTTTCACTTTCTCCGGGTCAACTTTTTTTTTGTCCTCTGAGAAAAAAAGGTGTTTTGTTGGACCTTGTTGTACCTACTGGAGGCAATGAATCACAGTCCAGTGGGAAATCTGTACAAGTCACCGGACTCATTTTGTGTTTACCTGCTCTGTAATAAGGTTATAGCCAATAGGTCTGTAGTGTGGATACAGTCATCACTAAATCCCAAGGTCCTGCACAAAATGCTTTGCTCTCCCATACACAGACGCATGCACGCTACCGGTAATGGATGACAAGAGAGCATATTGATGCTGTAATGGCTTTTCTAACGAGTGAGGAGGTGTTTTGCTCATTGCTGTCTGTGAAAGGAGGAAAGATGAGATATGCCATCATTATATGGCCCAGACAGACATGTTTTCAAGAACCCTGCATATCTATTGCATTTTCCCCTGTGCTAAATGCCTGGCAAAGTGAAGAGGTTGTGGTGCATGATAATCAAACTGTCATATCCCTGAAATTTATATTATTATATTAAAACATAAAAAAGCCATCTTTTCTTCTGCATAATGATTCTGCAGCAGAAATATGCTAGGAAAAATAAAATGAAATGAAATGAAATAAAAGATTCATTATTTAAAAAAAAGATTCATTCAAATTGCTCCATACAAGAGCAACAAAATCACAACACTTTGGAACAATGTTCAGTCATGTTAGAAAAAGCACTGAAACACATGGCGCTTCATCTTGTAGAAAAAACAAAACACCAGACGAGTGGAAATAGCAGCACTAAATAAAAGTACAAAGACTTTAAGCTCAGGTTCACATTTTTATATTGTGCTACATCAGGTTGCTTCAAGCTTAGAGCTGGTGTTTTTTCCATACGCTTACAAAATACTGCTTGTCTAATGCACTTGTCAGAGACCATTTACTATGGGAACCTTCAATGCAAACACAGAGAGAGAAGAAGTGAGGTTAGTGGAGCTACTGTAGCACACCGTGCCAAAGAAAGGAAAGCAGAGATTGTGGGAGTACAGGAGCACAGAAGGAGAGTTTATCCTGATGATCCCATGGTGTATTGCAGAGTGTTGAAATGGTGCATCAGCATGCAGAAACGAGGCCCAGGCCCAGACTAGGGCTGGGCAATTAACCGAAAGGATCCTTAGATTTGGATGGCAACCCAGTTACAACCATCATGATCATGTACTCACCTAACAATGCACTGTAGCACCAACTGACGAAGCGGAGACGTTCTATGATGACCTTACAACACCGATCTGTGATGTCCCGTGATTAACGCGATGGAGGCTCACACCAGAGAATGCACCCTTCATATACCGTGACAACACTAATAACCGCATTGCTCAATATCTCGCTGCCTTTACACATGAACACGAGCTACTGGCTGCAACACCGCTGTTCCAGACAATAATGGGGAAAGGAGATGGACCCTCCAGGACCGGGCTACCGGTATGCTACAGCAGTGGTTCTCAACCTGTGGGTCGGGACTCCCAGGGGGGTCCCCACATGATTTTGAGGGGTCCCCAGAAGTGTTTTACAGTGTATCTACCTATTTCTAAAGTTACAATTTGAGGTACCTCTAAAATAAAATTAAATCAATAAAAATAAGACCATTACTGTGTCAAAAGTAATCAGAAACTATACTATAAAAACTGGTCAAACATTGGCCAAATTGTCAAATATTACCTAAAGAAATATTTTCACAATATTTATCTGTGGAACCGAGTCAAACTAAATGTAATGCCTCAACTCCTACAATTAATTCCAAGTGATTGTCAGAGTGATTATTTTGGGGGGTCCCCAGTTCAAATACGATTATTTTGGGGGGTCCCCACGCAGTTCAAATATGTTATTTTGGGGGGTTGCGGCCTGAAAAGGTTGAGAACCACTGTGCTACAGTAGGCTACTGTATGACAGCTGGACTACATAATAATAATAATAATAATGATGATAATAATAATTCAAAAGATCCAAGAGACCCAAGGACGCTTTACATCAAGATAGAAAGACAATGTACAACCAACCAACAAACAAACATCAAACATATATAGGCCTAAGAGAATGTCTTTTCAAGGCAGCCTTTAAACAGTCCAGAATTCGAGCATCGAGCTCCGTTGGGACAGAGTTCCACAGGGTGGGGGCCGCCACACTGAAGGCTCTCATGGGTCCCGGCCACCTGATGAGGTGAAATTATTTCCGCTTTTCAGAAAAGCGAAAATGGTATTGATCCCAGGCTGGTAAGGCACAGGTGGAGTAACTCGATCCTGAATGCCGAACCGCCTTACACTCCTTTTGACGATGTGTGCTGCCTCTGATCATCGCTTGGTTACCTTGAGGGTACAACTGAGCCTGAGGGTCCCCAAGCCAAGCCGGAGGACCCGATTGTGACTGGAAGGCTTTCTCAACAATCCTGACATTCATGCCAGATACAGTGCAAAGTGAAGGTGAGGAATCGCTTTCAGCTGCTGGGGGGGGCGGCGGAGCTGCCTAATGCAATGTTCATCACTGCACATATTGAGGCAACTATAGGATGTGTGCACCAGTGATGGGGAACACCAGAATCTCCAGAGGTACAAAGCACCCGGAGGTCATGGTGTCGATCATGAGCAGACCAAGCAGGCGGGCAGCGTATGGCACACATTGTGGTCCTAGTTCACACAAAAATTGCAAAGCACTTTTGATTTCCAAATGACACGTCTCAATGCCAAAACAGGCAGCATTGTGAGCCGGTAGATCGGCTATTTTCGCCGAATAGTCGCTTATTTTTGCTGAATGTTCGCCGGGTACATGTGGTTAAGGTATTGTTCTCCTCTGCAGGGACGTGCAGAGGGATTTGGAGAGGCAGGGGCTGGAATTTCAAAAGGGCAGCTATTGGACCTTTTTTTTACTAACAATTACCATACTTTTAGGCCTGAAAAATCCCAAAAAGTAATGTGCTTAATGTCCTCAAAGTCACGCACCCAACAAGCTTTGAAACTGAGATCACTTTCGCCGGTTTACGATTGCCGATTTTTGATTGAGTTTTGGCCATTGTCGCCCGTTTTTCTTTAATAACACCCGCTAGAAAGGTTGTACGGCATCAAACTAGATACCTGAGGAAAGTTCACTTTGAGCTGCATCCTATAAATCCGTCGGCCTTACCGTTAGGCCTAGCCTGGCTACACCCCCTGAATCGTTTGCCTCGCATTCAGGGTCTGGTGACGCTGTCGAAGGCGGTTGTTTCTCGGTTGAAAATCTGTACGACGAATCGAGATCGGGATAATCCAGTATGAACCAATCGCCAAAGAGTCCCACTTTGGCCACGCCCCCATCTCAGAAATCGGCTGCAATGAGAGGGCTTTAAGACTGAATAATGGAGTGAAACGAAATGAAAATTCAGGCTAGAGTGTAAGGCTACGTTAGGCCACTAGGAGCAGTTGAATTTTATTTATTTATTTATTTTAGTCTGGAGAGGGCACTTTTTTACCGAGGGGTAAAAGGGCAGGGGCTCAAGCCCCCTTCCATGTCTATGTGTGCACGTGCATGCTCCTCTGAGACCTCATGAAGCAGGAAACAATGCACCAATACACCAATATAGACTGATCAGCAGTTATCTGATCCATGCTCAATAAGAACCATGCTCTGTTAACATGTACTATATGTCAAATTTCAGACATTGAATTTCTGCATTGAATTGACTCTCTGGTCTCTGGCACTGTAAAGTCACACAGGGTAATAAATGGAAAGCTCTAGACACAGTGTAAAGGTTTCTAGAGGTGGAACAATAGGAGGAAGTTTCCCACGGGCAGGAACAGCAATGTTCATCATTCACACCGTACGGCTAAGCCGACACCAGCTATCCCTCTTCTTACTCTTCTAACACATTCAATCCGGGAACGCATAATATACTGTCATTTTAGATTTTTTTTTAGCTATAACCATTATTTTATGCTTTGGGCTATTCAAAAATAGCAGATCTACAAGCTCATAGCGAGCGTGAAATTTCCGCTTTCCGTGAAAATGTGTGCAAATCTTTGAATATATAACTAAATATATAATTTTTAACTCAAATCTTTGCTTCTGGGGATTCTACAAATGTCTTCTAAATCCTAGCAGTTTATCATTATTTTTAAACGTATGTTGCTATATCAGTGGCTCTCAAACTATTTTCATGTCAAGGACCCCCAAAATGTATTTGTCCGTGGACCCCCATCTCAAAATATTTTGTTCCAGGGACCCCCAGAAGCAAAGATTTGAGTCAAAAATGTATATATATTCAAAGATTTGCACACATTTTCACGATTTCTTTTTCAAAAATAGCAGATATACAAGCTCATTGCGCGGCACTCTGTGCCGCGCTATGAGCTTGTATATCTGCTATCTTTGAATAGCCCAAAGAAATCTTATAAGTGACACAGATTGCGTTCCCGGTTTGAATGGGCTAATCCATTCTACAGCATGCAGCAGCAACAGCCTGCTCTCTCGGTGCCTCATTCCCTATCTCCTGGCCCTGTCTGACGCTTGGCCAGCCAAGCGGCGGATCCGCAGAGGCCCTCATGAATAAAACGCTGCCCATAAACTGTGATTACGATCAGAAAAACCCATGCGCCGCTTAAGTAACTTACTTCGCCTTGAAGGCGCTTGTTTGCCGCTGCTCAACTAATCAGTGGAATCTCTCTTATATATAGTAGGTGCCGTCCGTTCAGAATGTGATGATTAATGGATTTGGAACGTTCCACCCTTACAGTACATGAACTCATTGATCAAGCAAGCCTGGTTTGAATACACGCACACGCACGCGCACGCGCACGCACACACACACACACACACACACACACACACACACACACACACACACACACACACACACACAATATATATATAAATAATGGATCTGAAATGGTCTAGTAAGTTTGTGAGATTAGTTGCAGACAGACAGACAGACAGACAGACAGACAGACAGACAGACAGACAGACATGTGTAAGGGACGAAAATATAATCTATAGCCCCGGCCTTAGGCCTGGCTGAGATAATAACAAGAAAATAGAATCTACAAGAATAATAACAAGAAACAGACAGATAGTGTGGGAGCAAAAGAGACAGAGATGAGTGGAATGAGTGCTTCTTATGATAGTTAAGGAGCTGCCACCTCATTAAATGTCACTTTTCCGTTAATGTTCAATTGGAAGTGATTGGACCCCTGGCTCCAGGCTATTGGCCCCGGGCCACACGTCCACGATGTGTGGAGATCAAAGCTTTGAACCCCGGGATGGAAACACTTAATTGTTTTGTGACATTTTGGTGTCCTTAAAAAGTCCAGGGATAATCCACCAACTCACGGGAGTAATCAGGAGAGCTTTCACAGGCAAGGATTTAACATTAAGTCAGCAGTTTAACTCATTCACTGCCAGAACTTTTTTTTTTTGCGTTTGCCCACTGCCAGAAATGTTTCAATTTAAAAAAAAAGTACTCAGGAGCCAAGATACAAAATGTTTAAGTTTTAAGTTAACAAGGAAGTGGATTGGAGTCTAGATCTTCAACAAATCATATCTCCTTGGTCTTTAGGTTAAAAATTAAATAAATAAATAAGAAAAAAAAAAAAAAAAAAAAAAAGATTTTTTTTTTTTTTTGAAAAAATTAAAAGTCGTTTTAGTCGTTCTTGGCAGTGGGGGCTTAAAGGACAAAAGTCGTTTTAGTCGTTCTAGGCAGTGAATGAGTTAATTGGATGCTGGATGTCACTGTCTGTCTATTGATCTTATAGACCTTCTGAATGAAGAGTGACATAAGACTCGTTATTCGGGAAGAGCTATTTTAGCTTTTTCTTTTGCTATCTCTAAACACATTCTATGCGGTTAAATGTACAGCACCACTCATTTAAACAACCTGGTGTCCATATTTCGGGCATGTCATTGTAGGTGAACATTTTCAAAAATGTGTGCTTCTTTCACTTGTTTTGGAAGTAGGTCTAAAGTGGTTAACCAAATGGACCCCGTTTGTACACTCTCAGAGTTATGGTGGTCCTTGAAATTAAAGCGTTTGAGAACCACTGGTATTGTAATTGTATAGCAGACGTGAAGTCCACATACCAGCTCTGACAGTGTGATTAAAAAAAACGGTTCCGGACCGATTCCGCTTCCTCAATGTTGGATCCGTGCGGTTCCTCCGGTTCCGGATGCCAACCCTAATCGGTACACACCCATGCTGATGTAACACGTGTCAAGTGGCAGCATGGACACCCACTTAACCACCATTATCAAATGGCAGCGGGCGGGGTGAATGATGTCACCAGGCAGCCAGGCAGGCACATGGTGATGACACGTCTCCCTGGCCAATTTATGCCGTGTCCCTCAGGGAGAGCAGGCGCTAATGGGCCTATTTGCATGCCGAGGGTCAATGGCTCTTGTTAACAGTGCCGAGCCCCGATAAAAGCCCATGAGTATAAACAGTGATGTATAGAGGCAGCAGGCAACACTCACATTTTATTGACTATTTACTAGCCATGGATGTATGATGCTTATAAACCATGACCATACAAAAATATATGATACGCCCTCTGAAAGTTCCATTCATCATGAGTCATCCGATTGAAAAAGTAATACAAGGGAAATGTTTTGGGTTGTTTTTTGTACTTATTAATTACTCATGATGCCCCAGGGATAATCTGCTGCTCTGGGTCAATTCAACCACTTAAACCCCAGCATCCCCTATTGTGGGGAAAGCTTTTGCAGAAAATAGCAGATAGACCAGCTTACAACGCCTCGCGTTGTAAGCTGGTCTATCTGCTATTTTCAGCGAAAGCTTTCGCCGTAATAAAAGAAAACAGAGAAAATACTAGTATAGAGCCCTGAGGGACTCCGGTCAACCATATGGGGCATACAGTAAGTGGTTAAACGGTTTCCCTCATTGTTCCCCCCTGTTTATTATGTCCTAAGGTTGGCTCTGTGTGTGTGTGTGTGTGTGTGTGTGTGTGTGTGTGTGTGTGTGTGTGTGTGTGTGTGTGTGTGTGTGTGTGTGCTTGTGAGAGAATTGCCTCTAACCTGCATGATCCCCTACTGCTGAAGACAGCTGTAGACAGTTTGTCCTGCGACTAACTCTGCATGCATGCTTCCTCACGTCTCAATCCACTGAGAATGACAATGAAAAAGTGACACACCAGAAAAAGTATAAATAAACATGAAGGCATATTGGTTTACTGCATGGGAAAGGACACAATCCATTTTTTTGGTAACCTACAGTATTGCTGTTTCCCATTATCTCCACTAGGACAGATATTTGTCATGCCTGCGTCCAGGTTGAACATACTGTAGGGATGCCATGTAATATTTGCAGCAGTGCCGGGACAGCTAAATGCCATGACCTTCTTCTCCTGGCGGCCCGTTCCTTTATGTCAATTTCATACACGTAAGCAGTTTTGCTAGACTGTTCCCTTTAATGGATTTGCAATACTAAAGTTTTAATCCTGAATAATGGTCTGTTTTGTTGTATTTATTGTGAGTGGTGGTCTCATCAATTGTGATTTAATAATACAGATCTTGGGAGTCTAAAAAAAAGCGTGCAGTATGGAACCAGCATGAGCACACATTTTATTTACATGATAGGCTAATGTTGCTCAGGAAAGGGAAGTCTGGAGCTCTCTACTGAAACTGTTGCCCCCGTGACACCTAATTATGTGTGAAATGTGTTAAAAACCAATTAAGACCTAGCTGAGGCCGATTCTACAAATGCCTTCTAAATCAGTATTCTCACACTTAAGAGTCTTGCAGGACTCGCGCGTTGTCGGTCGGAGGACCTCAAATGGGAGACGCACACCACACACGTGAGGAAAAAGGCTCAGCAGCGACTGTACTGGCTCCGCCGCCTGAGGAAGCTCGGAGTAGGACGTCGCATCCTCAGGCTGTATTACAACAGTTCGGTTGAAGGCATCCTAACAGGCTGTGTCACGGCCTGGTACGGGAACTGCACTGCCCGAGAAAAGATCAGCCTACAGCGAGTAGTGCGATCGGCAGAGCGGATAATGGGAATCGAGCTCCCAGCGCTCCAGGAACTGTACAAAAAGCGGTGCGTGGTCAAAGCCAAGCGCATCATCAAGGACAAGCACCACCCAAGTCACAGACTGTTCAAACCCCTACAACGACCGAGACCGGGCAAGGGGCTCTACCGCAGTATCAAGAGTTCCACCACCAGGTACTGGTGTAGTTTTAATCCGGCTGCTGTCAGGATGCTGAATGAGGCATAAGCCTTGCTCAGCAGCCTGACAGCAGGCGGTGCAAAACCTTTCTGGCTCTTCCTGAACACACCTGTGGATTATACCAGGGACAATGACTTGGACTTAGCTCCCCCTCGGACACACCTGTGGACTACACCAGGTACAAATGACTTTTTTGCTGCACTCCCTCATGGAGCTACTTGCGGATTATACTAGGGTCAGTCCACCCTAGGTGGACACGCACTGACCTTTTGCACCTTAATCCCATGTATAACGCACTGACTTTTTTGTCTTTTTTATTGTGCTTTTTTTCTCTAAGCACCTTAACGTCCATATGTATATCATGCACTGTATAAGTATAACATGCACAGTATACATACATTGCTGCTATGCTCAGGCACCTTAGTTTTTTATTATCTCAGGTACTTTGTAAATATGTAGATAACTTGTCTGGCCTTCTGTTGCTCTCTTGTTTTGATCTCCTTCCCACTTGCCCCCCACCCTCTTCTTCTCCCCCCCCCCCTCTTCTTTCTATGGAAATTAACGTTGCGATGGGAACGATGTACAAAAACGAATTTCACCCACTTCTTTACCTTGTAAACCATGTGATGTGACAATAAAACTGATTCTGATTCTGATTCTGATTCTGACCCGTACATCACTAGCGGTAGCGTAGTTTTGAGAGAAAAAAGAGGGTTAAAAACACGATGTCGTTACCGTCTTGTTATCCAGTGACTTTTCTTCTGCATTCCACTGTGTGCAAGCTAACTGTGTGTGTGTGTGTGTGTGTGTGTGTGTGTGTGTGTGTGTGTGTGTGTGTGTGTGTGTGTGTGTGTGTGTGTGTGTGTGTGTGTGTGTGTGTGTGTGCGTGCACGCTGTGTGACTAATAAAATGGTGTGAAAGTGGATGTCAGTGGTCAGAGAATGGAGACGATCGCTGAGAGAGCACCTTTGTTTACATTACGATAAGCTCAGAGAATGACTGCCTGCCACTCTTTTCTCGCTGTCTGGCTATGTGTGTGTGTGTGTGTGTGCCTGTGTGTGCGTGTTTGTTTGACGGGGGACGGGGAACGGGGGGGGGGGGGGTTTGGCTTGCAGTTTCAAATAGAATGTTTGCTTAAACACTCTTCACTGGGCTGCCACGGGCAATCTTTCTATGTTCTATTTTCTACCCCTCCTTGTTTCTCTGCCTCTCTCTGTCTTTCTGTGTGTCTCTCTCTCTCTCTCTCTCTCTCTCTCTCTCTCACAGATGGCTGTCAGTGACACAAAGCAGCTGCTTTGCCATCCTCACAGACGCTAAATGCCCAATTTATACTGTACTTGGTCGCTCACCGGTGTTGCGCGCCGAAACATAGACGATCTACCAGCTTACAAAGCGTCGCAGCGCGACGCATTGTGAGCTTATAGATCTACTATTTCCAGTGGCAACGACACTGGCGTGCAGCTATAAGCACAAATCATCATTAAGCCCCCTGGAGCTGTGAGATGCACTCACTGTCTGCAACAGTCCTCTGTTGCTCTGCTGGCTGCAGCCTAGCTGCTGAATGAGACCCAGCCAGGACTGGCATAGAGCTGCTAAAGCTGCTGTAGCTTCTAAAACCTGCACAACCAAGATTGTTATAATGGTAATATAAATAGCAACAATCCCAAACTACTGTATAACCGACTGACCAATCTAAATGTATCGCATTAAATTCCATCAATGGTTTAATCACATACATGTAGATTACCAGTAATTGAATAGCTTAAAAAGAAAAAAAATGACAGATGAATTGATTACAAAGATATAATATGGTTACTTGCAGCCCTACTCTAAAGCAGTGGTTCTCCAACTTGTTCATGTCAAGGACCCCCAAAATGATACGTAATTTACCGCAGACCCCATCTGAAAATATTTTGTGCCAGGGACCCCCAGAAGTGAAGATTTGTGTTAAAAGTTGACACTTTTATTTTATTTTTATTAAAAAATCGTACATTTTGTTCAAGATTTTGCAAAAATGTCAAGATTCAAAAAGAGCAGATATACAAGCTCATAGCGCGCTGTGGATCTGCTATTTTTTAATAGCCAAAGCAGAATTGGATAAAGCAGTTACAATTATTGACACATTTTGCTGGCGGGATCCCCTGGTGCCCCCTCAAAGACCCCTGGGGGTCCCCGGACCTCACTTTGAGAGCCAATGCTCTAAAAGACTGAAGCAACATTCATATTCAGAAGGCTACAGTAGGTAGTGCCACAGCAAATGCTATTCTGAAGGAGAATCCAGCTGTGCATCATTTCTTTGTGGCAAATATTTGAGCTGAAACACAACCTGTATGAAGAGAGCTGCAGACTGCTTTATATCTGTGACGTTTACGTCAGTATTGTTTACATCACATCTATCATGCAGACGCAGTACAGAGCAGTATATGGCATGCCTGCTCTTTATTGGCCACTGACCTTGGCCACAACAGTCTGGTATGGATCATATAATATCTTGTCTAGTCTACATACAATGTAAATGGATTTCTGAAAATTAAAAATCCATGCTGCCCATCTCAGTACAGAGCATTGTTTCTTGGCATAGGGGGGCTATACCTAAGGCCCTAATGCTATTACCAAGACCCCCCCCCCCCCTCTTCCCTGAAGGTAATTGTGAAGAGGAATGGGGATCAGTCTTAACAGGAAATAGCCACTCCAGGTTGCTCAGTATATTGAGGCTTTATAGAATACATTAGTATACACAACACGCCACAATGCAAAGACACCCATGTACCTGTACCTGTCAAACTACTTCAGAAATGTTAAAGACGTCCACAATCACAACACCAGAGGGAGCTCCACAAATCACGATTTGGCTCAAAGAAGGGGTTAAATTTGCTGTACTGCTATGCCACCAAAATGTGGAATGCCCTCCCAACAGTTATAATAAAGTGTGACTCCTTACCCAATACCCTCCTTCAAAACCGCTCTAAAAGAGCGTAAAAGTGTAAAAAAAAATCACAATTTGTAATTTTTTTCATTTTTTTTTCTTACATTTTTCAAATAGCCTTTCAAATATTTTCAAAAATCCCCCCCAAGGACCCCTGAAGGGGGTCCCCCCGGACCCCACTTTGAGAACCAACGCTACATACCATTGAACAAGCATCTCAACCTGTTTAGACGTACAGTAGACACGGTCTGACCGATCACTGCTGAGCTGCCTGGGAACCAGATGAACATCACTGTAGGTTGTTTGAGTGTCCCGAATAGACCTCTAAACCTACTGCACATATAAACAGAGCTGCTACCTTTAAACACATTTTAAATCTGAGGCTTTTTTTGTACAATACTGCTATTTGTCCCAAAGTGACTGCAAAAGATTGCTGCTATTATTTGTCTCAAAAAGTTTTATACCCTGTACATATAACATGTATGTAACGACGCAATGTTTAACACAATGCCGTACCCCCTCCAACTGTATATACTTTCCCCATTTTCAACCGTTTTTTATTATATTTTGACACTTGCTTTGGCAATGTAAACGTATGTTTTCTCATACCGATAAAGCTCCTTTGAATTGAATTGAAATTGGTTGTAGCCAGCCACTGCCACGGCAGTGCAAGTTGGAAACCCCCGGATGAAACAATCAATCAGCCAGGCTGGGATGTTGACCTCATCCCAGGCCACCCTGTTGTTCAACACAAACCAAAACCACCAGACCACAGTTTACTTCAGGCTGTAAGACACCATTACAGTGGTCCACTCTACAGAAGATGAATGCACGGGCAAGTTATTCCAAATCCTGCTGAGACGTAAGCCCTTTAAATCCTTGATATATTAGTAGGCTGACTTTGTAATCGTGCTAATGTGGGGCTGTGGAAATTCAGGTCCGAGTACATGACTACACCAAGAGTTTTTGGCTTGGGTTGTTGTTTTTAACATTACCTTTTAATATAGTTCTTCCTTGGCTCCAAAAACAATTAATTCTGTTTTGTCCTGGCACATTCCAATCGTTGATTTGTTCAATTCATTTACTTTACTCAGTGTTTGTTTTTGTCCCCTGGTGATATGCTTATGTAAATGTGTGTGTTGTCTGCATAATTAAGGTAACATATTTTGTTGTTTTCCATAATCTGAGTCAGTGGTTGGGAGCATGTAGATGTCAAACAGAAGATTGCCTTCTGTTAAATAATAATAGTATTTATTTGAATTTTATTTAAATTCTTAAATAATTCCACTTTACCTTTTCAAAAAACATTAACCCATTAAATCCGGGAACACACACTGTGTCATTTTAGATTTCTTTGGCTATTCAAAAATAGCAGATATACAAGCTCATAGCGCGGCACTCAACGAGCTTGTAGATCTGCTATTTTTGAGGGGGGGAAATCGTGAAAATATGTGCATCTTTGAATATGCACTTTTAGATAAAAAATCTTTGTTTGGGGGTCCCTGGAACAAAATATATATATATTTTTTAACTGTTAGGATTTAGAAGACATTTGTAGAATCCCCCAGAAGCAAAGATTTGAGTTAAAAATGTTCACTTAAAAAATATATATGATTTGCCCATGATTTTTCTAAATCCAAAGTATATGGATTAACTAAACCCTTTCTCTTGGGCTTTGACTCTATCTTGTCCCTTGATTTGGTCTTGCTTTAGCTGTTGGTCTCTTCTTACACAGCACTATTACTGAAGTACAAAAATGGCGATTTCCATTTGGCCAAAATGAGAAATAGACGGTCACCATTCTAGTCTTCATGCCCACCCACCACACGCAGCCAGTTTGTCAATGCAGGGAAGGGGCCGTGCAAAACAAATTACACATGGCTGAGTATCACTACAGGCCTATTATTTTTCACAACGCCGTATTGATTATCTATCTAGCACCTCATATTGATATGTATCCAGGGTCTAAAGCGGTTCGATACGCCGCAAACGTTTCTCTCTTGTTTATCTGTTACTCGTGCATTACTGTTATTAATCGTTCCTGGAGCCAATAAGGAAGAAACGATTAAAAGTTAGTGCTCTCAGCTTCAATTGGTAATGTTTAAAAACCACAATCCAAGCCAGAAATCTCGGTATATATAGTCCATAGACTCGAGACCTGAATTTCAACAGGCAACATTAAGGCGATTGCAAAGTCAGCCGCCGACTATATCACCTTTAGAAGAATATAATCAAGGATTAAAGGACTTAATGTCTCAGCAGGATTTGGAATAAAAAGGTACGCATGCATTCATCTTCAGTAGACTCCACTTCTGGAAAGACGTCTGTCTTTCCAGGTCATCTCGCTTAACCAATTCAACCCCAGCATCTGTATTGTGGAGAAGGTTTTATCAGAAAATAGCAGATCAGCAAGCTCACAACGCGACTGCTATTCTCAGCAACTCCGCTCAACCATACGGGGTTTAGCCCATTTAGACCTGAGGCCGATTCAAAAACGGCTTCTAAATCCTGACCTATATGTTTTCTGAAAAACTTCAAATATTTTTTCTAAAATTACAAAAAAAATTATGTTGTTATAAACTGTACATGGCAACAACAACCCCAAAAGGGGTTCCTGGATTGAAAAGTATAGTTACAAATAGGGGTTCCCGCCCTAAATAGGTTAAAGGGATAGTTCACCCAAAAAAATATTTTTTTTCTATCGATTAGTCACCCCGTGGAGACTTGAATTCATGGAAAGGTTTTTGTTTTTGTCGCAATCCTAGGCCAATTATTTGATGACCAGCGGACCGATAGGCAGCGGTTCCGGTATATATCCTACCGGAACCGCTGACGGTCATCAGATTATTGGCTTAGGAATGCGACAAAAACAAAAAAAATATCCATGGGGTGTCTCCATGGGGTGACTAATCGAGAGGAAAAAAAGGCATTTTGGGGGTGAACTACTGTATCCCATTAAGTGGTTAAAACGGCTGCGGTTGATTCAGAATGCTGCTGCTCGACTCCGTACTAATACAAAGACAGTGGATAATTCGCTCCAGTTTTAGATATGTACACTTTGCCCCCCCTCTTCGTCAAAGAATTGATGTCCAGAATACTGCGCTGAATGATTTGATGCCAAAATACATTTCTGATCTTGTCTGTGTTACATCATGAACCATCCAGACCCATCATGTTGTCTGGGACATCATGGTCTGCTTTCTGAATCCAAAAATTCACAACTGAATACGGAACAAGCAGTGTTCAGTGTTTTTATCATGCACCACTTATCTGGACAAACTCCTAGAAAAACTGCCGTCTAGCTACAGCTCTCAGTTCTTTTAATCCAATAAGATCGGGAACGCATCTGTGGATTTGAACGCATCATTTTAGGATTTCTTTGCCTATTCAAAAATAGCAGATATACAAGCTCATAGCGCGGCACCGAGTGCCGCGCTATGAGCTTGTATATCTGCTTGTAAATCTTTGACTATATATCAAACATTTGTTCCAGGGACCCCCAGAAGAAAATATTTGAGTTACAAATGTTCGCTTGAAAAAATATATACAGTATTCAAAGATTTGCACAAATTGTCACGATTTTTCAAAAATAGCAGATCTACAAGCTTGTATATATGAGCTTGTAATTGTATATCTGCTATTTTTGAATAGCCAAAGTATACAATAATGGTTATAGCTCAAATCTAAAATGACACGGTATGCGTTCCCGGATTGAATGGATTAAATCAAAAGCCGATTTGTTTGCCACGGTCTTTTATACTGAGGATTGGATTCTTTGCTGCACTGGGGAATTCGAACGCCCGGTCTCCTGCACAAGTGCTGACATTTTTACCCCTGAACTAAAAGAGCTATTTTCATGAACGATGAAACATGGACGTTACAAGGTTTCTGCGCGACAGCTTGGGTTATGGATGTGTGAATATGAATGAGCTGCTCGTGCTCGTCCTCAGCTGTCCTTCTTCTCAATCACTACGTTATTATGGTTTGATGGAAGCATAAACGAGCTGGCCAGCTGTACGCAGAACCTAGATGATACTGGAGACGCCGCTGGAGGGAGGGCTTCGTCTGAGGACGACCTAGAGATCTCTCTCTCTCTCCCCTACCTTTCTTTAGTTTTTTTTATCCCCAGCCACCTCTCGTCTCCTTGTATCGTCTATTTTCAGGCCAAGGACCCCTTAGCGGAGAGAGAGATGAAGCAGGGACCCCCACTACATATTGTATAAAATTGTGTCGCAGATAGATTTCAAAATTCAAATATAGCTTCATAGACTTATTTGACAGCACTCTCATGTTGTTTTTTTTCTCTCTGAACCAAACCTCGTTGCTGAAAATAGCCGATCTACAAGCTCACAACGTCTCGCAGTGCGAGGCGTTGTGAGCTTGTAGATCTGCTATTTTTGACTAAAGTTCTCCTCAGAATAGGAATGCTATAGGGTTCAAGTGGTTAACATAAAAAAGAAAAATCCTATCACACAAAGATTTTTTACCTGTAGTAACCCCGAGAACCCCCTAGGGGTCCCGGACCCCCTGTTGAAGACCCCTGCTCTATTCCTCTCTTCTTCTACTCACCTTCTCTCCTCATCCTATAGTATGATATACTCTCCTCCTCTCTTCTCCTCCTATCGCCTCTCTTCTTCCTCCTCTCCTCTCCTCTCCTCTCCGCTCCTCTCCTCTCCTCACTGTATCTGTCATTGTCATCTCCTCAGCTCTCTCCTCTGTCCATAGCTCTACCTGTCTCTCTGCCTCTCTCACTCCGCTCCAATCTTCTTCATTCCTCTGCATGACTTTTATCTTATTTATCCTTTTATTCCATCTCCCAAACCCTCCTGTCATCCCTCCATCAATGGTTCAGCCAAGCAGAACGTCCATCACACAATAATAGGGATGTACGTCTCTCTCTCTCTCTCTCTCTCTCTCTCTCTCTCTGTCTCTCTCTCTCTCTCTCTGAAGGTCAGGGCCACGCTGAAGGTTGTTGTTCATAAATGAAACCAGTCAGTCTGCAGCGGACACTGAACGACCTGCTATTTCACAAGACATTTTTTACTAGATTTTTCTTCTCTTCTAAAAAGCATTATAATTATTTTCTTAAAAGCATTATTATTTGTATGTATTTGGCTATAAAAAGGCTATACTTTGGCTATACGTCATTTTGTGCCGTGATATGAACTTGCAGATCTGCTATTTTAGAAAAATCCTGAAAATGTGTGCAAATCTATGAATATATATATTTTTTAAATGATTTTTTTTTACTCAAATCTTTGCTTCTGGGGGGGGGGGGGGGGGGGGAGGGTCCTAGAACAAAATATTTTGAGATGGGGGTCGGCGGCCAAATACATATCAATTGTGGGGGTCCTTCACATGAAAAAAGTTTGAGAACCACTGATATTATAGCAACATATGTTCTTCAGAAAACTGTTAGGATTTAGAAGACATTTGTAGAATCGGCCTCAAGTCTTAAGGTCGTAACACACGGCGAGCGGTTCACGCGGGCGGTACTGCTCGGATCAGCGGTGATCGCACCGCGATCACTGTTGTTTTTTTCCTCCTGCGCGGTGCGGTGAAAAGAAAATCTCACCACAATCCAGCTCTTGCCGCCCGCACGCGAGAATTTCACGGGGCCTCGCTCGCCTGCCTCACCGCCCCTCAACTTCTCCGCGCGTCCCAAATAATCGCCCGCCTGTCATTGAAAATGAATTACATAGGCGCGTTGGCCGCTTGCCGTGTGAAAGGACCTTTAATGGGTTAAATATTTTATACAAACCCTGAGACAAACTCAACCACTTTCAACCTGGATTTTGTCCATTTCATTATAGACATTTCTAAATGTTTCTAAATGTTTCAAAAATAGCTAAATTAGTCTACTGCATAGGCTTGTGAAGACTTCGTATTTTGGAGCATTGTGAGGTTGTAGATGAGCTATTTCGCCAGTTTTTGTGCGACAGTGATATGATATATGACATATATTTCAAAATATAAAACAAATCAAAAACATGAAATATGGAAATACAAGGTTTCTGGCCGACAGCGACGATATGCTTTTTCATTTGAACATTACACATTGTAATTATTATGTTAGTGAGATGTGGATCCATGGGAGTAAAGGATGTCATCTCCTCAAAATGCTTCTATCTTTAGCAGGAAAGCAATGCTTATGTGCCCATTACGACAGCCGGTTTCGATAATAGCCTCTACTTCAGACTTCAGACCATTTTTCTTCTCTCTGTCTATTTCCCTCCCTCTCCCTCCCCATCCTCTCTCTCTCTCGTAGCAAGAAGAACCATTTACAGACATGACTGTGTGATTTATTTGTTATCTTCTTTTTTTCAAGCTTTTTCCATGCTTAAACCCCCCACTACAATAGGAGAAGGTAATTGGGGTACGAGCAGGACAGAATAACAAGGATATCCCCGTCTGAATCACATCAGCGTGTTTGCTTATAATGAGTCAGCTCTCCTGTCAGTCATCCTGTTGGTTTGAACAGACGAGCAGCTTTCTATCAGAGCGGTTAAGCCTGCTCCTTAGAGAGAACTACAGGACCGTTTCACGGGGCTACAAATTGCCTGATAAAACTAAAACTAAAACACACAGCACACTACTTAACCCATCAAAACCGGGAACGCATCTGTGTAACCACTTTAACCATTATTTTATACTTTGGCTATAAAAAAAATAGCAGATATACAAGCTCATAGCACGGCACCGAGTGCTGCGCAATGAGCTTGTAGATCTGCTATTTTTGAAAAATATTGAAAATTTGTGAAAATCTTTGAATATATATATTTTTAAAGCGAACATTTATAACTAAAATCTTTGCTTCTGGGGGGGTCCCTGGAACAACATATTTTGAGATGGGGGTCGGCGGCTAAATGCATATCAATTAGAGGGTCCTTGACATGAAAAAGTTTGAGAACCACTGATTATAGCAACATACGTTTTTTTCAAAAAACTGTTTGGAAGACATTTGTAGAATCTATGAGCTTGTAGATCTGCTATTTTTGAATAGCCAAAGAAATCAAAAAATGACACCGATTCTTTCCCCGGTCTAAATGAACCCTAGCTTCCCTAATCTGGGGGCGAACATTGGGTGAAAATAGCCGGTCTATAAGCTCACAGTGACCTTGATTGGCTGTTTTCGGTGAAGAGATTCGGTGTAGATTTGGTGTGCGTGTGGGCGTGCGTGCGCGCGTTTGTGTGCGCGCGTGTGTGTGTTTGTGTGTGCAATCAGTACAGTATGTTTATTTTGTGCCTGAGTTTATACATATAGCACACATTCACAGACAAACACCCTCAGACAACAAGCACTCACATTTATCCCACCACATTCTATATACACTAATACGCGTGCGTGCGCGCGCACACACACACACACACACACACACACACACACACACACACACACACACATTATGTGCACGCACGCACACAGACAGCACATTCGCACACATGCACCCTGTCCCCCCAGTCTCTGTGGGAAGGACACACACACACACACACACACACACACACACACACACACACACACAATTATCGTGCTCCATTTGATTATACGTCCTAATCCAATCAGGCAAAGCAGAGAGAGTCACATTGATTTCTGAGACCTGGAGAAATGTGTTTTGGTCTGAGAGTCACATGACTGAAGGTCACAACCTTCACCATATCACCATATCTGTCACAGAACATTCCATGGATCTCAATGACACCCAATATATATATACTGTATATCGTCGCTGTCGGGTGGAAACCTTGTATGCCCCAAACTGTTAAAAAGGATCCCTGGCTAATAAACCTTATATGCCTCTGTAACAAAGATTAAGAATGAAAAACACCTTCAATATTTTCTTTATTTTAGAAATAGCTCATCTTTTAACTCAAAGGGGACAACACCGGTCGCAAGTTGATTATGTCCATGTGTGATCCAGCCACACATGGACAAATGAAAATTGTATCACTTTTCACTTTAAACGTTTTCAGAAATAGCAAAAATGGCATATCTACGAGGTCAAAACGCACCGCGATGCGACGCATTATTATCTCTGCTATTTCGGCTAATTTAGCGCAATACAATTGATGATACTATGATGAAGTAGGGCACGTATTTACAGGGGAAAAAAACATAAATATCGACATAAAAGGTTTCTGCCCGACAGCAACAATAGAGAGTAAATATAATGTATATACATTATATTTACATACATATTATTGTTGCTGTCAGGCAGAAACTGCAGAAGCTGATGACCCACAAGCTCACAATGCGTCGCAATGAGCTTGTAGATCAGCTATTTTTTGTTATTTTTGAGAATACTGTGTGGGTCTGTGGGTTTTTATGAATATTAAACTAATGAAAAGTACTAAGAAGAGCTTGTGACTAAATTATAACCAACATTGGATCAGTTGGAACACTGGTTCTTTTTTTCCCCGCCATGTCCTAGAAAAGTAACGTACAGTACGTAGTACAAGATTTCCACCTGCAACACATACAGTATTATATAGACTGTGTGATGGAGAGGCCGTGGTGGACAGACAGTGAAGTAGGTTTAATAAGCAGGTATTGGAAGGCTCCTGCAGAGAGGAGGACACTTAATGGATGAATGGAGGAGCTGAGGGCTGGCGGGAGAGGAGCGAGGACGAGGCGGTGTGAGTTAATGGTACGAGAAGAGAGGCAGTGCACAGTACCAAGCTGTCAGCCATTCAATAATATGTCTACTGAAGAGCACACACGTGCATGCATGCATGCACACACACACACGCACACACACACTCACGCACGCCACACCACGCACGCATGCACACACACAAAGCAGGCTGAAGGTGATGAGGATGAGGATGAGGATGAGGATGAGGAGAGGAGAGGAGAGGAGAGGAGAGGAGAGGAGAGGAGAGGAGAGGAGAGGAGAGGAGAGGAGAGGAGAGGAGAGGAGAGGAGAGGAGAGAGGCCCACTCACCTTCTGGTTCACCACACAGTGTGCACTGTGATTCTAAACAAACCAGAGAAACAACACAACATTAATATTCTGTGTGCGTGTGCGTGCAGTTATTTAAGAGACAGTGTGTCAGTACCTGCAAACATACGGTAGTACATACATATACAAACAAACAACATGAAGTAACAACAACATGTATGGAGTTATGGTTATGAAAGAGAGAGTGTCTTCATAACCATAACCAGCCACCGTTCATAATGTGACCATTTCACACTAAAACGTTTTAGGCCTTCTGGTCAGACAGCCGAAAACGTTTTGTGTGAAATGTCTGTGGTCTGTGGAATATTAAAGCAAGTAAATTGACTTATTTTCTGAGTGTGACCCTTTCCTTTTCTGAATGTTGACAGAGGACCAGAACAATCGGTTTCTACGTTGGAAAATGTTCACATATCACATCACTGTATGTTCAAGCATCAAATAAACTAAGTATGAAAAAGGGCTTAAAGGGCAAGACCACTTTGGTAGAGGTTTGGGTTGTGTAGATACCTTGCCATGATGTAACTCCAAAGGTGGACAAGAGATAATTGTTCCATCGATTAGAAATTGATAATTCAATCTACGCTCCTCATTGACTTACGTTGTACGGTGAAACAGCACTCAAAGTCACTCTTTTAGCACGTAAACAACCACAAACAAAGCTGATTCAAACAATTATAGAACATCACAAAACCCAGTACTGTTTGTTTTTTTAAATAAAAATGTCAACTTCCTGTTGATTTTAATATTTGAAGATCCGGATCTGCGGATCCAGTCCGGGTTTTCTACCGTATGTATGTTTGGTAATAATCTAAAGTTAAACTACATCCGCAAAGTAACTAATAACCAAGGCTGTCAAATAATTGTAGTGGAGTAAAAAGTACAATATTTGCCAATGTAGTGAATTAGCAGTATAGAGTATAAAAAAACGCTCAAGTACAGAAAAAGTACCAAAAATTTGACATACTTTTACTCAAGTACAGTACTTGAGGAAGCAGTTGGCCGTAGTATGTCATTTATTGTCATTATTGGCACTGGTCATTGTCAGTCATTTATTTGTATATTTCAGTCATAGGTTTTGTACAGTATATTGTTGCTGTCAGGCAGAAACCTCTTATTTCCATATTTATGCCCTACTTGATCATTACTACAGCGTCACACAAAAGCATCAAAAGTAGCAGATCTACAAGCTCGCAACGCAACGCAACGCAACGCAACGCAACGCAACGCGTTGTGAGCTTGTAGATCTGCTACTTTTGATGCTTTTGAGAGGTTTCCACCCGACAGAGACGATATTTATTGGTCATATCTGTTTAAAAAGCTTTAAAAGGTGAAGAGAAATGTAATTGTTATTTATACGTTCCCAATGTTCAATACCAAAAAAAAACAATTATAAATCATTAATTGCAAATGTTTTGTTTGACAATTAATCACGAAGTAAAATGTTATGATCGTGACAGCCCTGGCCAGTGGTGGAAAGAGTACTCACATTTTTTACTTAAGTAAAAGTACTGCAGTGTAGAAATATTCTGTTACAAGTCAAAGTCCGGTAATCAACATTTACTTGAGTAAAAGTACAAAAGCATTGGCATCAAAATGTACTTAAAGTACCAAAAGTACAAACTACAAAGTACTCATTATGCAGAATGTCCCGTTTCACAAGTTCAAAATGTATAAAAATCATTTGAAAATAGCAGATCTACAAGCTCACAATGCGTCGCATCGCGACACATTGTGAACTTGTAGATCTGCTATTTACAAATGGACGAAATGTATATGTCACAGGGAAATTGGCATTCCAGGGAAATTGAAAGGGGAGCGCTTGTTTTTAGGCGCGGGGCTGCGAGGCGGGGCTTTGATGCGAGGACGACGACGACAACAACAACATAGCAACCAGGAAGCCTCAGTGGCGCACTTCGATAATCATTGGACTCCTCATCCACTACCACTTTGAGTCTGGGTTTGACTCCCGCTTGGGACATTACTTTTTCAAACAACCGCGGACTACTTTTTTTCGCCGATAAAGTATAGTTTTGGACCATGACGGAGGCGCGCCGACTCGGCAGACCTTGAGGCCGAGGAGTCACGCCTGAGTGCCTCCAGGCGCGAGTGCCCGCGACGACCGGCCGATGGTCTGCTAGTCGACTAAGCGCCGTCCGAGTTATGTACCGATAGGCACAGAATCGTAAATGATGTTGTGGGGACTGCGTTTGCCCCAACTGCCACTCACTGCACTAACATAGCCTGCCAGCCTATGTTAGTGCCAGCCCCCTTGTGCTTCAACTGCATGGAATAAGGCTGTTCGCGGGTGTGTGTGTGTGTGTGTGTGTGTGTGTGTGTGTGTGCGCGCGCGCGCGTGCTTGCGTGCTCGTTTGTGCACGTGTGCATGCGTGCGTGTGTGGTGTGGGGCTCATGTCTGGCTTGCATTGCCCTCTAGCGTTGGTTTTACAGAAATGCCTGGGGGGTGGTGAAAACAAGCGCTCCCCTTTCAATTTCCCTGGAATGCCAATTTCCCTGTAACATATATATTCCTGAAGTGGTTAATGTATGTTTTACCACGGTTCTCCGTTTACTACTCACTATGGGATATCAGCGCCCTCAGGCGATGAGACAGAGCAACACACACGCTCCCGACGCCAATACTGATTGGCTAAGGGTATGTCACGAGTCCGGAAGACCCGGGAGTATAAAGCTCCCTCGTGACGTAGGCTCTTCCTCTTTTCTCCACTCTGCAGATGCGAATGCGCAGAAATTCACACACAGATAAGCAAGGAATTTTCAACTGTAACCCAAAGCGGGAATAAGGAGTATTTCCCCACGGGAAAACCTTGCTAGAAAGTTCTCTCCCGGAACTTAATAATTATTGTATTTGTCTATCCACAGTATACTTCCTTTCCTGGTCCTGTGAAAAAGCCGGTTAGCGCCTTTTCATTCATTCTGCCAGCGGCTAGGCTACTGGTAGCAGCTAGGCTAGGTGCTACTAGCCAAACACAGTCTAGACCGCTGTGTTCCAGACCAGGATGGAACCTCCGAGGAGCTGCAGCCGGCCGCACTGCGACCTCCTCGTCGCAGCAGACGACCCCCACAGTGTTTGCATCTACTGCTGCGGGGTCAATCATGCCGCCACCGCCAAGGAACGCCAGGGCGAGAGGGACGAGTGCCAAGGGTGCGCGTCTTTCACCAGCCAGCAGCTCGACGCCCGGCTTGCCAGGGTAGAGACCCTGGTCGGCTGGGCCAGGAGCGACCCCGGCGAGGCTTCCGCCGCCACCAGCACAGGGACCCCAGGAGTGCCGCCCGAGAGGACACTCATGGGACCCCCACCGGTGCCGATGCCGAAGCAGAAGCGTCTAGCGGCGACGACGCTGACGCCACCTGCCGCCGCTGCAAGCATGTCGCCGCCGCAGCTCACCAGCAGCGCCTCTACCTCCCCCCGTCGACACTACGACTGGGCCGCTTCGTTAGCCGACAGCGAGGAGTCGCTGGCCTACGAAGAGGAGGAGGAGGAGGATGAGTTGGAGCTCGCGCCATACCAGGACATCCAGGAGGTGTCCATGGCGAGCGCCGACGGGGAAGGCGAAACCGTCGAAGAGGTCATCGAACCGGTAACGGCGGTGTTTAAGCGGGCCATCGCCAGGTGCGGTTTGGTACAGCCCGTGGAGAGCCGCAGCGCCACCGCTCTCGCAGTAGGCTTCCAGGGCTTGGAGGCTCCACCAACACGGGTGGTGGAGTCCAAGAAGCTCCCTGAGGCGATGGGGTTCAAGACGGCCTTGATGAGCTCCTGGGGGGATCATCAAGACCCACAAAGATTAGCCTTCCCCATCGACCTGATCTCCGCCAGGGACCTGGGGCTGATCGAGGTCCCTCCCATGGACCCGGTGCTGGCAGAGGGGCTGGAGGACATGCAGTCAGGCACGGTGGTGCTCGGAGGCGCCACACCGTCTTTCTATAACGACGAAATGAGAAAATCCTCCGCGGCGTTGAAAAAGACCTACGCCGCGGCTGGACAGGTCGCAAAGACCCTCAACGCCGTCACCATCCTCCAGGGCTCCTCTGCCGTGCGGCTCGCAGAGCTGAAGAAGACATGGGGCGATGACGCGAAGGAGCTGCAGCGTCTTAACCAGCTCACCATCGCCTGCACCCAACACGCCATCAACTGGACCGGCCGGGTGTTGGATGACTGCGCGACCATAGAGAGGGTGAGGTGGCTCGACCTCGCCACTTTCACAAGGGACGCGCAGAAGTTGGACGCAAAGAAAAAGCTGTTAGCCCTTCCTCTCACAGCAGGTAATCTTTTCTGCGGGGCGGAGAAGTACCTAAAGGACTCCACGGAGTCGGCGAGGGCCCGAAAAGAGGCAGCAGCGGGTCTTTTGGCCCCGAAGCCTTCCCAACCTGGCAGACCTCGCCAGGAGAGGTCTGCCATAAGGGGGAGACTCTCCTCGTCTCGCCAGCCGAGTGCCAGCGGCAGCTCCCGCAACTCCTCGGCTCGTCCTTCCAGAGCAGAAGGACCCATGTCGCTGGGAGCCGGCGACGTCCGTCGCAAAGACCCCCGCCCCCCCCCCTCCTTCTTCCCCCCGATCCACACGACGCGGCGGGAGAGGACGTGGTCGCGGGCAACATACCTGACAATTGCCCCCCGGTGTTACCGGTTGTTCGGCTGCCCCCCCCACATCCACACGGACGGAGTGGGGGGGGATTAGCCCCCCTGGTCACCTCGGGAAAGAGACTTGGCCCTTTCATGGCCCCGACGGACTTGAAAAGACAAAAAATGACAATATTACAGAGCCAGGCCTCTGCTGTATTAACGTGTCAGAATTTTGTTTGCCAGGGTGTATGTGTGTCAAATGTGGTTCGAATAAATGTTCTGAAATTTACAAAACCTCTCATCATTTCACCCGCCTCAGAGCTGCGATGCGGAGGGACCCCCCTTGGGGGGGCCCCTCCGTATCAATGCCCTCCAACCATAAGCCCACAGCACTTGGACAGTCCCTTTGGAGACTGTCCAAGCGCTGCTGGGATGAATACTGTGCATGCTATGAACAAAACAAAGGTATTAAATCCATTGCTAATTCTAAACGCCAATGTACAAGGGTCACGCCAAAAATCCCATTTCTACCATCCATCCAGCAGAGGGCGCCAGAGGCCCACTGTGGAGAGGAGGGTTTGCAAAATGGCGGCGCGGGTCAAGGGTCACCCCAATGTTTACAGCCTGCCGTGCACCGTGTCACGCCAGCCTCTGGAGGGCAACAGAGTGCCTCCGTCAGTGGAGGCGGGTCCGTCGCTTCCTTTAGTCAGGCCGAGGGGCCTAGACAAGATGGCGGCGGGCCTTGTAGGCAACAAGGGAATAGTGTGGAACACTTCCGCACTAGGTCACGTGATCTCTGCACGCAGGACGTCAGAATCGACGCGACCTCTTTTGTCTCTAGCGGGCTCCACAGCTGTAGCTCCGCTGAGCAGAGTTTTAGCGTCTCCGGTTCCCATGGTTACGTTTCTACGACCAGTGGAACTAGCGACGGCAGCATCCAGCGACAATCCGCTCGCTCAATGCTTGGATCAATGGAAACTTTGCAAGCCGAATCCTTGGGTGCTGCGCACCGTTCGCAAGGGTTACAGACTGCAGTTTACCAGGAAGCCGCCCATGACAGACAAGGTATTGTACACTCGAGCGTCGGGTCAAGCGGCCAAAACCTTAAGAGAGGAGGTAGCCTCCCTTCTGCGCAAGGGCGCGATACAGAAATTATCTCCGGATCAGAACCGTCTGGGGTTCTATTCGGAATATTTTCTGGTGAAAAAGAAGGGGGGGGGCGTAAGACCCATTTTGAATCTGAAGGGCCTCAACAGGTTCCTGTCGGTTTTTCATTTTCAAATGTTGACGACCGTGAAGTTATTACGCACGGTGCGTCAGGGCGACTGGTGGACGAGCATCGATCTGAAAGATGCTTACTTCCACATTCCGATTTATCCCCCGCACAGGAAATTCCTGCGCTTCGGCTTCGAAGGGGAAGTGTACGAGTACACGGTTCTCCCTTTTGGTATGTCGTTGAGCCCACGGGTGTTTGTGAAGTGTACCAACGCGGCCATTGCTCCACTACGGAGACAAGGAATCCGGTTGTCGACTTACATCGACGACTGGTTGATAGCCGCAGGCTCGGGGGAGGAGGTGGCGCGGCACACGGCCATGGCCATCTCCCACCTGACGTCACTGGGTTTCACAATCAACGTCAAGAAGAGCGTTTTGGTTCCGTCCCAGCGGGCCACCTTCCTGGGGATCTCGCTGGACTCGAACACGCTCAGGGCACGTCTATCCAAGGAAAGGATAGACAGCGTTTTGGCTTGTGTGAGGTCTTTTCGCCTGGGGCGGAAAGTTACTTACAAACAATGCATGCAAGCTGTAGGTCTCATGGCCTCTGCCA
The DNA here is from genome assembly GCF_963280865.1 of Gymnoscopelus braueri. Taxonomy (NCBI): domain Eukaryota; kingdom Metazoa; phylum Chordata; class Actinopteri; order Myctophiformes; family Myctophidae; genus Gymnoscopelus; species Gymnoscopelus braueri. The sequence goes on from NC_137621.1 coordinate 12,803,895, forward strand.
TTCACTTAATCCGCTTAGGCAGGCTCTACATGAGACCCGCTCAGAGGTGGCTGAGGGCCCTTCGGATCCCACCCACCTCAGGTCGTCGGCTTGTGATGGTGTCTCCATGGTGTGTGGAGGCACTCAGACCATGGTCACAAGCAGCCTTTCTGTCCCAGGGGGTCAGTGTAGGAGCTGTGATTTCGTGGAAGGTCATCACCACGGACGCCAGTTTGACAGGGTGGGGAGCCGTCCACGAGGGCAGGTGGACCAGGGGAGTGTGGGATCCGACGTTGCGGTCGGCCCACATCAACTACCTGGAACTGCTGGCGGTTTTCCTCGCTCTGAAGCATTTCGAGGCACAGATCTTGGGTTGTCATGTCGCAGTCAGAACGGACAATACTACAACCATGTGTTTTATCAACAAGCAGGGAGGCCTGACCTCCCTGGTGTTGGATGGTCTAGCACGCGAGATCACACTTTGGGGCGATTCACGGCTCGCGTCCATACGGGCGTCTCATGTACCGGGCCTCCAGAACTGCGGAGCGGACTTACTGTCCAGAGGCAGTCTCCGGTACGGAGAGTGGTCACTCAATCCGATGGTGGCGGAACAGATCTGGTGCAGGTTCGGTCGGCCCCAGATCGATTTGTTTGCCTCCAAAGAGAACGCGAAGTGTTCTCGCTTTTTCTCAGTGAAGGCGGGGGACCGTTCCATGGGCGTGGACGCCTTGGCACACAGTTGGCCGAGCGAACTGCTTTATGCCTTCCCGCCAATGGAGTTGATCCTCCCCACCTTGGAGAGGGTCAGGCTCCAGGGGTTGTCGGTGTTGCTGGTGGCTCCAGCGTGGGGCACGTGGAGGTCGGAGATAGCTCCGCTCCTTTACGATGCGCCTCTGGCCCTCCCTCCCTTAGCAGACCTGGTGAGGCAGGGAGGGAACGAGCTGTTCCACGAGCGCCCTCGGGACCTAGACCTATGGGTTTGGCCCGTGAGAGGGCGAATTTGACTTCGTGTGGCCTCCCCCCTGACGTGGTGGCTACCATCCAGGGCGCGAGGGCCATGTCCACAAGGGAGGCCTACGAGGTCAGATGGAATGTGTTCGCATCTTGGTGTTTGGAGCAGTCACCAGTGGTGGTGGCTGTCCAGGCACCGGTGGGCAGCGTTCTTACTTTTCTACAGGGAAGGTTAAGTCAAGGTTTATCCTTCTCGACGGTGAAAGTGTATTTGGCGGCCATTTCGGCTTGCCACCTAGGTTTCGACGATGGCAAGACGGTGGGTCAGCATAACTTCGTGCGCCGGTTTATGAACGGCGCAAGGAGAGCTAGACCGGTCAACAGGCCGCTGTTCCCAGTCTGGGATTTGACGGTGGTGCTGGATGCACTGTGCCGTCACCCGTTCGAGCCTTTTGAGTCTATGGATCTGAAGGTCATTAGTCTCAAAACGGTCCTTTTGGTGGCCCTGTCTACGGCTAAACGGGTCAGTGACTTGCATGCGCTCTCGGTGAGTCCGGAGTGCATGAATTTTCTGAACAACGACAGGAGGGTTTTGCTTAAACCAAACCTGGCGTTCGTTACAAAGACCGGGGTGGTGGCCCCGGATCCGGTTGAATTGGTGGCTTTTCATCCACCTCCCTTCGTTTCGGCGGAGGACAGGCGGTTGCATTGCCTCTGTCCGGTGAGAGCCTTGAAGCTCTATTGCCAGAGGACGGCGGCCAATCGTTCATCGACACAACTCTTTGTCTCTTTTGGCATGGGGGTTCAGAGGAAGGCGGTCACCAAGGCGACGCTTTCTAGATGGATCCGTGATGCCATTAAGCTGGCTTATGTGAGTAGTGGTGTCCCAGTCCCGGGGGGTCTGAGGGCCCACTCTACTAGAGGCATGGCTACGTCCTGGGCTCTCTACAAGGGAGCTTCGATCCAGGAGATTTGTGCGGCTGCAAATTGGTCGTCACCATCGACTTTTGCTGCCTTTTACAGTCTGGACGTGGCGGCGTCATCAGTGGCGCACGCTGTCCTGGGTGTGGCTGCTGCCTCCAGGTCAGTGGAGGATAGGGAGTAGGCTTGGGGCCTTTCTCCATATCTTTCGACTTCCTCTTTAGGTTCCTTGGGACCAGCAGGGCTGTGTCTTGGGGATTGGGCCCTGCTCCTCATTATTATGAGGCGGACTGTGTCTGCCTGTTAGAGAATAAGGCAGACTCTAGAGTCTGTCAGGGCCTACTCTTATTGTCTATCCCGCACCCCAGCCCGATGGGCTGGGGGGGCGCCCAGGGGCCGTAAGGTCGTGGACCTACGGCCTGGGGGTCTTAGGTCACGTCCAGGGGGGACGTGACCTGGGAGCTGAGGGGCGTGCGGGGTTGTCAGGGTTGTGTGGCTCATTACCTCAAGGGGGGTTTATGAATCCCATAGTGAGTAGTAAACGGAGAACCGTGGTAAAACTAGAGGTTACGAATGTAACCCCGGTTTTAGTAGGTTCGGAGTTTACTACTCACCAGACACCCCTTTCTGTGCGCATTTGGCATGCAGAGAGGAGAATGTTAAGAGGAAGAGCCTACGTCACGAGGGAGCTTTATACTCCCGGGTCTTCCGGACTCGTGACATACCCTTAGCCAATCAGTATTGGCGTCGGGAGCGTGTGTGTTGCTCTGTCTCATCGCCTGAGGGCGCTGATATCCCATAGTGAGTAGTAAACTCCGAACCTACTAAAACCGGGGTTACATTCGTAACCTCTAGTTTTGTGATAATAATAAAAATCTGCTAAGCAACTAGTAACTAAAGCTGTCAAATAATTGTAGTGGAGTAAAAAGTACAATATTTGCCTCTGAAATGTAGTGGAGTAGAAGTAAAAGCATTGGAAATGGGAAATACTCCAGTAAAAAAATCCTCAAAAGTGTACTTAAGTACAGTACTTGAGTAAATGTACTTTAGCAACTTTACACCACTGGCCATGCACAGCGGAATGAAAGAGAAGAGCTCCCTGCATGTCCTCCTATCAGGTCAGCCTGCTGGGTCAGGCCTGTCATCACAACACCTTCTGTTGTGGCTGCCAAGTCTCAACACACTCACAGTTCTGTCAGAGTGCTGACGCTTTTTTATGTCCCCATTATACTAAACAACAACTACGGCATATTGTCGCTGTCGAGCAGAAACCTCCTATCTCCATCTTTTTGTTCCCCTTTTTTTTTAATCAATACCCTAAGTCAGAGGTCTTCAACAGATACTGTAGGGCATTGGTTCTCAAAGTGGGGTGCGGGGACCCCCAGGGGTCCTTGAGGGAGTTCCAGGGGGTCCCCAGCTAAATGATAGATTAGGCACCAAATGGACCCTTATGGGTCTGTAACTCTGAGAGTCTACAAATGGAACCAAATGGACCCTAACGGGTCCATTTGGTTCCATTTGTACACTCTCAGAGCTAAATTAACATTGATTTTACAATATAAATTGGGGTCCAAGTGATAGAAATGCCATTAAATGGGGGTCCGTAGCCCTAATACATGTCAAACTGGGGGTCCTTGAAATTAAAATGGTTGAGAATCACTACTAGAGCCGTAAAAAATCTTCTCTTATGGGGTCCCTGCCTGGCATATCTTTTCCGCGGGCTAATAAGTGTCAATTTGGGGGTCCTTGACATGAAAACGTTTGAGAACCACTGCTGTAGGGGGTGCGAGAAATTGTTGTTTGATTAAACAAGTCGACGAGAAAGACGAGATTTCGTGTTTTCAGTTGTTTTCCACCAACTGGCGCTGTTATCAACCGTACGAATGATGCTTTCACTGCCTGATGACGACAGACCCGGAATTTAGGTCATTTAAAAAAATCATTTACTGCCTGTTTATTTCCATGGGGAAATCGCTATATCTCCGTTCCTCTTGCTTTACGGCAAAAACAAGCTGCATTCAAACGGTCATAGGTGTACAATGGATTACCCCGATTTTTTCCCCCCTCTACTATACGACAACCCCATGCAATGTAATGAGGCGATGTCCATGAGGACGGAGGTCACGGAGAATATTCCATGATTTTTCAAAGGTACCATAAAAATCGCCCTTTTTCGCTGGCAGCAATTTTATTCAAAAGACTACGACTAAGACTAAATAAAAATGTGTTGTCAAAATCAACACTGCAGGGGAGTGGGGTGGTCTTCAGGGGAGTGGAGTGGGGACTGGTGGTGTATAATGTCTGAAAGGCTGATGAATCCTGGGAGAATTTACAGGTTAAATTAGTCTTCTTGCTCCCTATAAGTGTAATTCTTTCTACAGACTCAAGGCCATTGCTTCCATTAGTTTGTCGTGCCAGTTTGAATCTAAAGCCCTCATGTATTTCTGGTTGTGGAGTCCATATCGATCTCATGTCAGCCTGTTAATTCTCCCCGGCTTTTCAATTGGAGGTGTAAAGTGGCTGCCACTCAGCTCTGCCACGTTCTCCATCCTACCTTGTCTACCTCGTTCCTGACCAGACCACAGATAATAATATACATTGTTACACGTGGATACCGCATTAGCCGCTGTGTGGAGTGAGTGATGTGTCATCTCGTCTAATGCATGCATGTCTATTGAAGTCTCCTCACAGTTAAAATATTTTCAACCGGTTTTCGAGTGGTTTGGTTTGTTACAGATGTCAGATATGTTGTCATGTTATCATACAGGACTTGTGGTTACATTTTAAATGTGGGTTGCTGAGTGCTGCCCAGAGAGGAGTGCGGAGGGGGGGGGGGGGGTTATGGGTTAAATGTCTTCTCTGGGACACTTTGACACATTGTCAGTGGTGGAAAAAGTACTCAAATGTTTTTCTTAAGTAAAAGTATCAATACTGCAATGTAGAAGTACTGTTACAAGTAGAAGTCCGGAATTACAAATTTACTTGAGTAAAGGTACAAAAGTATTGGTATCAAAATATACTTAAAGTATAAAGTACTCATTATGCAGAATGTCCTGTTTCACAAGGTTTCAAATGTATAAAAATCTTTTGTAATAATAATGAAAATAAGTAAGTAACTAGTAACTAAGGTTTTCAAATAATTGTAGTGGAGAAGTAAAAGTATTGAAAATTGGATATACTCCAGTGAAGTAAAAGTAACTCAAAATTGTACTTAAGTAAATGTACTTTCAACCACTGCACATTGTTGAGTACTGGAATCGTACTTAGGACCTCCAGTCCAGAGTCCTAGATGGGCTCACTAACCACTCATGACCGGCCGCCCAATCAGATAGTAACAATAATGATGAAAAAAAGTTTTAGTAAGTAGCCTACTTATATACGACACAGAGGAGTTGTGACAAGTTTCCCCCACCGATATGACGTTGACGTATGATCCAATGGTCAATGCAGTGTCTATGTCTATGGATCAGACAGCTATGAATGACAAGGACAGGCAGCTGAATGCAATTAACCTTCTGGCAGGATTGAAAGCCAGGGGTCCTCCGATGCCAACGCTTATGCTAACGTATGCTAATTATTTTAATTAAAAGGGCGCCAGAAGTCCCAGCAGAAGCTTTGTAGGGAAAAAAATCACAAACTGTCTGCAAATATTGGCAGAGCAACGAAACAGTACAAGCTGAAAGATAAAACAAAAGCGACACGACCTCTCTGGCCCTTTCAGGCAGGTGAAAGAGAGGTCAAACACGGAGAGTTTTAATGCGTTTTCATGTGGAGCTTTTGTGCAAACTGTTGAGGTAAGTTACCAAGCAACTGGTAAGAGAGGGATGGAGAGAGAGAGAGAGAGAGAGAGAGAAAGAGAGAGAGAGAGAGAGAGAGAGAGAGAGAGAGAGAGAGCAGGAGAGAGAGAGAGTGAGAGAGAGAGAGAGAGAGATGACGAGTGTATTGGAGTGTTGAGGATGCAGGAGACAGAGAGACAGGTAGAAGAAGAGGGTGAGACAGGCACGTCCATACAGATGTTAAACACAGAGCTGCTGGACCATGAAGGAGATCACCAATAACTTAAACCATTAAGACCTGAGGCTGATTCTACAAATGTCTTCTAAATCCTTAACTGTTTCATGAAAAACGTATGTTTATATATATCTATATCAGTAGTTTTTTTTTTACTTTTTCATGTCAAGGACCACCCAAAATGATATGCATTTGGCCGCCGGCCAACCCCCATCTCAAAATATTACCCCCCCCCCCCCCCCCCCCAAATATTACTCCCCCCCCCCAATATTACTCCCACCCCCCCACCCCCCCAGAAGCAGCAAAGATTTGAGTTACAAATGTTGGCTTTATGATGGGGGCGGGGCGGTCAGAAATATGGTTGGAGGGACAGTCATCAAAACAGAGAGAGAGGGATCAAGACATCATATAAACGGGTAGAAATAAAAAAATCTAAATATGTAGAGTAAACATCATGACCCTAATCTGATCCTAATCTGAATATTTTCCTGATGCTATACGTCTAACTCTAATAATCTAGTTTTTGTTGTGAGGACCAGGAAAATTGTCCTCACGATGTCTCATTTCTCAGGGGGACGTTTGGCCCTCACCAGTACAGTAATACAAGTGTACACACACACACACACACACACACACACACACACACACACACACACACACACACACACACACACACACACACACACACACACACACACACACACACACACACACACACACACACACACACTCTGACTGCACCCCTCTGCATCACTGCATTAACATGAACACACTTTACACAAACAAATAAACAAACCACGCACAGCGCACACACACACACACACACAATAGCACTGTACATAATGGGGTCATCTGCTATGAATCACGGGGGCGGGGCTCATTGTTGTGTTGGTGTGTTTACGCATTCATGGTCTCAGTGGAGAGTATCACACAATGAACAATTCATGTTGTCAATTCTGTTATGTCACCGGCGAGTGTCACATGGCACAGCAGAACCGTTGCTATCTAGAGTACAATATACTGCAAAGCCTGTGACGCATCATCATCATCATCATCATCACCATCATCGTCGGCCCGGCCGCTGGGACCGCTGTGTGAAATGTTTGCCACGTATAATGCATTTATAATAAGCATCTGAACGAGATGAGGGGCGTCCAGGGGACGTCATGTGACAACACGCTGACACCCCAACACAAAGGGAAGTGTTTTCTGACACACTGAGCTGTGAATGAATGCATGATATACCTCTCCTCTCCTGTATATGTATTCAGGAGCTGTGTGTGTGTGTGTGTGTGTGTGTGTTTGTTTGTATTACTATACTTGCAAGGACCAAGTATAGTAGAATTTGAAGAAAAATACATCGTGAGGACCGTTTTCCTGGTCCTCACAAGACAAATGGTTGTTTTGTAGTTAAAAAAACATTTCTAGAGATACGTTAACAATTAGAAACACATTCAGGTTAGGATTAGACATTTAGAGGTTTAGGTTTAGGGATTGGAATTAGAGTTAAACATGATTTATACTTAGTTGCACGCCAGTGTCATGCACCGAAAAATAGCCGATCTATAAGCTCGTCGCCTATAGGCTTGTAGATCTGCTGTTTTTCGGCTTTAGGCTTACGGTTAAAAATGGCAAAATTTATATATTTTTAACTGACATTCATAAAATGGCTGTCCTAAAGCGTTGATGTCCTCACAAGTATAGTAATACAAACCTGTGTGTGTGTGTGTGTGTGTGTGTGTGTGTGTGTGTGTGTGTGTGTGTGTGTGTGTGTGCGTGTGTGTGTGTGTGTGTGTGTGTGAGATGATAAGCTGGGTTCCAGTGCAGCCTCTTCTCTGAGAAGTGCTAACTCAGCGCTAGCTCCTATTCGGAACCTCTCCCTCCGCTGTTTAGCTCCGAGATGAGGTTCCGCTTTCGTAGGCTGCCAGCAGAGTGTGGCGCCGGCGAACGGTGGCCAACAGTACCGACTTTAACCTTAAAAAGTAAAGGTAGTCCTCCCTGCTCTCAGATATGCAGAAAATGTAAGCGACGGGCTGAAACAAGCGCTTAAATGGCTTTTTTTTAGTCAGCTAGTGGCCAGTCAACCCCCGTCCGCAGGTGCTAGTACTTCTCCCGTTTCGGCTGCATGGCTCCAAACGGGGCTAGCTCAGCAAGAAGTAGGCAACTCAGATATTTTACTTAAGTAATAGTATCAATACCACAATATAAAAATACTCTGTTACAAGTAAAAGGCCTGAGTTCAAATGTTACTTGAGTAAAAGTACAGAAGTATTGGCATCAAAATATACTTACAGTACCAAAAGTAAATGTATAAAATGTTTGAAAATAGCAGATCTACAAGATCACAACGCGACGCGTTGTGATCTAGTAGATCGAGTATTCTCACATAGCCTATGTATAAAATAGGGCTAAAGTGGTTAAAGGTAAGGTAAGTGATATTTTTTGGTCAAAACAAAAGGTTTTTTGTTAAAAGGCACTGTAAAAAGCACTATATTCTGATAGTAATCATTGCTATAGAGTGTTTGTTCAGTAACAGGAGTCTCCCCGTCAGCTCTTTAATAAACAGAAAATACATTTTCAGGTACGTAGGTGATCCAGTGTTCCAGTTCCAATGTTGTCTGCTCATTTATTTGTGTCATCACTTCCATTTTAACTTCTTTAATCTGTATCCTGACTGAGATAAAATATGCAATTTTCTGTTTAATAAAGAGCTGGAGAGACATGGAGACTCCTGTTACTGAACAAACACTGTATAGCAATGAGTACTATCAGAATATAAAGCTATTTAACACTTATTTTCACCAAAGAAAATCACTTACCCTATCTTTAATGTATGTTTTATAATATCATATTTTAAATCTGCAAAGTAACTAGTAACTAACATTTTCAAATAATTGCAGTGGAGTACAATATTTGCCTGTGATATAGTGGAGTAGAAGTAAAGTACTGAAACTGGAAATACTCCAGTAAAGTAAGAATACCTCAAAATTGTAATTGAGTACAGTACTTGAGTAAATGTACTCAGTTACTTTACACCACTGCTGTGCACCCCTAGGTGTGTGGGTCACGGCTGCAGTGGGAAGCACTGTGCACCCCTGGGTGGGGGTCACGGCTGCAGTGGGATGCAGTGTAGAGACTGTGCACTGTGCACCCCAGGGTGGGGTGGGGGTGGGTGAGGCTCGGCTACGGTGGGAAGATGAGGCTGAAGATGGATGTTGCCAGTCAAGGAGGAGGTAAACTCAAATCAATGGACGTCCAGATAGATGTGAGTGGGAGGGCAAACGAGTGTGTTTGCCTGATGTCTGCACTCATCTAACCGCTGGTTGTAATAATACTATTATGTGACCACAAACACACGCGTGTTCACTCTGCGTGTCGCTGAGCATGTACAGTATGAACGCTATGAGGAGAACTGTGCGTCGCTGACTGTGTACTTTACATTATTGACTGCATATTGACACGGTGTCACTAAACTACACCAACCATAGCATCCCTATTCTGGGGCTGAGCATTCAGCAAAAAAATAGCCAATCTGCAAGCTCACAACGCATCAAAATGTGATGCGTTGAACTTGAAGGCTTGTAGATCGGCTATTTTTGGGTGTAGAGGGAAAAAGGAAGGGGGGGCCCTAGTCTAGACCTCTGTGGGACTCCTGCCAATGAAGTATACTAGGGGTTGATGTAACAAACCTTGATTGGCGAAAAACAAAAAAGGGCCTTGTAGGCAAGACCGTGTTCCCTGGAAGAAAGCCGACATCCTGATCACACAAGAGCCACTTGCCAAGTAAAACTTCGTTTTTTTTTGGTGTCATCACGCCTTTGCTATCATGTCCCGTCTCACCCCGCCCTTTTTATATGTGTTCTCAGGGACGCAGCATTCCTTGTGAAAAAGCCAAGAACAGCTTTAGCGTTAGCTAATTAGCACCTGTACCTCTTGTGCGTCATATGCCTGAGAAAGAGAGAGAGAGAGAAAGAGAGAGAAAGAGAGAGAGATAGAGAGAGAGAGACAGAGAGAGAGAGAGAGAGGGTTGGCAGAGAGAGAGAGAGTGTGATGGTGTGAGCGAGCTGTGAGTGTGCTGCTATGGAAATGAATGTTTTAATTATGGATGAATACATTACGGGATCAGGGCGAAGGGTTTGTCCTTTCTGTACATGGTGTGTTTGGTGATGGTTCATCGCGTGTGTGTGCGCGCGCATGTTTGGGTGCAGCTTTAAAGGTTTAAATGGGCTTGCACATGGGCCGCCACTGAAAGTGGTGACAGAGCAACAAGGGCAACTACCAGAGGGGACTGCGATGTACCATTCAGCAGTGGTGGAAAAAGTACTCAAATGTTTTACTTACGTAAGAGTAGTGTATATTCGTCTGTCATTAAATGTTTCGATGAATTGAGTACAATTAAGGGACCCCAATGGAAACCAGCCATAGTGCTTTGTTGGGGTTAAAATCCACTTAACAGACCTTGTATTGAACTGTACTTCCCTGTGCTTGTCTTTGCAAACTGTTAATAAAGTATTCAAATCAATCAATCAATAGGATTAGGATCAGGTTATAGGATTAGGCATTTAGAGCTTATTTCCGGTATGTGACACCGGTGTGCAAACTAAGTAAAACTCGGGCTTAAAGGGATAGTTCACCCCAGTTATCGATTAGTCAACCCATGGAGACTTGAATAAATGGATATATTTTTTGTTTTTGTTGCATTCCTAAGCCAATAATGTGGTGACCGGCAGCGGTTATTGGCTTAGGAATGCGACAAAAACGAAAAAAATATCCATGAATTCAAGTCTCCATGGGGCGACTAATCGAAAGAGAAAAAGGTCATAATGAGGGTGAAACTATTCCTTCAAGGGTAAAGGTCCTTACACACCAGGGCGAATTCTTCATGCGAATAAATACGTTTTTTTTAAAAACCTTATAAAGTCAATGCAAGCGTCCACATCAGTTTTGCGAAGCGAAAAAGCGTCTTTTAATTATTCGGAACGAGTCCGAATTTTGCGTATATTCGCATATTCGCCGGTGTGTAAGGACCTTAAGGGTTAAAATGGTGTAGAAAAAAAAACTCCTAAAAAGTCCCCAAAAATGTATACCCTCACAAGTATACAAATACCAAGGTGTGTGTGTGGGTGTGTGTGCGTGCATGCAGGGTGTAGGCCTACATGTGAAGTACATCTACTATTTGTCTCTCGCTGTGTTCCCAGAGGTCCACTACTGAAACACCTCACCCAGGGGGGAGGGGGGGGGGGGGGGTAGTGGTGGGGGGTTATAGACTAAAGAATCCCATGTTTTTACCATCAACCCCACAGGACCACAGCTCTCACATTAATGGGTGGCATCCATCTCCTCTGGGGGGGTTTAGTGAAACAGGAGGGGGGGGGAGAGGAAGAGAGATGTTTCATAGAGGAGGACAGGGCGGGACTGGAATGGAAGTGACTGAGAGAGAGAGAGAGAGAGAGAGAGAGAGAGAGAGAGTGGAGGATGGAGGACAACAATTAGGATGTGATAGAGGAGACTGATGAGATGGTGAGGGGGAGAGAGAGAGAGTGGTATATACAATACTAGTAGCAGAGAGAGAGGGAGTGACAAACAGACAGAACAGACGTTCATGAAAGTCCTTGCAGGCTTGTTTCCAATGAGGGCCTGTGAGGGGCCTGTGAGCAATTAGGGGTTAAGAGTCTTGCTCAGGGACAAATTTCATTTCATCGACACATATGCTGGCGTGGCCTGGATCGTACCTGGGGCAACCAGGGCCTCTGGCTCCCTAGGTGGGCTCACATAACCACTCAGCTATGGTCGCCTCTCTCTCTCTCTCTCTCCCTCTCTCTCTCTCTCTCTCTCTCTCTCTCTCTCTCTCTCTCTCTCTCTCCTCTCTCATCTCTCTCTTCTCTCTCTCATCTCTCTCTTCTCTTCTCTCTCTCTCTCTTCTCTCTCTCATCAGATAGTGACACACCGCTGTCGACAGGCTGACCTCTGAACTTCACTCCTGTGTGTGTGGGGTGTGTGTGTGTGTGTGTGAGAGAGTGCGTGAAAAATAGTCTCCCAAGAGATGGTGGCTGTAAGATAAGAGCCCAGGGGTTTGTCCTACAGTCATCTCAGTGGGTGACAGCTATCTGTCACTGTCACTGCTCTCTGTGTGTGTGTGTGTGTGTGTGTGTGTGTGTGTGTGTGTGTGTGTGTGTGTGTGTGTGTGTGTGTGTGTGTGTGTGTGTGTGTGTGTGGGGGGGGGGGGGGGGGGGGGTGGGGGGGGGGGAGCTGTCAAGGTCAGCTATATGGAACAGTGACCCTAATGCAGTCGTGGAAAAGG
>NC_137621.1:12816257-12821257 GCF_963280865.1 Gymnoscopelus braueri
GAACAAAGCACAACTGCACATAGCTGTGGAGAGAAGAGTGGCCTTCCTCCTCAATAAGACATCTGTCACACAGAGAGGAAACCTCGTCTTGGTACAGTGTGTGACTGATTGTAATTTAATGACCATAAATTGAACAAGGCAATGTCTTGTTCTCTAATGCACCTTAGAACTCATCCTCATCCTATTTCTAACCCAGCTCTTGCTCTGCAGAGTACTTTAATTTTCTCCATATTATGGTCAACTCTCATCTAACCAACTGGACCGTAGCTGAATGGAAAGAGAGACTGTCTGGTGAATCAGAACGCTCCCGGGCCTGACCAGTCTGTGTGTGGAAGTGTCTCTGAGCAAGAAACTTAATCACTTCATCGGGAACGCATCTGTGTCATTTTAAGATTTCTTTGGCTATTCAAAAATGTATCTGCTATTTTTTTTTTTATCGTGGAAAATGTGTGAAAATCTTTGAATATATATATATTTTTCAAATATTTTTTTAAAGCAAACATTTTTAACTCCGATCTGTGCCTCTAGGTGGTCCCTGGAACAACATATTTGAAATGGGGGGCATGCGGCCAAATAAATATCATTTTGGGGGTCCTTGACATGGAAAGGTTGGAGCGCCACTGATATACCAACATACTGTTAGGATTTAGAAAACATTTTTGGATATGTATGCCGCGGACCCCCATCTCAAAATGTTTCATTCCAGGGACCCCCTCCAGAAGCAAAGATTTGATTTACAAATGTTCGCTTTAAAAACGATATATATTTTCATTTTCAAGATTTGCACACATTTTCAAGATTTTTCAAAATTAGCAGATCTCTACAAGCTCATAGCTGAGCTTGTAGATCTGCTATTTTTGAATAGCCAGAGAAAACTAAAATGACACAGATGCGTTCCCGGATTGAATGGGTTAATCACTCCCACCACCACCTTTTGGGGGTCTATTTCATTCCATTCCCTGTAAAAATCGAGTTGGCAAATCATTTATCATAATTCATGCTTACATGAATGAAATGAGACAGAGCCGTGACGCCAAATATGCTTAAATATTTATGCTCAATATGTTTATGCTCAATAAATACATTTATTCAATCCAAGAGTTGTCTGACTGAGCAGTTATTGTGACAAAGTTTTTTCCTTGAAAATAGCCGATCGACAAGCTTGTAGATCGGCTATTTTCCTGCGAAAGCCTTCTCCACAATATGGATGCTGGGGTTTAAGTGGTTAAGGATGGATAAATGCGGAGGACACATTTTCGTGCATGTGTGACTGTAGTGTACAGTGACATGATGCCTGACGAAGGTCCAAGCGGCCGAAACGTTGCAATAAAAACCTCTTTATAAGTGAAGACAGTGTGCGGGACTCTCTCTTCCATATTCAACTTTCATACTCCGACGCACCTGTCCGTTTGTAGGTGTGCATAAGGACATTTCCTAATAGTGTACAGTGACAAAAACTATACCCAAAGGAGTGGGAACTATAAATTATAGTTATATATAGATTCGAGGAATGTGAGCATTTTCCCTGCCGGCTGCGTAATCCCATATCTGCAAATATCTGGAGAAATTAATCCTGGAAGGGAGGGGGGGGGGGGGGGGGGGCGTTATATTTAACCTGCAGCTGATCAAAGGATGCAAAAATTCCTTCTGCTCACCAATGGTCCGGATACAAAGATATTTTTGGGGTCCAGTTGTACACTCTCAGATTTTAAATTAAAACTCAGGATTTTTACAGTGCACAGTCTTATAGTTCCATGGTATTTAAAATTTCAAAGACTTAATGTCATTTGAGGCGACCCTAATCCTGTAATACATTATTGTGTGTATAATGCCACTTGTACAGCTTTCTAATGAATGTGTCTTATACCCCAAGTAAATCCCACTTCCTGCCATGAAGTGATCATTAAGCGTTTAAATGTAATGACTGGGACAAGTCAAATCAGAGGTTGATAAGCCATAACAATCATTATGCCGTTGCTGTCGGGCAGAAACCTCTTATCTCCATATTCTATCTTTTTGCGTGTCGTAAATTAAAGCCCTATTGATCATACTACAGCGTCACACAAAAGCATCAAAAGTAGTGATCTACAAGCTCAGATCTGCTACTTTTGCTGCTTTTGAATTTGAATCCTGAAAAGTAACACTTTTGGACATATGAGGTTTCCACCCGACAGAGACGATGGGCTGTTTGTGTGAATCAATGAATGTAATCTGTGCTACAGCTCTGTTGTCGCTGTGTGTGTGTGTGTGTGTGTGTGTGTGTGTGTGTGTTTATCTCCTACTACACACATGTACGTGCACTTTACTCACACATCTACACATGTCTTCACATCTCCCCACCCACACACACACACACACACGCACCACGCACACACACACACACACACACACACACACACACACACACACACACACACACAAACATATCTACACTGCACACATTTACTCTACACAGTGAAGAAGAATCTAGTCATGAGAATCTGTCATGCATGAAAGTATGACAATAATGTCTCTCTATCCTCAGCTCTTCACTGCATGTTGAGACCAAGAAAAAGACGTACAGACGGCGAAATAGATGTAATGTACACACGTGTACATTACACACCAGTGTGTGTGTGTGTGTGTGTGTGTGTGTGTGTGTGTGTGTGTGTGTGTGTGTGTGTGTGTGTGTGTGTGTGTGTGTGTGTTAGGGCTGTCACACTTTCAAATTTAAGTTGACGATTAAAATTGTCACACAAATAATTGCGATTAACGATTTAATCGTGTTTTTGACATTGAACATTGGAACATGTTCAACAAAAACTCAATTTATGTTTGCCTTTTAAGCTTCATAATCAAAAATTGCACATGGCAGATGTGATATGACAAATGACTTAAATATTCAAAGCAATTACTGACATATTTAATAACTTTCAAAATAGTAGAAATAGCAGATCTACAAGCTTACAATGCGTCACACGCGTCACTTTGAGAAGCGTTGTGAGCTTGTAGATCAGCTATTTCTGCTATACAAGTGCACGCATGCACAAATCTGATGCCATAGTCGTGCCATGGATATCTCAGCAGTGGCAGTTTTTGCTAAACGGAATGAATTGTGTGCAGCTGTCTGATGACAGCATGTGGTGTCTAAACGTGCACACGCACGCACGCACACACACACACACACACACACACACACACACACACACACACACACACACACACACACACACTCTGTGTGTGGAAGTGTCTCTGAGCAAGAAACTTAATCACTTCATCGGGAACGCATCTGTGTCATTTTAAGATTTCTTTGGCTATTCAAAAATGTATCTGCTATTTTTTTTTTTATCGTGGAAAATGTGTGAAAATCTTTGAATATATATATGTCACAGGGAAAATGGCATTCCAGGGAAATTGACAGGGGAGCGCTTGTTTTATAGGCACGGGGCGGTGCTGCGAGGCGGGGCTTTGATGCGAGGACGACGACCACAACAACAACATACTAACCAGGAAGCTACGCTAGGGGAACGGTGAAAATAAAATGGATAATATGAGAGAAATACTCAAGTAAAGTACGAATACCTCAAAATTGTACTTGAGTAAATCTACTTTGTTACTTTGCACCACTAGTACAAGCCTCAGTGGCGCACTTCGATAATCATTGGACTCCCCACCCACTACCACTGGGAGCCGGGGTTTGACTCCAGCTTGGGACATTACTTTTTCAAACAACCGCGGACTACTTTTTTTTCGCTGATAAAGTATAGTTTTGGACCATGACGGAAGGCGCTCCGACTTAGCAGACCTTGAGGCCGAGGAGTCGCGCCCGAGCGCCTCCAGGCGCGAGTGCCCGCGACGACCGGCCGATGGTCTGCTAGTCGACTTAAGCGCCGTCCGAGTTATGTACCGATAGGCACAGAATCGTAAATGATGTTGTGTGGGGACTGCGTTTGCCCCAAGTGCCACTCACTGCACTAACATAGCCCGCCAGGCCCGCCCCCTGGAGTGTGTGTGTGTGTGTGTGTGTGTGTGTGTGTGTGTGTGTGTGTGTGTGTGTGTGTGTGTGTGTGTGTGTGTGTACACGCGCGCGTGTGCGCATGCGTGTGTACGTGCTGGTTTGTGCATGCGTGCGTGTGTGGTGTGGGGCTCATGTCTGGCTTGCATTGCCCTCTAGCGTTGATTCTACAGAATTGCATGAGGGGCATGAAAACAAGCGTACCCCTTTCAATTTCCCTGGAATGCCATTTTCCCTGTAACATATATATTTTTCAAATATTTTTTTAAAGCAAACATTTTTAACTCCGATCTGTGCCTCTAGGTGGTCCCTGGAACAACATATTTGAAATGGGGGGCATGCGGCCAAATAAATATCATTTTGGGGGTCCTTGACATGGAAAGGTTGGAGCGCCACTGATATACCAACATACTGTTAGGATTTAGAAAACATTTTTGGATATGTATGCCGCGGACCCCCATCTCAAAATGTTTCATTCCAGGGACCCCCTCCAGAAGCAAAGATTTGATTTACAAATGTTCGCTTTAAAAACGATATATATTTTCATTTTCAAGATTTGCACACATTTTCAAGATTTTTCAAAATTAGCAGATCTCTACAAGCTCATAGCTGAGCTTGTAGATCTGCTATTTTTGAATAGCCAGAGAAAACTAAAATGACACAGATGCGTTCCCGGATTGAATGGGTTAATCACTCCCACCACCACCTTTTGGGGGTCTATTTCATTCCATTCCCTGTAAAAATCGAGTTGGCAAATCATTTATCATAATTCATGCTTACATGAATGAAATGAGACAGAGCCGTGACGCCAAATATGCTTAAATATTTATGCTCAATATGTTTATGCTCAATAAATACATTTATTCAATCCAAGAGTTGTCTGACTGAGCAGTTATTGTGACAAAGTTTTTTCCTTGAAAATAGCCGATCGACAAGCTTGTAGATCGGCTATTTTCCTGCGAAAGCCTTCTCCACAATATGGATGCTGGGGTTTAAGTGGTTAAGG
>NC_137621.1:12826257-12868757 GCF_963280865.1 Gymnoscopelus braueri
ACAGTAATGTGTTGTTCTAAAAACATGTTCTTGTTTTTTTTCCTGAAAAATGAATATTTTGGACATAGCTGGTTTCTGCCCGACAGCAGAGACATGATATATTTGCCATGAACCAAGTCCAGGGAAGGCCCTCATACAGGTTTCACATGCATATAGCTGATGACCAGGGAGGGCAGTGTAGTCGTGTAAACAACTAGCGTGTGAAAGATGAAACGTTCGCATTCCTAGCGTTGCTCAGAAATGACAAGTAAAACAAAACAAAGCTGATGGTCACTTGTAGACCTAACTAACCCTATAGTAGAAAATAGCAGATCTACAAGCTGACAAAGCGAGGCGCTGCGACGCATTGCGATGTGGTGTCAGCTTGTAGATCTGTGCGACACCGGCGCAGTGGTAAAAGTACCTGCCCACCACCACAGAGGAGGCTGGGGGTTCAAATCCACTGCGGTGCATCCGGCTTTGTCGAGCGTCTATATAGGAACACGATTGGCCCGTGTTCGGGGAAGGGAAGCCGGGGTGATATTTGTCACTGCAGGTACTCCTACAGGCTGGTAGCAGCACCTGTCAGCAGGAAGTGTTGGGCGGGAGGAGTAGGACGGAGGCTCTTCTACGTCCTACCGGTGGAGGCTCCTCGCTGGCAGGTGAGCCAGTAGGATACAACAGCAGTGAAAACACATATTAATTGGCACAATTACACACAATGAATATAGGCATAACGACTAAATTAGGGAGAAAAAGGGCTAATAAGCACACACACAAAAAAAGAGGAAATACTTAAAGAGGTGGTGCCATGGTTTTGCACTTTTTCAGTTTTTCATGTGTCTATGAGGTTGATAGAACTTCATTAAGCCCCCTGGTGGTGTTTTTATGGTGTTTTATGTCTTTGCCTCTACCTGGAGGCTGAAACCTTGAGGGTCAAACGTGCCAATAGAAAAACAGCCCTTTAGTGACATAGTAAAATTACCCTCCCCCTCATTATCATAACACAACAGGTGTGGGCATGAGGAGGAGGAGGGACTAGGACAGGTGGGTGGTGCTAAGGTGGTGGAGGAGGTGCTAAGGTGAGAACCAGGTATACTTAATGAACTGGAGGCGTGTCCACATAAAAACATAATTTTAACAATTTCTGTACACTTTAAATAAATCTTCCTCCTAGTATAACCATAATACCTGATGATGGAAAAAAATCACGGAAAATCACGGCACCCCGTCTTCAAGTAAAGTACAAATACCTCAAAATTGTAAAGTACAGTACTTAAGTAAATGTAATAGTTACTTTCCACCACTGCACTTACCCTACCTTTAAGTGCTACAGTGCTGACCCGGGTCTCTGGGGCAACAGAATAAAGGCCCTGACACAATGCACCCATTGTTTAGTGCACGGCTGAAGCCACATGCAGGGGTCAATTGTAAGTCACTGGTTTCTTTCAAAAATAGCCTGAAAAACCATCCATCAGGAGACCACAAGGGGAGGCAAATGCAATTTCCCATAGAAAGGAGGTGTCATTCACTGCTCACGTTTTTTCCTTTTTATTCTTTGTTTTGTATTTGTTGACGACATGTATTATTGTGTCATTCTTTATGCTATTATATGTTGATGAATTGGATACAATCCCAGTCCCCAGGACTTATTTGTGTTATCCTTTTAGCCTTAATGTCTGACTGTAGCTCGTGCTGTTTACATTTCTGACTAATAAAGTATTCAATCAATCAATCAATCAATCAAATTGGGTGCGTCAAAACCTGATGTGTCTTTTAGAACTCGGTTCAAATTGTGGAGTGTCGACGAGTGGAACAGTCCTTCCAAAATTTGTTGGAGGAGCAACGTAGAATGGTAAACTGTTTTTTTTCCCCTTCCAAACTTTGTATTGCAGTGAGTGTATGTATTTTGGTTTTCACACGTTTGACGGCTGAAAACAAGTCCATTTTCAAATTAAACAGTAGATGGAAACAGGCGGCCTTGTGTGACCAACGTCTGTGTGTGCTTACTGGACCAAAGCTTGACTTGAATTCTGACAGAATAAAAAAAATCGGACTTCTCTGACTCTGAACACCAGTATACAGTAAAAGTTTTTTTACATGTGCGTGAAGAGGACTACAAGGCACAGCAGATTTGTGTATAGTCAGTTTAACGACCACACAAGGGACAAGTCTTACAAGCAGTGGCGAGTCAATCCACAAAAGGACAAACAGTGAGTCCAAAGGAGCAGAGGCACCAGATTCAAAGTGACCGCTACAAAACACACTATAGAAACTGGTAGGCAGAACCAAAACTGAGACAGAACTTTGACATGTTTTTATGTTGTTTTCATAAATTAGTGCCCTATTTCTATTAGCTATTTGTTTAATTGAATTGAGTGTGTAAACAGCCGACCCCAGTACGCAGGCGGTTTAGCAGGGTCCTTTGCCGGCGATCCAGTGGTCGATCTTCTCCTTTGACGTTGTCTCCCAGGCCCCAAACATGCGTTTGTGGACAGAGATAGAACTGAGCATCTCTTGTGCCGCCTTACGGTATGAGTGACGGGACTTGAGTCTGTGTGGAGGCTGTCCAAACGCTGTCGTAGTGGTCTCATGGAGTCAGGATATATCATTCGTGTTCATCCTCACTTGAACTGGAAGTTCAACTTGGTCTGCCATTTTTACAGTCATTTCCAGGTGTCTTATTGTTGTTGTCCCAAGAGCGATGAACGAGGATTAGGCGTCATTACTGAGGAGCTGTAAACAAGGAAACAGAAGTGTATCCTTCCAGGAAGACTTTCCAAGCTGAACAGCATGGCGGTAATGACTCAGCCACTACAGCTGGCAATACGTTACGTTTAGCGCGCGACTGTGCGTGTATCCTCTTCCCCTTGTATCGTTTCCTCTAAGACTGAGACGCAAGGAAAGGACACAAGTGAGGGAAACAAGAATTACTAGATGTCTAGATCTGGGCTGCAGCCAGCAGAGTGAAATAGAGAGACAGAGACAGAAAGAGACAGACCGTGACCAAACTACAGATGAGAAACTTCTGAAAATGTAATTTCAAATGAAAGCTGGGAGACGGGAAGTACATTATGTGTTCAGAGAGTATAGTAGCTTTACTATATTCACCGTCTTGAAGGTAGCATCTTTTGTTTTGCTTGCAAAGGGAGAGACAGAGCTCTTCACAAGAGAGAACCTTATAGTACTTAAATGGAAAATTGATAACATAGCCTTTCTGTGTAATCTGTGGAATGACATTCTTCTGTCATTTCATAGTGATTTGATAGTGTTTTTGTTTTATTTGAACTGTCATGGATGTTGTTAGTCATCCAGTTCAAATCGTTTTTAATTTTATGACCCGATTATTTTGCGCCATCGCTGTGTGTAATTTAATTCTGCAGGGGGGGGGGGGGGGCGGGGCGTTGCTGTTGACCGTAGGTAGCCCCAGGACCTCAAGTAGTTTTAAGGCACCCCTGGATATATTTGGTACGTTTGATTCATACTCATGAGAATAGAACTGAGCATCTCTTGTGCCGCCTTACGGTATGAGTTCAATGAATTCAATGAATTCAGGGAATTAATTAATTCCCAGAAGAAGACCTTGCGTGTGGTCGAAGCGTTGGTTTCCAAATAAATCCTACATTGTGTGTGCGGCCTTTTTATTTATTCTCATATTTACTTACCAAGGTTAGCAGCACCTCACCAATACTGGTGTGCGCCCTCCTCCCTTGTGTTTGATGATTCATACTCAAATAACATGCATGTACTGTAAGGGTTTCATATGAATAAAACTGCACTTTGACACGTCGCTGCACTTTGACACGTCACTGCACTTTGACATTACATCACAGTCATTTAGCAGACGTTTTTATCCAAAGCGACTTACAATAAGTGCATTCAACATAGGAACGAAACTACTAATCACCAGAAGTCTTAAGTGCATTCTCTTCTAAAACAAGCAACTAAGAGTATACCTAGTAAAAGTGCAATATATCAGCTACCTACTTTCTTAAACAGATGAGACAAATAGGAAAATCAAATGAGCAAGAGCTAAAACAAATAAGTGTATCGAATAAACAAGATCCAATAAAACAATAAAACAAGAGTTTGTACAACTAGTTAACAACAAGCAGGCAAGGCGAAGAGGAAGGGTAGTGTTTTCTGAAGAGGTGGGTTTTCAGCCTGCGGCGAAAGATGGGCAGTGACTCTGCTGTCCTGACATCAGTGGGGAGTTCATTCCACCACTGTGGGGCCAGAACAGAAAAAAGCCCTGACCGTGTAGATCGGCCAGAAGGACCACTGAGCGACGAGGCAACCAGTCGCCCCGTGGCGGCAGACCGAAGTGGTCGGGGCAGGGGTGTAAGCATCGACCATAGCCCGGAGGTAAGAAGGAGCTGTTCCTTTCACCGCCCTATAGGCTAGCACCAGGGTTTTAAACTGGACGCAAGCCGCTACGGGGAGCTTGTAGACATGTCACTGCACTTTGACATGTCACTGCACTTCGACACGTCACTGTACTTCGACACGTCACTGCACTACATATCACTGCACTTTGACATGTCACCGCACTTTGACAACATCTATAAAATATCGCTTTTGGGTGGAAACCTTCTTTGTCCATACCATTCCTTTTATATTATTATGTTTACAACCTTTAAAAACAGTGAAAATGTATTATCTACAAGCTCACAACACTTTGCATTGCGACGTAACATTTATTTATGAAAAAAAAAACATTAAAAAGTTGAAATATGGAGATCCAAGGTTTCTGCCTGACAGCAACAATAATGATGTCACTGCACTTTGACAATGTCCACACTCCACTGTGACAATGTTGTGTGGCAGTACAGTAGTTTGTAACCATCTGGATAAATATATCTTTGTTGAGGCTCCAGTAGCTTAGAAGCTAAAGCCTGATTTCTACTTGGTGGATCTGAAATAGCAGATCTACAAGCTCACAGATCAGCAGGCTTGTAGATATTTTTGGTGCACAACACCGGCGCGCAACAAATTATAAATCAGGCATAAGTGTGCGTTTCTGTGTGTGTGTGTGTGTGTGTGTGTGTGTGTGTGTGTGTGTGTGTGTGTGTGTGTGTGTGTGTGTGTGTGTGTGTGTGTATGGGGGGGGGGGGGGGGTCCTGAGATGCTCTCTGTCCCCACTGTAGCCTAGCAACAACAACACTGCTCTTTTTGCTCTGCAGTGAGTGCGGTACATGAGTGTCAGGAACACTACGCCACCAAGAGGACACATGAGGTACTACAGAAAACCAGAGAGAGAGAGAGACAGAGAGAGAGAGAGAGAGATGAGAGTAAGTAAAAAAAAAAGAAGAACATTCCCTTGTTTCTTAACATGAAAAACTATTCTCAAACACATTTACAATTTCCTTCACGCTGGCTTACGTACGCACACACACACACACACACACACACACACACACACACACACACACACACACACACACACACACACACACACACACACACACACACACAGTATGTCATTATGTGCACACAAATATGAACACACACTCCACATTTGAAGACATCCCGTTGCCATGACGATGTGTGAGGAGGAGGAGGAGGAGGAGGAGAGCGAGGTGTTTGCGGAGAGCCCGGTCTGAGTGCAGTTGAGTTCACTCACTGCTCTCCCTCTGTCTGTCATTGGGAGCGGACCCACATAGAGGCGTAATGCTAATCCACTCTCTGTCTTTCTCCGCAAGACTCCTTGATTGCCATGTGGCCCACTTCCATCCTATATAGGGGGGTGTGGGGGGGAATTAACGGAGGGGAGCCATTAGCGCTCTGTGTGTGTGTGTGTGCGGGGTTGGAAAGTAACTAGGTACATGTACTCAAGTACTGTACTTAACCAATTTAAACCCCGAATGGTTTGAGCGGAGTCCCACAGGGTTCTGTTTTCTGTTATTGTGGGGAAAGCTTGCGCCGAAAACATCCGATCGACAAGCTCACAACGCGAGAGCTGAAAATAGCCGATCGACAAGCTCACAACGTTATGAGTGCAGTAACACATAAATAAACATATTGAAACTTTTTTTCCTAGGTATTTAAAGTTGAAAACATTGTATTCAAAGCTAACTTTAACGAGCAAACGAGTAAATAAAATACACACATACAGTGAACTTCATTCAAACAAGCTCATCACATCATATCGCGACACTAGTAGAATTGCTATTTGTGGCCATTTTCCAAAATGTATGAAAACGTTTAGGCCTATAATGATGACATGCCCAAAAAAAGGATGGAAATGGTAAAAAAAAATCTGCACATATCGGCTGCATAATTGCCGATCTTGATGACATAAAAAAAGTCATAATCAGTGGGCTCTGATATGCAAACGCCATAATGTTACTTTAATGGCCCTGTTATTGTCTGCTTTATGCCCCCTGGTGTCTAATGGCCGATCATCACTATGGTTACATCACATCACAATGAGACAATGTTACAGTCTTAACCCATTACGACCTGAGGCCGATTATAAAAAATCCTAACAGTTTTCTGAAAAATGTATGTTGCTATAATATCAGTGGTGCTCAAACTTCTTCATGTCAAGGACCCCCAAAATAATACGAATTTGGCCGCCGACCCCATCGCTAAAAATCTTGTTCCAGGAACCCCCAGAAGCAAAGATTTTAGTTAAAAATGTTCACTAAAAAAATAAATAGTAGATCTACAAGCTCATAGTGCGGCACGAAGTGACGCGCTATGAGCTTGTATATCTGCTATTTTTTAATAGCCAAAGTATAAAATTATCGTAAAAGTGGTTAAAATATAGCTAAAATCTAAAATTACAAATGACTTCCCCAGTTTTAATGGGTTAAAACCATGGAGATTAAATCATTCAGTTATTCATGGAGACATTATGCCCTGCCATCTCTTTGACTCCCAGTGAAATGTGAGCTTGTCTTAATGTCTAAAGAGTCCTTCACAGGTCCGGTGTACCTGCGGGGCATTGGAAGGTATGTATGGGAAATTAATAGGCCATGATTATTCTCATACAGGCTACATGAAACTTAACCCTATATTCATATTTGACCGGGGTCCCCCATGGCTCTATATTTGGTCCGCTCCTTTTCCCCCTCAACACCAAATGTATCTGCCGATCATCATAGCCAATCTACAAAGTTGCGATGCATTGTGAGCTGCCTTGCATAGGTCTGCTATTTTCACCAAATGTTCGCCCCCAGATTAGGGGGACATGTGGTTAAATTATATGGAGAAGCAGAAACAACCTCATCTGATGAAAGGATGTTTTAACGCAGTAAAAAGTAAATTATACGAACTAGACCATACCCATCGGGGAATATGAGCACCCAAAGTATGATTTTGGGGACGCACACGCTTGTTTCACGCACATGATTTGGCAACCCGGGCGCCAGCGACCACAAACGTGCATGCGCACGTACGTGGCTGCGCGTGCATGCGCACGTACGTGGCCGCGCACGTACGTGGCCGCGCATGCATGCGCACTTGGCCACGCATGCGCAGTAACGTCGAAAACTCCGGCCGTAGAGTTAAACGGAGGTTCTGAAAAAGGCTATTAAACGGCTCGAATTTGGGTTGAGTTCCGTGCACATGCTGATGGTCAATGGCCGTGTGCAAATACAAATCAATTGCTCCAGGCACTGAGGAGAACCGGTCAGAAGAGATTTTGTGGCACAGATAATGTAATAGAAATATTATATTCCATTCAGGTGAAGTTTTAGATCATTTATTTGGAAGATTTCATCAGAGCAAACAGCATACACAGATCCGTAGAGCCAGGCCTCCTGGCCTGACCAACCGCCCCTCGGGGCACAAGCCTCTCAAACCTCCTCTACCACAGTTCTTTATACTCCACATTGTACCAAAGAGGCTCTTCTAAATGGTCTTATAAGGTATGGACTAAAGATCAGAGCGACACATACACAGTTACACAAATACACATAGCTGACACAGTGAGAATAGCACGAAGGATTCAGATCAGCTGTTCCATTTACAGCTGTAGGTGAGTTAGATTTAGCACATTCATGTGTAGAGTGGTTGACTAAAGACCCCTGCTGTGAGTTTAAACCTCCTTAGTTCAAATACAGTTAGATAGTACAGAAATGACAGAAGAACAGGTTGGCATTCTAATTTATCCATTACAATACACAGAGCCACAGAGCTTTGTAGAATTATAGGATGATGTTTAATATAATGTTTAGCCAGACTCAGAGTGAGTTGTGCACAAGCACATTAGTTCAGATGTTCAGCATAATAGCGTCTAGACAGCCAGAATGTTTTTAATCAGCCGTGTGCTTTGATTGAACATTTGACCTGTGTAATTATGATAACTAAGGATGTTTTTAGTCCAACTGACGTACTGCAGTAAACTGATTTAAATTAGTGCTGCTGTTGGTAACGGTTGTGGTTTGAAGCACTATGGATGATGTGGACAGGTGCGGGTTCCCAAGACAGGAACCGTTGCAGAACTCTGTCTTTTGCCCAGAGGGCTGGGCATAAATGTACAGTATAGGTTCTCATCCAGATGTTCTCTAAGATCATCTGACACTCTACACCCGTGGTTCACAAAGGTTTTAGCTCGAGACTCAAAAGAGAAATCTCATGTCTCCCCAGGACCCAAGCTAATTTATGAAATTTCTTTAGATTTCTTTTTCATTTATTCATGAAATTCATGAGTGCAACATACAGTTGTTAGCACCTGACTTGTATAATGCATATATTCTCACACACACACACACACACACACACACACACACACACACACGCACACGCACACGCACACGCACACGCAGTGGTGGTGGAAAATGTACTCACATGTTTTAATTAAGTAAAAGTATATACATGCATAGTGGCAGCAAAGAGACAATGTGACTCCACACCTAACAGTAAACATGTTGTTTGCAGTTAGTTTACAGTGGCACCGTCTCAGATCTCATTGAGTTTGAACGCTGTGTAAGCATTGTTTATAGTTAGATGGTCCTTATGGAGAGAGCACTGTTATTTCGCTGTAGAGTCAAACTGCATGTGCAGCTTAAAATAACGGG
Organism: Gymnoscopelus braueri; assembly: GCF_963280865.1. Taxonomy (NCBI): domain Eukaryota; kingdom Metazoa; phylum Chordata; class Actinopteri; order Myctophiformes; family Myctophidae; genus Gymnoscopelus; species Gymnoscopelus braueri. The sequence goes on from NC_137621.1 coordinate 12,835,263, forward strand.
GGAATCACAGCGTTCAGGTAGAGATCTTTATCACCTCCATCAGCACAAAAGAAAAACCTGCTTCACCCACTTCCATAAGCTCAATTCATAGTCGCCAAAAAACAGTGGTGTAAAGTAACTAAGTACATTTACTCAAGTGCTGTACGTAAGTACAGTTTTTAGGTAATTTTTACTTTACTGTTGTATTTCCAATTTTCAGTACTTTTACTTTTACTCCACTATATTTCAGAGACAAATATTGCACTTTTACTCCACTAAAATCATTTGAAAACTTTAGTTACTAGTTACTTTGTAGATTACAGTAACCACTACAGCCCTATACGTTTCTGCCATTTGAAAATAGCCGATCTACAAGCTCAGTGAGTAGCACCCAGGATTGCAACAAAAAACAAAAAATCCATCAATTCAAGGCTTCATGGGATGTGTAATTGATAGAAAATAAGTAATTTTTGGGGTGAACTAGTCCTTTAAGCTCCATGTAAACAAATACAGGGACACTTACATCTTCACATGTACATTTAATTTAACACGTACCAGTAACGTTATAGCAAATAGAGCTGGTTTTGATTTCCCCCTAGGATCATAAAAGGTCTATCTAAAAATATGAATTCCCCAAACATTACATTGTTGAAACTATGTTTGTCATACTGCTCGTGTAATTTGACCTGGTGCTCAGATACTCAACTGTATCTGAGCACCACACCTTCCAGTCAAGTTTGGCACCTAACTACTCCTATACTTTCACTTAGAAACTCCATTCAAGCTGTAAAAAATCCAGCTTACTGTGGACATGGGTGCTTGTACTTTTCTTTTTGAAATAATTTGTAGTTTTTGAAATATTAAACTTTAAACACCCCAAAAAGTCTATGGGAAAGTCAATGTTATTTGAGCTGAAATGTCTCTCTTCACTCTAGCCCTCTAGCAATCAGTGCAGCTGGTGCTAGCTAATCTCTCAGTCATTGGCTGTCAGGCAGTGGTGCTGCAAAGTAACTAAGTATATTTACTCAAGTACTATACAAGTGCTTACAATGCACAGTTTAATTTTGAGGTCCAGTCCGGTTTGAGATTTACTTTCCATTCCATTTTTGTTACTTCTACTCCAATACAATGACAGCATTTGACAGCTTTAGTTACTTGTTACTTTGCAGATTTTATTATTAATACAAAACCTACAGTGACCACATACAGCCGATCTACGATGTGACGCGTTATGAATTTTACGAAACACTCCGCCTCTCAGACTGCCTGAACAGTCTACCTAAATGCTTTAGATGTGTGCTGGTCTTTTGAATTTTTAACTTTTTCTCGAAACTTTGACATTTAGGCTGTTTTAGCCCCTACCTCTTTAGCTCAAGAGACTTTGCCTTTTGCCAATCCTGCCATAGAAAATAAAAACATTGCTCTCAATGACTTGCTTGGCCTAAAAACAGGTTACACGAAAATTATAAATAAAATACGTTGTGGTTGTGAGTTCAGTCAAAGTAGTATTTCTGCATGAAAACGTTTCAATGTCCTCTGAAGACAGGAGAGAAGTTATAGATAAGAGTCTTCCTCAAGAGGACTGGAGAACTGGTGATTACTCTTCATGGCTGGAAGGAGAAAGAGAGAGGGAGGGAGAGAGGGGGGTGGGAGAGAGAGAGAGAGAGAGAGAGAGAGAGAGAGCGCGCGCTTAACATGGCTTCTATTCTACAACATACTGTACAGTAGAAGTTGTGGGTGTGTCAGTTGTGCTCAAGTACTGTATGGACATGCCTGACGTCACAATACTACTGACGTCGTCTGTGATGTCAGTCGGCTATATATAATGCTTATTCAATCGAGTTACAGTGAAGGAGGAAGCGAAAACATTTTTCCGTCTTAACACAATTAACAAGGAGGCGACAATTACAGAAAGGACGGACGATGAGTCTCACGCGGCAGCTTGGTTTAGTGCTGTGGAAGAACTATGTGCTGCGGAAACGTCAGATCCTGGGGATTGTGTTGGAAGTGGCCCTGCCTTTGCTGTTCTCAGGCATCCTCATGTCTTTGGGTCCAGACGCAGTACATGTTCTGCCACTGCTGCTGGTGCTCAGCTTCAGCTACACCTCGGGCCACATCGTGGAAGCCGTGGTGCAAGAGAAGGAGAATAGGCTCAAGGAGTACATGCGCATGATGGGTCTCAGCAACTGGCTCCACTGGAGCGCCTGGTTCCTCACGTTCCTCCTTGGCCTCTCCATCTCCGTCTTCTTCTTCACTCTGTCCTTGTTCGTTCCTGTTAGGCACATCCATGGTCGCACCATGGCTGTGCTGAGCAACAGTGACCCCACACTGGTGTTTGTCTTCCTGCTGGTCTTTGCTGTAGCCACCATCAACTTCAGCTTCATGATCAGTACCTTCTTCTCACGGGCCCATATAGCAAATAAAGTAGGCCCCTTTATCTACATACTGACCGCCTTGCCTCCACTAATCATGCCCCCTCTGGCGCTGCTGAGCCATGCCCAGCAGACATCTGTCTGCCTGTTTTCCAACGTGGCCATGGCTATGGGGGCCAATATCATATCGATGTTTGAAAGCAAAGGGGTGGGAATCCAGTGGTCCAACCTGTTTGAATCGGTGACCAGGTCACCGATTCAAGAGATCCCCCTGGCCCAGGTCCTGGGGATGCTGCTGCTGGACGCCTTGCTGTACGGCCTGGTGACGTGGTACGTGGAGGCCGTTTTCCCTGGTGAGTACGGAGTACCGCTGCCGTACTACTTCTTCATCCTGCCCTCCTACTGGCGCAGCAGCCCCGGCACGGCTCCGGTCAGCGTGTACGAGGAAGAGGAGGTCCCTGGGAGCGCTGTGAAGGGTGAGTTCATGGAGGAGGAACCGACCGGACTGTTCTCCGGGGTCAAGATCAAACATCTAACCAAGGAATTCAAAGTGGGCAACGAGACGCTGCAGGCTGTACGGGACCTCACGGTAAACATGTTTGAGGGACAGATCACCGTACTGCTGGGTCACAACGGGGCCGGAAAGACAACCCTGCTGTCCATGCTGACCGGTCTGTTCCCGCCCACCAGTGGACGGGCTTACATCAACGGTTATGACATCTGTCACGATATGGCTCTGATCCGCCGCAGCCTGGGTGTCTGTCCTCAACGCAACATCCTGTTTGATAACCTGACAGTCAGCGAGCACCTGCTCTTCTACGCACAACTGAAAGGCTTCCCCAGAGACCAGATCCCGGCCGAAGTGGATCACATCATCGAAATCCTAAACCTCAAGGACAAGCGCCATGCCCGCACAAAGACCCTCTCTGGTGGCATGATGAGAAAGCTGTCGGTTGGCATTGCCCTGACCGGCAGCTCCAAAGTGGTGATGCTGGACGAGCCCACATCGGGCATGGACTCCTCGGCGCGGCGCGCCACCTGGGACTTGCTGCAGGAGAAGAAGCGCGGATGCACCATCGTGATCATCACGCACTTAACGGACGAGGCCGAGCAACAGGGCGACCGCGTGGCCATCATGGCCGGAGGAGAGCTGAAGTGCTGCGGCTCGCCTCTCTTCCTCAATAACAGATATGGACGGGTTACCACATGGTAATTGTGAAGGACGCTCTCTGTAACGTGTCTGAGATCACCCATCTGGTCCACATGCACGTCCCTAACGCCACGCTGGAGAGCAACGTGGGGCGGACATACTACATATTGCCTAAGGAGAGCACCGAGTTGAGCTGTTTGCTGAGCTGGAGGTGACGTTTCCCTCCTTCGCTTCATGGGCAGAAGGCTCAAACAGAGACCTGTGACAGCGGATACGGTGCTGCTTCCAGAGGACAGTGATGTGTGGACTTGGAGGAGGAGAAGGAGAGCAACCTGCAGCGCTTCAAACGTTTAATTGAAAGCACCTTCCCAGGCTTTCTACTGAAGGACGAGCACCAGGGCACGGTGCTCTACCACCTGACTGACAAGGCCGTCACCTGGGCACAGGTGTTTGGGACAATGGAGGCGGCCAAAGAGAAGTACTGTGTTGGAGATGACTGTGTGAGCCAGATATCACTGGAGCAAGTGTTCCAGCACTGCACAGATTAGGGCAGGACGGTAACTAAAAGAAGTGCTCCTCGGATCACAGGTCTCCTCCAGGTAATGTAGTTGTTTTTTTTGTGGGCCAGCAATGTTCGGAATTCGCCAATCAGGATGGAATATGAAAAATTGGACAGATCCGTCTTGATCACCTGAATATAGAGATAATGTGTAACAATTTGCGTGATGTTTGGAATTAATTTGTAGGAGTAATATAAAGAAATTGTTTTGCAAAAATCTGCCTCCTGGTGGCGCTATAATAGGGCAATGTTAAAAGGGTGGCATTTGTTCCTCAACGTCCCGCAATCCCGCAAACTTTAGATGTCAATCTTAGCCAATCAGGATGGAATATGAATTTTTTTTATTATTATTATTATTAATTTAATTTGTATTTCTTCCCCCAAATTTTACCCCACGATTTTGTAACCCATTTTTTCACCCAGTGCCAATTTCCTATGTAATCCTGGGCGCTACTCATGTAAGTTGAATAGATCTGCTATTTTCAAAAGATTTCGATTCATTTTGAAAACTTGAAATGTGACATTTCTGCAAAATTAGCACTTTAACTTGTGCTACTTTAAGTACATTTTGATGCCAATACTTCTGTACTTTTACTTGTAACAGAGTATTTCTACATTGCAGTATTGATACTTTTACTTAAGTAAAATATTTGAGTACTTCTACTTAAGTAAAACATTTGCTCTCTCTCTCTCTGTCTCTCTCTCTCTCTCTCTCTCTCTCTCTCTCTCTCTCTCTCTCTCTCTCTCTCTCTCTCTCTCTCTCTCTCTCTCTCTCTCTCTCTCTCTCTCTCTCTCTCTCTCTCTCTCTCTCTCTCTCTCTCTCTCTCTCTCTCTCTCTCTCTCTCTCTCTCTCTCTCTCTCTCTCTCTCTCTCTCTCTCTCTCTCTCTCTCCAGAAGAGGCAGTACATTTGCAGTAAGGCTAACAGTACAAGGCCATCTGAAATATTCACAACTTCAACTTTCGTTCTAATGTATAATTGAATTGTGTAATACAGCACATATTTAACCTGGCATTTCGAGGGGTGTGTGTTTGTCTTGTAAAAACTTGTTTAATCAAATATTGAGCGTGCACATGGAACCAAATGTACCTTGTATAAGGTTTTATTTTTAACAGTCTGGAGCACACTGTATAAGCTGTAGGCGTCTGGAAAGACTGGAATGAGTCACTTGAATGAATGGTTTTCCCTACCTTGGGCGTACAATACGTGCAGTATAACAATAAAGCTTGTAGATAAATAATAGGGCTAAAGTGGTTAATGTATGTTTAATAATATAATAATGTATATCTGCAAAGTGACTAGTAACTAAAGCTGTCAAATAATTGTCGTGGAGTAAAAGACAGAGGCAAACAATATTTGCCTCTGAGATGTAGTGGAGTAGAAGTAAAAGTATTGAAATTTGGCAATACTCCACTAAAGTAAAAAATACCTCAAAATGTTACTTACTGAGTAAATGTACTTAATTACTTTACACCACTGGTAATGTGACACAGACATAAGCCACGTGTACAGATGTATGTACCGTGTGTGTCCCCCCCCCTCCTCCCCCCCAACGCATCAATTCAACAGACAGCAAGGCCAAAACGTCACCCACGCACTTTTCTTGCTGAATAGTCTGGCAGAGCGCTATTTCAACCCCTGTTTCCTTAACCCTCTAAAACCGGGAACGCACTTTTAAACATTATTTTATACTTTGGAGCTATTCAAAAGATAGCAGATCTACAAGCTCATATAGCGCGGCACCTAGATCTGCTATTTGTTTTTTTCATCGTGGGCAATAATATATATTTTTTACATTTTTCAACTCAAATCTTTGCTTCTGGGGGATTCTACAAATGTCTTCTAAATCCTTACAGTTAAAAAAAATAACAAAAACAACGTTGCTGTATATATCAGTGGTTCTCAAACTTTTTCAGGTCAAGGACCACCCAAAATGATATGTATTTAGCCACGGACCCCCATCTCAAAACGTTTTTTGTTCCGGGACCCCCAGAAGCAAAGATTTGAGTTTAAAGTGTGTAAATACATATATATATATATATATATTCAAAGATTTGCACACATTTTCAAGTTTTTTCCCCCCTCAAAAATAGCAGACCTACAAGCTCATAGCGCGGCACTCGGTGCCGCGCTATGAGCTTGTAGATCTGCTATTTTTTGAATAGCGTACGACATCTAAAAATGACACGTAGCATGCGTCCCCGGATTGAATGGGTTAATAATAATAGACAGACAGAGCTCTTCAGTGAATGCGTGCTGCACTGTACTGGCCCTGACCTTGCCTTCAGAGGCCAACAGGCTGTAACTACTGTAGCAGTCCCATTGAATGGGAGGTCAGAGCTGTCTTTCACCCACGTGAACCCTAGCGTTACTATTCTGGGGGGGTGGGGCGACGAACATTCAGCGAAAAATAGACGATCTACAAGCTCGTAAGCGCTTCGCAAAACACGTTGTGAGCTTGCAGATATAGGGATTTTTTTTTGCCACCAACGAGATTTGGTGTCGAGGGAAAAAAAGGGAGTGGACCTAGTACAGAGCCCTGGGGGACGCCCGTCAACTAAGTATATAGGGTTTAAACTAAAGGAATAGTTCACCCCCAAAATGACATTTTTTCCTATCAATTAGTCACCTCATGGAGACTTGAATTCATGGATATTTCTTTTGTTTTTGTCGCATTCCTAAGCCAAAAATTTGATTACCGGCAGCGGTTCCGGTAGGAGACACAAAGAGTCTCCTTTGTATCTCCTACCGGAACCGCTGCCTACCGGTCCGCTGCACATCAAATTATTGGCTTAGGAATGCGATAGAAACTAAAAAATATCCATGAATTCAAGTCTCCATGGGATGACTAATTGATAGAAAAAAAAATGTGGGGGTGAAATATCCCTTTAAGTGTTTTTTTTTGCCATGACTAAATGCAGAAGCCAGGCATCAGCGGACATGTCACCTTCTCTACAGAGTTAAGAGGGGGTCTGGCCACCTTTGCTAAAACGCTGGGGAAAAAAACGGCACAGATATGTCAGGTTCAGCCGTTGTTAAATGAGCTGTGATGATAGTCATAAAGAGGATTAATGAGATACCAGGATAGGATTGTACAGTATTTGTATTTGAATACAATGCAGTGCTAAGCACCCTAATGTGAGCTAATTGCTGGCGGAGAAACACACACCAGACAATTCTGCAGGGTTCTTGTCAAGAAATATTTTCCAGGACATCTTATACAACCCACAAGCGCACGTCGCGCACACGCACGCGCACACACGCACGCGCACACGCGCACACACGCACACACACACACACACAGACACACACACACACACACACACACACAGTGCCTGTCTGCCTGTCTGCAGTGCTTCAGTGCTCTGATTTGTCTCTTCTTCGTGACCAGGCGGACCCTCTCCTGATCTGTGTCATGCGTGATGCATTTTGTAGTTACCCTGCAGTTTGTAGGAGTGGCTTTTAGTGCTGACTAAATATAATATACCGTAGATCAGGGGTCTTCAACGTTTTTCAGGCCAAGGACCCTCTAGCTGAGAGATGAAGCAGGGACCCCCTCTACATTGTATAAAAGTGTGTTTCAGATTAAAACATTTATTTTTGTACATGGTTTGCTATTTACCTATACCTCTTTGCCAAAAATAGCCGATCTACAAGCTCACAACGCCTCGCAGCGCGAGGCGTTGTGAGCTTGTAGATCTGCTATTTTTGGCTGAAGTTCTCCTCAGAAAAGGGATGCTAGGGTTCAAGTGGTAACTGTAAAAAAATCATAACACAAATATTTGGCGGACCCCCTGTAGTAACTATGAGGACTCCCTCGGGGTCCCGGACCCCCTGTTGAAGACCCCTGCCGTAGATACATTGACATATACCTAGTACAGAGGCCAATCCAGATTCTGGTAGTACCCAAGGTGACCAAACAATTTAGGTATTTTTTCGTCTTCCTACATGCCTCTAGTTTATATTTTGGTATGAACCCTGCCTATCTCGTAGCTTAAAGATGGTTAACACTCTGTAAACAAACCTAACCCCATACAAGAGACGATCATTTTGGAAACCAATGGTAACTCACTACCAAACCTTTCTCTGCTAATCCTACGGAAATCTTTCCAGTAAAATCCATTTCTGCCTAAGGCCATTTTTATGAGAAGATTTACGGATTTGAACGAATCCTTGCACATAATTATATAATAATTACATAGGAAGACTCTGGGATGATCGCCTCTCTGCATTTTGAGTATCAGGGGTCTCTGTCTTTAATCACTTAAACCCCAAGGATCCATATTTTGAGGGAAAACTTTCACAGAAAATAGCAGATCAACAAGTTTACAACGTGTCGCAGCGCGACGCGTTGTAAGCTTGTCGATCGGCTATTTTCATTTAATAATGTAGAGTGAAAACTGAAAATACACTAGCATAGAGTCCTGAGAGACTCCTCTCAACCATATGGGGTTCAACAGATAGCAGATCTACAAGATCACAACGTATTATTACAATGGGACGCATTGTAAGCCTTTATATGCTATTTTTTCCAAAGAGATATGGTATAGACTAGATAGGGAAATAGTGGTGGGCCTAGTACAGAGCCCTGCGGGACTCCGGTCTTCTAAGTATAGGTTAAGTGAGAAGCATGAATCATGAAGGTTGGACTTGTCTTGTATTACATATGTACTTGTACAGTAATCTTATGTACTTGGCTCCTGCTGTAACACGATTTTAGGAACACCTCTTTAGCGGGGAAAGAAAGTGAGCTGAGAAATGGATTTGCATTGGCGTTTCACAGATGGTTCCCTTTAGGATTGCAGGTTTAGCAGCTCCGACATCAGTTTCTCGGGCAGAAAAAAAAAAGAAAGGTACATTTAATCCATTAAGACCGGGAACGCATCTCTGTGTCATTTTAAGATTTATTTGGGCTTTTCAAAAATAGCAGATATACAAGCTCATAATAGTGCCGCACCGAGTGCTGCACTATGAGCTTGTAGATCTGCTACTTTTTGAAAAATCGTGGAAGATTTGTGCAAATCTTTGAATAAAATATATAGTGTTTTAAAGCGAACATTTTTAACTTCGATCTGTGCTTCTGGGGGGTCCCTGGAACAACACATTTTGAGATGGGGGTCCGCGGCCAAATACATATCATTTTGGGGGTCCTTGACATGGAAAAGTTGGAGCACCGCACCACTGATATAGCAACATACCGTTAGGATTTAGAAAACATTTTTAGATATGTATTTGGCCGTGGACCCCCATCTCAAAATGTTTTGTTCCAGGTACCCCCATGAAGCAAAGATTTGAGTTACAAATGTCCGCTTTAAAAAAAATGCATATTTTATTCAAAGAAATTGCACTCGGTGCCGCGCTATAAGCTTGAATATCTGCTATTTTTTAATAGCCAAAAATGTTTTTAAATTACACACAGACGCGTTCCCGGTCTTCGTGGGTTAATGTCCATTAGTTGTTCATTTGCAGACAGCCTGAAAGAGAAGGATGCTGAGGTGAAAACAAGCAGCTGGAACTCATGGGAGCATTCTGTCTGGGAAGTGCCATCAGCATGAGCCACCTCCCGTCAGCTGGGTCCTGGCCTTCTTCTAAGAGTACTTACTACTTAATGTTGTTTTATGCTTTTGCTTTGCTTTTTAGCTTATTGTTAAATTATTTGCACTTGTGCTTTATTCTTGCTCTGTAAAGCACTTTGACCTGCATTTAATATCAGGGAATGGCAATTGCCACCGAGCTGTCACATGTGACCTCAAAACTCAGGTTCATATTATCTCCATCTCAATGTTTTTTTGCAGATTAATCTGATCTTTATCCAATCACAGCACAGTACGGCATCAACTTCATCCAATCACAGCACTGTACGGCATTAACTTTATCCAATCACAGCAATGTACAGCATTAACTATCCAATCACAGCTCTGTAGAGCATTAACTCTACCCAATCACGGCGCTGCATGACATTAACTCTACCCAATCATGGCGCTGTATGACATTAACTCTATAATCACGGTGCTGTATAGCATAAACTCTATCCAAATACAGCACTGTATATCATTATATCTCTATCCAATCACAGCGCTTCACGGCATAAACCCTATCCAATCACGGAGCACTCGGGGGGGGGGCAATCATTCTTCTCCGGGCGTGTTTTTTTTTTGCATTTTGTTCCCCCTGCATGACGTTGATTTACACTCCTTAAAAGGACTGAAGGCATTGTTTTGCTCTGGGTGCTTTCATCATGAATGACGAGCCCATCAAGTCCCATATGTGCCACATGCCTGGCTGTCCTCGTGCCCCGAAACTAGCCCATTCAGTGTGTGTGTGTGTGTGTGTGTGTGTGTGTGTGTGTGTGTGTGTGTGTGTGTGTGTGTGTGTGCGTGTGTGTGTGTGAGAGATATTGGGGTGCGTGCATGTGTGTGGTCACGGGGAATCGTTTCTCTTCCTAGGTGTCCAAACCGATAGAACAGATGAAAGAGATTCTATTCCATTCTCAGTCAGAATGAATGAATGTTCCATCACGGCTCGGGGCTTTCACAGCATACAAACAGCCAATAAACATTCCCTGCATGCTCAGTATGTGATTAGCACCAAACACTAGGAAACAAGGCTTAGATCACGTTGGCTTCCTGTTGCTTAAGCTCCATTCTTTTAACCACTTATATGCTTAGTTAGAAGGGAGTCCCCCACGGCTCTATACTGGCCCCCATCTTTTTTTGACCAAAAATGTAAGATCTACAAGGTCTCACAACGTTGTGAACTTATAGATCGTCTATGTTCGCACCCTAGAATAGAGATGCTAGGTTTGTGTGGTTACGTCATGCCAAAGGTTTCTTAGCTAACTTTTTTTTTGTTGTAAGGACTTTTTTATGCTAGGTATGTGTAGAGAGACAGGAGACCAAGGGCAGAGAGAGGAGAGAAAATCGATGTACAAGCTTAATAAAAAAGAATTGTCTATCAAATAGCACACAAGCCAACCACGGGGTGTGTGGGGGAGGGTGAGTGGGTGGATGTGGGAGGGATTTTGAAGGTGAGGTATTGTTAATTCATTTCTAAACTAATTCATTGTGTAACATTTTTATAACTGATCATTTAAATTGCTTAATTGTATTTGTGAAAACTGAAAAATAAACCTAGTTTTAAATAAAGGTGTATTTATTTGTTTGCTCATAAGTTGCTGAACTTAGAGATGTTGTTTATTTTAGCTATTTTCGTTTTAAAGCCTTCCACAATGGGGGGGGGGGGGGTCAGATAGGCTATGGCTATTTGGGGGTCCTTGGCATGGAAAGGTTTGCCAACCACTGCACTAAACGAAGCATTACGTTAGTTCATGCAGGGCACGGGACTCATATACGCCTCAGCTGGAATCGGCCTGTCAGTCTGCTGATTGCTTTCAATCAGCCAAGCTGCTGCTCTTGGCAAAGCTTGCCTTTAACCACCCCAGCCTCCACCTTATAGTTCAGAGTCTTGCATTACTCAACACATTTAAACTTTAAAACATTAAACTGAAATTCATGTTTGCATGGCTCTAAAATGAATTCAATGTTCTATGGCTTTAATGTTAAAATCAATTCAAGTTTGCATGCCTCAAGTTAATCTGATTAAATGTCTTGCTATGGGCCTATACCTGTGGCGGGGTTTTGCATAGCGTTCCTTGATTTTGCTTAGCATGCTGCTTAGCAAAATGTAGGGAACATCGTAAGAGCGGAGCCATTGCATTGATGCCAAGTTTAACTGTATTCCATTCATTGCAATAAATCTACTTATGACGTGAGTGTTCCATCCTGACTGAACTAGCTGGGCCCACCAGGCACCTCCAACGAAACAATCAACATAATATTTTACGTGGTGTGATCGAAAATCTCCATAACTGGTCTTAAAACTCGAGTGCAAGACACCAAAAAAAAAAAACGGCTCTAAACCGTTACGTCTCTGCCTCTTTAAAAAAGAAAATGAAAGGATAAATCTTGAGTGTTGCTAGTATAAAAATGAAAAAAACTAGCCATAGATGACAGTCCAGAGAGAGTGATACCCACTTACTGAAGGAATCCATTAAGGGTGTAGGAATGGATTGGCAGAGTGAAACGACATCCTGATGATGAGATCAAATTCTCACCGCGGTTCAGATGAGATGGGTCCCACTGTCACTATTATAACCCATTAAGACCTGACGCCAATTCTACAAAATAAATACCTCCCAAATCAGTAGTTCTCAATCTTTTTGTTTGCCACAAGGACCCCCAAAATTATATGTATTTAGCCAGAGACCCCCCCCCCAGAACATTTTCAAAAATAGCAGATGTACAAGCTCGCAGCGCGGCACTTTGAACTTGTACATCTGCTATTTTTTTAGAACCACTGTTCTAAAACACTGTTCTAAATCCTAAGACATATACGTTTTCTGAAAAACTTATGTTGCTATATATATATATATATATAGAGCTCAAATCTAAAATGATGCAGACGCTTTCCCGGTTTTGATGGGATAATGAAACCCAATAACCATCCTCTCCTCCTGTTCCTTCTTTCAATATAGCCGGGGTGCCGCCCATGTGAGATAACGGCCTACTTGCTTTGAGACTGATTTGTGCAATAGCACATGGATGAGCTCACAGGCTGAGAGCAGTGTGTGTGTGTGTGTGTGTGTGTGTGTGTGTGTGTGTGTGTGTGGCAGGGTGCCCAAGAGAGGAGAGGAGAACCCGACTGATGCCAGCGTTTTTTTTGGTCCTAATTCGATGGTCCCCCCGATTTTGGAGAGTCCTATACACACACCACTGATTACCGATGTTTTGAGCAATATTTTGTTAAAGGAATAGTTCACCCCCAAAATGACTTTTTTTCCTATCGATTAGGTACCCCATGGAGACTTGAATTCAAGGATATTTTTTAGTTTTTGTCGCATTCCTAAGCCAATAATTTGATGACCGGCAGCGGTTCTGGTAGGAGAACTTTCTTTTATTAAGCACTATTCAAACATATTTTTGGAAAATGCTGGAGCATGCTCAACACAGGGACGCCAGGTTGAAAGTGGTTAAAGACGGGTTGCCGTGATTTTCAGTGATTCCCCCCCCCCCCCCCTAAAATATAATCATCAGGTATTATGGTTATAGTAGGAGGAAGATTTTTTTCAAAAAAGTGTACAGAAAGTGGTCAAATTATGTTTTTATGTGGACACGCCTCCAGTTCATTAAGTATACCTGGTTCTCACCTTAGCACCTCCTCCACCACCTTAGCACCACCCACCTGTCCTAGTCCCTCCTCCTCCTCATGCCCACACCTGTTGTGTTATGATAATGAGGGGGAGGGTATAATTTTACCCTCAAGGTTTCAGCCTCAAGGAAGAAACTCAAAATAGTCAGAGAAGACATAAAACGCCATAAAAACACCACCAGGGGGCTTAATGAAGTTCAATCAACCTCATAGACACATGAAAAACAGAAAAAGTGCAAAACCATGGCACCACCTCTTTAAAAATCTGGACACATGGACTACATAATTGCAGATGTCGGTAAGGCTCTACCAAGGAGGAGGGTGGCTAGACTGAATTCAGTCGGAGCTTCACCCAGCTGATGGCTGCTGCTCAGATTGTCATGAGGGCTAGGGGAGGGAGAGCAGTGTGTGTGTGTGTGTGTGTGTGTGTGTGTGTGTGTGTCTTGCTCAGGGACACTTTGACACAGACGTGGGCGGGCCGTCTGGGAGGGGAACCGGTGACCTTCATATTACCAAGACGGCCTCTCTCTACCCACTAAGCTACGGCTCTACCCGTCTGTCCGGCCGACATTGTACATGCAGGCTTTTAACCCTTTAAGACCGGGAAAGCATCTGAGACATTTTTGGATTTCTTTGGCTATTCAAAAATAGCAGATATACAGGCTCATAGTGCGGCAGCTTGTAGATCTGCTATTTTTGAAAAATCATGACCATTTTTGCAAATCTTCGAATAGAAATTACCTATATTTTTAAAGCGAACATTTGTAACACAAATCTTTACTTCTGGGGGGTACCTGGAACAAAATATGTTGAGATGAGGGTCCGCGGCCAAATAAATATAATTTTGTGGGTCTGAGAACCACTGATATTATTATAGCAACAGGAGTTTAAGAAAAAAAACTGATTTAGAAGACATTTGTAGAATCCCCTGATGCAAAGATTTGAGTTAAAAATGTTCGCTTTAAATATATATATATATTCAAAGATTTGCACAAATGTTCATGATTTTTCCAAAATAGCAGACCTACAAGCTCATAGCGCGGCACTCGGTGCCGCGCTATGAGCTTGTATATCTGCTATTTTTTGAATAGCCAAAGAAATCTAAAAATGACACAGATGCGTTCCCGGTCTTAATAGGTTAAAAGGAGCCTGGTAAACATATTGTTTCGTAATATGCAAGTCTAATGAAAAATCCAGAACAGCATCCATCTGTATCGGTGCATCTGTTCAACAAAATCACTCAAGGATTGTCTCAGAGAAAAAGCCCGACACAGCCAGCCAACATTCATTGTCATTCACTGGGGTTATTTACTCCTTCATTTGGCAAGCAACAACAGCAGCACGGTCCAACCTCCAAAGAGCGGACAACATGACACCGACAGTCCTGTCGTGTCGCCTCCCATGGATGTGTTGCACACCCAGGGCCCCCGGATCCTTCCGGAAACGCTCGGTCCAATGACAGTAACCACCTGGTGGCATGCCACAGCCCAAAGTGACACCTCATGGGTGTTAGCAGGACAGGACACAGCCACGGTCCAGACGATACTGCTGTAAGCAGAGGATGCCCTGCCACCTCTGTGCTGGAATGTCACATCTACTGTAGTTCATGTCTGTTTTTGACAACAACAAAAAAATATTACAAAGAATAGAAAAGTTCTGAATAAAAGTCCAAGTTCAAACCTTGCTTCTCAGCTGCTATTGATGGCTAATTGAGACGTGGATGGAAAACGAGGATGGAAATGTATTCAAAGTGCAGTCCATATGCAACACTTTTATATCAGTGTACGATGTTTGCAGTGGATTATGTTCAAGGGATAGTTCACCCAAAACATTACTTATTTTCTATCAATTACACAACCCATGAAGCCTTGAATTCATGGAGATTGTTTTGTTTTTGTCGCATTCCTAAGCCAATAATTTGATGACCGGCGGAAAGATGCTAATGTCTCTGGTCATCAAATTATTGGTTTAAAAACAAAAAAATCTCCATGAATTCAGGTCTCCATGGAGTGTGTAATCGATAGGAAAAAAAACTATGAACTTGGGTGAACTATCGCTTTAATGAATACAAATAAGCTACTGTATGGATCTAAAACTTTCAAACCAACAATCGGTAAACACTTTGCTGTCATAGTCACGTCATAATCACACAAGCTGAAGGACACACTAATGGCTCCACACACTAATGGAGTTATGGGGTTGCTTGAAGTTAAAAAGTTAGAGAAGCACAGTGCTTCCCAAACTATTAGTTTAATGTGCAACACTCGACAGTAAACAAAACAACATACTGTATAGTGTATCTAGGGTATGTGCATGTTTCTAAAATGACAATTTAAGGACTTTTAACCCATTAAGACCTGGAACTGTGTCATTTTTTGATTTGAGCAAAAAAGCATTATTTTACACTTTGGGCTATTCAAAAATAGCAGATCTACAAGCTCATAGCGCGGCACCGAGTGCCGCGCTACGAGCTTGTAGATCTGCTATTTTTGAAAAATCTTGAAAATGTGTGCAAATCTTTGAATATATATATTTTTAAAGCGAACATTTTTTACTCAAATCGTTGCTTCTGGGGGGTCCCTGGAACAAGATATTTTGATGGGGGTCCGCGGCCAAATACATATCATTTTGGGGGTCCTTGACATGAAAAAGATTGAGCACCACTGATATAGAAACAAAAGTTTTTCAGAATACTGTTGAGATTTAGGAGACATAGAATCGGCTTCAGGTCTCAATGGGTTAATACCAAATTTGCCAAATTGTCAAATATTACGTAAGAAAGAGGCAAACATTGTGAAAATAGCCAAACTACAAGCTCACGACGCCTCGTTGTGAGCTTGTCGTTCGGCTATTTTCACAATGTTCATCTGTGGAACCGAGTCAAACTAAATGTATAATACCTACAATTCCAAGCGCTTGTCAGGGTGGGGTGGGGTCCCAAGTTCAAATATCATCATTTTGGGGGGGGGGGGGTCGCACCCTGAAATGTTTGGGAACCCTTGCTCTACACTACAGTGTGTATATACAGGAGAAAAGGACACAATATAGTGGTATTGTTAATCTATATTGCAGCCCGTAGGTGTTAAATGGAGACATGTGCTGCTCAGCGGGCCCTGGGACGAACACCACCTGGCCTTAACGACCCTGCTCCTTATCAGCCCGCAGGACTCTGGCAACCGCCCACCACAACCTGTACCCTGGATGGATGGCCCAACATGCACACACACACACACACACACACACACACACACACACACACACACACACACACACACACACACACACACACACACACACACACACACACACACACACACACACACACACACACACACACACACACACACACACACACACACACACACACACACACACACGCTTAAAGGAGTAGTTCACCCAAAAAAATTACTTATTTTCAATTACACACCCCATGAAGCATTGTTTTTGTCCCATTCCTAAGCCAATAATTTGGTGAGCGGCGTGGAGTCTCTAGGAGACTCAAAGAGTCTCCATTGAGTCCGGAGAGATCGCCGCCCATCAAATTATTGGCTTAGGATGGAATGGGACAAAAACAAAAACAATCTCCATGAATGCAATGCTTTCTGGGGTGTGTAATTGAAAATAAGTAATTTTTGGGGTGAACTACTCCTTTAACCCTAATCTAAAATATTTTCCTATTTGCAAGTCTATCTCCCCAAATGTTGTTTAACCATAAAAACAACAATTCATCTTGTGAGGACCGGGAGAACTGTCCTCACAATGTCTGTTTCCCAAATTCTACTATACTTACGCGCACACACACACACACACACACACACACACACACACAATACCACACACACACTGCATTGATTAATATAATATATAATGAATGGCTCTCACAGGTACAGTATTACAACACACCCCCCCCCCCCCCCCACACACACACACACACACACACAGCATGATTGCGTAATGCACAGTCAATGCATGTTATATGATAGTGGGTAATATGTACATAATACTGAGCTCATGACTTCCTTACAAGTCGCCTAATGATGCGTATGATGTTTTCGTCATGGTTTTAATGGCTGTAATGGTTGTCATGGTTTTTCGTGGGTTTTTGTGCCACATCTGATAAATCTTTGTTGTGGACACATTACCTCTCTGGCGTGACAGTCATTTGATTCTAATATTGTGCAGTGTGTTGTGAACACGTCACATTGATAACGTATGTGGGTGGCTATTATTAGGAGCTGTGGGGGAGGGGGAGGGTGGGGGGGTGTACTGTGCTGGGAAGTGACTCATTTATACTGGGGGAACTAGAACTCAATGGACCATTTGGTCACATCTCATGCACAGCAAACACATTGCTGCTCTCATACTCCCTTTCACATACAGATACACTCCCATAGACTTTGTTGACGTCTTGACAAAATCCACGTCCTGGATGCATAAGCTATACCTTTACAACACGAGTCGCTGATCTGGAGCAAGTTGACCGACTTATTTGTTCATGTCACACTACTTAACCCATTAAGACCGGGAACGCATCTTTGTAATTTTTTTGATTTCTTTGGCTATTAAAAAAAATATCAGATCTACAAGCTCATGAGCTCGGCACCGGTTTCCCCAGGCGGCCTCTCTACCCATTCAGCTATGGGTACTTCCTACGACTCTATGCTAAAATTGTACACTCCCAGAGCAGTGGTGTAAAGTAACTAAGTACATTTACTCAAGTACTAAACTGAAGTACAATTTTGAAGGACTTTTACTTTACTGGAGTATTTCCAATTGTCTTTACTTCTACTCCACTACATCTCAGAGGCAAATATTGTACTTTCACTCCACTACAATAATTTTAAAACTTAAGTTACTAGTTACTTTGCAGATATAAATTATTACATTATAAAACATACATTAATAACTTTAGCCCTATTTTATTCATAGGCTATTTGAAAATAGCCGATCGATGCGACGTGTTGTGAGCTTGTAGATCTGCTATTTTCAAACATTTTAGTACTTTTACTTTTGGTACTTTAAGTACATTTTGATACCAATACTTTTGTACTTTTCCTCAAGTAAATTTCTAATTCCGGACTTTTACTTGTAATTGACTATTTCTACATTGCAGTATTGATACTTTTACTTAAGTAAAACATTTGAGTACTTTTTCCACCACTGCTAGCATAGTGATTTGCACTCTGATGCAGTAGGTGTCCAGGTCTTTATCAGTAGGAGTAATGATCAATACATGGCAGTAAGTGCATCGATACAGTGTATCGCTGAAGCAGCAAATTGAAAGCATCACAGTTTGTACCATGCAGTGACGTGGTCGTCACAAAACTACAGCTATTCTCCTATACCTGCTCCTATAGGCCAGTGGTTCCCAAACTGGGAGGTCACCCCCAGGGGGGTCCCCAGATGAGTAGCTTAACATAGTTTTTTTCTCACTCAACAGAAAACAAAACCAACATGTATACAGGGTATATCTGCACATTTCTAAAGTTACAATTTAACGACTTTCAAGACCTTTTTAATTCCAAATTTCTTCAAAATGTCAAATATTAAGAAAGAGGCTAACATTATGAAAATAGATGATCTACAAGCTCACAGCGCCTCGCACCGCGAGGCTTGTAGTTCGGCTATTTTCACAATATTTATCTGTGGAACCGAGTCAAACTATGAAAAGTTTGGGAATCCTTGTCCTAAACGCCCACGGCCCATAATAATAATTATGGTAATAATTTGATGATAATATGGCCTATATCACAAAAGTCATATTTTATACTTTCAAAATAAGCAGAAATAGCTTAGGCTCGAAGATCTTGTATAGAAATTGGTAGATCTGCTACTTTTTATACTTTAGAGTGACACTGTAGTATGATCAAGTAGGGCGTTAATTTACAAACAAAAAAGTTAGAATATGGAGATAAGAGGTCTCTGCCCGACATACAGCAACGATATAGTAGTATCAGACTGTTTAGAATGGGACCATAAAAAAGTGTTTTCTCAGCCGTTATTGCATGCAATCACAACGTTTCTGCGTCAACATCACAAGCTGCCAAAAAAGAAATGATGACAGTGGTGTGTTTCTTTATTATCCAAGTCAGGTAAAAGGTCTAAGTGAAAAACACGTGTCAACAGTCTTACTTAAAAACGATGGCACTGATAATAACAAGAGGGTCTTGAAGGGTTTCTGTCTCCTCAGATAAAGCACGTCCATTAGTGGGCAGAATATTTTTTGCAAGCATGCAGGTCAGTCAGTGTACCTTTGGCACAGCCTCAGCTAAGTGACGTGAGTGCTGTCCCTGTCTGGCCCTCTCATTAGCCCATTAAAACTAACCTCGTTCCCAACCTTACTCATCTGCGAAAGAGTCTGGTCACGACCTAGTCTCGCGTAGCCAGACAACTATTCCACAATCTCCGAATGCTACAGTATATAGAGTCTGGAACTACACCTCCCGAAATCCGAGAGAGGATGCTGGCACTTCCGTTCACGAAATTATATTTAAAATTATCTTTACATTTTATTTTTTTATTTCTATTTCTGCTTAGCAGCAAGCTAAATATACTTATGATTTATATTTTATTTTAAAACACAACTAAAAGACCTGTTTGCCGCTGCTTTTGATTGAGGCACTTTTCTTTCTCTTTCTCTTTTGCACTGTAACTGTAGTATCTGTGATTTTTATTGTATAATTTGTGTTTCCTTTGCTTGATGTTCTGTGTAAAGCACATTGAATTGCCTTGTTGTTGAAATGTGCTTTACAAATAAAACTTGCCTTGCCTATACCTATTCTGGGCATGTTATAATAGGCGAACATACGCCGTCGGATCTGCAAGCTCACAAGCTTGAGAGCCTGCAGATCTGCTATTTTTGGCACATATCGTAACTAAAGTTTTCAAATAATGGTAGTGGGGTAAAAGTACAATATTTGCCTCTGAGATGTAGTGGAGTAGAAGTAAAAGTACTGAAAACTGGAAATACTCCAGTAAAGTAAAAACTTCCTCAAAATTGTAATTTCTTATTGAGTAAATGTACTTAGTTACTTTACACCACTGCACAACACACAGCGCACGGCCACGCTCAGAATGTTGGCCCGTTGCTGTGCACATGTGATATAGGATTAGGAGACTTTATATAAAAAAAAGTCACAAAAGTGTCATTCATTAATAAAACGTCAACGTGGACTATACAGTACTCGTTTACAAGCTTGTTTCCATTGTGGTCCACCTTGAGACATACAGTATAACAACTCACAAACACACTGCACAAACAACCATGAAACAAAGATGTGATCCTTATTGATACATGCTACAAAGATACCGGCTGCCATTTATTTCCAATGGAAGCCAGGACATGAAGATACAAAGATACATTGGATGTTTGTAGCTGCTACAAAAGCTACAACGGCTACAAAGCTACAAAAACGTTGAATTGGTTTCAACTTCAGATACAAAGCTACAAAGCATACAAACATGCTGTGTATCTTTTGTATCTGCCGGTGTGAACACAGCAATAAGACAGGGTGTGTGAGAGAGAATGAAAAAATTGGTATGGGGAGAAAAATAGGGGGAGGGATGGAAGACAAGGGAGAGGGTGAAAGAGGGAGGGAGGGGGAAGGGTTAAGGGGTAGTAAATTAGCACTGGGCTCTTTGATGATGTTCAGAGCATCTCTGAACTTTTCTCATCCTTCAAACTCCTGCAGAGAAAGAGTCACACTGATGTGATGATGAGAGAGAGACACTCACACAGAGTGAAAGAGAGAGAGCGAGAGAAGGAAATAGCAAGGTAGAAAGAAAGGACCTCTCTCTCTTCCTTTGCTGTGTCAGCAACGCAGCCTCTGGGCCAACGTGCGTGCGTGCATGCACGCGCGCACGCATGCACGCACGCACGCACGCACGCACGCACGCACGCACGCACACGCACACACACACACACACACACACACACACACACACACACACACACACACACACACACACAGTATGTTGCTGACTGAGTAATCACAGAATTATTAATATATTACAGTGCATCATATTGTCAGAAGATGCACTTATGTTGGGATTATTTATATGATGCATGCAGTGGTGGAAAAAGTATACTATCATTTTTTACTTGAGTAAAAGTATCAATACTGCAATGTAGAAATATTATGTTACAAGCAAAAGTCCGGAAATCAAAATTACAAAAGTACAAACGTACTGGGATCAAAATGTACTTAAAGTACCAAAGGTAGAAAGTACTTATTATGCAGAATGTCCCATTTCACAAGTTTTCAAATGTCTAAAATGCATAACAATCATTTGAAAATAGCCGATCTACAAGCTCACAATGTGTCGTATCGCGACGCATTGTGAGCTTGTAGATAGGTTATTTTCAAATGGCCAAAATGTACTGTATATAGGGCTGAAGTGGGTAATGTGTGTTTATAATAATAATCAAAATCTACAAAGTAACTAAAGTTTTAAAATAAAGTAAAAGTACAATATTTGCCTCTTAGGTGTAGTGGAGTAGAAGCCAAAGTAATCTATGTTTTGTAACAATAATCAAAATCTACAAAGTAACAAGTAACTAAAGTTTTTAAATAACTAATATTTCCTCTTAGGTGTAGTGGAGTAGAAGCCAAAGTACTGAAAATTGGAAATACTCCAGTAAAGTAAAAAGAAAAAATACCCCTAAAGTGTACTTAAGTATGGTACTTGAGTAAATAAATGTACTTGGTTACTTCACACCACAGGATGCATAGATGGATGGATGGATGAACCAAGTGTGAGCCAGGTGACAGGGTGAGGAATGAAAACTAGAGATCAGAAGTGATGATGGTTTACTTTGCTGTATACTGTGTGTGTATACAGTATACTGCACAGCTCAGCGTTCAGCCTCAGAGCTGCATTACAACCATTCTGATTGGAAGGAGATCTGGAACAAAAAATGCTAAAAATGTTTTGAAGCCGTTGTTGAGTCACTGATCCTCCAACTGAACCCTGAGCTGATATTTCGTCTCTGTGTCGGGGCGGAAAGCTCTTATCTGCATGTCTTAACCTTTTGTGTTTTTTTGTGTAAATTAATGGCAGTGGTGTAAAGTAACTAAGTACATGTACTCAAGTACTGTACTTAAGTATAATTTTGAGAGACTTTTACTTTACTGGGGTATTTCCAATTTGCTATACTTTTACTTCTACTCCACTACATCTCAGAGACAAATATTGTGCTTTTACTTCACTACAATTATTTGAAAACTTTAGTTACTAGTTACTTTGTAGATTTTGATTACTATTACAAAACATAACCATTAACCACTTCAGCCCTGTATACATTTCAGCCATTTGAAAATAGCCGATCTGCAAGCTCACAATGCATCGCGATGCGACGCATTGAGAGCTTGTAGATCGGCTATTTTCAAAAGATTTCCATACATTTGACATTCTGCATAATGAGTACTTTTACTTTTGGTACTTTAAGTACATTTTGATACCAATACTTTTGTATTTTTACTCAAGTACATTTTGGGGGGAGCAGTTATGGTAAAAATGGTAAATGGTGCATTTATATAGGGCTTTTATCCAAAGCGCTTTACATAGATTGTGCATTACATTCACCCCTTCACACACATTCATACACCGATGGCAGAGGAAACCATGCAAGGCACCAACCTGCTCATCGGGAGCAATTAGGGGCGTCTTTCTCAAGGACACTTCAACACCAAGTCTGGGGGAGCCCGGGATCGAACCGGGAACTTTGCAGTTCCCATCCCGCCGCTCTACCGACCACTCTACCCCTGAGCCACTGCCACCTCGAACCTGAGATCTGCCGTTTCCCAGGCGGCCTCTCTACACCATTCAGCTGTGGGTACTTCCTACGTCTATGACATGCACTCTATGCTAATTCTCCTCATTGTGTAATCGAGAGGGGCGCAATTTAGTGACAATGCATATACAGTTATACAGTAATATGCTGTAGAATAAATGCTGTAACTAATGGGATTTGATCATCGACTCGACGAGCTAATGTTCCGCTTATGGAGTGAATTAATCGCTGTGCTCAATTATCACATGATGACTCTGTATTACGCCATGTTGCAATAATATCCCATTAAAACCAGGAAAGCATCCGTGTAATTTTGCGTTGGCTATTCAAAAATAGCGGATGTACAGGCTCACAGCGCGTCACGAAGCGAGCTTGTCTACATCTGCTATTTTTTCAACATTTTTGAAAAATCTTGAAAGTGTGCGAGAACTACTGATTTGTAGAACCTCAGGTCTTAATGGGATATATTCTCTCAAGAACATAGAGACCCCCCCCCCGCCCCACCCCGCCCCTTTAAAACCCATCAATACCTTTACAGTAAACATTGTAATTACAGCAGACCTTATATGGAATGCTTCCTGTGTGCAGATAGATATTGGATCACGTTACAGGAACGCGTTGGAAAAGCCTGAAGACAGGTTGCAGGGATCAGAACTGAAAGCAAAATAATCTGCACCGATGCGGCATCCCTCCTCCTACACTCTTCTCTCTCACACACACACACACACACACACACACACACACACACACACACACACACACACACACACACACACACACACACACACACACACACACACACACACACACACACACACACACACACACACACACACACACACACACACACACGCACACACACGCACGGTACATACACTACTCATCTTTGCTGGAGGATGTGTGTTTGTGAAGCAACCACTCACCATGCATCTCTCTCTCTCTCTTCTTCCCCCCCCCTCTCTCTCTCCCATCATTCTCCTTTTCCTCCATTCGTTCATTCTTTCTCTCTCTCCCTCCCACCTTATTTCAGTCGGGTCCGTCTCCCTCTCCGCCTCTTCCACTTGCTCTCAGTCAAAATGCATTTGTGCAAACCCCTTCCACCCACGCACTCACACACATACACCACCACACACACACACTCACACACAGTTGGCATGGGTGAGTCCCAAGAAGTAGCGTGATCTAGAGAGCGAGGTTATGTGCAGAGATGCGAGAGTTTGGCGGCACGGCAACGCGTTTCCATGGTAACACTGAGGGGGGAGGGGGGGGGGGAGCAACGTGATGCGTTGTCAAACTGAGGAACAGAGAAATTTAAACCTCAGCAAGAAAACAACGAGTGTAGCGGTGTAGGCAATGAAGAGAGAGAGAGAAAAAGTTAGCATACAGCTTATGTCTATGTAAATGGATGTTGCTGGAACCACACGCACCCACACAAATACAGCCAATCACAAGCTACTGGGGAGAAGGTTGGGTTTAAATCTTCTCCACTTCAAACTTTTTAATTTCAAGGGTTACAGAACTGTCAGGGTCCATAATTTGGTTTCTAACTATCAATCATTTAGCTGGGGACCCCCTGGAACTCCCTCAAGGACCCCCTTTGAGAACCACTGCATGAGTCACACAGTTGTCTTTTTTTTATCACATTTGCAAACTATGGTTTTGTGTGCGTGCGTGCATGCGAATTTATGAACATTCACCTCTTTTGGTCTTCATCGAAATCCATAATTCATCAGTCCTTTGTTAAAAATGTATTTGTCCAATTTCTCCCCCTTTACTCCCAATTCAGTTGTTATCCCTCCCCCAAACACGAGCCAATAGTGCTCACATAGACGCTCGACAATGCCGGACACACAGCGGTGGATTCAAAACCTTTTTCCACTGGCGAAAACTAGATAAAAACGAAGCTACGATGACTAAAACTAAGACTAAATATAATGACAATTTTGACAACAAATAAAGACTTGACTAAAATGTTAGTGAGGGACTAGTGGAGAAGAGATCCAGTAGAACTAAAAGACAAGTCGTTTTATGTTTGGTTGCTCGTGGGTGTTGCGCTCTGAAAATAGCAGATCTACAAGCTCGTAGATCGGCTATTTTCAGCATGCAACCAAGTGTAAAATCAGCCATTACGACGCCATCAAGGCACCGCCAAAATCGTCGACTAAATCAACTGTAGAATGTATAACCTTATGATATTTAGTTGACTAAAACTAGACAAAAACTAAAAAGTTTCAGATGACTAAAATATGACTAAACCACCACCGCGGTGGTGGTGGGCAGGCACCACCTGAGCGCAGCTTATATGGCTGGAACTTTTCAGAGGACAGGACGGAAACGAGGCGAAGCAGCTTGGTTGCAACTATACTGTATAGCAGAGAGCTGGTTGTGTTTCAGTGCATGACTCATTTACTGTTTACCTGTGGCTCGCTGCCTGCACTTTGGTTCTGATACAAGCTGCAGCACAACTTATTGACTCCACAGACAGAGGGAGAGAGAGGAAAGGTAGGGGGGAGGGGGGGTGGGGGGGGTGCAAAAGTTGCTGTGGCAAGAGAAGGGAGGATTATCCTCTCACTCTGTTCCTTCTATTAGGTTCACTGCCACATTTGCCATCAAGAGGCAGCAGCACTGCTCACTGCCTCTCTGAGCGTGCGTGCGTGCGTGCGTGCGTGCATGCGTGCGTGCGTGCGTGCGCACTGCTATAAAGCAGAGGGTTGATGGAGTCAGCTGGACGCTGATTGGAGTCAGAACCATTATCCCCAGCAGATAGAGCATGCTCTGGCAGCTGCTCACCCACCATGCACACACACACACGCACACACACACACACACACACACACACACACACACACACACACACGCACACACACACACACAGAGGACTCTTCTGACACCAGTGACCAGAAGCACACATTCATCAGCTGGGCTGTTGAGTGGGTGACCATTGACTGGGCATGATGAACAACGGCGCTCTGTGTGTGTGTGTGTCCAGGGGTCTATCCAGTCACGCTGAGCTGTCCAAGGACACTTCACACAGACACACACACACACACACACACACACACACACACACACACACACACACACACACACACACACACACACACACACACACACACACACACACACACACACACACACTACAAGGCTATCTCGTCCATGTGTCCACAGCCCTCTGAGAACATGGAACTGTACCAAATAACAGGAAGCTGCAGTCTGTTTCACTTCATTTCATTATTTTCCATGTTCACGTTTCAATGCAGCTCCCTGCCAGTACAACACCATAGCCATTAAACACATCGGTATACACTACTAAATAAACTACATTAAGAAGAATCGTCTCATATAAGAATTGTGGTCCCTGGAACAACATATTTTGAGATGGGGGAGGGGGGGGGGGTGTCCGCGGCCAAATACATATCATTTTGGGGGTCCCAAAATAATGTTTTTGGCCGCCTACCCCCATCAAAATATGTTGTTCAAGGGACCTCCTAGAAGCAAAGATTTGAGTAAAAAATTTTGTTTAAAAAAATATATGAATTTTTGCACAAATGTTCAAGATTTTTCACTCGGTGGCGCGCGAGCTTGTATATCTGATATTTTTGAATAGCCAAAGGATAAAATAATGGTTATAGCTAAAATCCCGGATTGAATGGGTTAATTCGACGGCGGTAACGTATAAACGATATAAAACACGTGGGAATAGGAATTGAGAATGGAGAGAAAAAAAGAAACGTGACCCAGGTAGGATGTGTAAATTACATCAGACTTCAGTGCTCTATTGCTTGGGTGAAATAGGCTCTCCCTCTCGCCCATATCCTCTCTTTCTCGCTGATCAAGCTCTCCCTCTATCTCGCTCTCTCCCCCCTCTCTCTCTTACCCTGACGTTAACCATTGCTGAACCATGCTGATTTGCGCTGACATTAGGCATGTCCAGTCCATATATCTGCACGTGAGCGCCACAGACACCACCACATCTTGAACTTTATATAGTGCAATACACTACTATGCTACTTAAAACATACACTACCATTGCATCGGATCTCAGTCTCTATACCAGAGGTCTTCAACAGGGGGTCCTCAGAGTTACTACAGGGGGTCCGCCAAATCTGTGTGTGATTTTTACATTAACCATTTCACCCAAACATCCCTATTCTGAGGAGAACTTTAGCCAAAAATAGCAGATCTACGAGCACACAACGCCTCGCGCTGCGAGGCGTTGTGCGCTGGTAGATCTGCTATTTTTGGCAAAGTGGTTTGGTATAGGGGGAAAAAAGAGCAGACTAAGTACAGAGTGAAAGGTCAGGTTCTCTAATTGTTGTTTAAGTACATGGTTAAATGTCTGGAAATACACATAAGGATAAGGATAATTCCTTTTAACAGGACGTTCATGAAAGTCCTTGCGGGCTTGTTTCCAATGAGGGCCTGTGAGCAATTAGGGGTTAAGAGTCTTGCTCAGGGACAAATTTCATTTCATCGACACATATCCTGGCGTGGCCTGGAATCGTACCTGCGCAACCAGGGCCTCTGGCTCCCTAGGCGGGCTCACTAACCACTCAGCTATGGCCGCCCCTAACATGAATCCAACATGATAGTGCTCTGAAACAAGTCTATGAAGCTGCCTATGAAATCTATGAAAAAAAGAAATATTTTATACAATATATAATGGGGGTCCCTTTTTTATCTCGCTCTGGGCCAAGGGGTCCTTGGCCTGAAAACGTTGAAGACCCCTACTCTATACCGATATTCAATCAGTGTTGGTTCTGGTGATAGTCTGGGCAAATCAACGCGAGAGCAAATCAACAACCCACTGATAACAGCTCTGTCCTCCACATAATGAAGACTCAGGGTGCACTGAATGCAGACGCAAAACATATATCGTCTCTGTCGGCTGGAAACCTCATTATGTCCAAAACTGTTACTTTTCAGATTTCAAATTCAAAAGTATCAAAAGTAGCAGATCTACAAGCTCGAAACGCGTCGCTTCGCGCCGCGTTTCGAGCTTGTAGATCTGCTACTTTTGATACGTTTGAGTGACTCTGGTGTATGATCAAGTAGGGCGTTAATTTACGAAAAAACACAAAAGGTTAGAATATGGAGATAGGAGGTTTCTGCCCGACAACAACAGTGATATGGAGTTACTATACAGTGATGGAGTGTTTTCTCGTGTGCTGTCAGTGCGATGTAATTCAACAAACACATGGAAGCAATGAAGGAACAGGAGAAGACACGGTACTTTCTGAAACATGAACCCCCATCTAAATATCACACACACAGAGGCACGTGTGCACACCACACACACACGCACACGTGCACACGCACACACACACACACACACACACACACACACACACACACACACACACACACAAACACACACACAAACACACAGTGGTGGAAAGTAACTAAGTACATTTACTTAAGTACTGTAATTAAGTAACATTTTGAGGTATTTGTACTTTGCTTGAGTATTTCCAATTTCCAATACTTTTACTTCTACTCCACTACAACTCAGAGGCAGATATTATATTTTTACTCCACTACAATTATTTGAAAACTTTAGTTACTTTTCAGATATAAATGATGATATTATAAAACATACATTTAACACTTTAGCCCTATTTTATACATAGGCTATTTGAAAATAGCCGATCTACAAGCTCACAACGCGTCGCGATGCGACGCGTTGTGAGCTTGTAGATCGGCTATTTTCAAACATTTTAGTACTTTTACTTTTGGTCCATTTTGATGCTAATACTCTTATACTTTTACTCAAGTGAATTTTTAATTCCGGGCTTTTACTTGTAACGGAGTACTTTTACATTGCAGTATTGATACTTTTACTTAAGTAAAAAATGCGAGTACTTTTTCCACCACTGCGCACACGCACGCGCGCGCGCACGCACGCACGCACGCACGCACGCACGCACACACACACACACACACACACACACACACACACACACACACACACACACACACACACACACACACACACACACACACACACACACACACACACACACACACACACACACACACACACACACACACACACACACACACACACACACAGCACAAGAAGATGACAACATGCCACGCTAATCAACCCAGCAGAGAAACAGATTATAGACGCCAGCTGTCTGCCCAATCAAATTCTGTCCACACTTGAGTGATCTGTCTCGCATGAAAGTGAAAGTGACAATGTCACATTCAAACCAGTCTGACAGGCACGTCCATCTCAGAGAGACCCCCCCTCCCCACTCTGATGTCCTGTCAGCTTGTGGAAAAGGGCCACGATGTCCAATTAGGATATATAGGTGTTCTGACGAGGCAATCCATATTATCCTGTCATTGTCAGCCGGATAAATATTCATATAGGAAGAGTTCACACGTGATCCAATTACTGAGCAAAACCAAAGCAGGGAATTGCGGAAAAAAGTGTGTGTGTGTGTTTGTGTGTGTGTGTGTGTGTGTGTGTGCATTTATGAACACTCTCCTCCTTCACTTAAATCCATTAGGGGAGTCATAATGCCTTTTTTATTATATTTTTCCAATTTCTCCCCTTTTTCTCCCAATGTAGTCGCTATTATGCCAATTCCCCTACACCCCAAACACTTATCAGCGCTGGACCTACCGGTTGGTCTTCAGACTGGTTGGTCCTATGGATGGTAATAAAACCACAAGACGCCACCGATACACATGGCCGCTCTTTTCCAGTGGTGTAAAGTAACTATGTACATGTACTCAAGTACTGTTCTTAAGTACAATTTTGAAGTATTTTTACTTCTAATTTTCTGTACTTTTACGTCTACTCCACTACATCTCAGATCTACAAGCTCACAATGCGTCGCGATGCCCTATTCCTCCCCGTTTTAAACACCTCTGCTGCCTGACAGGCACCCTGACCCTGGCTGGGATCCTTTAAGGCAACTCCGCACCAAACAGACTCGTCCAGACTATTGCAGACTACTCCAGACTGCAACAGACTGGTATTCGGTTGGCAAAAGTTGCCATTTAAGTCTGTCAGCCGACTGGCCATTCATGTGCTAATTTGACTTTTAGCGTGCCAGCGTTGCCAGGTCTGCTTATTATAAGCGACTTTGGGCTTGTTTCCCTGCAAAGCCACTTAGGGATGTTCCCAGTGTTTTTTCTTCACTGACGTGCAGTGGTGTAAAGTAACTAGTACATTTACTCAAGTACTGTACTTAAGTACAATTTTTAGGTACTTTTACTTTACTGGAGTATTTCCAATTGTCTATACTTGTACTCCACAACAATTATTTGAAATGTTTAGTTACTAGTTACTTGCAGATATAAATCTCATTATGAAACATACATTAACAACTTTAGCCCTATTTTATACCTATAAGCTATTTGAAAATAGCAGATCTACAAGCTCACAACGTGTTGCGATGCACGCGTTCTGAGCTTGTAGATCTGCTATTTTCAAACATTTTTGTACTTTTACTTTTGGTACTTTAAGTACATTTTTATACCAATACTTTAGTACTTTTACTCAAGTAAATGTTGAATTCCGGACTTTTACTTGTAACAGACTCAGAGTACATCTATTGCATTCAAGCCTGGAATTTCGTCATTTTAGGGGCAAGGCCACTTGGCCTTTGGTGTTGTAATTTTTTGGAGGGCACAAAGGCCCTGCCAGGGCAGGAAGGCCATCCAAAAAAATAATAAAGATTTTTAAGTCCAAAAATGATTTTTAAGTCCACGGAAATAATGCATTTAACTTGAAGGTTAAGGATGATTGTATTTTAATATATTATAAGAATAGTATAACTATCTGTGAAATATTACCCATTTATTTCACAAAATAATGTGTTGGCAAATGACCAATATTTAGTTGGTCTCAATATGTCACATTCAGCCCTGGACTTCACTGACTGAAGTAGGGGTCACATTAATCACATTAGATTCACAGAATGTATTTTACCCACAAGTTATTTTCATTCAAATGAAATGTGAATGAACTTGCACTAATAATGACTTTAGTTGATTTTTCACTCTTTAAAATATAGTATTTCTTAATTATTAATAATTACAGCTTGTAGATTGGCTATTTTCACGATTTTAAATGTTTTTTAAATAATAATAAAAAAGGAACATACAAGATTTCCACCCGACAGCCATAATAAATAGCCAATATATGGTTCTGTATCAGTATATGAGTCCGTTTTTGCAGATTTCATTCTAATTGGCTACTATGCCTGAATATGAATTTCATGAGCCTGGGTAGGTCACCCTGGCTTGGCGGAGATATGCCCTGTAGCACACTCCGCACAGCAGCAGCAGCAGGTGAAAGCAATTCACTTAATTGCTCGTTCTCTCTCTCCCTCTTTCCTTCTCCTCAATCTCTCGCTCGCTCTTTCTCTCTCAATCTTTCACTCTCCCTCTGTCTCTCCCTCTCTCTTTCTTTCCTTCTCTCTCTGCCGCTTTTTACCTCCCTCTTTCTCCCTCCCTCCGTTTCTCTCTCCGTCTCTCTCCCTTTCTTTCTCCCTCCCGCTTTCTCCGTTCCTCTCTCTCCCTCGCTCCTGGTATTTCCCTCTCTCTCACCCACTTTCTCCCACCCTCTTTCTCTCTGTCTTCCTCCCCTCTCTCTTTCTCTTTCTCTCCCCTCTCTCCCTTCCTCTCTCTCTTTCCCTCTCTCTCTCTCTTTCTCCCCCCTCTTTCTCTCCCCCTCTCCCTCATGAGAAACAGTGAATGTAGGTTTTCTTAGACATGGTCGCTTGTTTCTCTCACATAATCTGGCAACACCGACAGCCCTCTGTTGTCACTGCCACTGCGCTACCAGTCGGCTAAAAAGCTGAACATGTTCGGTCGGCTCTGGGTCGGCCGAAAAGGTCCCGACGGACCCCCCGACGGACCCCTAACCGACTGGCCGACGCTTCCCGAAGCCAATTCGGCCCAAAATCGGGCCGATTTGGATTGGTCTGGAGCCAGCTTTAGGCTTTTAACGATTCCGGTTCCTTAATGATTCCCTCTTAAACGGTCCCATTCCTAAACGTTTCCCTTTAACGATTCCTGTAGGGGGGGTTCCAAATGGACAATTGCAGGTCTGTAACTCTGAGAGTGTACAAATGGAACCAAATGGAGCCGTCACCACCGGTATTGTAATTGTTTAGCAGACGTGAAGTCCTCATACCAGCTCTGACAGTGTGATAACAAGCAGTTCCAAATGTGATTCTGGTTCCAGTGTTGATTTTGACAGCAAATCTTGATTTAGTTTTAGTCATAGTCTTTTGAATAAAATTCCATTTAGTTTTAGTCATATTTTAGTCATCTGAAATGTTTTAGTTTTTGTCTAGTTTTAGTTGACTAAATATCATAAGATTATAGTCGACTAAATCTACAGTTGATGGCATTCCTTTATGCTCCATCTAGGAGCCTAAAGGAATAAGTCAAGTAAGTCAAGTTGATGGCATCGTAATGGCTGATTTTACACTTGGTTGCATGCTGAAAATAGCCGATCGACAAGCTCACAACGCGTCGCAGTGAGCTTGTAGATCTGCTATTTTCAGAGCGCAACACCCACGCGCAACCAAACAAAATTACTTCTCCACTCATCCCTCACTAACATTTAGTCTAGTTTTTATTTGTTGACGAAATTGTCAATATATTTATTCTTAGTTTTAGTCATCATAGCTTAGTTTTTATTTAGTTTTTATTTAGTTTTCGTCAGTGAAAAAAGGTAGTCGACCAACATTTTTCGTCATAGTTTTAGTCGACGAAATCAACACTGTCTGGTTCCTCAATATAGGATCCGGTTCCCGGGTTCCAACCCTAACCCTGACCAACCCGTAGAAGTCGCTAGCGAAGCGACAAAGATCCCACACCTGACCTGGACCGCTGGCGTAGCGGCCCAGGCACCTAGGCTCTAAAGTAGCCTGACAGCGCGTCGTGGGTTCGAGTCCCGATCCCTGACGGCCCTTGCTGCATGTCACTCCCCATCCCTCTCCCAATTTACTGTCAGCCTACTGTCCTATACATAAAGGCATAAATGCCCAAAAAATGTAAGAAATATCCCACACCCGGCGCCCACGAACGCTTCCAATTGTGTTCGTATAAGGATGCCCGGGGCAAGCTGGTACAGTAGGCACCGCGGAGGATTCAAACCCCCTCGTCTCCGCGGGCGGTGGGCAGGAATTTTTACCCCTGCACCAATCCGAGTGCCCATGAGTCTGTTTAAATCCATCAGGGGAGTCACGGTGGATGAGAACGGGTCAAAACCAAATGGAAATGAAGAGCTTATAAACACAACGCTGGAACAGAGCTGGTTTGCCATGCCACTCGTCAGCTTTCCAGCTGTGGAATAAAGACCCTGTTTACCCCGACTGCATGTGTGAACTGTACCTGAGGTGCAGTACACACACACACACACACACACTCACATGTATACACACAGATACACAAACATACACACA